>NC_080851.1:22793734-23432705 GCF_030435755.1 Ochotona princeps
ACTTCAACGTACTGCTGCATGATATTTTCCAATGTTTACTGCAGGATCTTCCCATGAATATTCATAAGAGAAATAAGTATTTTGAAATCTGGGGGATTTGGATATCAATGTAATGTACTTTGATAAAATTGTAAGATCCAAGATTGATGTGATGGCTCAAATGGCTAATTCTTTAACTGCAAGTACCAGCATCTCATATGGATGCTGGTTCATGTCTTAGTTCTTCCACTTCAGATCCAGCTCACTGCTAATGGCCTTGGAAAGCAGCAGAAGGATGGTCCAAGGCCCTAGGACCCTATGTCCATGTGGGAGACCTGGAAGAGCTCCTGGCTCCTGGTTTCAGATTAGCTCAGCTCTGTGTGTCGTGGCCAGATAGGGAGCGAACTAGCAGGTGAAGATCTTTCTTTGTCTTTCCTTCTCTCTGTAACTCCATCCTTTCAACAAAAAATAAATCTTTAAAAAATGAAATCGTAAGTCCCCATCAATGCTCTTTTTTCTTAAAATATATTTGTTTGAAAGGCAGAATGACAGATTGTCTATCCTCTGGTTCCTGCCCCCTCCAGTTTAATTCTGGTGTAACCCAATGTCAGGAGCCAGGAACTGCATCAAGTTCTTCGACTTTGAAGTCAAGATCCCAAGTCCTCGGGCTCTCAGCCACTAACTCCCCAGGTGCCTTAGCAGGGAGCTGGCTCAGCAACAGAATAGCTGGGACTTGAGGTAACACTCAGATATCAAGTGAATGCTTAACCCACTGAGCCACAATGACAACCCATTGTTTCTCTTCTATTTCCCTTGCTTTTCCTACACTGAGATTTTCCACTTGAAGACGTGGTGGAATTTTCTTGCATAGCTCTCTCCTGCTATTTTTGTGGGGGATTATTCTTTGACAGTTCTATTTTTTTCTGTGGAAATGTATTTCCTTGTATTTTCTTGGTCTGTTGGTGTCAGTTTTTTTTTTAATTATTTATTGTTTAACTTCATTAATTACATTGTATTATGTGACACAGTTACATAGATACTTGGGTTCTCCCACCCCTCCCCAAACCCTCCCACCATGGTGGATTCCTCCACCTTGTTGCATAACCACAGCTCAAGTTCAGTTGAGATTCCCCCATTGCAAGCGTATACCAAACATAGAGTCCAGCATCTTATTGTCCAGTCAAGTTCAATGGCTTCTTAGGCATACCCTCTCTGGTCTGAAGACAGAGCCAGCAGAGTATCATCCCAGTCAATTGAAAGCTCCAACATACCATCAGCAAAAATTTACATCATTATGGAATTAATTGACATAGTAATGAGTAACCAATATGTTAAAAGTAAATGTGAGTTCCCAGCCACCTTCTGTGACCACCTCACCTACACTTCAATTTTAGTTTATACACAACATATAACATTCAAAACATAACATGTTATACATAACATCATATCATCTTAAATTAAGGCAAACATGTGGTATTTAACCTTTTGGGATTGGCTCATTTCCCTTAGCATTATGGTTTCCAGTTTGGCCCATTTGGCCACAAAGAACTGCATTTTGTTTTTTTTAATAGCTGAGTAGTATTCCATGGAGTAGATGAACCATAGCTTTCTTATCCAATCCTCTGTTGATGGGCATTTTGGTTGCTTCCATGTTTTTGCAATTACTGATTGTGCTGCTATGAGCATAGGAGTGCATGTTGGTTTCTCATAAAACAGTTGTTCTGGATATATTCCTAGGAGTGCTATTGCTGGATCATACGGTATGTTGAATTTGAGTTGTTTGAATATTCTCCATACTGATTTCCATAAAGGCTGTACCAGCCTGCAGCCCCACCAGCAGTGGAGTAGGGTTCCCTTTTCCCCGCAACCTCGCCAACAAGTGTTGTTGGTGCTTTTATTCATGTGGGCCAGTCTTACTGGCGTTAGGTGGTACCTCATTGATGTTTTAATTTGGATTTCCCTTATTGCCAGGGAACTTGAGCATTTTTTCATATGTTTATTTGCCATTTGGGTTTGTTCCTTTGTGAAGTGTTTGCCCATTTCCCGTGCCCATTTCTTGAGTGGCTTGTTTGTTTTGACATTTTGGTTGTTTTGTAGCTCTTTGTATATTCTGGAGATTAGCCCTCTATCACCTATGTCGTGTGCGAAGATCTTCTCCCATTCTGTGGGTTGCCTTTTTACTTTGTTGATTGTTTCTCTAGCTGTACAGAAGCTTCTTAGTTTGATGAGGTCCCAATTGTTTATTTTGGTCTCGATTTCTACTGCATTTGGAGTCTTTTTTAGGAAGTGAGGGCCTACCCCTAAGTGTTCCAGTGTGTTTCCAACATTTTCTTCCAAAAGTTTGAAGGTTTCTGGATGTAGGTTTAGATCTGTTATCCATTTAGATCTGATCTTAGTGTATGGTGAGAGATGTGGATCTATCTTTTTGTTTCTGCAGGCTATTAACCAGTTGTCCCAACAGCATTTATTGAACAGACCTTCCCATTTGCCTGGATTGTCGTTTGTCTTTTTGTCAAAGATTACTTGGCTGTATCTGTGTGGGTTTCCTTCTGGTGTTTCTATTCTGCTCCATTGATCTTCTTCTCTATCTTTGTGCCAGTACCACGCTGTTTTGATAACCACTGCCCTATAGTATGTCCAGAGGTCCGGAACTGTGATTTCCCCTGCTAACTTCCTGTTCTTCAGGATGGTTCTAGCTATCCGTGGTTTTTTGTGCTTCCAGATGAACCTTTGGATCATTGTTTCCAGTTCCATGAAGAATGTTTTGGGCAATTTGATTGGTATTGCGTTGAATGTATATATTGCTTTTGGCAGTATAGACATTTTAATGATATTGATTTTACCTATCCAGGAGCATGGGATGTTACTCCATCTTTTGAGGTCTTGTTCAATTTCTTTTTTAAGTAGTTTGTAGTTTTCTTCAAATAAGTCTCCTACATTTTTGGTTAGATTTATTCCCAGATATTTCATACTTTTCTCTGTTATTTTGAATGGTATCTTGCTGGTTAAGTCTTTTTCCATCTTGGGGCTGTTCGCATACACTATGGCTGTTGATTTTTGTTCATTAATTTTGTACCCTGCCACTCTACCAAACTCTCGTACAAGTTCTAGCAGTCTCTGTATTGAGGCAACAAACGACCTGAACAAACCCATAACTGAAGTAGAGATTGAATCAGTGATTAAAGACCTCCCAACAAAGAAAAGCCCAGGCCCAGACGGCTTCACTCCAGAATTCTACAAAACATTCTGAACAGAACTGACCCCAATCCTCTACAAACTCTTCAAAACAATAGAAAAAGAGGTAACCCTTCCAAACTCATTCTATGAAGCCAACATTACCTTAATCCCAAAACCAGACAGAGAACTAACAGAGAAGGAAAACTACAGACCTATCTCTTTGATGAACATTGATGCTAAGATTCTCAACAAAATCCTAGCCAACAGAATTCAAAAACACATCAGACAGATCGTTCATCCAGATCAAGTAGGATTCATCCCTGGAATGCAGGGATGGTTCAACATTCGCAAATCCATAAATGTGATACACTACATCCAAAAACTGAAAAACAAGAATCACATGATAGTATCAATAGATGCAGAAAAAGCTTTCGACAAAATCCAACATCACTTCCTACTAAAAACCCTAACCAAGGTAGGCATAGATGGAAAAATCCACAACATAATTAAAGCCATATATGAAAAACCCAACGCCAGCATCATACTGAATGGAGAAAAGCTGGAACCCTTCCCACTGAGATCTGGAACAAGACAGGGATGTCCACTTTCTCCACTACTATTCAACATAGTCCTAGAGGTACTCACTGAGGCCATAAGACAAGAAAAAGAAATCAGAGGAATCCAAATGGGAAACGAAGAAGTCAAACTCTCACTATATGCAGATGATATGATTCTTTATGTAGGTGTCAGTTTTTAAAAGTCATATTCTCCTAGGAAATTGTCTGTTTCACTGAGGTATGAAGTTTGTTTACATACGGTTTAACAAAACAGGCATTTTAACTTGTACAAAAAATTATGAAAATATATGTAAATTACATTATAAATCAAAGGCTAACATCCTTACATATCGATTAGCTATACTAAAAAAAACCCCTTATATAGAGATAGAAAATTTCAATAGGTAAGTTTTCAATGTAGTTCAAAACATGTCTCTAAAACGTATGAGCAGATGCTCACCTCACTCATAAGAGACATGTATATTAAAACAGACCGGTTTTTTTCTTTTTTTTTTTTTAAGATTTATTCATTTTATTACAGCCAGATATACAGAGAGGAGGAGAGACAGAGAGGAAGATCTTCCGTCCGATGATTCACTCCCCAAGTGAGCCGTAACGGGCCGATGCGCGCCAATCCGAAGCCGGGAACCAGGAACCTCTTCCAGGTCTCCCACGCGGGTGCAGGGTCCCAAAGCATTGGGCCGTCCTCCACTGCTTTCCCAGGCCACAAGCAGGGAGCTGGATGGGAAGTGGAGCTTCCGGGATTAGAACCGGCGCCCATATGGGATCCCGGGGCTTTCAAGGCGAGGACTTTAGCCGCTAGGCCATGCTGCCCGGCCCAAAACAGACCGTTTTTATATACACAAGTCTACAGTCATTTCTAAGTACTCACAGGGGACCGGTTCCCCAAACCCATGTATGCTCTATATAAAATGGAGTAATATTTGCATATAACCCATGTACATCTTCCCTTATCCTCAAAGTCATCTCCACATTACTTATAACACCTGATACAATATAAATTCCTTGTGTAGATACTACACAGTATTGTTTAGAAATTAATAAGAAGAACAAGAAGCCTATACATGTTCAGTAGAAATGAAGCCATCACAGACCTACCTAAACGTGGTACTGGCTTTGAGTTTGGTTAAACCCACCAGTGCAGAAGATGCACCATATTGGAACAAGGTTAACATTTGTTCCTGAGTTTTTGGTAGGGTAGCTGGGAGGAGCCAGTCATCTCATGCATTATAGGTGGAGTGAAAACTTCCTGCATTATCTAGGGAGGGAAATTTTAGACAACCCATCAAAATGCAAACTGACATGACCCAGACATTCCACCTGCAGAAACACAAGCTCCATTTCTGGGCCAGCTGGGCCTGAAAACCAAACACAGCCCCTGACACCGTCTCTGCTTACAGCAACTCCTGTCACCTCTCACCGGATGGGGACAGTTTTCACATAATGGGGAACTGGAGCTGCAACATAGCTGATGGAATCATGCTTGCTGATATTGGCCGGAGCTCCTCTTTCCTTGGCTTGATAACAAGGGACCATACACCAGGAAACAGATCCACTCCTGTGATCCCTGCCTTACAACACCTCTGAGCCCTCAGTGCACGCATGACAAGTGCTCTCCCACCTCTGACTGCTTTCAGATGTGGTGAAAATTAAATCTGCTTTCCTCTGTCTTTATTATAGTAAAGCCCACTTGATAAAATTTGTTACCCAGGGACAATTACCCTATTTTCTTCTAAATTTTGCTTTCTACTTGCCCTTCACTTCAAATTTTGGCACATTTCTGGGGAAGGCTTTGGCTCAAAGATACCTCCTTCTTTCTGATACTTCTCTAACCTGTACATGCCATCTTATCAACCTCTCAGAATTATGCACTTTGAGGAACAGCAAGCAAAAGGGGCATGAACTTTCTTTACCCAAAGTGATCATGATACTAATATGTTTTTCTCTTGTTCCTCACTTCCCAGCCAAGTTAGAGAAGCCCTTCCTTCCTCTTCTACTCTGCACTTAGCATAAAAGATAACCGCAGGGTGGGTTCTGAGCCAATGGTAAGGGTGCTCAAAGGGTTAACTCCCTTCCCACCAACAGAATGAAGCTTTTTGCTGACCCTGTGTGAGATGGGTTGGGCCAAATTCATTTTAGTTGCAGTCAACAGGAAAGTAGGAAGGAAAATAGGATTTAACAAACAAAGCACTAAAAAGAAAAAAAGAGAGAGAGGAGAGTCCACAGCAGGAAATAATTATTTGGGCAATTGTTCACTTTGTTAAAGGGCTTGCCTGTATGAATATCCACCAGGATGCAATGCTGTGTCCGAGGTTTCTCCTGCAGCCCCCTGTCTGGTCTAATTAGTTACAAGGGTGGTTCCAGGGGCTGAAGAAATTTGCAATTGTGTTGTGTTTCAGGGGGAAAGAACACATATGTCATTGAAGTAGAGTCTGGCACCAGCTCACTCTGGTGAAACGTGGAGTGGTCGGCCAGAATGGAATCAATACGAAAGGAAGCTTGAATGCCAACAGAAGTGGTTTGCAAAAATAATTCCCTCGCCATTCCATCTGCCTCGGATTAAGCATGTTAAACGGTTCAGTTCAAGTTAACATTTCTAATATATAGATATACATAAATAAACAAAACCACATATTTTTATCAAATATTTGCATTTGAAAACCTCCACTAACACACACACATACACACACAGCTCAGACTGTGTGCTTTCATCTAGCCCTTCTCCCTTTAGAGCACTTAGGCTAAAAACATGGACTCCAAAAGAAAACTCGGATTGTTCCATGAGAAAGAATAAACCCCCTTTGGAAAGGAAAGTGAAAATAATATTTGCAGAATAAAAGTCCTTCAGTCTGTAAAGGGAGTTTTACAGCCGGACCCTCAAGAGTGTCAGCCAAGGGTTCAGCTGATAGACCAACAGAGGGGCTCTTGGTGAACTCAGGTCTCCAAGAGTAGCTTATTTGTTGTTGTAGCAACAGGTGCCCAGCCCAAGTTAGTAATCTGTAGCCATCATAAAACCATCCCCTTTCATGGGAAAGCCACCCTGTTCGTTGTAACTTTGCATGAATTACAGCATGCAAGGTGATATAATGTCAAAGATAATAGGAAATAGAAATTGTCAACAAGTATTCACTGTGAGGCAGCTATGTTATTACCACCCCTGTGTAACAGATGTGAAAACTGAAGCACAGAGTAACTTGAACTTGAGTAACATGAACTTAACCAAGGTCTCTCTCTCTCTCTCACACACACACACACACACACACACACACAAACACAAGTAACCTGGAGCCATGGATTCTGACAGGCAAGCTGAAGCACCAAAGACCCTAGGGCACCTTCTGGGCAGCCTCATTCCATGTCAGCCCTCTCTTGCTCCCTGTATACACAGGAGAAAGAAAAAAAGGCAAAAGATAGGCCAAACAGGAACTCAAGAGCAATTTCTAAGAACGGGTGCCAGGAGTAGGCAAAGCAGGATTCATTATAGAAAGTATTTCTACAGACCTGGACCTCCCCTTTGTTCCAACACACCAAGGTATTAAAGAGGTCCCATGTCCAGCTCCCTTGTCCCATCTAGGATAAGAAGGCTACAACGTGATCACTGAACAGGCCCATAGGGAAAGAAGCTGCTGTTTCCCGGGAGCGAATTCCTGGGCCTACTAAAAGAGATGTTAGCAAGCTGTCAGATTCAAGTTCAATGCTTGAATTGTGTCCTGCCAGGCCCAGTGGCCTCAGTGCTCAGGCTTCCCTGGAGAATCCCAAGATCCATGGCTCCAGGTTATCTGAAAAGGAAGTAGGTGGTGGAACAGGAGGGTGAGTGCCTAGTGGGGTTGGGGACACTCACCATATGGGCTCCACCCAGCTCAGTAGAGGTATGCCTCACATAAACATCCCAGATTGTGGCTGATGAAAGCTAGGCTGGGAGAGTTGAAGGAGCTCTCCGCCAAGCAGCCAGTGAGTGGCAGGCAAAGATATGAGCCAGTGTCTGACTGCAATGACAGATCTCTATTGGCTCAGTGATACTCAGCTAGCCATACCAAAGGCCATTTTACACCCAGTTTTTAAGGTTACCCATGATACTGTGTTGCCAGCTGCTAAAAAAATTATTACCAAGATTATATAAAAGTCTACAATATCAATGGCATCCTCAGGGCGAGCTGTAATGCTTGCTGGAGGCTAGGGACTTAGGTCCCTGAGCACATTCCATGTATTGCGCTGCAGGTCCCTGATAGTGACTCTCCTCCCAAGTGCACAGTCCATGAGCAGACACATGTACCAGCCGCCGACGGCAAGCTGGCAGGGAGCTTGTGTGGCTCCCAGGTCAAGCTGAGCAAGACTGTGGAGAGTTTCCAGCACTCAAGGTAACGGGAAATGGTGAGCAAAGTAGGTGAAAAGCCTTGTCTAATATTTCCATTTACCTACTTTGTCTGTCTGAATAAGTGTCATTAATTCAAACCATTTCAAAATGGGGCTTGATGATGTGCGAGAACGGAAGCCCCCAAGCCCCGGGGCCAATCCACACCACATCCTTGCTGACTCTATCTCTTGTGTGCAGCGATCAATTGCCCGCCAGCAAATGTGCCATGAACATTGCAGCTATGCTGACCACTAATGTGCATATGTCTGGGTGTGCACTCAGCGAGGGGGGCAGCCTCGTAGCAAAACCACACGGCTGCTCTTCCCCCAGCACATTTCCATAGCTTGATGTCTTCCCTCAGCCCTCCCCCTCCTCACACAGGTACCTCTCCCTGTCTAGCCACCACCCACCCAAACCCCCAACCCCTGCCCAACAAGACCACATGAGGGACGCTTCCAGGGAAGAAAAGACAGAACATGAATTTCTCTCTAGGAAATACCCACAAATCAACCCTCTTGCTTACTTCTCACTGTTAATGCTTTTCTTAAAGACGGCATGGAATTCTTATTGAAATAATAGTTTAGCTTCAAGAATACTGTTAATGCTGCAGCCAGAAGGAAAAACCATTCCTTTCCAAGAGCAAGAGAAAAGTCTGGAAGCTTAGGAGCATACAGCTTTAATATTTGTGTTGATAACATGCCACGGACTTAGAATATTTTCCATTTCCTCTCTGTCCTTTTTCCAGTGATTTCAAAGGCCTTTATTAAATCTATCAAAACCAAATATACAATGAGTTGTGATGGTAAAAACTAGTTGGCTTAAAAAATACTCTAGAAAAATGTATGCATCCAAATGAGTCTCATCTTCCTCAAATAGACTCCTTTGTGGGTATGGAACTTACTCCAGTTCTTTCTGTCTCTGTCTTCTTGAACATTCATGTGCACACACACACACACATGCACACACATACACACATACTCCATTATTTGTGTGAAAAATTCTTCTGCAGTCTGATTCATCATAAGTACCTCCTGGTAATATATTATGATTTGTAGGTGAATTCCAACAGATTGAGTACCACCTCTGATATTCAGAAGCATAATCATGTCATTGCAGAGTACAGACGATCCCAACTTACACAGATGCAAAAGCCTGCCTGTTCAACCACTCTGTTTTTTCATTTTTGCTACCATATCCAATAGATTATCTTAGAAACTTTATTTAAAAAGTGTCTTTTTGTGAGATGATTTTGCTAAAGTGAGCAAATTTAAGGTAGGCAAGGCTTTCTATGATGTAGGGTGGCTAGGTGTAAATGCATTTTGACTTAAGATAGTTTCATTTTATGAGGGGTATATTGAGATATAATTCCATCTTAAATGAAGAAGCACCTATATTTAAGCATGAAGTGACTGCAGAACCAGTTGATTTTCATTTTCTGGCTTAAGAGTGAACTCTGTGGATGACTACAAGGCAGCGACACGTTCTGAGTAGAACCAGGCATCACTGACTGTCTAAGTGGTTGCGGGGAGAATCATGGGACCTAGAATATCTGCTTTCTTACTGGCAAGATCAGGAAATTAACAGATGTCCTACCTACTTCACAAGGCATTCTGAAGACCACTTTGTGAAGACCTCCCATCTGAGGGCTGATGAGAAGGGTAAAGTGTTGCCTGTTGAAACTTGTGCCACTTAAACTTTCCCTGTCTCCCAGCAGTCCTTGGGTGCCTCTGCGATTCTCTACTTGCCCTCTGCACAGAGCCCAGGACTCAAACATCTAAGTCAAGTTCTAGAGGTGCTCTTTGTAAACTGTAAAGCCCAGAGCAAACTTTAATGCATTCTCCCTAGATTTGTTTTTATCAGCCACCTGGTCTGTCATCTATAGACATCTATCGCCACACCTAAAATAATAAATCATTTCAAAACACTCATTTACTGTGACTCACCCTGACCTTGACCTCTAAC
The DNA here is from genome assembly GCF_030435755.1 of Ochotona princeps. Classification (NCBI taxonomy): domain Eukaryota; kingdom Metazoa; phylum Chordata; class Mammalia; order Lagomorpha; family Ochotonidae; genus Ochotona; species Ochotona princeps. The sequence continues at coordinate 22,803,785 of NC_080851.1, forward strand.
AACTAACTCTCCACAAAGAGGTTCCCTGTTCTCTAATAACAATACTACTGTGATAGGCAGAATTCTAAAGACGCCTCCAAGATCCTCATCCCCTGATCATTTCAGTAAGATACAGATCTAAGGTATTGCTATGAAAGAATCTTGCAGGTGGATCTGAGATTCTAGGTCAGTGGATTTCAAAACAGGGATTATTCTGTATCATCCAAGTGGACCTCATATAATCCTGTGACTCCTACAAAGTGAAACAGGAAGGTAGAAGAGTGAGTCAGAGAGATTTGGGGGTACTGCATTTATTTATTTATATGAAAGGCAGGGAGAAAGAGAGATTCCCAACATTTGGTTCATTCCCCAGATGCTTCCGAGAGCCAGGGTGGAAACACAATGAGTTGGCAACTCAGCCTAAGTTTACCACATGGATGGCAAAGAACCAACTGCTGAAGTTATCAGATGCTGCCTCCCAGAGTGCACTTTACTCGGACCCTGGAATACACCGCAGTGTGGCATATGACTAATCTAAAAGATGTTTGCCACTGTGCCAAAAGCCCACCTCATGGGCACTTCCAAAAAGTTTTAGAAATCTGGAACTAACAGGGAAATTTACTGGGGTGCACATGTTTTTGAAATCCACAAAGTTTTTTTTCCCCATAAGCATTTTTTTTCTGTGAACTTTTTGATGATTCTCATTTGATTTAAAAAGTAAAAAGGGGACAGATAGGCTGAAGGCCTGATCACAGAGTTGTAGCATGAGAAGGCTCCCCGAACCGGCCCCACCTACCATTGATGGCTTTGAAGACAGAGGAAGGAGTCACATGTTAAAGAATGCTGGTGGCCCTGGAGAAGCTGATAACAACCTTTGTTGGTACCGAGGGAGCAAGTAGGGTTGGAGGGTGGGTGGTTCCTATGACCACATGGAACAGAATACTGCCAAAAACTTGAATGAATCTGGAAGCTGTTTCTCTCTCCTTTCCCCCAATAAGGAACACAGCCCTGAACGTACTTGCTTTTAGACTAGGGAAACTAATCACAGACTTCTAATAGAGTTTGAGCTACCAGATGGGTGTATTTTAGGCTGCTAAATTGGTGGTAATCCACTTGTGGCAGCAATAGAAGCCAATACAACTACCCATAATGTTTTGCCGAAGTCTGTAGTCTTCTAGTGAAAATAGATCATCCCTGGTATTGGAAGATCTTGCTTTAGTTCATTTGGCAAACATGTAGAACACCTGTTTGTGAGGCATAAATTGTGAAAGAGGCTGCTCCACAGGCAGGAACAGGGAAGGCATTTCCAGGGGTTAGCTTGGTTGGGGCCTGTTATTTGAAAACAGCTGTGGGAGAAATGACATGAGTATAGCAGTGGTACCTAATTTAGGTTGTTCACTAGACTCACTAGGGAGCTTAGGGACATCGCCTTTCCCACGTCACACCTTAAACCAATCACAACAAAACCTCAGCAAGCTGAGCATCTTTGTATTTTAAACCTTCTCAAAGAGATCTCAGTGAAGACCAAATTTGGAAACCAGTGGCCTTATTGTCTGATTATACATCAGAGGAAAAGACACTTCAGCTGACTAGGGAAGAGTTCCTCTGCTGGCAAAACTTGCAGAAAATATTCAAGAATGAAAACTCATAACCAAGTGCTGGCAGGTCATTCCAGCAGAGTGTGCCTTCATAGTGGATGTGGCTTGTTCAACAGAGGAAGATGCAGTCGTTACCTGTCTTGAAGACTGTCACAAACCCCAGACCTCAGCTGAATACCTGGCTCATGGTTGTTACTCAAAGCAGTTGATGAATAGTGTTGTCTTTTCCAGGGTTATCATTTTTACTGATGGAGAGGTAAACATTTTGGTGTTCTAATGTGACATGGTGTTGGGCATTGGTAATGAGGGCTGCTCTTCCTCTGTTCTTTGCAAGAAGTGTCTCAGGAGCTCATGGGAGGTTTTTTTTCAGAAAAGGAGAGGAGAGTGGAAAGGTTGTCTTTCAAGAGTACTCCAGGGCCCGGCGGCATAGCCTAGCGGCTAAAGTCCTCGCCTTGAAAGCCCCGGGATCCCATATGGGCGCCGGTTCTAATCCCGGAAGCTCCACTTCCCATCCAGCTCCCTGCTTGTGGCCTGGGAAAGCAGTGGAGGACGGCCCAAGGCTTTGGGACCCTGCACCCACGTGGGAGACCTGGAAGAGGTTCCTGGTTCCCAGCATTGGATTGGCATGCACCGGCCCGTTGCGGCTCACTTGGGGAGTGAACCATCGGATGGAAGATCTTCCTCTCTGTCTCTCCTCCTCTCTGTATATCTGGCTTTCCAATAATAATAAAATCTTAAAAAAAAAAAAAAAAAAGAGTACTCCTGAGTTCAAACTGTGGCCCTCAAGCCTTGTATGGGGCAAATGAACCATGATAGAATTCTGCAGTGCGAGCTGATAAAATCTGGTTTTTCTCATATTTGTACAAACCCAGAAAGTACTTCAGAAAGCTGAAATTACTTGACATTCCCAGTAAGTGGGAATCAAGACAAGGTGCCATGGGGGAAAGCTTGTTTTCCTGGTGACAAAGCCTGTTGAAGGATTCCCTGTCATGGCTCAAGCATGAGGCCTTGGATTAGATGTCGGGTATGTTCAGGGGATGTGTCACTTTGTAGACTCTTTACCACATGAGGTCCTACCTGTCTTCTACTCGTGAGTTGGTGTCCTTTGTCTGGAAAGCTTTGCCCACACTGCCAACAGCTGAGATTCATCCCGTCTGGGTAGAGTGCCTCATGGCGACAGCAGATTGTTCCACACTGCAGGTACACAAGTGGGTGGAGAGCTGAAGCTCGTGCTCACCGTGCTTTCCACTCTGGTCACATTTTGATCCCATCTAAAAACAAAATTATTACTTCAAATATCCTTCTACTTCATATGTGTGAACCCGTTCTTATTTGGCCAACGGCCTAGTCAAACACCATTAGCATTTTGAGCACAGGTTGGCACAACTAGCTTTTCCATAAGATGTCTTTTTGAACACACAAATGTTGCTTTGTCAAAGGTTTTCATTGCTACTATTCCCTGGCCAGGGAGCCTAGAGTTAAAATTGCTCAGCTGCTGCTGCTGCGAACCCCTCCTTTGCAGCTCCCTAAGCAATGCCTCCTAATAGCCAGTGAGCTTAAAAGGAAACGCAGACAAGGGGAAGCAGTGTCTGGGGAAGGGAGTCTGAATATAAAAACTGTGCAACTAAAAGGTTTTTACAGTTAATGCAGCTCTTTCCCACTGTGAAAGGCTACCTTTAAAAGCTGCCATTTCCTTTGCATTAACTAAAAATGGACACATCTGTTGAAAGAAACGGGCAGGGGAGAAGACAACAGCTATTATGATGGTCAGGCAAAGTGTGTGTGTGTGTGTGTGTGAGAGAGAGAGAGAGAGAGAGAGAGAGAGAGAGAGCATGTATGCATGTGTGTGCAAAAACCACTGAAGAAAGTGCAAAGAGGGCTGGGACCGGTGGGAAGATTGCCACAGAGTTGCTGTCAGATATTATTTATACAGCATGGTAAATGCGGGGCTGTCAAAGTCAACAGCCTTCTTACTTAACTGCTACCTAAGTGCTGGCAATGCAAGACCTCAGAAGAATGACTCCCCTATTTAATATTTAACCATGCACTTGGCAAGCCAGGGGAAAGGATGAACCACAGCCTGACTTTGTTATTTAGGATTTGAGTTTTGTGACAGAATGATATAGCCACATTACCTGGCCAGCTGAAGTCTTCGAGATTTTACCCAGGTTGTCAGATGAAACCAACAATGCCAGTTCCACTTAGCAAACCATGGTGCTCTACGCATGGGTGTGCTTTGCACCCTCTGATGACTGACACATCTGCTACCTGCCTTGCTGGAACACCCCCTCTCCCTGTCTCATTGCTTCCCTTGATTGCCCACTGCATCACCACTGGAAACTCTTCTCTTAGATATCACAGCCACCGCCAGCCACGCCCAAGACTGACCAGGAATTCATTCCATAGCCTCCTCCCAAGACTGATGGCAAGAGCTGCCAGTCAAGCCGAACAGTGACCCACAGGCAGACAGGCAAAGGTTCCCATGAGTCTCTGTGGCTCACTCTCCAGAGGCCCTCTCCCTTCTCTCTCTAGCGAAGGATTCATTCTCCTTTGCGCTTCCCCATCCTGGCTCCTGTTGGTGGCTGGCATGTCTGGGCTCTGAGCCTCCGTGTGGATGTGGCCAGTCACTTACAAGGCCCTGCCTTTCTTCAGGGGTGTTAACTGTTTCAGCCTGACCTTCAAGTTCTTTCTCCCATGTCTCTCACACAGCATTTCCCACTGCCCTGTGTATTTTCAAGGAAAGATGTAAAGATGTGAGACAGCCTAGGCACAAGAAAGCAAGATCTCTGAGAAGGAAGACAGTCTGTTCTTGTTCTTGGTTTCCTTCAGTCTCACCTTTGGGCCTCCTGACTACAACCCCCCTTGCTACAGGGAAAACAAGACAGACAGAGAAGGCTGAACAATGAAGCTTTCTCTGCGCCATTCGCCACCTCCCCCACCACACCGCACCGGACCCCCTAGGGCCAGAATGACTCCCATGCTTCATGAAATCTCAGATGTCATTGAAGGGGATGTCAGAATGACTTCACTGGCCCTGTGCAGACAGTGTCCATCAGGCTCCTGAGGGAGACGGGATCAGACACAGAGCAGCCCCTTGTGCCTGGGACCATGTCAGAGGGTCCATTATCTGTGGAAGGGACGAGAAATTGGAACAACTCCAGCTCAGAGTGCAGCAAGCCACACCGTTTCCATGAAATATACGGTGCTGGGTCGGTCGCAAAGTCAACTGGCTTTGATCTTGGTGAACTTTTGAATCATGTGTGACTAAAGAATTCTTTACAAAGAATTATTTCAGCTCTCCCAGTTAATGAAAAGCCAACCTGCACAATTTATGGAAGCAAGAGACCAAGCATTAGAGTACAGGGGAGAAAAAAAAAGTCATAAAAAAAATCCCCAGGAGCCCTTAACGTGACAGTCCTCACAGTCCATGTGGATCTCTAACTGCACATTTTTTTTTGCTGTCAGATTTATTGGGTTTTATTGGAATTCATTCTTCTCAGCACTGGGGTTCATGGAGACTGTCTTGGGAGAAAAAAAAATGTGTCTGAAACAAAATGAACCAAATTGACAAGACACAAATCCAAGGAGCCAGGCACTGGCTGGGGGTAGTGATCCTGACGAAACCTGCATGCCTCAAGTCCTGTCATTGTCCAAGGATAGATCCCCAATCCCTGCAGTCCATCCATGGCAGCCAATATAGCAAAACCCCACAGAATCAACCTGCCATTTTTATTGTGTGAAATAGTTCTGCTTCCTGACCTAACTTCATGGTAGACAAGGTGTTCTCAAGGGAAAAGAAAATATGGTGAAGCTGGGGAGGATAGTGAGCAAGTAAAAGCAGAGGGCATGCCTCTTCTGCAGTGGATACCGTCTGCATGTGTTAGTCCCAGCATTTGTTACAAAGCCGTCTTCGGAGAGCGTATCACAGGATATGCACAGAGAGAGCAGAAAGGTTAAGGTATGAGTCATCTCAGATGTGGGAAGCCATTTCTCTCCCACAGCTGGGCAGCGTTCACTTCCATTTATCCTTTTCCAAGATCTTCCTTTCAAGAAGAGATTAAAGATGGTGGTGATCTCCAAGCGCTGTTCATCCTTCATGCTATGGTGATAATAAATCCAAACCCTTGCACTGGTTATCGCTCTCAGTAAAAACACTTTGTGCATGAACTGTCATCTGGGTAGGGGTGGTAGTGGTTTAGGTAATTTTTCTACTACAGGGAGGCAGCCTAGTGCAGAGGTTAAAAGCTTGATCTCAGCATCATAACACCTTGATCTTAAAGTACTTTGCACTTAGATTTATTCTCTGAGCTTCACTTTCAGCACGGGAATAATGATAGTGTCTCTGGGTTTTGATAAAGACCAAACGAGGCACTAGATAATGCATTCTTTCTGGTACACAGTAAATCTTCAATGAACATTAACTGACTTCCTAAAACTAGGTACCTTGGAAAATAAATTATAGGATACTTTTTTTTCTCCATGTAATTCTTTTTTTCCCCCATGTAATTCTAAGAAGCATTCTAGTTTGAGGAGGACCATGTTATTGAAAAACAGAGCTATTGGGAGGGAAATACATCATTTTAGTCCTCAAGTATTCAACTTAACACATTTCCCATAGTGACACTTTTGAATGTGACCGTGTTTATCATTTTCTGTTGCTATTAAACATCTGAAGCTGTGTACTTATAAAGGAAAGAAATGAATTTAGCTCACAGTTTTGGAGGCTCAAAGTCCAAGATCAGGCTACCCTACCAATTTACCCTCTTGGGAGGGTCCCACTCATGCCCTAGTGGACAGCTTCATGATGGGAGTATGGACGAGAGGGGCAACTCTCATAGCCAGAGTGATGGGTTTTGAATCAAGCCCTGTCTTTCACAGTAGTCTTTTGAGAAGTATCCAGAGTCCCATGAGATCAACATTCATCCCTTCCAAAGACACTGTCTGCAGTGACCTAATAGTTGACACTACACCTCACCTCCTGAAAGTCTCCTATCTTTTCATGTTGCCACTCTGGGGACCAGTTTTCCAACACATGAACTCATGGGATGGGGGAAAAACTGCATCCACATCCGAGCGGTTGGTATCATGCCAGATAAGGTAATGTATGTCACCTCAGAAGAAACACACAGAGGATTTCACTCTTCTTGGCTAAGATCAGGTGTAGAAACACACAGAAGAGATTACCATTCTCATTGCTTTGAGCAGTGTTGGGTGATATTATGAAATTAGTTAACAGTTTCAGAGGTAGGAAGTGCCAGAACATTCCCTTAAATCCCTTTCTTCTTCTAAGTCTAGTATTCATTCCAAATACCATATTTGTTTTTAGTTGCTTCCTTTTAGGTCATACTTAGAGTGTTGGGTATATAGTTAGAGTGTTGGGTATATAGTCTTTAGTATGCACATTAAATTTAAAAAAATTAAACCATGATATAGTCTGTCCTTTACACAAAAACACATACCTGGTGAACTATGTGAAAAAAAATGATGTGCCTCATACTGTTCATTAAATTTTGAAACTTAGAGAAAACTAAAACAATGAGTTAGAGAGCTGAGGTGGTCAGAGTGCTTTCAAATCTTCAAGAAAATACAATGAGGTTTTTGAAGTTTATTTGGGTTTGGAGTCATTTGAAAAGGACATCAGCAAAAACACCACCTCTCTTTGAAAATAACCCATCAATAACGTGTGAATTCTTTTTTTTTTTTTTTTAGATTTATTTTATTTTTACTACAAAGTCAGATATACTGAGAGGAGGAGAGAGAGAGAGGAAGTGGAGCTGCCGGGATTAGAACCAGCGGCCATATGGGATCAAGGCGAGGGCCTTAGCCACTAGGCCACACTGCCGAGCCCCAATAACATGTGAATTCTTTTCACTGCTGCTTAAGAATAAGTATTATTCAAGCACCCAGAGAGCTACTTCTTTCTCCTTTTCTTCCCTATCCAACATTCCACAAAATAAATTTTAAAAAAGCTAATCTGTTCTTACCCTGTTATCCAATACCATTTTTTTCTTACCCTGTTTTCCAATCCACTCCTTTCATGACAAAAGGTCCCCACAAAAGGCCATGCTGAATTCATAGCTCAGTCTTGACATCTCGGCAGCACAGAGCAAAACTATGCTAGAATAGACCCTTTCCCTTTAGTAGTCATGATGATGATGCCAGATTGGTGTAGTTCTAGGGCTTAAACAAATTAGCTCCTAAGCTCATAAAGAGGTTTAAATCTCCAAATTATGAGTTAATGGCACTAAAAGAAAAGAGAATTCAGTTAACAGCATTTAGAAGTATGAGCCTGGTGGGAGGTCCTTAGGTCTATTGGGGTGTGCCCACCAGATGGTTGCTAATGGAAGCCAAACCCAGGCCTGCCAGCGTCCCTGCTTCCTATCTCACCTGTGACCATATCGACCACACATGTTCCGCCACTGCCATCCTCTGGCCTGCCTGGGCAGCCAAATGGGGCGGAAGTGAGTCAGGGGTGGGGCTGTCCCATCTTGGCCTATGAACCTACAAAACTGTGAGCCAAAACAGACCTCCTTACCAAGTAAGTAGCTGCTCTTAAGTTTTTTGTTGTGGTGATGAAAGTAAGACTAATAAAGGTGGATGTATTCGTTTCCTAGGATAGAAGGACAAAGTAGCACGAATTAGGTGCTGACATCAACAAGACTTCTGAAAGCAGGAAATCTAAAACCAAGAATTTGACCAGATTGTTACTCTGAAGACCTTGAGGGGAGGCTGTCTTCCAGGCCTCTCTGCTTGACTTGTAGAGGATCATCCTGCCTCTGTGTTGTCGTGTCCATGTCCAAACTTTACCTTTTTATGAGGATAGAAGTCATTTGGCAGTGGAAGTCCCCTCCTTTACTCTAGTATGACTGCAATGAAATACCTGTACAATGCCCTAAATGAAGCCACATTTTGGAGTAGAGATTTCACTCTTTAAATTTGGAAAGACACAGTTCAACCAATCATGCCAGGTTATGCCTCTGAAATTTTTCCTGAAAAATCTTGGCTCTCATATTGATACTATTCATCACATAATGCCACACCTAGTAACATACTTTCTTAAAGAATCCTACAAATGCAAGGACTATCTCTATAATCCCCCTGAAAATTATTTTTCCTAAGAAGATGGTACCCTGACACTTGGACTGTCTAACTTGTTCTTAATGGGAGTATCTGATACCATGAACTATGAGAGGGGAGAAGCAGGACTGGGGATGAGAAGCCAAGAAAATATTCAGGTGAATTCTTGTTGGAGTCAGATCCATTACTTAGTAAAACAGAAAAAAATTATTCCCTCGGGGAACTTAGGTTTAGGGATTGTTATATTGAACTCATGTATAATTCAGAGAATTTGAGCCAGTGTGGGTGTGGTCCTCCCTGGGTAACTTTCTGGGAACCCATCCCCTGCTCTCCACCACCATGGTGAATTGTGGGCCTGTCCGTGGCTCCCCCAACCTCTTGCTGATATTATTGTCATTATTGTTGCTGATATTATTGTCAGATTACTGAGGTGTCTCCTAAAGAGACTGAAATCCTAGAGGAAAGAGAACACGTTCAATCATTCTCACTGCAGCACAAAGAACACAGTAAACATTTGTTAAAGGCTAAGAATATGGTAGGCATTGTGGCGCTGTGTAAAAATTGACAATCTTAACTCAAGGATTTTAGTGAATACCTCTCTACCACTCTTGAGTAGATAGGCACAGTCGCCACCACTCCTCTTCCTCCACCACCGACTGAGACTTCTGAAGATATCGGTAAAGGAAGCAGCAGAAAGGATATCAAGCTATCTTATGTTTGCTGCTAACTATGTTGATCCTTTGCTGAGTGACGTTAAAAAGCACAAATAACATTTGACTCCTGGATGAAAACCAAAAGATTCTTCAAAAAAAAAATTTAGACCTCTTTTGACTGAAGGTATCACAGCTTAGTCTTTGTCTTCCTTTATTGCTGAATCTCTAGTGAGAGATGATAGTGAAATAGATATGACTTTCTGTGAGAATTTTTCTATGGTACTTACTGTTCTTTCATTTGAGTACATTTGGTTTTTTGCAAAAGGACTGTATCAGCTGGCATTAGGAAATCCTAGCAATGTGTTTACACTACAACAGTCTTGAAATAGAATCTTCAAGATGACCAAAGTCTAAAGGGACTGTTATTTTTATTACTGCAGCTCTTTTCTTGAAGTTTGCTTTGTGAAACTCTCTCATAAGTTTGGTCTCCATTGGGAGGCAACAAGCAAACTGAAGTCAACTTTTTATCAATTCTGAAAGGTGCCAAGAGGACAAAAGTTTGACTCCTTTTTTATTCTTATCTCTGAGCTAGCTCAGCAGGAGGCCAAAGTTGGCAGCGCTGAATTAACTGCCTTCAAATGTCTGCCAGAGCCACCTTTGCATACAAATTCAATTTCTCAATGGGAAGAAGTTCAGGGAGATGTCTCAGGACCCCAGGATGATCTGAGCTGGCTAAAGAGGCCCAGTTAATACAAGGTTGATGACATTTTTCAGACTGCAAGAACAAAAGAAAAATTGCATTCTTATTTGATGACATTTTCATCAGAAAAACGCCAAGTTCTTAAGAAAAAAAAAATATCTTTCACCTCTCATCTACTTGGTCAGTACTTGCATTGTTCTGGGGCTGTGTTGTCTACCGTTCACCCTAGCAGAAGGCATGACAGGTATTACTATAGAACACATCAGTTCACTGTAGGACAGATAAACTCCCTCTTAGTTCATGGACGATAGTTGTTGTTAAGAAGTAGATGGGCAACTAAAAGACAAAGGACAGAGCCGCTTCACCCACCACCCCTCTCTGCGCCCACCTGCCAGATCCTTACCTTTAATAGCACTATCAGGAATTCTGCAAACCACTCTGACGGAGCCAGGCTCTGTCTCCAGAGGAGATGAGCCATTCTTCTGTTTCCCTCTGAGGGAGGTAGTTTATGTTGGAGGGGGAACTGTATAATGGAGAGAATGCAATATTAACTGTGCCTGCTCCACAGGCCATGAGGAAGATGACTCATGTTCTTTTACACATTGAAATCCGGAGATGGATGAAAGGAATTTCCCTTACGACTCTGAACAGCAGGCACATGGGATCAGGTTGTGGATGCATTAAGCCAAGTGCAACGTAATGGATAAAAACAGCCAAACCTTTCAGGGGCTTTTCTTGCCCTGCAGGATGTTTAAAACTCCCTGCTTTTCAGCATCCTAGAGTCCTATCCATCAAAGCCTTATTCTTCCCTCCTCTGCCCCTCCATTCCCCTAAGCTTTACCTGTCAACTTCTCTTCCTCCTCACACCATTTCTATTCTCCCTTGCTTTTGCTGTTAATCACTGTAGACCTGGCCCTCTCCACGACTGCTTAAGAAGACCTGCTAAACTGCATGTCACCGTCTTGTCATAGCCACCTCTTTAAATCTATGCTTCATTCTCTTTTTCAGCAACCCTGGCACGTACTGAAAGACTTTCTTTTCTTTTTTAACGTTAGGTGTTGGACCGAAGACCTTATCGTAATCACTCATAATTCATTTGAAGCATCACATCTGATGCCAGTTGTGTTAAGTATGTTCAAAACTTTCCTTCTCTAAGCATGTTTTCCCTTCCAACAAGGTAACACTAACCTTCACTTTCACCCAAATAAGTTATTACTTGATGGACTTTTGTATCTGTCTCTACCTTTCAAACTACTACAACCAGCTGAAAATGCATCAGGTCTCATTAAATTTTGTTGAATGCCCATAATTGGCATTGTCAACTCTTCTTGGCTTTCGGAGCTATGGGTAGTGACTGAAAAGGTGGTCTGAGGATTGGAAGCTGAGAGGCAGTGTGAGGAATCTGGCTGTGTGCCATTAGATGTGAATCTGGAGCAGGCCAACTGGGGAATCACAGGACTAACATGGAAGAATGCAACTTGCTCCAAAAAAAGTGCCTGGTACAAACTGAGTATTGTGTAATTGAACACATTTTAAAATAACTCAGTTCTTAGACTTAATTCATTAATGGGTACTCCTCAAGATATAAACATCTGAAAATATTCTTTACCCACGAGAAGATAGAACCCACATCTTAGTTAACTTTGTAGCCTTAGCACAGAGACTTGACATTAATACACAGAGAAGACTGAACGCGTGTGCGCACATACACACATATACACACATCTATGGTTGCAAATGTATCATTTTATCTTTAGTTTTGGGATAAACCCAATTCTTACCAGTTCTCTGAAAGAAGTATGGAACCTCTGTGTATTGTGACCTCTTGCTGCCATAACAATTTGGTAGTTTAAAACAGCTAAATTTGTCATCTTTCCACTTTGGAGGTCCAAGGTACAAAAATCAGTTTTGCAGGGTTAACATCAAAGGGCATCAGGCTGTGTTCTTTCTAGGGATCCTAGGGGAGAATCCATCCAAGCCTCTGCTTCTGTTCTTACATCTTCTTTCTCTGACTGATCCTCCTGCCTCTGTGACAATCATGTTGCCACCCAGATCAGCTAAGATCATCTTCTTTTCTCAGGATGTATAACCATGCCTGCAAAGACCCCTTGACCCTATTGGGTAAGGTATTCATAGATGCTAGAGAGTAGGACATGATTATCTTCAGAGAAGGCCATACTCAACCAACCAAACTGCATTCAAATGTAAGATTAGTCTTATGGCACTTCTGTCAAAAGCTTTTTCAGCACTCTTCTTGTACTTCAAGAGGAAGATCAAAAAGATACCTTGCCCAGGCTGCCTGCTTCTGTAGTAGTCCCAAGGTGTTGTTAAGACATGCAGCTTCAAAGCCTAGAAGCTCTGAGATTGCATGAGTTATAAAACATTGTACAAGTTATTTCACCAAAGTTGTGTTTTCTCATGTAGAAGTGAGAGATTGTTGGTGAGTATTAAATAAGTTAAATAAAGTATGACCCTTAGATGAACTCCTGGTTTTATAATAAGACTAATAAATGTTAGATAGTCATAAAAATATGGTATAATATTTTTGTTATTAATGTGTTCAAGCCAATAATAATTTGGGGGGCAACAATTATGTACTAAGTACTTTAAGCCACTTGAGATGCACCAATGAGCAAAATAGATTTCTATTCTTTTGAAGTGGATACACACATACATGGAATATGTAAATAAATAAGTAAATAACATGATATTCTACAGGGTGACGTACGCACTAAGAAAATTTAGTAAAGCACTGAGACATTGTGTGGGAAGACGTGGTTCAATTTTCAGGGGCTGGGGAGAGGCTTAATGTGATCTGACCCATGAGCAAGGGTCTGAAGGAAGTGAGGGGGTTAGCATTGTAGGCAGAGGAAGAGCAGAGGTAAATACAGAGAATGGTGCATTGGGGGAGCAGCAGAAAAAGCAAGGAAGAGAGTGGGTCAGTGTATGTGGGGCAGTGCTGCTTGAATTGGCTCTTTGGAAAGTTATGAGGACCATGTACAACACAATAGAGACATTGGCCACTACTCTGAATGAAACGGGAAGCCACTTTCAGAGGAATGACATAATCTGACTTGGGTTTGATCTGACCAGCTGCACTGGTACTCACTAAGAGGCAAGGCTTAGAGCAGGAAGACAATAGGATGTTATGGTCGTGGTGTGGAAGAGATGTGGGTAATGCCTCCTATCAAGTACTTGCGATAGAGGAACTGAAAAAGACTCAGATCATGGATACATTTTCAACGATCCAGAAAACTTCTTGATGGGGTGCATGTGGAATGTGAGAGCAAGAAGTAAAAAAGAATAGATGAAGTAATTTGCCCAAGAGTGAAATGAAAGAGGTCAGATACACCATACTATATATTGTATAATTGCACATATATGATGTATCTAGAATAGCAACTCCATAGTTATGGCAAGTAGATTAGTACTTTCCAAGGGCTGGTGGGATGAAGGGAGTAGAGAGTGTTTGCTAATGGGTAAGGGATTACTTAGGAATGTAATAAAAATGTTCCAGAATTAGTGATGATGCTTGTACAACATTGTGAATATACCAAAATACACTGAACTGTACACCTTAAACTGGGACAGAAACAGAGCAAGGTAACAATAGAGCTCACCCAGACACTAGAGCAAAAGGACTTAATGGATACCTGTAGAACCTCTCATGCTACAGAGAATACACCTTTTTTCATCACTACATGGAACTTTCTCCAGGATTGACCATTATAGGCTACAAAATAAGCCTCAGCAAATTAAAAAAAAATCAAGATTTTACTATGCTTCTCACACCATCAAGGAATGAAACTGGAGATCAATAGGTCAAAATACCCCCAGAAGGTGTGCAAATACCTGAGACTGAATAGTATGCTGCCAAAAGAACAGCGAAATTAAAGGGGAAATTAAAAACTTGTTTGAAACAAATGAAGGCATCAACACACTGTATCAAAACTTATAGGACATGATCAAGGCAGTGTTAAGAGGAAAGTTCATTTCAATCAATGCTTATGTTAAGAAATTAGAAAAGCACCAAGTAAATGAGCTAACCATACATTTGAAGGAGCTAGAAAAAGAACAGCAAAGCAATCCCAAGATTAGCAGGAAAAAGGAAATAACCAAAATAAGGGAGAAAATAAACCAATTAGAGACCAAAAGAACAATACAATAGATCATGAATCAAAGAACTGGTTGAGACAATTAACAAAATAGACTCCCCACAGTCCAACTAATCAAAAAAGGAGGGAGAAGGTACAAACCAATAGTATCAGAGACAAAAAAGGAAATATAAAGTAAGTGCATCTGTTTCTAGTTTTTTTTTTTTAAACTAAAATTAAGTAAGTAAACAATGCAGGGAAGAGAGAGAGAGAACGAACACACTCTAATCTCCTGGTTTATTCCCCAGATGTCCATAATGGCCAGGACTGAATTGGGCTTTGTCCAGGAGGCAGGACATCAATCCTGGTCTCCAAAGAGGGTGGCATGGACCTACCCACTGGATCTGACACCTGTGACCTCTCAGGATCTGCACTTGGGGAGCTAAAGTCAGGAGATGGTTCTAGATAGTGAGCCCAAGCTCTGTAATGTAGAAGACAGACATCCTAACCAACATCTCGGCCACTAGACCAAACACCTGCTCCCAGAACTGATCAACTAGAAATACAAACTACAGTACCCAAATAAGTTGTACACATACACACTTATTGTAACTCTACTTGTAATTGCAGGAAAATACTGAAATAATCTAATAATCTAATATCTAATAATCTAATAATATGAATAGAAAAGTTGTGAAAAAATATTATGATGCTCCCATCTTATGAAATGATTGGTATCCCTGGAAACAGTGACTTATATCTTTATATATTAACCTGAAAAACTCTCACTAATAGGTTGTAACTGAAAGATGTAAATTTGTCAGAAATGATTATAAGATTTAACTGTCGAAAAAAATCAGGGGATGTACTTATTTTTTTGTTTATAAAATCACAAAACACTAAACAATCTAATTTAGAATTAAATCTGCAACAAATTTTTAAATGATTGATTTTTGAGTCATTTTTCTATGAAAGGCAGGATAACACAGAGGGAGAAGGGGAGCAAGATTGATGTTTTATCCACTTGTTCGTTCCCCTCAAGTGCCTGCAACAGCCAGAGCTGGGCAAGGTCAGAGTCAAGACCAGGAACTCCATCCTGGTCTTCCACAAGGCCGGCAGGGACCTATCTGCTGTTTTCCCAAGAACATTAGGAAGAAACTAGACTGGAAGATGAGTAGCCAGAAAGCAAACAGGCACTTCTGTGTGGGATGCAGGATTTCCAAGCAGTGGCTTAATGTGTTGCACCATTACATTCACAGCTGAGATGAAAAAGGCTGTAGTTGGGACAGGCCGGAAGAGAAAGATTAGTAATCCTATTGAGGACATTTTGAGTCCGAAGAGTCCATTAGATATCCAAATAGAAGTGTTAAAATATAGCAGATTCTATGTAATGACAACACAATGTAATTACTGAATAAATTTAATAAAAAAAAATATAGCATGATACCCAAATGTTGAGTTTGAAAGAGTAGATATTCTAGTATCTCCACGTGGCAGTGTTAGCACATTTGGAGCTAAGAGCTGTTCTGTGTGGCTGTGGCTATAACAAAGTATGTGTCACTGGTAACATTAGCAGTCCTGGAGGTTGGGAAGTCCAGGATGAAGGCCATGGCAGGCTCCGTGTCCAGTGGGAAGCACTCATGTCAGCTTCCGTGGTCGTACCCTGCATCCTCTGGAAAGGAGGAAGACTGTGTCCTCACCTGCCACAAGTCCTGGAGACTGAGGGAAGCCACTCTCAGTCTAACTGTGGGCAGAAGG
The DNA here is from genome assembly GCF_030435755.1 of Ochotona princeps. Classification (NCBI taxonomy): domain Eukaryota; kingdom Metazoa; phylum Chordata; class Mammalia; order Lagomorpha; family Ochotonidae; genus Ochotona; species Ochotona princeps. Next base: position 22,819,644 of record NC_080851.1, read on the forward strand.
AACCAAAGACTGACACCTTGAAAATTCTCAAGACCATAGACAGATAGGAACCAGCAGAGGAAATGGAGGAAGAGTAGTCAGTGAGTAGGAACAAAACCAAGAGAGGCCGTTATCATCCTCCAGCACTCTCCCAAGTCCACCTTCCTGATGACCTTGCAGGTCTCAAACAGTGTCATGCTGTGCCATATCTGGAAGAAGATTTCTACATGCTATTCTCTATACCTAAAATTTTTTTTAATTTTCTCAACCAATTAATTCTTCCTCATTCTTAAAAGCTAGCCTCAAATAGTATGTCTTCCAAGAAGCCCAACTTTCTCCTCCAGCTTCCTCTTGTACTCCAACAAATCTGTGTATAATGTACTTCATCACTTATTCTAACAAATAACAAATCCTGCTTACCCGTCAGCCTTCCTCCATAGACTACAAGACAAAGGAATATCATAAGGTATGCCAAAGACATGTCACAATAGCATGCTTAGCATTTAGTCCAGGATTCAGCGCATAGAAAGTAGCTTTCAAATGGCCAGTGAATGGAAGGCAAAATGCAGAAATGCCTTACTTCACTCAGTAGAAATGTTCTTAAGAAATTGAGTGTATATGAAAGAACTTAGGAATTTTTTTATATTCATAATCCTCTGTTATACAAACTGGATGGGAATGCTACTTAAGTCAACACTATGGATCTTATTATGTAAAGCAAAGAATTCAAAAACAACACATCCAAATCAGCTGCTATTACAAGTTTAGATTTCTACTTGTATATTTGAAATTCATACACCATTTTAGTAAAATGAATTTGAAGAGATTCTTCATACTCCATTTTAAATATATATCCAAATGTTTGAGGGTGAAATGAAATCTAAACACAAGTTCTAGAATATTGGCCAGCAGACTTTTCCATCTTAAAAGTGGGGGACTGAGACCAGCACACGAAGTAATGATATCTCCTATGGAGTAAACAAGCAAAGAATATTTAAAATTCTACTCCAGTGTTTTAATGAGAATAAAACACTGTGCTCAAGTCTGCATTAAAAAGAAAATCAAACACCTCTGAGGAATTTTTTGTTAATCACATGTGGGAAATTCCCTCTGAACTTTAAGAAGTTTTGTAATCTTATTAAAGGAAATATAAACTCTAACCCCTCAGTTATGCTTAGAGAAAGTAATTCCATATGTTTATTAAATTAGAAAAGGTCATTATATCAAAAGTCAAACATGCAGGAAAGAAACCAAAGTCATCTCAAGCTCACCCCTTTCCCCTTTAGATTAATCTTTGACCACTGAGAGAAAAGTCCTGGACAAGGCAGAGTGGATGACTTATGTGAACAATAACAGATTCAAATTGTGGATCTGCCTGTTGGAAGAAAATAAAACAGTACTGAGGAATTAGGACAACATCTTTTCAAGCATTGCCCTGGCAGCACGCTGGTATTTGCTTTCAGCCTTTCAGATACTCCTTCTACATCTCCACCTCAGATGGTGAGGACCATTTGGTTGAGGGGAGGGCGTAAACAATTCGGCTAGTTGGGGTCTTTTATCTAGATTTGCTACGAGCAGAATTCAGCTACAGACTGACTGAATACTCCGGACTTCTTGTGGTCTCTTATGTTTATACAGTCTTTCAGTGAGGACTCTGCAAAGGGAGGCCAAAACCCAAGCCAGTGGCAGAAGTGCCAAGCGCCTCTGACTGAGTGGTATTCAGTGCAGTTTTTCTCAGAATACAGCTTATGTTTCCACAGACCGTAAGGAAGAGGCTTAACAGGAACAAAAGCGGGAACAGCTTGCAAAAGTAGCTTCATCAATCCCCCGTCCCCTCAACACCTTGCTCTGGCCCTGTGCCACGTGTGCCCTGCATAGCAGCCTCGAAACTTCATTGCGCTGCCACTAAAAGAACTACTTGTATATGTCAATCACAGGACTGAATTGGCAGAAATTCACACAAGACAATTCCTTTTTTTTAAAATCTATTTTATTGTATTGTTGGTGACAATCTTTACATAGTTAATTACGGTTAAAGAACAAAAAAAAAAAGGTTCAGGGGGATAGGGAAGTGGGTAATACTATTATGTCCATATTGTTTCCATCATGTATCTGAGGTAAAGGGGGATATTGAGGGAGAAGCCCCACCCGGTTTCCCGCCCACCCCAAGTCCCGGATGTGGGGCATGCTCTGAGATATTTGCTCAAGTGGTTTTAATAGTTCTCCAGTTATGAATCGCTGCCAGTTTCGCTCGATGAGGTCGTCCACTGATTGATATGGTCCGTCTCCGTTTGCCCCATATTTTGCTGCCAACATATAGCTGAGATGAATGATTGACCTGTTCTGTCTTCTGTCTTTTCTTGGTTAGAGTTCTGAGTCCAGCAGTTCGATTAGGGAGATCTCCAAAGAAACTTTGAGGTATTCCCACACTAGTTTCTTGTATTTTCTAACAAGCATAGGGCCCGGCACAGTCCATCACCCCGATCAGCTGGTGGTTGCAATTGCTGGGTTATTTCTGTTTTCGGTCCCGAGTTGCACTGGAACCAATGGGTGTTGCAGTCCAGTCTGGTTCGGCCCTTACATCAACCAGTGGGAGCTGCAGCCTAGTCGGGGCGACCCACAATAACCCCCACCAGGCCCGCCCCCTACCCTGGTTTGCCAGTATGTGTAGCAGAAGACCAGTCTGTCCCCCATCCCATTTGGCTCTGGTACTTGTCAATGGGTATTAAAGCTTAGTTCTATCTAACCAACTCAACCATCCAGCCCTCACAGATGTTGTTGAGTGCCTCTCTATCTAGCCATCCCAGCCCCCGTCCTAGTTTTCTTGCCCTCCCACGGGAATAGTGACCCAAGAAGGGGGAACCCACTTTTTCCCTCCCAGGTCTCTCTGTCCCGGTTTATGCACTCTTTAGGTGGTTCTGTGATTTGACTTGACAGAATTAGTCCCCAGTGCCAGCTTCTGCCAGCTGATGCTGCGGCTATGCCCAAACATCCCTCACCCGCTCTAATTTATGCTTGCACCCGCAGGAATAATCAGCCCAGCCTGGCTTTTCCCTGATCTAGTCCACATGCAGCGCACAGGTGTTGTAGCCTTGCTTAGTCTGGTCTGTCTCTATCCCAGCCCATGCTCTCCAGTGGGAGTAGCTGTCCGGCGAGGGGACCAGGACAATTCCTAGAACATGTTTTCAGAGCAAACCCCCTAAACATATTTTCAAAACAAAACCTTGCAGTGTGATGTAATCTTGCGGCAGCTATTATTTAATGCTTGCAAAGAATGTGAGGTTTTTGTGTGTGTGTTGGGTTTGTGACATTAGCCTATGGGACGAGGAACACCTCTAGGTTGTTTTCCCTTCATGATGAAGACAGGGTTAGTTCTCACTTCACAACCCTCATCCCTCACAGGACTTTAGGCTCCAAGTCTATTGGTCATTCTGAATATAAAAATCTCTTAGTTATTTCTTCTCAAGAAGTAATTTTTTTCCTGCATAGCTACGTGTGTAAAAAAATGGCCAAAATATGAAGTGATCAGGAAACATGTAATTATTAATACTTGCTTCTTAGACCAGGACGTAGGCCTTGAAAATTTGATAACACATCAGGAGATGATTCTAGGGCTGTTGCCACATGTCTTTGTAGCACATATAGTTGGCTGTCCCATCATAAGATATTTCCAGTCACACCAATTGTCGTGTTGGATTGGGTCTAGTTTTAGAACTTGAGGTCATGATACATACTCAGCACCTTCTGCCCTCACCCTAAGACTGAATTTAGTGCTCTGTTACCAAATCAAGAGGAATTATGTACAAGACCTTCTACAATTATTCCTTTAATTAACTAGCACAGAGGCTCTATAAGAAGAGTAGTTGAACTCGGAACCTGACAGTGATTAGGGTCACAGGTTTTGGTAATAAAAGGCTGTATCATGGTAACTTAAGTCAATCTTGCCATGTTTCTCAGGTGTTCAATATTCTAACAATCTATGCCTAAGAGAGCCACAGGTGCACAGCAAGCTTTGAACATGCATCTGAGAGTGTCATTAAATTGTGGACACCCCAGTTGATTCTTGCCTCTGTAGATGAACTTCTCATTCTTTGAGGAAGGGCCCAGTTTTGCCTATCTTTTCTTTCTTTAATACCTGCATGATTTAGTGCTCATTGTAACCAGTTCTAACATTGTATGGGAGGTGATATTTCATCTCCAAATGTTACGGTCACCAGATAAATTATGAATTTTGTTCCATTTGTCTTAGGCTGGGATGATATTTATCTGTACACAAGATATTTGTGGGAAAAAAACAGTGAAATCAAAACCCACAGAAGTGTACAATGAACATAAATACATTTTTTTACTGCTTTCACTTGATAAAATAGGTTCTTGCTTCTCCATTTTGCCTCAAAGCAATAAAATAACATTTCCCTAAAACATTTCCTGTGATCTCTGTTACTATTTTCACCCCTTTAATTTCCTGTGATCTCTATTACTATTTTCAACCTTTTAATCACTACTGGCCAGTTCTTTGTTACAAGAGAACAAGCGCTTCAAGAATATGATTAAGCATTTTGGCAACCTTGAGTTTGATAGCTGAATTAAAGCAGTAAGTAGTTCAAGTACCCAGAATAACCAGTGTAACTCTTATTTGAAGGATTTCAAATGTTCATTACTGTCATAGAAAAATAACAATAATATTTACTATTTATAGAAGAAAGCTGTGTCCAGCACGGTGGTTCAGTGGCTAAATCCTCGTTTTGCACAAGCTGGGATACCATATGGGTGCTGGTTTGTGTCCCGACTGCTCCTCTTCCCACCTGATTGTAGCCTGAGAAAGCAGGAGAGGATGGCCCCAAGCCACTGTGTCCACTTGAGGAGTGAACCAGAGGACAGAAGATCTTTTTCTCTGTATCTCCTGCTCTCTGTAAATCTGCCTTTCCAATAAAAACAATTTAAACAATAGACTTTCTTTCCTAAATTATCTAGAAATCTTTCATCAGTATACAACTTAAAATTCAGCTATCCTATACAAATCACCCCACTGTAAATAAGTCTGTGAAGTCATAATGATGTGTTTTTAATTTAAAACAGCAGAACTTAGATATTCTCACTTGTCAAGGGAGTCATTTTAGAGGGAGATCCTTATTTTCCCTGCTATCCACCTTAACAACACAGGACCTGTTTCCCTGTTGGATAACAGACCATGTAATGTGTTTGCCAGTAATATCTCTAATATATGATATTTGTCAAACTTCATTCTATGTGTATCTTCTATGTTTACTGCACTTCCCCACCTAAAGCAAATTGGGTGCTCAGCAAAGAACAGTGCTGCCTATGTCCCACCCATCTTTTTATTTTCAGTTCTTAATATGATATAATAAGAGGCCCTTGACAAATATCTAATGAACTCGCAAGCCAATGGATAAACTCAAAAGCAATTCAAGTAATGCTACACAGCTTTATTTTTTCTGAAATTCCTTCCTAAACTGCCTTTAGAACCATTTTTTGTAAGGCATTTGAGAAAATGTTCCTTATTACTTCTTAGTGAACACTCATGTACATGTTAGGATGATAATCCATGCTTTATTCACAAGACTTGATTTTAAAATTCCAGAATGGTACCCAGCACAATAACCTAGTGGCTAAATCCTCATCTGGCATGCGCTGGGATCCCATATAGGCACCAGTTCATGTCCAGGCTGCTCCATTTCCCATCCAGCCCCCTGCATATGGCCTGAGAAAGCAGTAGAGGATTACCCAAAGCTTTGAGATCCTGCACCCACATAAGAGACCTGAAAGAAGTTCCTGGCTTCAGACTGGCTGAGCTCTTGCCATTGTGGCCACTTGGAGAGTGAACCAGCAGACAGAAAATTGTCTGTCTCTCTTTCTCTGTGTAAATTTGATTTTCCAACAAAAAGAGATAAATTTTTAAAAAAATTTCCAGGTTAGAAGTCACCCTTAAAAGGATGAAACTGCTTCAGAATAATCAGTATATAATGGTTTCAGGGTCTGAAGGCTGCCGTAGTGTAAGAGTCAACCTTTTGAAGGGAACAATCACGAGCTAGGCCCCATTATTCTTCTTGATTTGAGCTATTCATTTAATGGGTGCCATTATTCTGAACTAAACTAAGCTTAGCAATGATCAAGTCATGCTACTCTTTTCTTGGTAAGTATAATCCAAGCTATAAACACTATTGGAGCAACTTGTGGCAAAATCCGCAATAGTTCAGTTCTGAGTCTAAGGGAGGCTTAAGAATTTGAATTTAGGTGACCATCCATCACTTTTCATTAACAATGTTATTAGGAAAATGTAGGTTAACCTCAGCAGTAGAACTTCTTGTCTGCTTTTAATACAGGGGGTTATGTCTCAATTCCATTGCAGTCCTTGGCAAGAACACCTTCTCAGGGAATTCGGCAACAGGCAAACCTGGCTCTCTACTGAGAAAAGTCCCCTTTGTGATACCCTTCTGAGCACAAGGATTTCATAGAACATGACAGCTGTTTTCACAGGGAATTACACAGAAGGCCCATAGAGAAGTACAGCAGAATGTGATCTAATAGACCACATCGATGTATATTTTGTGTATGTCACACATGCATGCATATTAGATTATACCTTAATCTAATATACTAGTGGCAGGGTTCAAACTGAAACTGCTAAGAGGAAGAAACCAAACTCCTAATGAAACCCAATGTAAAATCAGTCGAACACCACAGAAAGCAAACAGAGACAGGTGCACACATATGCGTGCGCGCGCACACACACACACACACACACACTCACACACACACATCCCATAGGGCCAATGCCTAACTCAAGTGACAGCTATCTTAACTCCAGGAATTGACCACTCCTTGCATTTTGAAGTTGAGCACATTTAGGGACAGAAAGGAATGGGAACCACTTTTCTGGAGTCTCGCAGGCTTTGTCGGGTGGTGCTGCATCATTTTCACTCCTCGCAGTTGTCTGTGATTTGTGCTGTCTCCATAATGTGGGCCATTCTGTTACTCCCTTAGCTAGGTCACCCTGACTTTCCTGTCAGTTTCAGGGCCCCTCCAGAGAATATCTCCTAAAAGGAAGTTGTTGAGCCTATTGGAGATCATAAGTGTCTACCATCTCAAGACCCACACGATGGAGGAATTTGGTTGCTCTTGGTCTGAAAATAAACAGATCCAGCTCCCTGCAAGGTGAGGGAGGCTGTCTATGACATGCAGGCTGAGTCTTTTGAGGGAACTTTGGAAATTATCGGGCACTCAAAAAAAAAAAATGAGAAAGCAGGGATGAGAAAGGCATTGAAAACAGAGGATGGTTTGAAGTCTGGCTTAGAGTCCATCCTCACTTTACATGCTACACCCATTCTTGTGCTGGAGATAGGCAGTGTGGACTCAGGGAAAATGGAAGTTAAGAAACCTCTGGGCTCAGCTTAGTGACTGTATTTGCTAATCCTTCCCCTCAAGTGCTGGGATACCTTATGGGTGCCGCTTCATGTCCCAGTTGCTCCACTTCCCATTCAGCTCCCTTTTTTGTGGCCCAGAAAGCAGCAGAGCATGGCTCAAAGTCTTGGAACCCTGTGTCTACATTGGAGATCCAAAAGAAGCTCCTGGCTCCTGGCTTCAGGTCGGCTCAGCTCCAGCCATTGCTGCCATTTGGGGGGTGAACCTGCAGATGGAAGATCTCTCTCTATCTCTGTCTCTCCTTTCTGTAAACCTGCCTTTCCAATAAAAATAAATAAATCTTTTTTTTTTTAAATAAGCGTCTGCAACAAGGATTGAGGCACTTTAGAAGAACATTAGAGTAAATCAATGGTGGCATCTCTTGGTTGTCTTCCCTATCCACATCTGAGCATCAACAGCCAAGCTTAAAACCAACGGGCAAGAAATTGGAAGGTGCCTGTGAGGTGTCTTGTTACAGAAAAGCTCTATATTCAAGTCACCAATGAAAACCGGTGGGCAACCAGATCCCATGCAGAAGTTTAACATCCCTACACATTTCCGCTCAGCTTGGTGGTGGAATCACCACATGTTTGAAGAAAGCTTCCAATAAGCAGAGAGATGAAAACCAGCAAAAAGAAACTCAAGAGTTAAAAAAGAGACATTGCAGGAAGCAGAAAACTTTAAAGAGACTATGAAATAGCAACTTCCTATGTCATAGGGATAGACAGAAAATGAAGAATTTATGAGTATTAAAAGTAAAGTGCAAAAAATTCTTTTTTAATTTCAGCAACAAGTAAAATGCTAAATAAAAGAAATCTTAAGAGCGGAATGCAAAAAAAGAAGCTAAAAGATAATGCAAAAAGGAGGGAAAGGATAATTTATTTCCAGAAAGGAAAAATCAAGAGACTAGAGAATATTACAGAAAGACATCAAAGAAATAAAATAAGACAATGTTCACAGATTAGAAAGACCTACTTGATACCCAGAAAAACAGATTTTACAAAGGCCCTCATTAAAATCTATTAGCATGAATTTTTCAGGATACCAGCAATAGAGAATCGTAAAGGCTTCCAGAGAAGGAAAAAAGCTATAGGCAAAAGGCTGGGAAACTGAATGACATCAGAGTCATACCAACATTGGAGGCAGTTTCATGCATGAGATAATTTGTTCAAGAATGTTACACCTTGGTAAGCCATTTACCAAGTGCAAGAAAAGAGTGTGAGACACACAAAGTGGTTTTTGACTGAGATAAAGAGGATACATTTCACAAAAATGAGGGAATCAACCAAATAGAGCGGAGAAACGGGATGCTGCAGACGTGATATAGCAACAGACAGAAGCTGAGCAAAGGGTCACAGGCCCAGAAGTGACAGTCCCTTTTAGAGTGGGAAATGAAATAATTCATTAACTAAAAAAATCTAAGAGCTACTCTTTTTTTTTTTAAAGATTTATTCATTTATTACAGCCAGATATACACAGAGGAGGAGAGACAGAGAGGAAGATCTTCCGTCCGATGATTCACTCCCCAAGTGAGCCGCAACGGGCCAGTGTGCGCCGATCCGAAGCCGGGAACCTGGAGCCTCTTCCGGGTCTCCCACGCGGGTGCAGTGTCCCAATGCACTGGGTGGTCCTCAACTGCTTTCCCAGGCCACAAGCAGGGAGCTGGATGGGAAGTGGAGCTGCCGGTATTAGAACCAGCGCCCATATGGGATCCTGGGGCGTTTAAGGCGAGGACTTTAGCCGCTAGGCCATGCTGCCGGGCCCAAGAGCTACTATTTTAAAAAGGTCACAGGAAAAAGAATCATAATACGTGGCTCAGCTGATCTGTGTGTATCCATGTGTCGTTGAATATTGATTTAACCCAACATTCTGACATTATTATGCAGAAAGCCAGGTCCTGGAGGTCATGATTAAAGAGCTGATTACCACGGTCAACAGTGAGATGACCAGGGAGAGGGGTGGGACATAGCTTTGACACTTGTGAGTCTGGTTACACTTCCCCAATAAGGATTAAAAACCTTTTTTTTTTTCACATAAGTTGACAAGTAAATCAATGAGTTCTGCCAACAAGAATGGTGTCATTAAGTATACAAATCATGCTGAATCACAGATGATTTGTAGAAACTGTTCCCCTCTAATCCTCAAATCCTAAAGTTTATTTCACTCTGTTACGCTTTTTCTTTGTCGTTGTTATACATTTTTGGGCATGCTATCAGATTTCTTGCGTCTAAAAATACTGGGAGCTATGCTTTAAAGCGTTCTGCTCCATTCACTTAACAGCTGCAAACTTCAAAAATGTTTGTGGAAAATGGAACTAACTACAATTTGATTCTGTTGCAAAAATGATTTTTAAAATCCACGTATATCCATATATATATATTTCAAGCTTGTAAGAAATTATGACACACACAGAAATCCATTTTTAAATGACTGAACAGCAAATCGGTCCAATGATGGAGTGAACTTGGACATTTTGGGGTATATACTCTTGGTGCCTCCATGAAGCTGTCACACATCCCATGTTAGAGTCCCCAGTTAAAATCCAAAGTCTGCCTCCAATTCCAGCTTCCTGGAGGCAGCAGGTGATGGCCCCATTACGCTGACCGCTGCCGCCCACTTGGCTCTGACCTGGGATGCTGCATGTTAACCTCTGTACCCTAATGAGGACCCCAGATATCTCCTGCCTTTGTACATGATTCTTTGCCAGGAATCTCCAGGATGCCACCAAGTTTCTCAGCCTGCCTACCTTGATGTATCAAACCAAATAGATTTGTAAAGTCGACACTATATTTGAATCTGAATCAGTTCATCCCACTTATGTTCAAGGTGTCGAAAGTATGGGAAGATTAGCACAGTCCAGGAAGCGTGCTTTGTCACAATAAAACCCTTAATTAAAAATGAAACATGCAGGTATAAAGAACAACAAACAAACGTTTTTAAAGAAAGGAAGTGGGATTTATGGCTCAATTTCTTTCCTTCTTTTTTTTCCTCCTGTTTAAAAATTAAGTATGCAAGTTTATAATTGTTTATAAGACAGCTTATCAAACCTCATTTGGAAATTCAATTTAGTTTGTTAATTCAGATCAGTGAAGTCATCACTGAGAAACCTTTTAATGGGGAATGAGCCAATGTGAAGGAGTGAATTAATGCCAGCAACATTACATACAGCATCTCCTTTAATCCTCAAGACTCTCTTATAAAGATGTTTATTCTACCCATTTTACTGATAGGATGGTAAAATTACAATTCAGAAAATTAAGTAACTTTCTCAATGCCACAAAGATAGGAAATAAGATTTTGAGATCAGCCTACTTTTGCCTCTCCCCTCTGTTTTAGCCGACACAAAGCACTTGCTCTTAAGAGGGACAAGATTCTGATACCTTATTAAGAATTTTGAGGGGAAAAAGAGTTACTAACCGTAGAAGAAGCTCACAATCAAAGCAGTGAATGAAGATCAAAAGTTACCTGCCCAACCAAGCTCACCATGACGCGATCCCATGTAGGAGGGGCCGGGGCTACTTCCCCCAACTTGAGATCGTTCTCCCCAGGGTATTGATTGGTTTGTGGCATTGCCCTTTGTTCACCACCCCTATACACCACGTAGAAGATCAGATCCTCTGGCCATATTTGCTCCTGATTTTGGCAGCTTTCCTTCCTGAGGTCCAACTCCCTCAATAGTAAAATAGTAAGTGTATGGAGGCCAGGACCCCAGGGGCTGGAGCTGAGGAATTGCTGCTGGCTGCACTTTTCAAAACTGGCAGGCACAGGACCCAAGTCATATATGTGTCTATTCCAGAAAGACAGACATGAAAAAGCCATCTCTTGTTTAATGTGTGGGCAATTTGTGAGAGTCACAAAGCAGCACAAAGGGACATTTATCCTAACAAACAGGAGAGGAGAAAAGGGCAAACAGGAAAACCAAGGAGCAGGGAGGACTGTGGCATTTCACAAGGTCGCACCGGCTTCATTCTTCAAGTCGCACAGGTGTAATGGAGAATGGCAGGCAGTGTGGGGAGCCTGTTTATTTTTTATTAATTTTTATTTTTCAAGTGGTGGGAGGATCTTCAAACACCTGCTTCCTTTTGCCCTGAAGTATACTTTCGAGCAGACTTGTAAGGCCAAAAAGTCACAAAGCCCTGCCTTCCCACTCTTCCAGAATGACTGCTAGCTCAGAGGCATCTTCCAGCTGATGAGGATTCCTTGCAAATCAAGACTGGGTTTTTCAAGTTTGGGGAGCATCAGAAGCAGTAGGGCCTGCTCCTGAGGAAGGAAAGGGATTTCCTAGGGAGACCTGTGAGGAAAAGCCTGAAGAGATTTTGAGGTTGTTCAAGAATGATGAGACCAAATGAAGACTCAGCCCTGTGTAGTATTTAATGTCTGTGGCTAAGGAAATGTTATCACTGTTCAGTCCTTTTGCCTCAGGTTCCCTTGATCTTTACTTAAGATACAGATTTTTGGAAAAAAAAAAATGTAGTTATTTGTTTGAAAGTCAGAAGTACAAAGAAACACTCTATGGTGTCAATGGCTGGTGCTGGGCCAAAGCAAAGCCTTAAGCCAGGAGCTTAATTCAGGTTTCTTCCGTGGCAGCAGGGGGCCCAAACACTTGGGCCATTTTCTGCTGCTTTTTCCAAGCCACTGTAAGGAGCTGGGTCAGAAGTAGAGCAGCTGGGATATGAACTGGCACTCCTTTTTTTTTTAACATATATTTTTATTGCACTTCCTTTTTTTTTAAAACTAATTACATTGCATTATGTGATACATTTTTTTTTTTTATGCACTGGGATTCCCCCTGCCCCTCCCAAAACCCTCCCCCCACGGCGGATTGCTCCACCTTGTTGCATTTCCATAGTTCAGATTCAGTTGACATTCTTTCATTGGAGGTATTTACCAAGCATAAAGTCCAGCATCTTATGTCCTGGTAAGATGAACTGGCACTCCTAATGTGATGCCAGTGTCATGGGGTGGGAGCTTTGCTTGCTATGCTGTAACACCAGCCTTGATTGTGATATTTTGTTCATCATGGAACTTTGTGTTGATTTTTATGTATTTGTTAATGTACTTCTTTAAAATACGATTTGTCTTGACCACTGAGTTTTTGACAACTCCTTCATGCTTTGTGCCCAAGCCAAATGCCTCACTCACTTGATCCCACTCCTGTGGTCCCCTGTGGGATGTTAGCCAATCTATGGTTGGAACACCAAGTAGGTGAACAGAATTGTCTCTATCATGAGAAATAAAATCAACAACCACTAAGGACAGATGTGAAGTAAAGGCAACAAAAAGTGGAAATCTAGGGAGCATCCTGGCATTTGCAGAGTGTGGTAATGACACTGTTAACTGAGCCAAACAGAAGGGTGAGGGAGTTCCAGGACTTCCACCACCAGCAGCTTGGTTTCAAGCCTCACTGGGAAGAGCAACAGGCCCAATGCAATGCATGAGCCAGTGTCATAACTTCCATACCAGGCAGTGCAGTCAAGTGTGGCACAATCAAACATAATCACAGTTAGCTATTGCTCTCTTGATCAAGCCCAATGTACCAGCCCTGCCAGAAAACCTAACAAAGGCATTGTAGTACATTTCTGAGAGGAGAGTGTCTAGAAACCAAGACATTCCTGTTTTCTATATTACTGGTCCTAAAGCATTGCTGAATGAATTTATGAGTTATTAAATGATTAAGACACGAATTCTGTAAATAGAAAACCCAGGGTTGTTACCCCACCTTGTGCAACCTTTATGAAACCCCCCTGAAGTTCAGTTTCCTCATCTGTATGATGGAGAGGAGAATGAGAGCTATTTTGCAGGGGTTAAGAGAGGATTAAATGATAAAATGTCCCTGAAAGTGTCTCAAAACTGTAAGAATGTAGTCTAACAAAAGATTGTATTGGTTTAAGTAATGCTGGGGGAGGGGACGGGGGAAAGACGTGTGTGTTCTCGAGGGCATTTTTGGAGGAGGAGAAACTCTTTGGAGCCAAAATAAAAACAGTGAGGGAAGGTCATGAGTGATTAAGGGAGGTGAGTGTCTGCTACTGTCTATGGAAAACAGAAATCAAAACATAATTCCCTGAAAACAGAAAAATGGAGCTTTCAACTATTGAAAAATGCACGGCAGCAGACCACGGCCATCATTCCTGCATAATGTCAATATGTTCCAGATTATAGATGGGGTTTACTCAGGGCACAGTCAGAATCCCCCAAAGCCGTCATTTTCTATTTTGAATGCTTTTCCAAATATGTAATATTCAAAATAAATGGTTAGATGCCACACACACAAAAAGAGAGAGAGCTCGCTCATGTTTTTAATAGCTTGTGAAAAGCAACCATAGGGCTGCTGGTTGGAGTTGAAAGGAAGGAGCCCATAAACAACTCCATCAAGCGTGAAGGAACATGTTGGAGCTGAGATTCACAAAGAAAATTCTTCCACAGCTCCAAGTGCGTAGCTTTCCCACTTTGCTCTGTCCTCCCCGCTACCCTGTTACTCCATGAGATCACATCTTACTGGTAGAGACATTGATTCAGGAAAGCCACACAGATACCTTGAAGCTCTACTCAGACAAGTGTGAAGTTTAAGATTCTGAAGAAATGTGGGATGTACTTAATGTTTGCCTCTAGTGTTGTTTATAAACAATTAGGGTTAGAATGGAATCATTCCATAGAAAGGCACCATTTTGGTTTATTTTACTTTGGACCAATGAAATGTGAAAAGATGTATCTTTTAGGGACAGGGAAGTCATTCTTTTAGTTCCTTACTCTAGTGCATACAGTTATCTCCCAAGGTGGTTACATAGTCTGGGTCAATGTCATTAGGCTCCTTAATGAGACCGAATTCAGTGCACTGAAGTAGAATGACAGAACTAAGAGCTGAGGTCCATGATCATCCTTCAGTCAGCTAGCCAGTACTCACCAGTATGAGTCCTCCCATATCTCATCCATCATCCTCATCCAGTGGAAGCTGCTGGGTTTTTAAAATGTTTTTCCATCCTTCAGAATGCTTCCATTTCATTTATGCCACTTCCATACCTTCACAGGTGCATGAGAACTAAGTCTTTCCTCCTACATGACCCCACTGCTGGCAACAGCTTATTGGGTCCAGTGACAGGTCCCTGCAAAAATGGGATTCAGATCTGAGACACAGAGAGACAGACAGGGAAGACATCCTACAAGGAAGAGAAGACCAGCACACAGAAGAGAAAGCAGGAAAAGATCAAGAGTCCCCAGCACCCCAGTGTAGATTCCCTTCCTTCAGGAGGACCAGCTCCTCCAACTTTTTTTGAGCTGATTATATGTCCCGGTCATTAAGTCAACCAATGTCCCAATTGTAATAGAAGCCACTGGGTTCAGATTGGGTCTTACAACTGTGGCCTGAAGAGTTCCAACTAACATCTATGTAACATTAACTTCAAAATTAGACACTCCCTGTGGGACCCATCTCTCTGCCCCATCTCTCTCCCAACACCCCCACGCCCCCTATATATAGAATAAATTAGATTTAGACTTGGAAGACTGGGCGAAACCATAGAGTACAGCTGATTCCCATCATGTAGTTTACCGAACACCAGAGAGGTTAAGTGACTTGCTCAAACCCCTCTTGCTTGTGGTGAAGATTTCTGGTTGTAGCCACAGTGCCTTAGGCGTGAGTCTTAGAATCTTCTGTTTTCTCTCTGTCTGTCTCTTTCCCATTGTGTAATTTTGGTTTTGGTGTATTCCAAGAGTGTTATAGGGAAGCTGTTTGAAGAATTTAAAGTCCAGAGAACACTGGGACATAGCGTACAGTGATGAGGAATCTGGGTTTGGGCATCGGATAGCCTGGATTTAAGCCAAAGCCTGTCACTTACTAGCTAGGTGATTGTGCCAAGCTCATTAAACTAATTTCCTCATCTGAACATTGGAATGAGAACATCTATCTTATAGGATTGATGCCTAGGACACTACCAAATAATGCTGGCTACAGTTCATAAGACCTTTCAGCATCATGAGTTCTTCAGGTTTCTTCGGGGTTCTTCCTAGCCAGCAGGCCCCGTGACCACCATGTGGGTGAGGCGATCATGTTCACCGGAGACAGTCTGATCCAGCATGTCCATTTATTGCAAAGCAAGCACAAACTTACATAGACTAAGAAAAGGAAAGGCAGAAGGGCATCTCCTGATAGTCCTCCTGTCCAACAATGACACTGTAATTGGCTAAAAAGCACATCTATCTCTCTGGACCCTCGATCAAGTAGTAGGTCATGTACAAAATGCATGGCTGGTAGGTATGCCCCGGGTCACAGGCAGGTAGACCGTGGATCACATGCAACACATAAGCTGGTAGGTAATGCAGACCACACCTGACTTCTCAGAGTTGCTTATCAAGGAAATACCAGCTCAGCTCATCCAAGGACAGAGAAGAAAGACTGGGGGAAGCCCATTACTCTCTCCTGCATTATCAGTGAACAGCTAGGTTGAGGTCTCGGTTAGCCAAAACCATTGTCAGGGGTTCCCCTGGGGACATGCTGTACTGTGTGACTATGACCTCCCACATGGACCAAGCAGGGACGATCTCCCATAGTGGGGTCTTAGCTTATCAACAAGACCCTCTGCCAGTCCCAGAGGAGCCACACTGCCCCTTGTGTAATAGAAGAGAGCAGAATGCATCAGAGTGGAGGGAGCTTAAAAAGCCACCTGCACTGCATTCCCAACACTCCTAAGGAGATGCATGCTAACATGGGCTTAGTGGTGCTTTTTAAATGTTCTCTTTCTGATTTCTACCTATAGCTGACTCCCGTTCACAGCCTGGAGCGAAATATTTTCCCTTAGGTGTTCAGAAAACTCAAGTGACTTCATAGCATTTACTATTTTAACTATTCAAGAAATTTAACTTTGGCCCATCCCTCATTTCTCACGTCTTCATTTCTCACACCAAACAAAAGGTCTCAGGAATTTCTTTTCTCCCCTCACTGACAGAGAAAGCAATTGAGCAAAGCGGATATTTATTTAAGTGGCTTGGCGTTGATTTAAATGCTAGTGATAAATTTTGTCCATCTTGCTTCTAAAGATTGTTATTCTTGGTAATGTAATTGTCATGGATCATAACTACAAAACAAAGCACAGCTTCAACCAACCTTCTTATTGCAAGATGGCATGTCAAGTGCAGTGTCTGACTGTGGAGTATGTCCTGGAGTACACAGAGTAACAGGCCCTTTCTAGTATGAGATTCCATATGGGTGAAAACACGTTCTGATATTTGGTGGATCTATGAAGTAGTCATAAAAATGTGTTTCTTTCATCTATTGTAGGACCAAATGCTATTTAATGAATGATACCCAACGGTACCCTCTTGCCCCCGGAGTAGATTTACCTGAATTTTTGCTGCAGGAACTCATCACACTTTCTTACCTGTGTCTTTTTTCCTTTCACTGAAACTCCTCTCTTTTCTCACGCCCTAAACCGAGATTGGACTGATTTCTCATTCCTCAAGAGTAAGTTCAAGTCTCACCACCCTGGAAATTTTCCCTGAAAATTCCAAACCAAGTGGGGAAATCCTTACTCGGGGTTCACAGGCCTGTCTCCTCAACCCCTCACTGTCAAGTAGCAGCTGCAGCTGTCTGTTGGCCTAGTGACTAGGGCCTTCTTACTGCAGGATCCATGAGCCACTCATTTCTGTGTGCAACATATCCAGTAGCAACTGTCAGGCGAATAACTGAATCATTTCATGCTCAGTAAGTGAAGGGCCTGTCTACTGTCAAGGAATAGAAATGAATATTATATTGCAGTGTAGACCAACTGAGAGTTCTGTAATGCCCCAGCCCACCTCAAAGTGCCCACAGGATTTATGCAGGCAGGGAAATCAGCACAACAGGAAAGCAACTCCTCTCTACTATCGGAAAGCATTTGTTTTAGAAAAAAAAATTTCAGCATTACTTTTTTCCTTGTTTCTTATTCCCAAATAATTTTCAGAAAAACAGGATGTTGATTGCTGCAGGGTTCACTTCTTTTTGCTCATTCACTTCCCCATTCTATGTGTCAGTCCTTAACCAGAAGGCACCCAAGAACAATGGGAGCATCCACAACCCTCCATCAGGGAAAAAGTACAACCTGGGGTGAGGAATAAGACTGATGTGTAGAAAGGGAGAACACTGAATTATCACCACAGATGTCTTTGGCTCTATTAGACCGACTAAGGGATGCAGAAAGCACAGTCAAAACTCTGTTCATGTTGGAGATGTTCCTGAGGGCTGTTTTGTAAAGCCTCCTGAATAAATAACTCTTGCCACATAGATTGATAGAGTCACAGAGCAATAAACAATAAACTATCAAGGTAGGAACCAATTTGGAAGCATCCTCTGTCAGTTATTCTGCATTGCCCAGACTGCATTGCAAATACAGAAAGTTGATGACCAGTTTTCTTCATAACAGCCCTGAAGCTGAGGTTTGTGAGAAAGCTACTCTGTCCTGCCAAGCATCAGGCTACCCAGAAAAGGTCTTTGTGCAAGGTCCTTAGGAACTCTAGTGGTATGAAGAACCCCTCCAAAACATCCCCCTGCTGTTAGTAGTCCCTGCTTACTAAACGCCTTCACAAGGGAACAAGTTTAAAAGCCACCCTACCACAATGGAAAGCAAACTAATACAGCTATTATGGAGAATAGTATAGACATTTAATATACTGGTTAAGACTATTTGTGACACATTTTGTGTCAGCACACTTAGATTCAGTTTTATTTCCAGTTCTAAATTCCTACTAATATGTACTCTGGGAGGTGACAGGTGATAATTTAAGAATTGTATGCTTACCGCCCACGTGGGGAGACCTAGATTGAGTTTCTGACTCCTGATTTCACCCCCAACCCAGCCCCGTTATTCTGGGCACTTGAGGAGTGATTCAGCAGGTGGCAGTGCAATATTATTCAGTCTCAAAAATGAAGGAGGGATGGGTGCTGGGAGCAGTGGCAAAGACATGGCTTGGGTGCCTGCATCCCATAGTCAGATGCCAGCTTCACTCCCAGTTTGGGTTTTACACTAATACATCCCCCGGGAGGCAGAAGCTGATGACTCCATATGGGACCCTTTCCACTCACATGGGAAAACTGGACTAAGTTCCTGGCTGCAAGATTTGGCCTGCGGTGGACATTTAGGGAATGAACCAATCTAAGGAAGATTGCATATGTGCGTGTGCGTGTGTGTTCTGCCTCTTTACGTTTCAGATGGACAAAAAATACAGACTTGTTGGAGGTCTCAAAGAGGAGGAAATGACAGGATGAGAATGAAAAGGCTCCCCTCTCTAGAACTATTTCTTATTTAGAAAATAAAATTAAGGAAATATTGTCATTGTGACAGCATAGCTGAACCCAAAAAACATTATGCTGAGTAAAACAAGCCAACCCCAAAGCCTGAGTTTAAGCCCACCCTCTCAGTCTGTTCCCTGCACCAGCTATAACCACTCCCTTTAGCACATGCTGCCTCTGCTGCCTTCCACCAGCCTCTCACCCAAAGCCAAATCAATGGGACCACCTGTTCTTGAACTTGAATCTGCAAAATCATGAGCTACATAAATCTCTTTCTCTCCCAAGTAGTTAATTTCAGGTGTTTTGTTGAACTAATACAAGCTGACTAATACATTCTGTAATCTTTTTATGGTTATTACTTTCCCAAATACTGTTTTGTAGATATGGGACTTCCTTGTTGCCCATAATCCCTGCCCACCGTTTTCCTTCATATTATCACAGTAGTAGAGTCCTTTAATAACAATTACAAGTTTATCATTCTCCTATTTAAGTGTATCATGGCATTGTACGTATAGGTAAAGGTAGAAATCTAGTATTATACTTTCAAGGTATATTTAACTGTTTCAGCCCTTTTGTATCATCTGAAGAAGTCAAACTTGATAGAAAAATCATGGCTATCAGAAAATGGAGATTGGAGAACATGGGAAGATAGCAGAAGGATACACACCTTCAGTTATATGGTGAACAAATTCTAGGGATCTAACGCATGCCCTGAGCTGTGATGTATGTTGTTTTGTTGTGGATATGGTTCACTCTCTGGAGATTCATGTACTGCAGCGTGGTCATTATTGTGGTGATGTGAGAGGAGGTGGGAGCTTCAAGACTTGAGGCCTAGTGAGAAATTTTTACATCCCTGGATGTACCCTGGGAGACACCACCCTCAGAGGAGAGGAAGGCACCACTCATGGAATCCCTGAGTTCTCAAAAAAAAAAAAAAAAACCAAGCTGTGATAAAAACCTGAACCACTAGCCACTCTCTTTCAAGATGTGGTCTCTTGCCCCTACACTCGCCCACAGCATCACAATACCGTGTGTCATGAAGGTCTTACTATAGTTGAGCTGCTGCAGTACCATGCCGTTACACTCCAAAACCGTAGACCAAATAAAGTTCTTTTCTTTTTAAAGTTATCCATCTTCAGGTTTTGCATTATACTCATGGAAACAGACTAATATGTATGTGTTCATTGATTTAGCCATGGTAATTATTTCACAGTGTACACATTGTACAAAATAACTACATTACACACCTCACAAATATTCAAGCTGAAATATTGATTTACTTACACTCTGGGAAGGCTCAAACAAAATACTCAGCAAGATCAGACAACTGGTTCAAGACCAGACAACTGGTTCAAGACCTGGTTTCCAGCAAGCTCAAAGGTCAGGATTCTAATGCAATTGACTTGATGGACATAACTCTTCTTGGAAGTGTTGTTGTACCTCCACTGTGGAAGCTCTCAACTTTAGAGCACCGTAGTCACAGAAACTAATGCTGGGCCCTCCTACTTGCTCAGAGTACCAAGAAAAGCGAATAAGCCTATAAGGCAGCATCATTGTCCTTGTAAGTTACAGTCATCATTGCTGATGTCAAGGTTAAGTCTCCATAGCATGCATCACTGCTACCTCCATAAGTTGTGGGGGCAGCATGCCAGGGGAATAGCATGATCCAGGATAATCAGCCAGAACTTTCTGTTTAAAGGAAGCAAACAGGAGGCAGCTGCGGAAAAGCAGGAACCTGGAAACCTTTCCTGATTTGGAAAGCAACTTTTCTTCTTTCATTTCCAGGAGAAAGCCTGGAGGCACTGTGTTGGGATTAGGTAACCTTGGGAGCAGCCTGGTTGGAAGGGCAGTTGGATGATGAGCTGGCTAGCAGGTGGAAAGCAAGACAGACAAGTGCCCTGAATTTGCACGGCATGCAGTTACTCTCTATCTGGGCGGTTTTTAGTGGGTGATTTGGTGATGACGATAAGGGACTCGGGAATCCCTGACTCTATTTTCTTGTTCAGTCTTCTTTAATCAAGGTATATAACCTTGGGAATTGCCTGTCCCTCGCCTGTGAAATGGGGATTGAAAAACCCTACCTCATAAAATTTTGTCAGGATTGAGTTTGCCTATTCAGGACCAATACCCAATCGATGTTCAGTGAATGACAGCTGCTTTTTACTGTTGATTAGAGTTAAAACTGCTTAAACCCCTTTCTCTGCCCAGAGCTATTACAAAATGATCTTCTTGGACACATGTGAAAGTGCTTGGACTACCAAGCCATAACTGGTACTTAAAATTTACTAAATATTTACAATCCATTCAGGCCCCAAAAGTATTTGGAATACATCACAATTAAAACACCCCCCCCCCCCCACACACACGCACACACATGAGATGCATTGACAGAGAAACTTCGAGCAAAAAGAGGGGAAGGTATGCAGTAGCACATGGAGAACAGTACCTCTCACACTGTTAGGAGTCATCTGGGGTCTTATTAAAATGCAGGTGTGGGCCTGGCGCAGTAGCCTAGCAGCTAAATTCCTTGCCTTGCAAACGCTGGGATCCCGTATGGGCGCCATTTCTAATCCCGGTGGACCCGCTTCCCATCCAGCTCCCTGCTTGTGGCCTGGGAAACCAGCTGAGTACGGCCCAAAGCCTTGGGACTCTGCACCCACACGGAAGACCCAGAAGAGGCTTTGGGCTCCTGGCTTCAGATCAGCTCAGCTCTGGCTGTTGCAGCCACTTGGGGAGTGAATCAATAGAACGAAGATCTTCCTTTCGGTCACTCCTCCTCGCTGTATATCTAACTTTCCAATAAAAATAAAATAAATCTTAAAATATAGGTTGTGAGGCTGGCATGGTGGCCTAATAGGCTAATCCTCTACCTGTATTGCCAGCATCCCGTATATGGTCACTGGTTCATGTCTTGGCTGCTCCACTTCTGACCCAGTCCTCAGCTTATGGCCTGGGAAAGCATCAGAGGAAGGCCAAACTCCTTTGGCCCCTGCACCCACATGGGAGACCCAGAGGAGGCTCCTGGCTCTTGGCTTCAGATAGCCTCAGTTCTGGTTGTTGCAGCCATTTGGGGAGTGAACTGATGGATCTCTCTTTCTCTCTCTCTCTCTGTAAAATGTGCCTTTTAGGGGCCCGGCGGCTAAAGTCCTCGCCTTGAACGCCCCGGGATCCCATATGGGCGCCAGTTCTAATCCCGGCAGCTCCACGTCCCATCCAGCTCCCTGCTTGTGGCCTGGGAAAGCAGTCGAGGACGGCCCAATGCATTGGGACCCTGCACCCGCGTGGGAGACCCGGAGGAGGTTCCAGGTTCCCGGCTTCGGATCGGCGCGCACTGGCCTGTTGCGGCTCACTTGGGGAGTGAACCATTGGATGGAAGATCTTCCTCTCTGTCTCTCCTCCTCTGTGTATATCCGGCTTTCCAATAATAATAAATCTTTTTAAAAATGTGCCTTTTAGATAAAGATAAATAAATCTTAAAGCAAAAGAAGGAAAAAAGATGCAGGTTGTGCCCCATGAGTACTGGGCTAAACCCTGGCAGTCTGCCTTCCTTACAGGCTCCCCTCAAAGTCAGTGTTGCAGACCTGCAGTCCACAGCCCATGTAGCAAGGTTAGGGAAGGTACCAAGCTCCCGCTGTGTGGCTCCAGTAAATCTCTCCATCAAAAGGTAGTGCAGCTTCTGACAGAAGTATATACTGCTAACTTTTTAATTAGCAGAAATATTGGGGTGTTACTGGCATGTATGTCAAGCAGTCTTCACCACTGAACAAATACTTTCCACTCTTCTGCACCACGCCCCTCCCTCCCCTGGGGCCTCGTGGACCTGACACTGCAGGCAGGAAATCTGATGTGCCTGACAACTCTCTTTCTAAATGATTTCAAGGAAACAGCAGCAGCCTGCACAGATACTGGAAATGCATGATGTAACCCTCTGCGTTCAGAGAAAGGGCTTGTCCCTAATACAAGCCACATTTCGCCCAGTGAAGTAGATCTATTCAAAACTGGAAAACATCCAAAGCAAATATAGAATCCCATGGAGTTCTGCACGTCACGGTCATTGCCTGCTTGTGGCCCAAACGTCCCACCTGTGCCTGGCACGGCTCTTTGTCTTGCCACATTCTGCAGCTTACCTTCCCAATGCTGATTTCAACTGGAGCTCTCAAGTGAGGCTTCTGCGGGTGAGAAATCTATAAAGCACTTAAAGGTTGTTGAGAGCTTCCCAGGAGTGAGCAAGGTGCTAAAAGCTATGATAGATCATCTCATTTAACCTGCTGTGAGAACTTTACCAACGAGGACATTCATGAAGACGGAGTGTGTTACAAGGTCACACTTCTATTAGGGATCACAACAGCGATTTTAAATTGGGCTCTCTCCAGCCCCGAGTTTCTCAATCTCCACCAAAAGTCAAGAAGGAACTGACAGTCCGTTCTTGGAGAGGTGATCCTATGTACTGCTGCTGCACATTTAGCAGCTGCCCTGGTCTCCTTCACCTGGAGGGTAGTAACCTACCTCCTCCTAGTTTAAAGAAAGCAACCCTGCCGTGGACTGAATAATGTCACCCTAAAATCCATGGATTGAACCTCTGACCATCAGTGCCTGACACGGTACTGTATTCAGAAATTGGGCCTTTGGAAAGACTTGAAGATACAACGAAATGGCGAGGATGGCCCTAACCGATATTCCTATAAGAAGAGATTTGGAGCCAGATCCAGCAGTGATGTGTGCCCGCAGAGGAAAGCCAACGTGAGGACACGGCTAGATAGCAGCATTCACATGCCAAGGAGAGAGGCTCAGGAGAGGAACGAGCCAGGTTGGCACTCTCATGTCAGGATTGCAACCTCCATGGCGGTGAGACACTCCCACGCCTCCCATCCAGTCTGGGCTATTTTGTGACAGCAGAACTAGCAGATTGATGCAAGCCCCGAAGAGTCAAACTGAGCTTTCTGACTTAGCTTTTCCTAGTTAGTTGTTACTGTTTTGGTAGAATACAATGTAGAAGATTTTGAAATCAATTCCAAGGTTAGCAAAACAACCCTGTGTGTAATCTGTATTTCTTGTCACAGCTGGAGAATAGTCATTGCCAGAAAAATATTCTTGAAATACTTCTTGTGCCATAACAAATTGCTTTGGCCTTTTTACGACTGGACATCATTCATACTCTTGCACTAACTCTTGTTTGTGCTCTTTTGCTTGCTATGTCTTTAACAAGACTATGCCTCCTACCAACTTCGTGTGGATTGACTGTCTGTTATCATGTCAAGCCAGCGGGGAAACTCATGATGTCACTCCCCCCACCCAGTTCAGATATTATCAAAAGTGAATTCCAGCTTAGATTCTCTGGCCTTTTTCTGAGGGGAGGTTGTTTTTTACTTATTCAAAAAGAAGAGTTGCAGAAAGAAGGAAGAACAGGGGAAGGCAAAAGAGAAAGAGGAAAGAGAGAGAGAGAGTGAGCGAGAGAGAGAGAGAGAGATCTTCTTCCCACTGGTTAATTTCCCAAAATAGCTGCAATGGCCAGAGCTGGGCCAGGCCAAAGCCAGGAGCCTGGAGCTTCTTCAAACACTCCTAGTCCTGGCAAGACAGTTTAATCATAACAGTTAATTTCAGTTGAGATCTGATGCTCTCCTTAAGTTGAATATTCAAGCTGTAAAGTCTTCCTCTGAACCATCCAGATGACCCCGTGAATCGAATGTATTTAAAACAGTAAACTGGATGATCATTTGGATTAGTTACCTTAAATGTTCTATTTTTGGCCAAAAATAAACATTAGTCCCATTTTGGAAATCTATTTTAAGAAAATAATCAAGATGCAAAGCCTTATATGAAAGGATGCTCATTACAGAACTGGGAATGAAGATGGTAATTATAATGTTTAACCGAAAAATAATTCCTCTATAAGCAATGATTTAATCATAGGAAAGACATCATATAGTCATACAAACATTTTTTCAAAAAAACATTTGCTTGGGAAAGGATAAATATTAAATCAAACAGGAGATAGAAAAGGGAAAATTTTTAATAAAGATTTATTGATTTTTACTGGAAAGCAAAGTTACAGAGAGAAAAGAGAAACAGAAAAAAAGATCTTCCATCTGCTGGTTCACTTCCTAAATGATTGCAGTGGCCAAAACTCAGCCAACTGAAGCTAGGAGCTAGGAGCTTCTTCCATCTCTCCCACATGAGTGCAGGGACCCAAGGCTTTGGGCCATCCTCTGCTGCTTTCCCAGGCCACAAGCAGGGAGCTGAATAGGAAGTGGAACAGCCAGGACTCAAACTGGTACCCATATGGGATGTTGGTGTCACAGGCAGAGACTTAGTTTGCTATGCTACCACATAGGTCCCTAGGAGAAAACTTTATAACACAGGGGGAAAAAAGAAGAGAGAGAAAAAGAAATACACCAAAAAAAAAAAAAAATGTTGATCATTTTTAACAATGGTGGCAACCAGGGCTGTGCAATGGCTCAGTAGGCTAATCCTCCACCTTCAAGCGCCAGTATCCCACATGGGCACCGGTTTGTGTTCCAGATGCCCCATGCTTATGGCCTGGGAAAAGCCCCGGATGATGGCCCATGTGCTTGGAACTCTGTACCCAAATGGGAGATCCAGAAGAGGCCCCTGGCTTCAGATCTGCTCAGCTGCAGCCCTTGTGGCCTCTTGGGGAATGAATTAGCAAATGGAAGCTATCCCTCTCTGACTCTTCTTCTGTCTAAATATGCCTTTCAAGTAAAAATAAATAATTCTTTTTAAAATGGTGGCAATTTAAAGGACATTTACATTATCTTTATATTTTCAAGACCTTCTCTGTCGTCTTCCATACATTTGAATGAACATTTTCCAAAATTTGGAAAAGCGTTATATTGGAGAGCTACTGGGGGCTCAGATATAATAAAGACAATACACTGAGAAACCCTTACTGAAGGAAAGTACAAAAGGCTGACATTGCCTAACGAAGGATGCCTGCAGCGCCTGCTAGGATCACAGCCTGCAAGGAATCGGGGCGCTGGGTGAGAATTGCAGAGAAGACTGAAGCCTGCTGTCCCTGCCTCTGGTCTCCAGTAGCTTGGTATTCGGTTAGAAAAACAGTGACGTCTCACAGCTCAGGGCTTTAAAGGGCTTTTCCCATCTTCTCTGCAAAACTCACACTCTGTTTTTGGAGAACACAGGGGAGGGAAAATGCATCCAACATAAAGAACCGCAGTGGCACATTTTACCAGGAAGCTAATAAAGCCAAAACTATGGGGTGCTTCCCTGCCCACAGCAGAGAACGGGCTCCCTAACAAGAGGCTCGAGTCAGTGTGTTCTTTTACTCCAAATCCGCAAAAGGGAAAAATTTTTAAACCACAGTCAGTTATGACTTAGTCCTGTCTAGCACACCATACTTGTATGTGGTGGCTTGCCGGTGGCTGCAGCTTTGGTGGGGGATTAGCCAGTCAGAGTGCGCCAGCCTCATCACCATTGACACTGAGGGCTGCACAGCCCTTTGCTTTGCGAGGTCCCAGGGGTCTTGTAGGGTACAACAATCCTGGACACTACCCAACACCACCTTCACCCGGTCATAACAACTCAGAACATCTCCAGACATTTCCCCAGCTTGTTGAAGGGCCTGGGGCAAACGAGTTGGAGATGCATTTGGTTTTCCTATTCCAGCTTTGTGTAATGTTTACCCTGGGAGGCAGTAGATCCTAGTGCAGGTATTTCTCTCTGCCATCCTTGTGGGTGACTTCAGCCTGACCTAGTCCTGGCTATTGTAATAAATCAGGAAAGAATTAGAGGACGGAAAATATTTCTCTTCATTCTTAAACAGTTCCTCTCTCTTTATCTCTCTGCCTTTCGAATAAAATGAAAATAAATATATAAAACAATTTTAAAAGGTAAAGTTAATGTTGAGGAGAAAATGCAAAGTAAGCTAGTTATCCAGTAGTTAAATAATAATAAAAAATCTTAGACCATGTTTCTGACAATTTGGGGATTTAAAAATTTTACACTTGTTCATCTTTTTCTCTAATATTTTTTTACCACATCATTTTATTTTTGTTATGGAAGTCCTTCCAGCCACACTATCCCCGCCCCAAGAGTGCATAAGCTTCAGGTCCCACGCCGCTGGTGCTGTCCTGAGTGTTCATTCTGAGTGCTCATTCTGGGCAGACTCAGTCCTTCTGCATCCTTTCCCCACCCGTTAGAGGGCTCTGTTTTCTTTCTCCCCACCCCCAAAGATATATTGTATTTATTTTCTTTATTGGAAAGTCAGATGTACAGCGAGGAGGAGAGACAGAAAGGAAAATCTTCCATCTGATGATTCACTCCCCAAGTGGCCACAACAGCCAGAGCTGAGCCGATCTGAAGCCAGGAGCCAGGAGCTTCTTCCGGGTCTCCCATGTGGGTGCAGGGTCCCAAGGCTTTGGGCCATCTTCAACTGCTTTCCCAGGTTACAAGCAGAGAGCTGGATCGGAAGTGGAGCTGCCAGGATTAGAAAAGCGCCCATATGGGATCCCGACGCATTCAAGGCGAGGACTTTAGCCGCTAAGCCACCCTGACTGGCCCAGAGGGCCCTGTTTTCAACTCTTTCACAGATAATCTAATTTATTGAATCGTCTACCTTTCCCTGAATCATTAAGGACTCTAAGCCTATGTTGTTGCTATTGAGCTATTCCTATGTTGATATTTATAATTAGAGATGTTCTCTTTTTGCTGCTCTTCTCCTTATGAATGATGCTTTGGTGGGAATCTGAGTACAGACATTCAAGTCCCAGTAGTCCCAGTTGACTTATTTGGTTTGGCTGGCTTATTTACTTTTATTTTTGTCCAAAAACGTTGGGCTTCATTCAGCTCCAGGAGCAGTCTGAGAGGGTCATTTGCCTTCACCTGCATCATCCCTTATTGTTATCACTTTTGTCAATGAACTAATTTTTATTGAAATGCAGTTACACGTGTTTATGGGGTACAGTGTGACAATGTGACACAAGAGCACAATGTGTAATGACAAAGCCAGGGTAATTAGACTTACTGGCTCCTTCAACTCATTTCTTGGTGTTGAAACCTTCAAACTCCTCTCTGATAGTTCTTTATAAGATCTGTAACAAATGGCTGTGTGTCACAGTCACACTGTACATATTGCACTGTGGTGTTGGAATGTATTCCGCCTAAGCCATCTGCTTTGTTGGCTCCCTCAATACCCCCTACCCTTCATAACTTCTAGTGACTGCTATTTGGTTCTCTTAATCCCTTGTCTTCCAGTTCCATCTGTGTTGCTACAAAGGACAGAATTTCATTCTTTTTTATGGCCAAATAATATTTCACTGTATTTAAGTAGCACAAATGTAACATTCACTTGCAGTACCTAACATAAAAGTCCCTTAAAGTACAAAATGTAAGAAGCCCCCATGAGTCTGTCTTCCTGGGCTGCAGAGTTCATGTGGGTCAGTGACTTCAGCACCACAGAGCATGCCCACACCCCCCTCAGGATGATTTCCAGTGAGTGCACAAACTCTCCTGAACGAGCGGATTCAGGTGGCTATACATTCACCAAACCTGTTGAATTATCCCTGTTTTTAATAGAGAAAAATGTACTAGGAAATTTATATGGTAAACATGGCAAAATCAATGCATTAAGTTTAGTATCAATTCACTGAATAGTTGAAGATTAACTAGCAATATGGTGTTATTATGCCTTCCCATAACACTGATAACAAATATGAAGGATCTTCAAAAAAAGATCATAATAATACATCTTATGAAAAACAATGTATGGATTTCAAAAACACACTAAAATAAACCTATCTTTCAATTCTATTTCTTTCCATGAGCTTTTTTGAAGTATCCTGGTGCTACTAGACTATTTGGACTAATAGATGTGTATGTGTGTGTGTGTGTGCGAGAGAGAGAGAGAGAGAGAGAACCAAGCAGGGGAAGATTTTTAGTGCCGTAAGCCAGCTGAAAGAAAGCACCTGCTGCATTTTCCACAAACCATCCTGAAGACTAGGACTAGCAGAGTGCCTGCCTCTTACAAACGTTCAGCAGAGTGTTTATTGAATAAGTGAGACTCTGCCACACTTTGCTGTTTCCTAGAACTAAAGGCAGGAATAAGTTATAAAAATAGTCATTTTATTTGCAGGGACTCCTGCTTAGAAAGAAAAAATCCATTGCTCAGAAGTCTGTGGGATTACAGAAGTGAGTAAACTCTGGAAATGGAAGCGACTGTGGCCCCCTGTGAACAATGTCTGCTTATCATAAGAGCACCAACAGGGACACAATGAGCATAGTAGAACGAAAATGCGCCGAAAAGCTAGAAATCTCTTCAACAATGCCATTTATCTTAGAGATTAATTTATCAAAGGCAGGACAATCCAGAGATCCATCCCCAAGAGGATGTATTTGATTGCAAAATGTTTTCAATTTCCATGTGGCCGCTGCATTGCTACATATCTGATTGTTAGGCCTGTTAGCCAGAAAAGCATGGTACATATCTTAAAAACGTGTGATCTGTAAAAGTCACTTCAATCTCAACTCTGATTTTTATTACATAGTGGGCCCATTTCCTTCCTCTCTTTTGAAAACATAAGCCTCCGACCCTGTATTCCACAGGAAAAAAGTTTCCACAGCCAACTTTATAGAAACATATATTAAAAAGAATTCTGAGGACTGTGCCAAAATCCTTTCCTCACCAAAGACTGGTTTTGTATTTGTTTGACACGAATTGATATACAACCTTCCCGTATTCTCCTCCTTCTACCCGTTATAAGTTTTTATTTAGATGCGTATCTTCAGCTATAAATGTGTACTTTCTCCCACTCTTTGAGGAACTGAGTACCAGAAAGATTTTTAAAGATTGTAGAATGAAATGATCACAAAGAGGACTGATTCAGGTTTGATTTCTGCCCCTGGTAACAGTTAAAGCTTGTGGGAGATCTTACCCCCTGACCTTTATTCTTCTGGCTGCCTGCTTACCAGTGGGCAACCCAAATGTTTATTCTGGTTAATTAACTGTCACTTAAAATCACAATGATTTTCTTATTAATTT
Organism: Ochotona princeps; assembly: GCF_030435755.1. NCBI lineage: Eukaryota > Metazoa > Chordata > Mammalia > Lagomorpha > Ochotonidae > Ochotona > Ochotona princeps. The sequence continues at coordinate 22,849,313 of NC_080851.1, forward strand.
GTCAAATTACTAACCCCAATCTGTGGGCTATTTGCATAGGAAATATAGGAGATGACTTCTTTCAAATGTGTTTCAAGATCATTAAGTGATGCTAACTTCATTTTCAGAGACAATTAAATTTGATACAAGATCGTTAAGGGAGAAATGCAAAAAATTCCAAATGACTCAAAATAACACTGGGCTTCAATTATATTTAATAACTTTCACAACAAACCTCAATGTCTGTTTTGGCAAAGAACATCTCATAACTTTATTGAGGAAAATAAGATCAAGATGCCAGAACATTTTTAGCAAAGTCTCAGACCGACAGTTTATTGCTTTGTGACTTAAAATAATAGAAAAAGTCCACAAAAATGAAAGCCTGGAATGAAATTGCTAAAATTCAAATTCACATTTTTCCAGCAGATTTTAAAATTTGTCAGAAAATAGGTGACTGGGCGATATTGGTTCCAGTTCCATGTTGATGGTCTGCTGTGTTGATCCTCGGAGGGGAAATGATGAAATTGCTGACTTAACTTACTTCATGTTGTTTGGGATGAGAGGCATGACTGGACAGTGATGCTGGACCCTCAATCCCAGAAATGCCTTACAAATGGGCATCAGGCCCAAAGAACTGTAAATCCGGATTCCGAGTGATTACACACAGACTGGTGCACAAGCAGTCAGCACATAGCCATGGCCCTTAGTATCAATACAACTAACACTGAATAGTACCATCTTCATGAAGATTCCTGAGGTTGGACAAAGTTGGGGAGAAAGTAAAATATGAAGCTGGGTTGGTTATGCTGCCCCAGTATGCAAGCCAACCACTGGTCAAACAACCTCTCTAGGCTGGAAATGGTTACATCCTCTAACCACATCCCATCACCTGAGGCCAAGAGCGGAGAGTGACCCGCCACAGAACAGAACTGGGATTCAGGGCACCCCCTGGAAAACTCATGTCTTCTACACCTCTCTGCTGTGTCATTCCACATGCAAATAAATGAAGTCTATCCCTAAGCCCTTAAAGTGACCATGAGTTATTTTGGCTTTGCATTTAGGTTTTCATGGAAACTCTACTTGCAGATCCCTGTGATGCACTACATTCGATTCCCTCTATCACTCTAGCCAATTTGAAGCTTGCCATGCTTTAAAGTGGGTGGCAGAGGAGGAAGATAATGATGTTAATTGAGTGTCTTAAATTCTCCCCCTGAAAGTTGGTGAATTTGCTTGATGAAGCTGATTTCCTTGAGGGTCAGTGTGGTGGGATGGGGTAGGGGTGCTGATCCATCTCTTCCTGGATTGTTCGCTGATGAGGTCTTTAAACTCCTGCCCACACACAGCCATGAATCAGTGTCATTTACATGTGTTTAGATCATTGAAATAATAAAGATGAAATGGATATGAAAATACTATTTCATGAAGAGCAATTCCTTTTTATCAGGGCACCAACGATGAAACAAACGAGACCACCTACACTCCTCCTCCACACAATTATCCTGTCATCTTGTCCCCTTATTTCTACCATGCTACCAATTTTCAACATCTTCCTCAAAAAGTATAAGCACACACACACACACACACACACCACTTACATCCATATGAGCGAACTTCTAACAATTCTGAATGTAAATGATGAGGAAATTTATACTAATGATAGCCCAAGGAAGACAGTTGAACACAGATGCTTTTATTTTCCTGCCTCATGATGATTATAATAGGTGTTGGAGCATACAAAGATGAAAAAGTTAAAAATTCAGATTACTGTAAATTTGAAATGGTGTTCTGATAAACAAGAAGAGTGTTCACATTTAAACTGCTTCACCTTCTACAAAATCAGGAAGGAATATCATTCTTGCAAACTTAAATAGCCAGAGCCAGCACTATGCACAGTGGGTTAAATTGTCACCTCTGAAAACAACATCCCATATCAGAGTGCCACTTCAAGTCCTGGCTGCTCAGCTTCTGATCCTCCTCCCTGCTAATGCATCTGGGGAAGCAGCAGAAGACATTCCAACTACGTGGGCTCATATCGCCCCCATGGGAGATCTGGATGGATCTCCTGGCTGCTGGCATTGGACTGACTCAGCCCTAGCAAATGTGGGCTTTGAAGTGAGTCAGTGAATGCATGACCTTTCTCAGTGTCTCTCTCCGACTATTCTGCCTTAAAAATAAATCGATCTTTTTAAAGAAAATGTTTAGTACCCATAAAGTAAACAGGGTGAGGAAAAAAACTGAAGCTAGGGAAAGATTGCATTAATTTTGAACATTATGTTTGAATGTTCAAGCCTGTCTGGACTCTGGTGATAATGGTAATTGAGGCTTTGCCACCTTTCGTAGAAATTAACAGCAATTTGAAAGTGATGGGCCACATTGAATGCAAAAGGATTCCACCAGGTGAGCTTTCAGTTTAAACACTGGTTTTCTATCTAGGACTGAACTTCAGAATGCTAAAACAAACCATCTAGAGAGTTATATTAGGAACAAAGCAGAGAATGAAGAGTTCATACTCTCAACAAGGAATATGCCAGAAATGAACACTTCCAAGGGAAATCTCTGTACAAATAAACACTTAGCTAACACATACATAGTGTTCCCAATGCATGTAGTCTCTGATCATGTAGGTCATGAAATTACACCTTCACTGTGGTCTGAGTTCAAAGTGTGGGCGTCTGAGCAAAAGTGTTTTCATTCTTCCCCCATTGCAACCTCACCTTGTCATGCTATGCAGACCCAGTGCCTGAGATGATCATGGTCCTGCAGAGCCTAGAACAGTGCCAGGTTTGCACAAGACTCTTGGGAAGCATTGCCAAGTCATGCAACAGCACGTCCACATCCCCAGCTCTTCTTCTGTGCAGCCTTACACGCACCAAGGCTCAGACCTCTACTCCAAAGTACGAGTCTTTGACACACTCAGAATTCTGAACTGAAGTACTTTGGGAGAGGTCAGGAGTGATATCTTTATAAACTTTTGCTGTCCTGTCTTCCACCAACAGGAAAAATTTCAGTCTCTTAGAACCTCTGGAACTTTCTGCTCAAAACTACCCAGATCCTTCCCAGGTCTGGCTTTCAGACCATTTCCCCCAATAGGAGAACCAATGGCAAACTCTTCTACAGCTGCTAAGATTAAACCCATAGCAACAAAGTCAGAAAGTAGGGAAATCATAAACAAGTTCATTTATCGCTTCCACAAAATATATTCAGGCAGAACTAAGTCTCTAGTACTCTCTGGAGGATCTTTGGTGTGTAATTTTTTTTAATTCCTTAAAATGTGGATTTAAAAATGTGAAGGCAGAAATTCCAGTATTTCAAATGTGTTTTTTTTTGACAATGAATAAAAAACACACCCAGAGAAAGACTCCCAGGATCAGAAGATATGATCTCTATATGTATTAGCAATGAGCTTTGCAAGAACTTTGAGAAGATAGTAGTCACTCACATCAGTTTGCCAGTTAAGTATGGACCAACTCACCAAAGGGAATTAATTCACAAGCCAGTTGCATTTCAAAAGCACCTAATGGAGATAGTGCCATGCATTTGGTGCTGGGGAATCAGAAATGACTGAGACAGGAGACATCACAGCACAGGGAAGAGAGCAAGGAACATGCTAAGGTGGACAGGGTCAGTGTCTCCTCCAGGAGCTTCCTCATGCCAACCTAACAGCCAGGAGGTATGCCTTGAAATTTCACAGCGTACTCACTGAGCTCCTGGCAGAGCCCCCTGAGTGAAGGGTCAGGTGCAAGTCCGAGAGGAGTTCATATAAGAAAAGACTAACCGTGCAACTTAGAAAGACCAGATGAGGTGCTTATCAATTGCAGACATCAGAACAGGAGCCCAGTTAAACACAGAAGGGCAAAGCCTTCTGGTGCCTGCAGACACAGAGCAAATGGGGCTGGGGAACAGAGCTAGCTAATCCATAGACAAAAGTACCATCTTGTAGATCCAAGCACCAGCCTATGGGAACAGATGCAGCCTCCACTCCATAGAATGAGCAAGTGGAAGACAGAGTATGCAAATCAGGCTGAGTAACCATCCCCCAGAGGCAAGTTTACTTAGACTCTTCAAGCTATTGCTCTGGCTGGGATTTATAGTGGATTGTACATTTGGTTATTTTCTTCTCCGCTACAACCTAGAAGAGGTTCCTATAGCACATGAGACAGACATAGCAGAAGAAACAATACTTTCTCTTGTGCACCTGGGCTGCAAAAGACAGCCCCAGGGACAGAAAGAGAACAGTGGTGAGAACAGGCCAGGCTTTGAAGCCAAGATGTGGAGCTGGAAGTATGAACATGCTTGGGAATTTAAGAGATTTCATTTTGGCTGCAGAAGAAGTTTCAGAACCAAACTCAAAGGTCAGGTCCGCCTGAAGGTTTATAATTCTCTGGATATGGAGTTTCCATCTTATTTTGATAACGTGAAACCTGATTTTGCTAAATTGTTACTGTTTTCCTGAATTAGAAAAAAAGATAGAATTTTCCAATTAATGTCAGCATTTACCTTCAGTGCTTCAGTGTGGAAATCTGATGCTTTCATTGAGAAACGCACCACAATAGATTGCTGATAGGGAAGAGAGCTCCTTAGGGGGAAATAAATCTCACAGACAAGAGGAGCTGAATTCATTATATGCATGTTCACGTAAAAAAACGATCAAAATGAGCAAAATAATAAAAAGAGACACACAGTAAAACTGTACCACGCCAAGGGATTGCATGGTTTTACTTTCCACTGGACTATAAACTGTCTGAGAGAAGAGAGAGAGAGAAAAAAAACATGTCTGGGTTGAATTTCAGCACATTGCATGAGGAATTAATTACCTCCAATTCAGAACTAGCCGTTCTGGGCTTTGCTTTTGCTTTGGGATATTTATGACTTTGAATTTTTTTTACTCCGAATTAGCGAGGGCTTTCCCCCCTTGTTATCATCTATCCTTTCAAAAGCAGCCTCATCCTTCTCCCAATCTATCCAGCCCCACGAGAGGCATGGAGGGTGCACGCCTGCTCCTACCTGCATCTTTTTCACGAGGGAGGGGAGAGGAGTTTGGCAGTCCACTTGAGCATTGGTGATGTCATCCCTCAGGCTGGGAACATCTGTAGCAAACAGTAAGCCATCCAATGCAGGCATCTCCTGGTTTCTAGGGGGGATTGCTTCAAGGACTCAGTGAGGAGGTCAAAGCTGTGGATGCTCCCATTCCTTAGATAAAGGGGTGTCACACTCCTATGTAACCCATGCAAATCCCACCATCCCCTTTTATTCCTAATATAATGCAAATATGACACATATAGTTTTATATTGTATTATTTAGATATGAATGACCCCAAACATCTGTACATATCTAGCACATGTCACAATATTATTTTCAAATATTTTCGATTCACGGCTGATTGAATCATGGGTACAGACCACGCAGATAGATACTCGTTGTCAAGGTTCAACCCCTGTCCTGGTGCTGCTCTATGTGTATGTCCTTTGAAGGAAACAGACTTTGCCTTCTAGGACCGAGGCCTAGGTTTATCCTACCCCAACCAAAGTTTCACCAGTTGGCATTGGGATTCCCTCTGGAAGTTTGGGTTGACTTTTGATTGGGAAGACGTGGTATGATGCACTTGCACAGGCTTACAAGTTACTTTAGGGGTTGAATACATGCCTGGTTACCTGCAGTTCCTCAACCAAACCAAGCCACTGATACCCTTTCTCTGTGTGAAATACTCTCACACCCTTACTCCTTTCCCCACCCCAAACCCTGCAACTCCCACTCCAGGAGGCTCCTCTGACTTCCTACAGGGAGGAGAGATCACTTCTTCCTCTGAGGCTCTCCACCTGCTCCCATTTACAGTACATGTCACCACAGATCACTGCTCAGTGTTCTCATCTGCAGGGAGCTGATCAGTGCCCACCCCTCTGGGGTTGGTGAGAATCTCGAAGATAAAAAGTTGGCTTGGGGTAATGCTTGGTAAATAATATTATCCAAGGAAAGCTACTTGACCATGACTGATGCAAACAGAAAGACAGTAAGAGGACCCAGCTAAGCTGTATTAGGGACTTGTAAGTGGTCTCAAAGGACTTGCTTTGCAGTGAGCTGTGTTGGGGACCATGATAGAGTGTCAGGGGAGGGGGCAGATAGTCAGGTAAAATTCGAGTCAATGATCGTTAACTGACAGTCACTGATGAACGACACAGAGAAAGAGAGAAAATATGCAGCAGATACAGCATTGGATTCTGTAGGACAAATAGGATTCCTGTGACACAGTAATCTATAGGGACCATAAGTATCCATATGGAGGTGAATGAATCAGACAGATACAGTCTGATTAGCTGAGGGTGGTCCCAAGAAAACCCTGATCCCCATGATGTGGATAGGACCTCCAGGTCTGAGAACCACCTGCAGCAAACGAGAGTCTCTGAGGGCAGCCAGGCATCCATCTCTGATTCAGATTCCATTCTGGCTTCTATGTTCATGAGAAGAAAGTGATCTTCCTGCTGTGAATTTCAACCTTGAACTTGTTTCAAAATGAAATTCAATGGAGAAAGTGTGATCTTTCCAATATATGATGTTAGAGCAATAGCAAATCTGTATAGGGAAAAATGTGTGTATCTTGACCCTCTCCCTCCTCAGACTACACACAGAAAAATCTATACCAAATGGTTTGTAGATCTAAACATGAAATGTAAAATAACAGTTCTTCTGGAAGAAAAAGGAAAAAAAGAATAACTCCATGACTTAGAGTAGGAAAGTATTTCTTGGGTCACAAAAGCATTAGATGATTTTTTCCTTTAGGAAAACATATAAATATATAGGAATATATTAAATTAAGAACTTATGTTATCATGGGAACATTTATACTAGTAGTTAAGATATCAGTTAAGATGCTCACATCCCACATAAGACTCTATGTACAGCTGATACTCCTGATTCCAGATTTCTCCTAATGCAGAGAGTCATTGTGGCTCCAGTAACAGTTCCTCCCACCCACAGGGTAGAATTTCATTCCTTGCTCCCAGCCTCAGATCCAGCATAACCATAGCTGTTGTGGACATTTGGAAAGTAAATCAGATAGGAGCCCTCTTGCCTGGGTGCTCTCTCTGTCTCTCTCTCATTTCTATCTCCATCACTATCTCTTTACCTCTCAAATAAGTAAATCAGAACTCGGGTCATCAAAAACTGCTATCAAGAAAGTGAAACCCAAGCCACAGAATGGATGCAGATATTTATGGTACTGATATCACACCTCACCTAACTAACGAGACTCCTAACTAGAATAAATGGAGAACACTCATAAACCAACTTGACAAGATAGGCAAAGTGAGATAGGCAAAAGGTTTAAATGGGAATTCCATAAAAGGAAAGATACAAATGGCCAAGTTATCAGGAAAGTGACAGTGAAAACACAATGAGTTGTCACTTTGCACCTGTCTAGGTTCAAGATACAGCACCTTGAACTTCAAGAAGACAGAAGACGCAGTTCTCTCAGACTCTGTTGTGATTCTCCCTTGAGTCCAGCCATAAAAGAATTTTCTCATCTTCCTCAAAAGTGTATCAGAAGATCCTCATTGCAGGAGAGTCTTCCTTATATCCAGAGGAAAGGAATAAAGAAAGACAGAGAGATGCAAAGAGAAGCCTAAACAAACAGGCTTTGCTAAGGTGTCCCAGTCTATGACTGTTAAATCCCGTCCTTTGTCCTCCAGTGACACTTCTGTTTGTCTACAAAAGTAGACAGAATTTCCTGTTTGAGTCTTCACTTCTGACGGCTCCCATATCACATAAGACTTGTATTAAATACTTGTGTTAAATTGTTGCACTTTTTTCTTGCTAATTTGCTTTTCCTATATAGGTCTCATGAAGGGAGAGTCACAGGCACTACTCCCCTACACTTTCAACAGAATGATTAAACTTTAAAAGATGGCAATGGCAATGTTAGTAATGTTGGGAAGGGGAAAAAATATTTCTCTTCCTATCTTCGATTCTCCAGATGGAGCCCCATAAGTTAGACTGGCCAAAGACAGTGGCAAGAAAAAAGCAAACACTAGTGTATTGGTATGTGCATGAGTTTATATGTGGGAATATCTAGTAATGAGCTGGTTAGAAGTCAGGTTTATGTACCATCTTAGAAAAGAGGTTTAGAGATCTCAGATGGGAGAGGCAACTTACAGGATGGCCATCAGGAAAAGTATTTCAACCAGGGGTGTTTAGTTAGGTTGTTTCATGGGTTTAAACTGATACCTTCACCATGGCTTCTTAAGATGCTTCTGGTGTAGAAGAGGAAGAGGTATCTACCAATGAGAATATCCTTTACATATGTGCCCTGTTTTCTTTTTTTTAAGATTTTTTTAAAATTTTTGCTTGACAGATTTGCACAGAGAAGGAAGGAAAGATAAATCTTCCATCTGCTGATTCACAATGGCCACAATGGCTGGAGCCGAGCCCAATCCAAAGCCTGGAGCCAGGAGCATCTTCCAGGTCTCCCACAAGGGTATTGGGACCTCTCCTGCTTTCCCAGGCCATAAGCAGGGAGCTGGATCGAAAGTGGGGCAACTGGAACACAAGCCTGTGCTCAAATAGGATGTTAGTGCTGCAGGCAGAGGATCAGCCTGTGGAGCCAGTGCACTGGCCCCAACTGTACATGTTTTCAGAACTTGTCCCAAATCTGCAGTTCTCAATAGCCATTAGTTCAAAACAATCCTTATACCAAAAAGGCACATTTTGAGGGTAGCATTATTTGGTTCTCCCCAGTAAGAATGTGGAGCAATCAGAACAGTTGCACACCACCTGTGATTGTCAATATCAGCCCAACCATTTTGAAACACTGGCAGGATCTGACAGAGCTGAGCATGTGCAGACAGATGTCTAGGAGTGGTTTTATAAAGTTCCTGGAAAACGCTTATTGGAACATGCAATACATGTGGGTCTCTGCCTATAGCTCATTCCAGATTTATAATCAAATTAGTAAGCTTGTATTATCTCTATGTAGCAAAATAAATGTATCTTTTAAGTCTACTTTTTCACAAAAATTTTAAATACCTTTGTACTTTATGATCCAGGAATTCCACTCAGCAGTATATATATCCAATACATACACACGGAGGTTCACCAAAGGACACTTTCTTCACTGCATGTAATAGCCCAAAGTTGGAAACAACGTAAATGTCTTTCAAAAGTTTATTGAATAAAGAACAGGCACCTTGCTCAGAGAAAATCCTGAACAACAATAACAACAAAATCTAAAGAATTACTAGAGCTGGCATTGTGGTCCAGTAGGTTAAACCACCACCTGTGATGCTAACATCCCATATGAGTGCTGGTTTGAGTCATGGCTGTCTACTACCAATTCAGCAACCTGTTAATATGCCTAGAAAAGCAATGGAACATGGCCCACAGATCTGGACCTCTGCCACCCTCGTGAGAAACCTGGATGGAGTTTCAGAAACCTGGCTTTGGTGTGGCCCAAGTCAAGCTATTGTGACCATTTGGGGAATAAATTAACGGATGGATGATTCTAACCTTCCCCCCATAACTCTACCTTTCAAATAAAGAAATGACTCTTAAAAACAATTGCTATGTGAAGGAATCTCATTAACACTACATGGAGGAAAGGAGGCCGAACTCTAAAGGATATGTTCTATATGCTTGATGGATATGAAGTTCAAAATCAAGCCATAAGAACCTATACTGAAAGAAGCCAGAAGAGTGGAAACCATATAAAGGTGAAGAGAATGGGAAGGGGCGTGAAGGCTGTTGCCATGCTCTGGTTACTGATGTCATGGTGTATCACGTCAAGGTAGCCACTGAAGATTCATGCTCTTTTTGGATACATGTTCACTTTACTAGAAACCAAAATTGAAAAATAAATGTCTTAAGTCAGCCTACCTATCTGAACAGATACTTCAGGATTAGTATTCCACAGCCTAGTACACTATTCCATTCAGCAGCCTGGCTAAGCTGGACTTCACCCATAAAGCCACTCTTCTAGATGATTGTAATGGATTTCTGCATTTATATGGCGCCTTCTCTCTGTAGAGATCAAAGGGCTTCTGCATAATAAAAGATAGCATATCAAATGCAGCATATCAAATGCACTTAGGTCCCAGGGATTGAAGTCAAGAATAAAAGGGGAAAATTGAACTCAGGGACGCATAATCCAGGAAACTTACGGACGTAAAAGAAGTCATAAAAACTGTATGTAAAAAGAATCATAAATATCAACTATTAAGGATTCATTTGTGTGAAATAAAGGGCTCACTTCCCTTGAGGTTGAAAAGGAAAAGACAGAGAGCAGCCCAGGCTCCCAATTTAGGATTTAGACTCCCAGGCACCACATGGCAAGAATTCTTGGGAGCCAGCTTGGCACCTCACAGCAGTAAAACAGAACAACTAAATAAACCCTCGGTGCTGCTGTTCAAAGCACTTTCATATGTGCTGTAAGACATAAACTCACTAGCCCTGACAACTAATTAAAATAAGTCTTTCTCACAACTGGGAAATTAGCATGCTATTGACATGTCGGTATGCCTTACATGCAAAATGATAGGCATTGCTTTGGGGTCTCACATCCACAATCGTCAAGAGTGCTTTTCTCAAGCATCAGTTCCTGAAATCACCAAGAGGAAGTATTTTCAAGGAGGCACAGCTCACTCTGCCAGGATCACCTGTGGGATCCACCTGTGGGCAAAGTTTGGGCTCAGCCAGTGACCCCAGGAAGACATTGCCATTAGCCTAACAAAGGGTGTGCAAAGTACTGTGCGTTGTGAAACAGCTGCTCAGACATCGCTCTGCAGTCTGCACACATGTGGACAACGGTTTCTCATGAAACACTGAAAAAGTCAACGTTCAGCCTAGGCATAGCTTCAGTAAAGAGTTGCAGTAATAGAAGCCACATTGCAATTTCATTTGTACATGTACGGTTAGGGAAGACAGTGCCACTGACAGTGGAGGAGTGTGGGGAGCTTGTAACTAGCCATGAGCATTTGATGAGCACTTTAAAGAGGGAACCTCATTAAATCCTCACAATAGCTCTATTAAGTTAGTGATTTATTGCCTCCATTTTATAGGTTCAAAAATGGAGATTAACAAAAGGTTAACATGTTCAAGGTCACACTATGTAACATGTGATGAAGCCAAGATGTAATCTCAGGTAATGTGATGCCAGAATTTGTGCCCCTCAGCACTCAAGTTAATGGAATTAGATGGAAATAGATTCTCGCACATTCTGTGGTGGTAAGGTTTGGGATTGAAAACTTGCCTTGTTTGTTGGTCTGCTGGGGTTTCTGCTCTTTCAAGGGATTGCGCTGGCAGAAGCTCCTTGTGTAAGCTGTGATAAGCTGCAGGGAAAGACCTGCCTCCCTAAAATGGCTCACAAGTCCCAAATACTTATAGGGAATCTCAAAAGATAGGGCATGGATTAAGGCACAAGTTGGGATCATGCTTTGATGCAACTCACCAAGTTTAATGTAATAAAGTCACTCTCCAGCAAGAGGGTTTTGGAGATTTCTGATTTGCGCTGGAGCTCAGACCTTGAGCCTAACAGTATTTGTAAAAGATTCCCTGGAAGGCAAATTGACATTTCTTCAAAAACCCTATGGGATAATTCAGATTTCCTCCATAGGCAGTAGCAATGATTCATTTGTAACAAGAGTGTTGCTAACTTGTTCAATAGGAGACCAGTCTTTTTGGGGGGAGGGTTTAGAAAGGGGGGTAACAACAGCTCAGAGATTTTCATCTGAACAGGAGGTCACTTTAAAATTCAATTTAGTGGTACCCTTGTGGGTTTTCCCTGGCACCTAGAATATATGGACTAATAATTGGGAACAGCTGCTCGTCTTGACTGGAACCACTCTGTTTAAATAGCTCCAAGATTATACCCTTGGCCTCTGCTTCTTTATATACTTTGGAATTAAACTACTGTGGATGCCCAAATTTATTCAGACAATGGAAGAAAGTATTTATGGAGACTGAACACAGCCAGACCTAAAAGTTTCCTTTACTTCTCTGGTTCAAGCATCACTACCCATGCAATGGAAGGTCACCCCATTACCTATCTCCAGAAGTCACCTTGAATCACAACCACCCTCCGGTTGAAGCTATGGTTTGTAACCTTCACTCCAGGCACAGTGGCTGCATTTTGATGTCACCCCAACACCCAACGTAATGATCACATTTACTCAGTCTCAGAGCATTTATTTCCAGTGCCCCAAGCAAAGTCCTAAGCAACTTAAAAAAAAAAAAAAAAAAGATGGCATTTACGTATTTCAGCCAGATATTTTAAAAAGATGTCAGTTTTCTTCACAACTGGGCAGTTTTAACCAGTTTTATTTTCTTTTGACTCAATGATTTTTTTACAAAGATTGATCACATATTCTGAATCCCAGACTCATCCTCAGTGTGGCCTGAGCTATGTCTTCATGCCAGACACAGTTCTCATCCAATGGGAATGTCCAATAGAAAAGTCACCAGATACAGCATGGAATATCCACTTGGCAAAATGTTATGAACCCATTGACAAATGATAATAGTACCCACAGGATCATAAAAAATTGGGCAAATTAAAATAGTATTAAGTTGCAATGAAATACAATTGAATAGAGCCATGATGACAAACATTTAAACTATGCATAGACAAAAGAGAAGAAAACAGAGCTCAAAGGAAATAAATGTTCTGCATTCTGACTCCATAAATATTTCAGAAAAGCTAACAAGAGAACAGATGAGAAAGTAAATCCAGAGAAGGCACTAAATTCCTGGTCATGTTGAACAGATACATTGCCAGAGGCAGGAAGGTCCGCTCAGGAAAGCATGGACCTACGTGTGAAAAACAGAGAAAATGACCAATCCCTCAAACAGAATGTTCCATCCCTCATGGGGAAATAAATATATATATATTTTTTTTATGGCACAATTCCATAGGGTCTGGGATTCCCAGCCTCCCCTTGCCCCAAATTACCACCCATGGGGAAATATTGAACACAGGTACAAGACATGGAATATTAGGACAGTCGTTATTGGGGAATCCATCAGAAGAGTTTGAAGTTCTGTGGGAATCGCACAGGAAGGCATTTGTTCTGTGGGAGAAAAGATCTGCAAAGATTTGGTGGTGAGGAAAGACCAGAAAGAAATGAAAATGATGAGTCCTCCAAAACAAGAGAGCCTCTGATCTGAAGACACACAATCACCCCCGCCCAAAAGAGGACAGCTAATAATAGAAATTAAACTGAAACAAAGAGGAAGCTCTTGAATTCAAGGGTTAGGGCAGGGTTGGCATTATGGTGTAAGTAGTAAAGCTGCTGCCTGACATGCTAGCATCGCTTAAGGGCATCAGTTTAAGTCCAGGCTGCACCACTTCCAATCCAGCTCTGTGCCAGTCAGTGGTCTGGGAAAAGCCATAGAAGATGACCCAAGTGTTTGAGCCCCTGCTACTTGTGTGGGCCACCCAGATGAACTTGTGTGGGCCACCCAGATGAACTCCTGGTGCCTGGATTCAGTCTGGTACAGCCCAGGTTGTTGCAACCATCTAAGGAAATGAACCAGTGGATGGGAGTGCTCCCTCTTTCTCTATCTCTCTCCTTCTCCCTATAACTCTGACTCTCAAAAAAATAAGTAAATCTTTAAAAGAAATCAAGAAAGAGAAGTAAATCTTTTTCCTTATACTGGGATGCAGGAGAGTAGGAAAATTCTAAGGTTTAACAAGGTGTCTAGGTCCATTCTTCTCAGTTTTGAAGGGCTTGACCTATATACTCCCCAAGTGAAAATCTTACATATAGCACATGTATGTCATAGTAAGAGACATACACTTAAACATTTCCCTTCAGAGGCAAGTGACCATTATTCCCTGCTTTTGTTGAAAAACTGCTTATAACATTTGGCCCAAGTGATTATTCCATGTGAATCAATACTTTTCCATAATCTCTCCATTATGTTTTCATACACAGCATATCCATACCCAGGAATGGAGGGATGAAGTAACAACCTGGTTAGTACTCACATCAGGACCTGCCATGTTCCCATAAAATTATAGGCAAAATTATTTAAAATATATAGCATAATCAAATCTGACTAAGAAACATGTCCTCACTCTTACACTCATTTCCATTCTGACCTCATAAAGCCACAGGAAAATTTTATTTGTGACACATTTTCATGTATCTAAAGGATAAAGGTTAAGACAAGAAATAAGAAATAATGCATCTTTCTAATCAGGTCATCAGTCTGGAGGATGTCAGCAATTTTTCCAGAGAAGAAATGTCTGCTTTTAAAAGAAGATTCTGGTCTCTACTCTAACTTAGCCTATTTAGTGAGAAAAAAAAATCCATGTGCTTCTAAGACAGAAAGTCAAAAATAGGCAGGTGATGTAGTGCAGACAAACGAGATGAGATCTCAGTGGGTCATCCCTAGAAGTTCTTTAAAGTTCTCTGAGTGTTCTTTCTCCTCTGGCCACATCATTTATAAAATGATAAGCTGAATCTGTTTTTTTTAAATTTTATTAAATTAAAAGCATTTTAATCTTTCAAGGAATGAAAGAATAAGCAGATAATTCGCTTCTTCAAGGGTGCCACTTAAAACACTGGCAGATACCTTGGATGCTACCATTTCTCTGTTCTGAGTTCAGCAAATGTTGGGAGGCACGAGGGCTTGAAGAGAAAACGGGGGCTATTCTTTAAGGGAGATGGTATCCCATATAGCCCCGTGAGCTAAACCTAGAAGGGCTCATTTAAAACAGATATCGTTGAACCCTGGGGGGAAACCTGGGTCTCTATTGTATCATTTCAAACAAGCCATGTCTATTGGCTCCCAATTTCCCAAGAAGTGGAGAAAAATTAGAGAATCATGCAGGGGAGGTCTGCTGCAGGATACCAGCTGGAGCAATCCCTGTAGGTCTTCGGCTCTGCCTGGCCCAAGGAGAGGCAGAGTATGGCTGGGGACACCCTGCTCTCCAAGGTGGGGAACCAGATAGACACTTGCCTCCTTGTGCCAGCAAAACATTATTTCCCTTGAAAGAACACAATATGGATCCCCTTACAGAAATTGATAGAAATGTTCAAATCAAAGAAAGGGAGATCTTGTCCATTTCTGACTCTGCCTAAGATGGAACCAAAGTCCTAAAAATACTTGATTATTTATTTGAAAGGCAGAGTTTCAGGGAGAGGGGGAAAGGAGAGAGAGCTCTTCCTCTTTTTTAATTTTTTTTGCTTATTTTTAAGAATATTTATTTCTTTTTATTGGAAAGTCAGATATACAGAGAGAAGGAGAGGCAGAGATTTTTTTGCGCTGATTTACTCCCCAAGTGGCTGCAACAGCTGGTGCTGAGCAGACCCAAAGCCAATAGCTCAGAACTTCTTCTGGGTCTCCCACGTGAGTGCAGGGTCCCAAGGCTTTGGGCCGTCCTTGACTGTTTTCCCAGGCCCCAAGCAGGGAGCTGGATGGGAAGTGGGGCAGTCAGAACATGAACCGGCACCCATGCGGGATTCCAGCAAGTGTAAGACAAGGACTTTAGCCACTAGGCTACCACAACAGGTCCTCAAAAATATTTTTTATGATACAGTTTCATAAGCTCAGGGATTTCCCTTTACACCCTCCCTACTCCTCCTGCCTCACTCTTTTCCCGTATATTATTACCATAGTATAGTCCTTCAGCAACAATCAGAAGGCTATCATTCTGCTATTTCAGTGTATCCTGATATTGTAGGTATCGATAACAGTAGAAAGTCAAGATAATATTTAACTTTCCTTGGAAGTCCATCTTTTATTCTAGCGTAGAGATGCATGCTGCAATGTATCTTCACTTCCCAATATGCTCTTCCATCTGCTGGTTTAATTCCCACACAATCATCAGGGGTAGGACAGACAAAAACCAGGAGCCAGAAGCTTCACCAGGTCTCCCACATGGGTGTCAAGAGCCCATGCACTCATAGCTTTGGATGCTTTTCCCAGTCCATCAGCAGGGAGCTGGATCACAAGTGGAGCAGTCAGCAATCGCATCAGCACCTAGTACTAACACTAGTACCTCTATGGGATGGCAGTGTCATGTGGCAGCTTCTCCTACTATGCCACAATGCCAGCCCCCAAAATCATTCTCGAATTAGTATCTATGGCCCACATTTTTACATGTTCCCAGAAGGGGCAGGATTCCTTCTTGTCCATAGAGTCCTATGAATGAAAGAAATATTTTCCTCCATATAACTTGGGTTTTTGTCAGTGCTTAATAGAAATAGATTTAACAGCTTATGTTATTCCACACACAGCCTTCTTGCATGGGAGCCAGCTTTCAAGTTGCAACTCAGATGAGCTTTCTTCAAGTTGGATAATCTTCATCTCTTTATCATTTCCTTATGTGCTTTGCATTTCATCATGTGAGTATGTATTCCCTCGGGCCAACATATATAACACATCTCTGCATTGCAAAATCCCTGTTCACATGCCAGACAAAATTAACTCAAACAGCACTGTCAACTACTTAGGCATCAGAACATGGTTACTCTTGGGAGTGGATGGCTGCATGGAGGTACCAAAGTACTAATATTGTCCTGCTTCCTGACCTGGTTCCTAATTGTGTGTACAAGTTCTCCTTGTGATAATTTAACAGTCTCTGCCATTGCAATATATTTTTTTTACTTCTCCAGATGTGTATTGCTATGGTTAATGAATTGTTAATAAAATATCTGCATAAACCCAATGAAACAAATCATGTCACCTACTGGCTGGAGGCTTAATAGTCCACAGCTTCCCTCCATATCAGATGGAAATCCTATCCCCTCTCCTATCTCTCAAGAAAGAATTAAGATCACGTTGGGAGAGGGCTTTGTCAGCTGTGAGATGATAGAGAACTGAGGTAATGTTGTGGCTGCTATCCTTGTTGACAATGAGCTTCTCAAACAAAGGGCTATGTTCATGATTGTGTAGTCTCAGCCTATTTTCCTGTAACATATTTACAGTTGTAGACAAAGACAAGAGTAGAAGAAGTACATAATTTACACATTGTTAGACCACAGTTGAAACTCCTATTGCCTAACCCTTCTCTAGCCCACAGTCCCAAGATAGATCATTTTGCAACTAATTACTTGCAGATGTGAAATCATTGAGAGGATTGTGAAAACAGCAAAGTGGATCCTGGGTCAGGCAGCCCCACGTCTGGAGTGGTCAACATAAAATCACTATTTTCAGCCTGTGGCCTTATTTTGTGGCTGTCAGTTCTGTCTCCTTCTGACCTTCCACCAAGGCGAAAGTAAACTTGTATCTATCTCATTAAAAGTGTTTTCCAAGTATTCATAGCCTCAGTTAGAAACAGACACTTTCACTTTAGACCTCTGACCATTTTCAAGCAGATTTTTAGCTTCATCCAGTCAGAAAGAGGACAGTTTCTTCAAGAAAAATGAGCCAGCAGGGGTAAAAGCCCAAACAGAAGGGAAGTCATCAGGCCCCTCTGAAGCAGTGAACAGGAGCAGAGAAACCCTAAGAAGCTAATAGCATGGATTCTCTCTCCCTCTCTCATTTTCTCTCAGCAAAATACTCAACTAATGTTATCAACTGCTAGGATAGAATGGCACCATTTCCTGCCTTAAGCAATTGTTAGACAAGAGATTTCTTCTGACTTAGAGAGGAGGAGAGAAAGAGAGGGAGAGAGACAAAGCTGGAAACACATTCCTTACGAAGAACAAAACATAAGAGAAGCCTATTTGCTCGAAATATCATGTGACAGAGTTCTGGGAGAAAACTCTGTCCTCCATCCTAGAACAGATAACCCACACAGAGGCCTAACGGAGAGCGTCCCAAACTCAGCGAAGAAAAAAAATCGATGGAATATGAATATTCCTTAAGAAAGGTTCATTCATACCTCTGTTGGCTGATGTATTCCGACAAATTCTAAAATCAGTACCGTGATGTTAGGCACTCTGGCTGCATGAGAATACCTCTCTGCTGCTTAAAACAGATTTTCTTGCAAATTAATTACTAGTCTGTCCAAAACTGAAAAAGAAGAACTACTGGTTCTCTCCCCAGATTACCACAGTGCCCAGAGGCAGGAGCTAAAATCTTCCATCTAGGTCTCCAGGATGGGTGGTAGGGCACTAAGCATTGGGACAGTCGCCAGCAGCCTTCCCAGGCACATGAATAGGGAGCAGGATCAAAAACAGAGCAGCCAAAACACTAACCCGGATTATATATAAAGAAATGGACAAGGAAATACCATGTGAGGGGCTAGAGAACTACATGTACAAATATTAGTACCAAAAAAATAACAAAAAAAAACACAAAGGGATAACGTTGACAGATATACAGATAGTTTTATGAATGTTCATGCACTTGAATAGTAGTTTATAAAGTAAAACTTGCTACAAGAAGGAGAGGGACACTTTCATCCACTGTCACAATGGAATACTTTGCCCAATTTCTTTTTTTTTTTTTTTTAAGATTTTATTATTATTGGAAAGCCGGATATACAGAGAGGAGGAGAGACAGAGAGGAAGATCTTCCATCCAATGGTTCACTCCCCAAGTGAGCCGCAACGGGCCGGTGTGCGCCCATCCGAAGCCGGGAACCTGGAACCTCTTCTGGGTCTCCCACGCGGGTGCAGGGTCCCAAAGCCTTGGGCTGTGCTCGACTGATCTCCCAGGCCACAAGCAGGGAGCTGGATGGGAAGTGGAGCTTCCGGGATTAGAACCTGCGCCCATATGGGATCCCGGGGCGTTCAAGGCGAGGACTTTAGCGGCTAGGCCACGCCGCCGGGCCCTTTGCCCAATTTCTTACAAACGTAAGAATCTACAAAATATTTACCAACAGGGTGATGTAATAATGGCCCTCAAAGGAAAACTTCACAACCTCTCAAAGTAAAAACCACAGAAATCCTATTCCCTGACCCTAAAGTAATACAACTAGAAAGTAAGCATTCAAAAGATAGTCAAGAAAAATATGCTCTATTTCATGTAAAGTAACTCGGATGCAAGAAGAAGTCAAACCTGAAATCGCATTCTTCTTCCCAGGCACTCCAGCTGAAATTATGGGATGCAGCAAAACTGCTGGCCAGAATCGACTTTATCATCTTAAATACACATACTAGAAAATAAAAAATTAACAAAACAACTAATAATTCATCTAAAAGATAAACAAAGACAAAAATAAATCTAGAGAAAAATAGTAAATGCCATCTTTAAATTTTTAAAATTTTTATTGAAAAGATTGATTTACAGAGAGGAGAAACAGGGATCTTACGTTCGCTGGTTCCTTCCACAAGTGACTGCAACAACCTGAGCTGAGCCAATCTAGAGCCAGGAGCTTCTTCCAGGCCTCCCACGCAGATGCAGGGTCATAAGGCTTTGGGCCATCCTCTACTGCTTTCCCAAGCCACAGGCAGGGAGCTGGATGCGAAGTAGAGCAGCCGGGACACAAACCAGAGCCCATGTGGGATCCTGGAGCTTTGCAGGAGGACTATTAGCCAATTGAACCATTGTACCAGGCCCAGTAAATGTCATCTTATTCTACCATCCCTTCCTCTCAGCCTGATGTCTATTTTGAGTATTGTTTTATTTTAGAGGTGATGTTTTTGGTGCTGTTTGTAAATCAATTATTGATATGTCATTTTTCTAAAAATTTCTTCTGGAATTCACAAGTGAATGCTTTGTAAATCTTCAAGTTGTCATTCTCATTCTTCAATATGGCAGAGCTTTCTTGACAGGCTTCCTCGAAGCTTGTGTATCCTGGAGTTTTTATATCATGCGGCTGATAAATTGCTACCTGAAAAGCCAGCATCCCAGATGCAATGCCAGTTTTGCTCTACTTCTGACCCAGATGCCTGTTAATGCAGCTGTGAAAGCAGCAGAAGAGAATCCAAGTGCGTGGGGCCCTACACCCACATCAGGAGCCAGAATAAGTTAGGCTTTTGACTTACACCTGGTTCAACCTCCACCTTTGAAGTCATTTGGGGAATGAAACTGCAGAGCTAAGATTCTCTCTTGTTCTCTCTCTCTGCCATTCAAATAAATTAAATATTTTTTTAAAAAAGTGTTTCCTACTTTATGTCAAAGAGAATGATTTAAGCTCAATATTTACCAACACCCTGTTGTATTTTAATTTCCCATAGCTTTGCTGACTGCCTCCTTGCGTTCTGGTCAGACCTGTAGCCAGCCAACATGCATTTCTCCCCAGGCAATTTCATCAAGTGTGGCTCTGCTGTGATGGATTGGATTATTCACTCCCTCTGTTGCTGAGAATCTGCACTGAGGATGGGAAACGCTTGAGCTGTTTGCTATTACCAGAACCCACTCCCATGCCCGGGATAGGCATCACTAATAAGTACCCCTAGATGACCCACTGAGCCCAGACTCAACCTCAGGCTATTTTTGGACACACTTATCCAAGCAGTCTTCATTACCTGTCAAGAAGCATCACGTAAGATGAAATGACTCTCTTACCTGATATAAATCATGGAGCAAATGGAAACTCTTGCCTCTCTAGTACACTGCTGTGGGGTGCCGGCCCTGGGCACAGTTCTGGCACTGTTGCTGATCTTGGCTAAACTATTGAAGAGGACATTCTTACCTAACAGCCCTTGCCTTTAGAAAACAACTCCTTTCCCCAAATCCCTATCTATGTTGTAGCTACAAGACAGAGATAGCAATAGTTTCTTGTGTTGCATTTTTTATTATAATAATCTTACAACCCTTTTGGTTATCCTCTAAGACCATAGCCCAGGTCATAACCTGCAATTGGACCGGGCAGGGCTGAGCAAACCTTAGCTCACCAGCAAGAACAGAAATCAGGCTGGAACATAAGTCATGCCGAACTAGGTTCTTACACCTACTGGTTTGCATAAGCCAGGGATGGGAATAGACTGAGCATGGCCAGATTCCATCACCCGCCAGTGAGAATCAGGATGGAGGCAGGCCAGGTCAGGCCAGGCTACAGCATCTAAGGCAAAGGCCAAGATGGGCAAGGGGTTATGCAAAGCTGGGTCAGAGCAATCAATGGAATGCGCCTGATCTGTGGCTGGAAACAGGCCTGGTTGGGGAGCTAAGGGAACACCCTGGCTGGGTTGGGGTTCACACTAGTAAGAGGGGGGGCCAGAGTGGTGGCTGCGTTCTGGTCTGGATATGGCTGCAGTCTGCCTTGGCACAAGTGTGGACCGGGCCTGGACACACCAAACTGGGCCAGACTCCAGCACCAACTGGTGCTCTGGAGGACCTGGGCAGATGTAGGACAGAATAGGCTAGGTTTCTGCCCCTACTGAGCCTTGTGTGAGCTGTGTCTAGGTGTGGATGAGCCTTGGCTGGGCTGAAACATCCAACAGTAAGAACTGTAATGGGTTGAAGGCCAGTCAGGAAAGGCCACTGTTCTTGCCAGGACAGGAGGTGGACTAAGTAGGGCTGGCCCATGGACCCACCAGTATGCATGAGTTCTGACGTTGGGAGAGGTTCTGATGGAGGAGCTTGGGCAACTCCTCTGTTGGGACACACTCCCTGCAGGTGAGTGCAAAAACCACGATAAGGAACAGCCCAGACCAGGCCAAGGAAAGGTACCCACCGGCATACATTTGGCATAGGTTGGGGGCAGCCCAGGCTGCACCAGTTCAAGTCACCCGCTGGCGAATCTGAGCACTGGAATAGAGTGTGGATTGGGCCGGGTATGGTCGCAACACATATCAGTACACATTATGGCTGGGATTGGGTGCCAACTTGGCTGGACGAGCCTGTAACCCTCACCAGCATGAGCTGGCACTGGGAGCTAATTCTTTCAAGTTACTGCAGAACCACCTGGAGACTGGATGATCCAGGAGTGGGAGTGGGCCCAGTAGGGAAGTAGTGGGCACCTCCCTCTTGGGTTGCCACTCTAACCAGTGAACATGAGAACCAGGACTGGGGCAGACATGTCTAGACAGAACAGCACTGGCCAGCAAGTATATGGGCTGGAAAGTAGGAATGGTTGGGTTGAAGTAGGCTTCAATGCCCATTGACATGTAGGAGTGCTGAATGGAATGTGGGGCAGACTGAACCAGTCTGCTGCACATACTGGCAAGCATGGTAACCGGGACAGGGGCAGGCCTGGTGAGGTTATGGGGAGTTGCCCCCGCTAGGCTGCAGCTCCCACTTGTTTACATGGCCAAGTGTGTGGTGGGTGGATTGGGATGGGCTCCAATACCCATTGGTTTGTGTAGACGATGGGGCTGGAGGCAGAACTGACCCAGCAATTGCAAACACAAGCATATGCATAGGCTGATTGGGGCGACAGTCTGTGCTGGACCTTATACTGACAAGCACACACAAGAATCAGGTCTGGGATCACTTCGGACAAAGTTTCTTTGGGAATCCCCCCAACTGAACTGCCGGACTCAGAACCCAACCATGAAGAGAATTGCAGGTTTCATGGTCTTACTGTGAAGTGCATGTGTCAAAGCTGAGCCTCCTCAGAGGCTCAGACAAAGTAGTGGACAACATATCCAAGTGCACATGGAGGATATGGTAGTGCATTAGAGCCTGCATAGGACTCCTGGTACCACAACAGAGGACAGAGGACAGAACAAATTGATCAACTACTCCAGCCAAGTGTTGGCAGTGAAAATCTGGGCACGTGGAGACTCTAAGGTGGACTAGGTAAGCCAGTGGATTCTGAAGACATTTCATTGTGCTTGGAATGGTGAGATTGGAAGCAATTCAGAACAGTTGAACTACACAAACCACTTGAGCAGTGCCCTCTGAGCATCCCCTACATGGGGAACCCTGGGATGGTTAGGAGGATGGATGTGGTTTCTCCCTTTGTCTCTCCCTTTTCCCCAGATACGGGAAGAAAAAATGATAATATCGAACACTACCCACTTTCCTGTGGCCCTTGACCCTTTGTGCCCTGATCAACTATGTAAAGATCATAAAAATAAAATAGTAAATTTAAAAAGAAAACTTTGCCTCCTAAGCCACCAGGCAGCCCCCACAAAACCAAGAACGATTTGCAAGAATTCATTACAGATATTGCAAAGAACTGAAAGAGTCATGGTTAAAGGTTCCCCCCCTCCAAAAAAAAAAAAGAAAAGAAAAGAAATGTCAGATATTTAAGGGGATGGGAATACGGATCACTGTGATTTGATCCTGACACATTGCATACTTGTTTTATTATACTGTCCCCATAAACACACACAATCAAAATAATGATAAAATAATTTCCATTGAAAAGAAATCTGAAAGATGCAGCGATGCATGTCCACACAAACCACAAATCAATGCAATGCTTTTACCAATGTATCTATCTATATTTCCAATTTAAATATTTAAATGGAATGCCTTTGTAGACAGTTTTTACCAGCCATATGCATTAAGGCCAACACGTACAAATAATTATATTCCTTTATTGCTATGAACCAATGGGAGGAATGACAAAGGAGATGTTGCAGTCTGGAGTCCAGCACAAGGTAGTGACCATTCTGAAGCCTAACACCGAAGTGGGACC
Organism: Ochotona princeps; assembly: GCF_030435755.1. Taxonomy (NCBI): domain Eukaryota; kingdom Metazoa; phylum Chordata; class Mammalia; order Lagomorpha; family Ochotonidae; genus Ochotona; species Ochotona princeps. The sequence continues at coordinate 22,872,702 of NC_080851.1, forward strand.
CACAGCGATCCACAGGGGGATGGAGGCAAGGCAAGCAAGTCAAGCAGAGCAACAGAACAAGCCCCCCAGGGTGAACCAGCCACAGCAGGGAGCAGTCCGTCTGGGAAGAAAGGGCTGATGCACACAGCTGAAGAGGAGCAGGGGTGGGCACTGGGGTTTCCTCAAAGGAAGTGCTGTGGCTGGCTGGGTGGGAGCAGCACTGCAGGCTTTGTCTACAAGATCTGTCAGCTCTGCAGACAGGAAAATGCTGTCCAAAAACCCTTCCAGTCAATCTATGGCTCCGAAACCAATGGAAAGCAGCAATCACTGTCTTCTCCACAGAGTTGAAAGAATGTTGAACAGTGAGCACTTCTTCCTTTTTAAGGGATATACTTATTTATTTGAAGGGTAGAACAACAACAGGGAGAGACTAAAAGAGAGAATGAATGAACGAATCAATCAATCAATCAATCTTCTGTCTATTGGTTCACAGCCAGGGCTGGGCCAGGCTAAAACTAGTATCCAAAAACATCACGTGGGTCTCCCTCACACATGGCAGAGGCCCAAGCACATGAGCTGTCCTCTGCTGCCTTCCTGGGCACATTAGCAGGAAGCTGAATCAGAAGTGGAGTGACTGCTTAACCTGCTGTGAACATTTCTGTGGAGTGTTGCTTTTCCTCTTGGGAAAAAGTGCTGAGCAGAGGGCTTAATGACTGGCTGGATGGGGAACCTTTGCTGAGTGCCAAGAAACACCAAAGACAGGAAGGAGTCAACCCCTCGACAGGACGGAAAAGGAAATACTAGGGCAAACCCACTTACTCACTTGAGCACCCACCTCATTCCCCCATGTCATATTTCATTACAACCCTGGCACACCAGTCTGGCTGGCAGACAATTTCTTCTCTACAGTTTCCAGCCTAATTTGTAGACAAATCTCTCCTTTTCCTCTACATGAAATACAATACCCCTCTGTGATGAGAGGGAATTTGTTCCATCCTATGCACCAATTAGCGGCTGTGACTCCCCATTCTGGATTCCCTGGTACTCAGTGTAACAACCCAGGAGGGGAGAGTTTCTCCCTCCTCCTCCATGATCCCCTTAATGGTCCTCAGCCCTCAGTCTCAGGACTCCAAGCCAGGGAGAATCTGGAGGGCATCCGTGGTGTAGAGCAAGTCATGGTTGAATTCTCCTGAGCAAACCACATGCTTGCACATCATATCCAGGGTTTCCTTAGCATCTGAAATTACATCAAGCTTGAGTTTGGTTTGAATTAAAAGGGAGGGGTCTTCTGGAGGGAAGGGGCCTCTGAACCAGTACTGGATGCGTTAGGGCCACCCGCTGGGAGACCCTTGGAAACAGGCCTCATACAGATGGCCACGTTGCCTGCAGGAAAAAGGAGAACCCATCACAGGCTTCCCAGAGGGAAGACCATGGGGCTGAGCCCAAGGAATGATGGGGTTGGGAGTGAAGAGTCCAGAGGAAGGAAGAACCCCCTGGCATGGCTTGCTGCTTGTATAACTAACACCTTCTTAAAGTCAGGCTCTTGTGGTGGCCCTTCCAAGACTCCAGCTTCACTGGGCTTTCCTCTCTGGAAACCTTCACGTGGCCTTCTCTGTTTTCTTCTAACCCACAATCCCATCATGCTCTTCTACTTCCTCCCAGGTTCTTCCTCTACCTCAGGGTCGCAGTGACTTCCCCAGAGAGACATTCCCAACTTTCTGGCAAGAACAAGGCCCCGCACCTTCTAGGCACCTGCAGCTGCCATGTGCTTCACTGCCACAACACAAGACAGATTGAGTGTTGTTAGCAGCTGTCTTGGGACCTCTCAGCAAAGCCTGTTTCTGCACTTGGCTACACTCCATGAGGACAGCAACAGGAGTTATCCCCACCCCACAGTAAAGTGTCTGGCACGCAGTGGCAATAATGATTGTGAGATCAATAGTGAATGGCTGAAAGGATGCATAAAGGAATGAGTATGAAAGTGTGTGGGATACAGCAGGCGAGGGGTAGCAGATGCCGGGAGAAGAAGCCCATAATAAGATGTCAGCAAGGATCATTGGTCTGCTGAGAGGTGAAACTTTAAGAGGAGGCTGAAACCCAAAGGGTTTCTGACTGCTCCCCCAGATCCTAACTCACAGAGGATACCCAATGAGCTTGTGCTGGGCCTTATGGAAAGAGCAATGGGAGGGAGCCAAGCCCTAACACTGGATGAGAGACACTGTGGTTTGCTAATTGAATTGTGTCTGTTTGGCAAGCAGTCAATGCAATTTCTGTAACCCATAATTGTATATAAGCTTGTTTTGTTTTTTTTTTTACGCCAAGGCATCTTCCCCAGAAGAAACAATTTTGCTCTCATTTAAAAATAAAAACAAGATTTCAACTTGTACACATTAAAGCTCTCTTACCTGCCTTTCTCACTTCATTTGTCTCTCGTCCTGATTCATTGTTAATGAAATGCTAGTCATGTACGCATGAAAGGGACTCATTTTTTGTCCTATGGCTTGAAGCATTTTTTACATAGATCCATTTTGCTTGTGTCTGGGTGTTTTCATCATCATTTGACAGGGCATTTTTAGATGTAATTAAAAACAGCTAATCGTATCAAAAATTCAAGTGAAAAGTTTTATAAACTAGTGGCACATCACACACACACACATAAAAGTAAACAGCAACAATGTGAAAGCCTTTTTATGATTTCACAAGTGAGAATCAGAACCACAGGAAAGGTCTTAAAATATAAACTGTTGAAGAGAGAAGCACAAATCTGAAATTAGCCTTTTAAAGTCTTCTAAATATTTACACAGCAATAAAATACAGAGGAGTTTCAGAGGAACCCAGAGGTAACCACAGTAGCAAGTGCAATTGTTGAAGTTTCATTTGCTGATGATGTAAGAAAGATTGTATTTATTTAATGGCAATTCAGTTGAACACATGGCTTCACAGAGACACAATTTAACATTAAATACAGACATGTCAGCATGATTGCTTGTTGTGTCACTCTGATACACTGTAATCACTGTTTTCCAATATGTGGGAAGGTGGGAAACCATCAGTGATTATTTGAGTTCCTACATTGAGGCAAACATCAAATAAAAAAATGCTGTCTATTTTAGCTCAGCCTCATTAGCACACTGATTGTTTTTGACTTTGTTTTACACATGTTAAGAACTGAAGTAGCAAAGTCAATATTGCCACTAAGTTCATTCATAAGTCTCCATGCCCTTCCCGCTGCACTCAAGAGGGTTTTTTTTGTTTTTAAAGATTTTAAAATTATTATTATTTTTTTTTGTTAGAAAGATGGCCACAATGGTCGGAGCTGAGCCAATCCAAAGCCAGAAGCTAGGAGCCAGGAACTTCTTCCCGGTCTCCCATGCTGATGCAGGGTCTCAAGCACGAGCTTTCCCAGGTCACAAGCAGGGAGCTGGAGGGGAAGTGGAGCAGCTGAGACACGTACTGGCACCCATTATAGCATGCTAGTGCTTGAGAGTGGAAGATTAACCTGTTGAGCCATGACACCAGCCCCTGATTTGTTTTGCATTTTAATTCACACAGGAGAAGCAGGTGTACAACTTACCCAATGGTTAAGGCACTGCTTGGACTGCCCACATTTCATAGGATTGTAGGTTTGAAGCTCAGGTCTAAAGACAGCAGGTAATGCCTCAACTGCAGGAGGCCGTACTCCCCACTTACAAAATCTGGATTGAGTTGTGGGCTCCTTTCCTTAGTTGGGCCCCACAGCTGTTGTAGGCATTTGGAAAATGAGCTAGTGGATGAGAGATATGTCTGTCTCTGTCTGCCTTTAAAAATAATAAAAATAAATATATACTTTAAGCATTGATAAAGAAAATGAAATTCTTGAATCATTTCTTAAGTGAGAGGTCATGCATGAGTTTTTAGTATGACCCAATCAGCACCCATGGGGGATTTTAGACTAATTATGTAAACGGCATGCTTTGGCTTTGAAATGGATTTCTTAATTCACATACAACACATGTTCTGCTGGCTTGTGCTTTGCCCCTGTACTACTTGTACACTTGACCCAAGAGGGTCGTGTTTGCATTGCTGTTTGCGTGCAGGTTCTATTCAACAGATTGCACGAATGAGCATTCAAGAGCGACTTGAGTGAGGACAGCAACTCAGTTCAACCAGACTCCACCCCCTTGCCTTCCTTGAACCCCCATTCTCATGTCGACCTGGGTCTCTGGGGACCATTGTGCTTCTAGCCCAGTGAACACGCCGTGAGCACATGTTCCATTCGCTTGGCTTAGTCATGCCTTCCGCCTTTTCTGAGGCCAGGAAAAAGCATTTTAATTTCATGTTCAAACTAGAATGGTTGCTAGGATATCAAATATTATTCATCCTTTATATTAATCTTGTTGTAATGATGCTAGTGTTAGCAACATTATTCTGATGGAAAATTGAAGATGATGTATTTCCTTTCAAAGTGTATGAATCCCATCTCATGCAGCAGTCATGAGATCTACTCTAGTACAATGTTGAGTGGTAATGGTGGGAACAGATATATATTGCCTGATTCCTAGTCTTTTTGTAAGATTTATTTTTTTTATTGCAAAGTGAGATATACAGAGAAGAAGAGAGACAGAGAGGAAGATCTTCTGTCCGATGATTCACTCCCCAAGTGGCAACAATGGCTGGAGCTGTGCCGATCCGAAGCCAGGAGTCCGGACCATAGTCTAGGTCTCCTGCATGGATGCAGAGTTCCAAGACTTTGGGCTATCCTAGACTGCTTTCCCAGGCCACAAGCAGGGAGCTGGATGGGAAGCAGGGTTGCCAGGATTAGAATCAGTGCCCAAATGGAACCCTGGCAATGCAAGATGAGGACCCTAGTCTTTTTTTTTTTTAAGATTTATTTAATTTTATTGGAAAGGCAGATTTTTACAGAGTGAATGAGAGACAGAGAAAAAGATCTTCCATCCACTGATTCATTCCCCTAGTAGCCGCAATGGCCAAAGCTCAACTGATCTGAAGCCAGGAGTCAGGAGCTTCTTCTGGGTCTCCCATGTGGGTGCAGGGTCCCAAGGCTTTGGGCTGTCCTTGACTGCTTTCCCAGGTCCCAAGCAGGGAGCTGGATGGGATGGGATACAAACTGAGGCCCTTATTGAATACTGGTGCATGCAAGGTGAAGACTAGGTACCACACTGGGCCCTGATTCTTAGTCTTAAAAGGCAAGGGCTCAGTCCTTAAATTCTGGTATTAGTTCAAGGTTATCACACTTGAGGAAGTTCTCTTCTTCATCCACTTGGTTGAGATTTCAACTAATATTTTATTAGAAACCACTGCTTCATTTACTGGGATAATCACATTTTTTCCTCTATTTTATATGTGATGAAATACTTGATTGCTTTTTAGAATGATAAACCAATCATATTTTAGAGGTAAGCCTAGCTCTGTTGTAATGTATTATTCTTTTTACATATTGCTGGATTCTATTTAATAGGTAATTTCTTGCTCAAGATTTTATATTTATATCAATAAGGATCTCGTCTCTAGCATCCCTTTCTTTTTCTGTTCTATTTTCCTTTTACGTTTTTCCCTTCATTTTAAAATTATTATTATTTTATGCTACAATTCCACAGGCCCTGGGATTTTCCTTTACCCCCTTCCTAAATTCCATTCCCCACTGTGTTCCCCCATATCATTACATATAGTTCCTCATAAACAGCCATAAGTCCAATGGACAATGGCAGAATCCAGCATCCCATTGTCATGACACATCCAACAGTTTCACTGGGAATCTAACCTTGGTCGGGAAGTAGAGGCGTACACTACACTGTATCCTCTTTTTATGTTTTGAACAACATCCTTATCTTGCTTGTTTCTAGATAACACTGCTTTTAATAAAATATAGTTTTTCTCTCTCCACTTCTCCATCTCTCTTTCTCCTCTTCTCTCTCTCTCACATCCTCTTATTTCTCTTCTCCCCACTCCCCACTGGCTTACTGTAACTCAGGCTCTGTGACTTTCAAATAGATCTTTTAAAAAATACCTGAATTTTGGTTTGGCAGTCACTTCACCTACCTAAAGAGGTGCTTTATTGTTAATTTGAGGCTTGTCTTAACTTTCTTAGGGTTAGCAGAGTAGACCTTTTATCCTATGGATAACAAATTTTGACCCCTTGGGGTCAGCATGTTGGCTTAACAGGCTAATTTTCCACCTGCTAGCACACTTTTTTTTTTAAGATTTATTCAGTTTATTACAAAGCTAGCACACTTTATATGAGCATTGGTTCATGTCCTTGCTGCTCCACTTACAATCCAGCTCCCTGCTTATGGGAAAGTAGTGGAAGATGGCTCAAGTTCCTGGACCCTTGCACCTTGTTGGAGACGTGGAAGAAGCTCCTGGTTCCTGGCTTTGAATCAGCTCAGCTATCTGTGCAGTGAATCGCCACATGGAACATCTTTCCCTCTCTGTCTTTTTTTTTCTTTGTAAATCTCCTTTCCAATAAAAAAAAATAATCTTTTAAAATGTGATCCTTTGAGGAGATCTTTACTATATCCTCTTGGTATGCATCTAGGTTTCCTCACTGTGGTTGTAGAAATCTGAATACACCCATCAGGTCCATGTTAGTTGTAGGGATTGTACAACATTTTGTGACCTGACCCCCACTCAGAAAAAGTATGAGGAAATTAGGGAGTACAGCTCACTTATTTCTGTACTCAGGCATCACAGTGCTGTATGACTATCATCAAATCTAACAACAGTCATCTGATAGATTTTTTCCCCCAAGTTTTCCAGCTTTTTACAGAAGGGAACAAAATCTAGTAGTTGCAAGTGAAATTCTTACCCAAGTATTTTTTTTTACATTTTTCTGTCTCAAGAACCAGAAGGTATGAAATGGAGGTTTATTCGATGTGCAATGAGTGAGTGAATGAGTCAATGATGACAATCTTGGCATAAGATTACGCCTTCAAGATTAGTCCAAGGTTCTTATTTCAATTTTCCCTACCCCCCACACAATTCAATGACATTGACACCAGATCATCTACATGAATATGGAAGGCTGGAAAAAAGCAAGCCCAGGTTTAGTATCTCCTTCCTTATTTCCCACTCCCATTCCCAAAACATAAGATGCTAACAACACAGGCACTAGGCACCAGTGAGATGAATATGGCCATCAATTTAAGTTTAATAATGCTCTTGACCCTTGCTTAGCAGACCTGGGTCCTATTTTTTCAGTTTCTTTGTTTTAAAAAGTAGCCATTAGGGTCAGATTAACAAATCTCAGTGTCTCCGACATGGATATCTAGGAACCACTGCTTGTGATTTGGTCTCAGGTCTCTAGCCAAGTTAAAGACATAGTCTCTGTTCTTATTCTTTATGAAATACCTAACTAGATGAAAAGCAGGTGTTCCATACAACTTCCTTACCAAAGTGCTTACACCCCTACTAAATTGATAGGGAAATTTCCGAAGGTTTGATTCACACTAATGTCCTTATTACAGATGATGCAATCCCCAGCACTGGATTCAACGCTGCTTCTCATTTTGTCCTTGCCTGCTCTCATTCTCTGAGAGGCGCGGATTTTTTTTTTTTAATATATCCATTTCAGGTCTTAAGTTTTTTAAATAAAACAGCCTCTTGGGTATTCCAGCATTCAACCTTCTCTTCCACTACCAAAACAAATATTCAGGAACTTTTATTTTTTATTCAAAAGAAAGATTTTATATATATATATAGAGAGAGAGATAGAGAGAAAACCTTCATCTGCTGGTTTACTCCTGAAATGGCCACAAAGGCCAAACCTAAGCTGAGCTGAAGCTGGGCACCAGGAGCTCCCTTTTGGTCTCCCTTATGGATGCAGGGGCCCAAGGACTTTGGGCTATCCTCTGCTGCCTTTCCAGGCCATACATGGGGAGCTGGATCGGAAGTGGAGGAACCGAGACACAAGCCATTGCCCGTATGGAACACCGATGCCACAGGGTAGGGAATTAACTTCCTAGGCCATCACACTAACCCTGGGAAATTTAGATACGACCAGCGCTGGTAAGGCAGATGAGCCAAGACAGAACAGATAGTATATTGCTCCCAGGGTGTGCACACCTTATGGTTCCCATAACACCACATTTTTATTGGTGAAAACATACAGCCGCTTCCACACATATTCCTGAAAGCACTCTAGCCTGACCAGTAAGCCGCACCACCTGGAACTCTGGGCGCTGGAGGCACCCCAGCTTCTCCAATAGTCCAAGCTCAGCCTTAGGCTTGTGACTCTAATTAAGGCGTGGTCCCCCTCCCCCCAACTCCTGTTTTATATTTTGACTAACATGAGCGGAGGCTAGTGTTGTGAATTACCTATGACTAGCGAACAACAATATGTGGACGTTTCAAGAGATAATTTGAAAAGATCAACCTCACATCCAGCTGAGGCGAAGGTACTTGTCAGCCAATGGCCGACAGCTGAATCCAGAATTACCCAGACTCCTCTGCCTGGCTGACGCCCTGGATTTGCCAGGCAGACAATCAGAGCAAAGCCTGAAAACCTGGAAGCCTTGTTTTCACGTGAAGCTGCTTCTTTCCTTTTAAAAACAACTCTGCCCCGGTTTGTTGGGAAGCGTGGAGCACGGGTTGAATCCACTCTTTTTCCAGGACGTCGGATGTTTTTTGCTGTTTGCTCTTACCAACGCTTGTCTCTAGAGAACTGGCTGTGCCATCAATTGTTTTGTCAGATATTGAAGCTAGGAAGCCGACCCAGGAGTTCGGGGTGCATTTTTCAAGGAACCTAATCCTCAGCTGTGAGTGGAGACGGGCGCCATCCACTTGCACTTCTGCCTCAGACTGGCTTGTGACGAACTGACTCTTAACCTGGGCCTCCAAGGACATTCCAGAAGTGGCATCAGGCACTTTGTCTTGGGGGACCCCCTCCTCGCCTGAGTCGCAACATCAGCTAGCCGGAAACACCTCGTTGGTCCAAGGAAACAGTACTTTGCAAGGCAAGGGCTTGAAGGCTGAAGAATGGGTAAGTGGAACCAGGCACACCCTGGGAATCCTTTATCTTTCATTCTTTGTTTTGCGCCTTTTGGTCCTCGTTTCGTCGTTTGTCTTGGCGCTGCTTAGTGGCAGACAAGACGCTATGAACCCAGTCTGCCGTTTGGGCGTTTGCTGGTGGACCTAGCTTAGGTTGTTTTCAGTACTCATTGGCTGGACCTAAGTGTTCTAAAACCTCAGTCCCTCCATGAGGATTCAGCTGAGAAGAGTACTTGTTTGAGAATGTGTTTCTGTTTGAGAAAACATGACAACTCAGTTTCAGTGCAAGCTGACAGCCTGTTGGGTTGCCCTGGTTAGGCAGCCGATGGCAAGATCCTCTAAGAAAGATGGACACCCAGCGAAGCCCTTAACGCTTTCCTGCAGACACGAGGTTTTTGTCAGCGATGTGGTAAAGGCAATAAAATATTTCTTGTGCAGGCTTTCTTGTTGTAAAATATTCTGATGAGGAAGGATCTAGACTGATGACCCAAAGGAATAGAGGCAAAATTTGTCCCCTAAAGAAACAGAGATGAAGAAAGCAACCTTTCAAATACCTAAACTTGCCAACAGCTGTGTGGCAATTGATGCTTAAGGAGCAACATCAGGAGTCCCTTTTAATTTAAAATGGTTGGAGTTACCGTGCCGCATCACTGCAGTGGGAAGCAGGGATCCAAGAGCTCCCCTAAGCTCTTAAAAAAAAAAAAAAAAAAAAAAAAACAGGGACCAGTACATGGCATAGAGTGTTAAACTTCCACCTGCAGAACTGGCAGGTAATCTAGACACCAGTTCAAGTCCCAGCTGCTCCACTTCCAGTCCAGTTCCCTGCTAGTGTCCTGGAAAAATAGCAGAGGCTTAAGTGTTTAGAGCCCTACACCCAAGATGGAGACCTGGAAGAAGTTCCTTGCGTCTAGCCTCAGATCAGCCTGGCTCCAGACACTGAAACAATTTTGAGAGTGAACTAGCAGATGGAAGATCTCTATGTCTCTTCCTCTCCTTATCTCTGTAACTCTGAACTTCAAATAAAAATAAATAAAAATCTAAAGAAAAAAATCAATTCCTACCAAAGCCCCTGATGCCACTGACAATAGGGAACAAGAAATCATAAGATATGCAACATAAAGCATTTCTGTAAGTACTAGAGTGCCAGTTGAGTCTGAAAAGACAATCTGGTGTATTTTTCCTTTTTTAACCTATGAAAATTCTCAATTCCTTTAGTGGGGTTCAGTTTGTCTTAAACTAAATGCTCAAGTCGTGCTTTTTCCTGATTCAAAGTGAGGAAGTTACGGTTAACTCAGGTTACTAAGAAGTAATTCTAATCACCTGCTGGTAATTAAAAGAAGCTAAGGGTTATAAGAAACCTTTAGAGCGGCTACTTTATTCTGTCTCGTGTGTTACATACGTGTTATGTCTGTGACATACTATGTCTATGTGGTAAATTCTTAATTGAATATTTTTTATTCATATACGGAGAACCAATTTCCTGTTCCATAGGAGCAATTCTAAGAGGATAACCGTACTTCACTCCCAGCTTCCTTCCCTCCCTCAATCCCCACCCTTTAACTTTTATTAGAATTTAACTTTAACTGACTCACAGGCTTAAATGCACCACTAACTGAAACATTCAACAGGTAAAAAGAAAGACCACAGTCCCACAAGAGCACAAACAAGGGTTAAAAACAACAATCAAGTCATTAGGGTGTCTACTTCTTTCCTATACCTTTTAAGATTCTGATCGACAATTCATGTCAGAGGAAATATGCTGTCTCCCCTCCTCCCGTCTTTGTCCAGCTTCTGAGTTTGCTAGGATCCCATGTTTGGTTTTGCTCTGATTGCCTGGGCTTTGGCAATTTAATGCAGAAATTATCAGCTACACTAATGTCTTGAAATTTGACCCATACATTTAAGGTCTTCGATCCATTTTGTTTTGTTTTGTTTTGTTTTTAATATAGCGAGGCAAGAATCTAATTTCAACCTTCTGCATAGAAACATCCAGTTTTACCAGCACCATTTATTAAGTACAATATTATGCTTTCTCTAATGTATGATCTATACACTTTTTCTCTTTTTAAAATTATTTTTATTGGAAAGTCAGATTTACAGAGATATGGAGAGAAAGATCTTCCATCCACTGTTTCACTCCATAAGTAGCCACAACAGCTGGAACTGAGCCAAACTGAAGCCAGGAGCCAGGAGCTTCCTCCAGATCTCCCATGTAGGTACAGGGTCCCAAGGGTTTGAGCCATTCTTGACTGCTTTCCCAGGCCACAAGTACAGGGAGTTGGATGGGAAGTAGAGCAGCTGGGATATGAACCAGCACTCGTATGGGTCCTGGCACATGCAAGACAAGGACTTTAGCCACTAGCCTACAGCCTTTGGCCCATCTGTGCGCTTTTACATAAGTCATTTGCATGTATGTAATTTTTTAATTTGTGGGCTTTTGGCTCCATTGATCTGTTTATTAATTTTTAAGCCTATAACATGCAGTTTTGATTACTATTGCTTTGTATTCTACTTTAAAGTCAGGTATTACAATGCCTCCATCCTGAACTTCTTTTCCTCAAGATTTATTTTAGGTCTTTTTTTATACTGCATGATTTGTAGCATTTTCTAATTCTTCCAAGAGTGTCTTTAGATTTTACGTAATTGCTAGGTTTTATGTAATACCAGAGATTTCTCTAAGGAGTAAAGAATCAGCATCATTTAACTGATGTTGATTCTTCCGGTTCGTGAGCAAGGAATGTCTTCTAGGGTTTTTTGCATTCTTGTTAACTTCTTTCATGAATGTTTTATAATTTTCATTTAGAAATTTTTCACCTTTTTGGCTAAATTTGATTTTCATGGCTATTAGAGATATATTTATGGCTATAGAGATGTATTTCCTTGATTTCTCTTTCACTGAGTTCATCATTAACAGATAAAAATCAGGTTTTTGTATGTTGAGTTTGAACTTAAAATTTGCTGAATTGGTTTATTGATTCTGACAACAAGTTGGTGGATTGTTTTATTTCTCCAGGTACAGCATGACTTTTCATCTGTGAACAGTGATATTTTTACTTCCTCCTTTTCAATTTTGATGACCTTTTATTTCTTGTAGCTCTTATTAGTACATCCAGGACTAGATTTAACAAGAGTGAAAGTGGACATCCTTTTCTTGTTTCAGATCTGAGAGGAAATGTTGTCAACGTATTCACACTCAGTATGATATTGGCCATTGTTTTGTCATCCATAGCCTTTGTCATTTTCTGGCATATTCCATCCATGACTAATTTATGGAAAGTTTTTAACAGGAAGGGATGTTGAATTTTATCAAATGTTTTCTCTGCATCCATTGAGATGACCATATGTTTTTTGTTCTTCACTTGATTGATGTAATTTATGACTGCATTGATTTGTGAATGTTGAACCACGTTTGCAATCTCCAGGATAAATCCCACTTGATCGAGATGTATGATCTCTCTGATGTGACTTTGGATTCTGTTGGCTACTTATTTTGAGTGTGTTTGGATCTGTTCATCAAGAATACAGGTCTGAAATTTTCTACTCATGTTGGGACCTTGTTCAGTTTTGGTATGAGACTGACATTGGCTCATAATAGTTTAGCATAATTCCATCCTGATGAATATTTTAGAAAATGTTAAAGTACTAGAGTTAGCTTATCTTTAAATATTTTGTAGAATTCAGTAGTAAAGCCAGCAGGTCCTAGACATTTCCTTGATGGGAGACTTTTAATTACTGCTTTTGATCTCATTGCATATTATGAACTATTTATATTTTCTATATCTTCTTGAATAATCTAGGTGACACGAATCCAAGAATCCAAGAATTTATCCATATTTTAAGGCTTTCCAGTTTATCAGTAGTTCCTTCTAGTAGTTTCTATGATCCTTCGTATTTCAGTGACGTTGGTCATAATGTCTCCTTTCTCATCTCTAACTTCAAGCTTTTTCTTGTCATTGTTACTGTAAAGGTATGTCTAGTTTCCTTCTCAAATCTTTGTCTTATTGATCTTTATTGTTTTTCAAATTCATTTATCCCTGGTCTAATTTTTTCTTGCCTCATTTTCATTTATGTCTAGGAATTTTTAAATTTCCTTTCAAATTATGTCCATGAACCATTGGTTGTTCAGTAGCATGTTGTTTAGAAAATTTACAAATATATGGAAACTATTCCTCCTGTTGATTTCTAGCTTTCTTCCTTTGTGATTTAAGAAAATATGTGGTATGTGATTTCAATCTTTTTAAGTTTTCTAAGACTCGATTTGTGGCTTAATATATGGTCTAGCCTAGGAAATGTTCCATGTAACTGTTGGGTAAAACATCCTGTAAACATCTGTTAATGTCCATTTGCTCAACAGTATGGTTCAATTCGGATATGTCTTTGATTTTTGTGACTGGAAGATCTCTCTATTGAGAATGGGGTGTTTAAGTTCCTCACTGTTACTATTTTTGAATCTCTTCCCCTGTAGGTCCAGTAGTTTCTGTTGTATATATTAGGTAGATATTTATGACTATTGCAGCTTTTTGCTGAATCGATCCTTTTATCAAAATATATTCTACCAACATGTCCTACTTTGTTGTTCTTCAAAGTTTTAGATTTAAACTTTTTATCTGAGCATAATTACTCTTTTTTTGTTTTAAATTTGATGGTACATCTTATGCTAGCCATTCCCTTTCATTCTACATATATCGTTATTTATGGTGTGAGTTTCTTGTGGGCATTGTGTAGCAGGGACTTGGTTGCTTATCCATTCACCCAATCTATAGCTTTTGGATAGAAAATTTAATCTATTTACATCCAAGGTTGATATTGTAAGGTAAGAACTAATAACCTGTAATTTAGTTATTGACTGTATCCACTCCACTAATATAGGACTTTGTAGTAAGAATTTCTTAAGGCTAGTAGGGAAGTGGTAAATTCTTTCAGGTTTTTTCTTACTTTTGAAATAGCTTCATTTGATATAATGTTGGTTGGAAGGCTTTTTTTAAGACCTTGAATATGTCGTCCCACTCTCTTCTGGCTGATAGGGTTTTTACTGAGAAGTCCATTTGTCTGGTTTTCTTTTATATGTAACTTGACACTCTTACTGATTGTAGGATTCTCTTCTTAGTTTTCACTGTTGACAATTTGACTAGCATGCCTTTGAGAAAATCTTTGTTTTTGGATCTTTCTTCCAAGACCTGGGAAATGTTCCACTATTTCATTTAGCATGTTTGCAACACCTTTTCCTTCCTTTCTGCTTCAGAAATTCCTGTAACATGCATATTTAGCCACTTCGTGATATCCCACATTTCACACAGATGTCCTTCATTCTTTTTAATTCTTTTTGTCAGATTGGGTTATTTCAGAAGTCTTTTCCTTAAAAAAAAAAGATTCCCTCATTTGTTCTGTGAAACCTTTCCATTGTATTTTTTATTTTACTGATTGAAGACTTCATCTCCATAATTTCTACTTGGTGGTTCTTAATGATTTCTGGCGTCTTGGTGAAGTTTTCATTCATGCCACTCATTAACTGCCTTGTATCTTGAAGCTGTCTGGTTTTTTTTTTTTTTGGAGTAGGTTTTATTGGTAAATAGTCAATGGTTTACATGGAATGCATGGCATCAGTTGGCTTACTACTTTGGCTTTAGTTGTAGGTAAGCCCAGATGTGTAGCCTCCAAGTGGTTTCTTTTCCTTTAATCAATGCCAACTGTATCTCTAAGCGATGGTGGTCTAATCTTGATTTTAGAGGGGTAGCAGTGGGATTTTGAGGTGAATGTGGGTTTCCTGGGGTCTTTATCTTGAGGCTACAGAGAGTTTGGTATCAGTTACACTGAGGACTATGATACCCAAAACTTGGTGCTGAGAAAAAGAGGGCTGTTTCCTTTTACAACCCAATAGCATGCCTGAGTGATACTGTGGCTTGTGGCACCAATAGCTGTGGCTCTATAACTGTGTGATAGGTTTCAAGTTTTCATGGTAGCAATTTTAGAAGAATAGGAGCTCCTCTTTCCCTCTCACTCCTCTTACCTCCACTTTTCCCTCCCTCAGTTTTCCCCCAAGTATCACAATGGGAATTTGCTCCACAATAACAAGCTTAACATCCCAAATATAAAGATATTATATACTTAGTGGAGGAAAAATAAAAAGAAACAAGAATGGAAGTCTTACTGTTACTGACAGGTATAGACACGGGCTGTGAACAGAAGATAATTCCCAGGATGCTAATCTTTTACAGAGCTTACTTTTTTTTGTGCTCTGTGTTATTTGTCACAGTTCAGAGAGACTTATGATATGTCTTTCTGGAACTGGCCAATTCCACTAAGCATAATGCTGGATCCACTTTGCTGTAAAAGACTTCATTCTTTATGGGTGAGTAGTATTCCTTGGCATACACCACATTTGCTTTTAGTCATCAGTTGATGAACATCTAGATATCTTAGCTATTGTGAACTGGGCTTCTATCAAGTGGTTCACTTAACACTTATATGCGGATTTCATTTCATTTGGATTTTTTCTCAGTAGGGTGGCTGGGTCATATTAGAGATCTACTTAGAAATACCTGAGGAGTCTCCATATGGTCTTCCATCATGGTTGGGCTAGTTTACATTCCCACCAACAGTGGATTAGCCTACCTTCTCCCCCACATCAGCACCAGTATTTGTTTTCTGATTTTTGTAAGATAGCTCTTCTCACTGGGGTCAGGAGGAACTCACTGATTTATACTTGCAGTTCCCTGATAGCTAGAGAACCTGAGCACTTTTCCCTATGCTTATTAGCCATTTCAATTTCATGTTTTTGAAAATGTACACTTTCTTTACCCATTTCTAAACTGGATTGTTTTGCTGTTGTTGAGTTTCTGGAGTTCTTTATAAACCCTGAATATTAACCCTATCTATCGTAGCTGTATATATTTTCTCCCATTGTGTTGGCTGCTTCCTCACAGTTTCTTTGCAGTTCAGAAACATCTTATCTGGATGTAAATGCATATGTTTATCTTTTTTTGATTGCCTGTGCTTTGGGGGTCTTTCCCAAGAAGTCTTTGCCTATGCCTGTGTCTTCAGAGCATGCCTGATGGTTTGCTCTAGTAACTTGGTGGTTGAAGATTATATATTTAGATTCTTGATCCATCTAGACTTGGTTTTTGTAAAGGTGTGAAGTGGGTGTCTCTTTTGTATAGGCAAATCCAATTTTCTCTGCACCATTTGTTGAAAAGGTTATCCTTTCTCCCTGGATTGATTTCAGTTCACTTGTCAAATTAGTTGGTGATACATGAATTCATTGTGGGTTTTCTATGGTGTCATTTACCTTCATGTCTGTTTTTGTGTCAGTCCAAGGCTCTTTTGATTACAGCTGCCCTGTAGAATATCTTGAAGTCTGGTATTTTGTATTTCCAGCATTGTTGTTGGTGTTTAAGATTGCCTCAGCTATTTGCGATCTCTTGTGTTTCTGTATTTGTTTTAGCATCATTTCTTCTAGATCTTAAAAGTGTGTAGGTATTTTGATTAGGATCACAATGAATATGTAAACTGCTTTTGGTAGTATAGACGATGAACATAAATGGTTTTGCCTTGTGTTGGTATCTGTTTCTTTCTTGAAAGCTTTATGGTTTTCATCATGCAGTTTACTCTTATCCTTGGTTAAATTTATTCCTAGATATTTGTGGTTTTTTGCCACTATTATGAATGCAACTGCTCTTACAATTCCTTCTCAGTCATAAACTTGCTTATTTAATAAAAAGGTCTTCATTTTATATGTACTGGTTTTATATCCTGTAATCACAACCTTTCCAGACTCAAGCATTCCAATCGTCTCCAAGTATTTGGTTCCCCTATGTAGAGGGTCATGTCATGTGCAAATGGGAAAAGCTTGACTTCACCTGATTTATATCCCTTTCATTTCTTTTTCTTTCCCAATAGCTCTGGCTAAAATTTGCAGGACAATATTGAACAGCAGTGGTGTGAGAAGCATGTCAGCTTCCTGATCTTAGCAGAAAGGCCTCCATTTCTCCCCATTCAAAATGATGTTAGTTGTGGGTTTTGGTTATGTTGCTTGATTGTGTTCAGAAATTATCCTTCCATACCTAATTTGCTTAAAGTTCCTAGCATGAAAGTATGTTGTATTTTATTAAATGCTTCCTCTGCATAAATTGAGATAATGACATTTTTATTTTCAGTTTGTTAATGTGATATCACATTTATTGATTTGCTTATGTTGATCCATCCCTGCATTCCAGGGATAAATCCCACCTGGTCTGATGTGTCATTGGATTTAATTAGCTAGCGTTGTGCTGAGGATTCTTGTATCTGTATTCATCAGGGTTGGTAGTCTCTGGTTCCCACTTGTATCTCTTCACTATTTTAAAGTGATGCTGGCCTCATAAAAGGAATTTGGGAGGAATACCTTCCATTCTATTCTTAAAACACTGAAAAAGTTGTAATTACTTCATGTGAGGCTTGATAGAACTCAGCAGTAAAGCCATCTGGTCTTGGACTTTGTTTCTTGGGAATCTTATTACTGATTCAGTCTACCTTAGTTGTTAGTCTATTTAGGTTTTCTCTGTTATCAGATCTCAGGGTAGATTGTAAGCACCCAGAATTCTAAATTTCTTCTACATTTTTCAAATTTCCCAGCCTGTAGCTGTTTTTAGTAATTCCTAATGATTCCTTACTATCTGTGGTATTGGTTGTTATATTTCCCTTTTCATCTTTGATTTTATTGTTTTTGTATGTTTTCTCCTTTTTTCTGATTTTTTTGGGCTAATGTTATACCATTTCTGCTCTTTGGTGTGTTTTTTTGTTGTTGTTGTTGTTTTGTTTTTCTAAAACCAGCTCTTAATTTTTTAGGTTCCATTTCTGTTTTGTTTTTCCTCTAATTATTTCCTTCCTCTAATTTTGGGTTTGGTTCACTCTTGTTGATTTGGCACCTTTGTGATTTCTTAATATAGGCACTAAATGCTATGAGCTCCCCTCCTAATGCTTTCTCTATATCCACTATGTTTTGTTTGTGCTGTCACCTTCATCCATCTCCAGAAATTTTTATTTCCCCCCTAATTTCTTTGGTGACCCAATGTTCATTCAGTAGTATATTGTCCAGTCCTTACGTATTTGTAGATTTTCTGGAGATTAATTAATTTCCAGCTTCTTATTGTGGTGATCAGAAAAGACACATGATATGTTTCAATCCTTTTGAATGTGCTGAGGATTGCTTTATGTCATAGCATGTGGTCTCTCAGTAGGTTCTATGAACTGACAAAAAATTTGTATTCTGCATCTGTGGGATGAAGTGTCTATAAATATCCACTAGATCCATTTGATTCATAGTATAGGTTAGCTCTGTCATTTCCTTATTAACTTTCTGCCTAGTTGATCTATCCATCGATAGAAATGGGGTATTGACCCACTGGCATGTATGAATTCTAGGTCTGTGAGTAGGTCAAGTGGGGAAACTTGGGAAAGACCCCTAGTGGGTCACAATTTTCACTGATCACGTTTCAGGCCTGGGGTCTGGCAAGCTGGGCAAAGTAGCTCCAGTGGCTGGCTGATGTGTGGCTTGGTTATGGAAGGGGGCAGATTGGGCAGGGCTGAGCAAACCTTAGCTCACCAGCAAGAACAGAAATCAGGCTGGAACACAGGTCATTGCCGAGCTAGGCTCTTATACCTACTGGTTTGCATGAGCCAGAGATGCTAGGACACAGCATCTAAGGCAAAGGCCAAGACAGGTGAGGGGTTATGCAAAGCTGGGTCAGAGCAATCAATGGAATGCGCCTGATCTGTGGCTGGAAACAGGCCTGGTTGGGGAGCTGAGGGAACACCCTGGCTAGGTTGGGGTTCCCACTAGTAAGAGGGGGGGCCAGAGTGGTGGCTGCGTTCTGGTCTGGATATGGCTGCAGTCTGCCTTGGCACAAGTGTGGACTGGGCCTGGACACACCAAACTGGGCCAGACTCCAGCACCAACTGGTGCTCTGGAGGACCTGGGCAGATGTAGAACAGAATAGGCTAGGTTTCTGCCCCTACTGAGCCTTGTGTGAGCTGTGTCTAGGTGTGGATGAGCCTTGGCTGGGCTGAAACATCCAACAGTAAGAACTGTAATGGGTTGAAGGCCAGTCAGGAAAGGCCACTGTTCTTGCCAGGACAGGAGGTGGACTAAGTAGGGCTGGCCCATGGACCCACCAGGATGCGTGAGTTCTGACGTTGGGAAAGGCTCTGATGGAGGAGCTTGGGCAACTCCTCTGTTGGGACACACTCCCTGCAGGTGAGTGCAAGAACCATGATAAAGAACAGCCCAGACCAGGCCAAGGAAAGGTACCCACCAGCATACATTTGGCATAGGTTGGGGGCAGCCCAGGCTGCACCAGTTCAAGTCACCCACTGGCAAATCTGAGCACTGGAATAGAGTGTGGATTGGGCTGGGTATGATCACAACACATATCAGTACACATTATGGCTGGGATTGGGTGCCAGCTTGGCTGGGCTAAGCTGTAACCCTCACCAGTGTCAGCTGGCATTGGGAGTGGTTGGGCTGGACCATGCTATAGCACCCACTGGCAAATGCCGAGGCAAGGCAGGACATGCCAGACTGGGCTGCAATGCCCAACCAGCACACATGAGAACCAGGAAGGCAGGGGGCAAAGTTTATAGGGGGAATGTGGAAGGTCCCCCTGCTGGACAGCCACTCCCACTGAAGAACATGAGTCGAGATGGGGGCACACCAGAAGGCAGGGCTACAACACCTGTGGGACTCATGTGAGCTAGATCAGATTTGTGCAGTTCTCTGTGCTCTGGGGCCCAGCTACCTACCACACCCAATTATGCAGTTTCAGAATTTATACAGAATTTCCAGTTTTTGCCTGCAAAACTCCCATAGCCACTTGGAACCTCTGTAAGGACTATTTTAATTGATTGATCTGCCTTTCTTTGTAAAGACTCCTTAACCGAGTTTACCTGGGTCTATTTCTAAAATCTCTATTGTGTTCTATTCATCTGTTTCTTTCTTTGTCTTTTCTTTATTTTTTTTTCCCCACTAATACCAGAGTCTTGATTCCTGCAGCTTTGTAAGTCCTGCAGTTGGGTTGTTTCAGTCTTCTGAGTTTGTTATTGTGTTTGATACTGACTTAGCTACTCTTTGTGTTTTGCCTCTTCATACAAACTTTAAATTTATCAACATCCACGAAAAAACTTGCTTGGATTTTATTATGATTGGGTAGAATCTATAAAGCAAGTTATGGAGAAATAAACATTGAATGTTGACTTTGTAGAACATGATTATGTCCCTTTACTTAGATCTTAGATTTCTTTCAGCAGTGTGTTGTAGAACTTTTCTACTGTTGTAGTGCATATTTTGTTGGATTTCTAAGTGTTTTGGAAAACATTTGCTTTTGTTAACTTTGTATCTTTCAACTTTGCTATGATCTTTTGCTGTAAGAATTTTTTGGTTGTTGACTCTTCAATTTTTATACATAGACAAACATGTAATCTTCAAAGCTTTTCATTCCCAATGAATACACATTTTATTTCCTTATCTAGAACGTCCAGGTTGATGTGGAAAAGAAGTGGTGATAAAGGACATGCTTGCTTTTTTTTCTGATTTTGTTGTTGTTAGTAAGAAAGCTTCTAATCATTAAGTGCATCCTAGTTGTAAGTCTTTATAGATGTTTGTAATCAGGTTGAGTTTTCCAAAGTATTTGTCATGAATGATGGTAAAATTTTATCAATTGCTTTCTTGATTTGACCATGAAATTCTTAACTTGCTTCTGTAATAGATAACACCAATTTTGGACTGTTGAACCAGGTTTTCATGTCTGGGATAAATCTCATGGTGAATGATTTTTAAACGTCATGGTGTATAACTTTTTAAAACTACATTAATGGATTCAATTTGCTAACACTTTCAGAATCTTTGCATTTACATTCATGAAAGTGGTTGGGCTGGAGGATTTTTTTCCCCTTAAATGTAGATAGGCCCATTCAAATGATTTATTTTCTCTCCAGTAAGTTTTGGCACATTGTGTCTTTCCTGGAATTGGTATCTTTTATCTAGGTTATCAACTTTGTGCACATAGAGTTGTCAATACCAAACATCTATTATGCTTTTACTGTCAGTTGAATGTGTAATGATGTTCCTCTTTTATGATGTTAGCAATAGGAGTTCCTTTTTCTTTTTCTTTCTTAGCCTGACTAGAAATCTGTCAATTTTATTGGTCTTTTTGAAGAAGCATTTATTTCTGCCTGTGACTTGCCTTGATTTCAATTCATGCTCCGATTTTTTTACTTCTTTAATCTTCTTTGTATTTAATTTGCTTTTTTCTAGTTCTCACAAAAAAATTTAAATGATGTTTAGAGTTTTTCTTTCTAATATATATTTCTGACACTATTGAAATACTGTAATTATTGTGTTGAATGCTATATTTTTCTTCTACATGGTATGCTTGCTGCATACCACAAATTTGTACTAATTGTCCATTTTCATTTATTTAAAACATCTTAAAATTTCTTTGGACCTTTTTTTGCATCTTAAGAGTTTTTGTGTAATTTCCAAGTATTTTGAGATTTTTCTGAGTATGTTATCGGTTTCTACTTATATTCTGTGTATTTAATCTATTAAGGTACATCATATATCCCAGAATGGTTTATCTTGGTGCATATTTCACGTGAGCTTGAAATGAATGTGTTTGGATGTGAATGACCAAGTAGCTGATGGATGCCAGTTTATTTGTTTCATGGTGCTGCTGAGTCCAACAATTCCATACTGAATTCTGTATCTTTTTATTTCTATTGGAAGGGTGCTTAATTCTCCCACTATAATAGTGAATTCATCTGTCTGTCTCCTTAAGTTCTAGTTTTTGCCTCACATATTTTGTTGCTGTTGGATTAGATGTTAAAAACTGTAGTTTTGTCTTGAGGAATTGGGATTCTTCAACCCCAGTAAATCTCCCTGCTCAAGTCGGTTTGTAATTACTGTGTGGTTTGCTTTAACTAATGTCAGCATGTCCTCCACTCTGTTTGCATTGTTTATCAGGCTTTATACATTGTCTGTTTATACAGTTCCTGTTCTGGTGTGAATATCTATTCCCCAAATCCTTATGTCAATGGTACTAAGATGGAAATTTAATCCATTTACAATATACACAGGTGGGGTCTTTGAGAAGTTACTAGATTGGATTAGGTCACTGGGTAAGGACCTGTGATTGCAACCTGAATGTGAGAGACCACACTAACATGGGCAGACAGACATGCTGTTCTTGGCACGGGTTGCTCTGTGCCACCTCCATACTTTGCCAATGAGAATATCACTGTCAGATCCACCTGGCCTTGGATGTGAGCCTCCACAACTGTAAGACAGAAGAAATCTCTTTTTATAAAGTAGCCCGTCTCCAATATTTCATTACAGCAACAATCTGATCAATTCAAATCTTCAGGATCATGTTTGGCACATCAGAATCTGGTTTCAATGCTTGCTCTGTTTCGTTCAAGACTTTTCTATACCTTGTCAATCTTTGAAGACTGGATATGATGCACTGACTATCAAGAACCATGGCCAATAGGTTTTGGACAAGATAAGAGGTGGGGAGGCTGTTGGAAGCTTCTTACATTCCTAGAGTAGGTCCCAGTGTTTTAGTTAGCCCATGCCTCCCAGCTGTGAATGTCGGCCGCATTACCAGACTCCTGGGTGGAACAAGGTGTCTTGAAGGAGCTAAAGTTGAGTATTTTCCTTCACTTGCACGATGGGTTAGAAGAGGCAACAGTTATGTATTTCTCCTCCCACATGGGGAAGGCTACAGTGGGCTAGAATTGACTATTTCTCTTCTCCCATTTTGGCTGGGCTCTGGAAATTCATTTGTCTTAAGGTTAGAAACAAAGTTAAGAAACAAAGAAAGCTTTGTGTTTTAAAGTAGTTCCTCTTCCCTCTTCTGCTTAGAAATGGAAGGAAATGGGAGAAATGGGAGAAATCTTTCACCAATATTCACTTTGAGAACCTGGTCAGGCTTCTGGATGTAAAACCCATAAAAGCATAGGAGTTCCTATGGCCAGGGAACTTTATGACCAGGTGGCTTTAGAGTGTTAAGCTCAGCCTGCTCTGACCTCTCAGGAATTTTTCCATTTCATGTTGGGATCACCTATCCTGGAGGTTTCTGTTTGGGGTTCCTGCTGTAGCAATTCAGAGTTTCTGTATTTGCTTCTCTTTCTCCAATTTTGGAGAGAGTGGTTTGCTTTGTGATATTTGGTTCTTTGGTTAAGAACAGCTTTTTTTTTTCCAATATGGCTTTTCACTTGTTATGACAGTGGTATTTTCCAAGCTCCTTCTATCTGAGACTGGAAGCTGAAAGAACAGATGTCATTCTTTTTTTTTTTTTTTTTAAGATTTATTTATTTTTATTGCAAAGTCAGATATACAGAGAGGAAGCGACACAGAGAGGAAGATCTTCCATCCGATGATTTACTCCCCAAGTGGCTGCAACAGCTGGAGCTGAGCCAATCCAAAGTTAGGAGTCAGGAACTTCTTCCAGATCTCCTACTCGGGTACAGGGTACTAAGGCTTTGGTCCATCCTTAACTGCTTTCCCAGGCCACAAGCAGGGAGCTGGATGGGAAGTGGAACTGCCGGGATTAGAACCAGTGCCCATATGGGATCGCAGCATGTTCAAGGCAAGGACTTTAACTGCTAAGACATCGTGCTAGGCCCAACAGATGTGATTCTAAGAATGCATGTAATTATCATTTATTAGATATAATCTTATAAATGGAACCGGTGATGGGAACTACACAGTGAATGACAGGCTGGCAAAGTTCTAATTTCTGATAAAATTTCTTTAATGGTTACAATATTATTCACGTTTTCCATTTCTTTTTAAAATTGCTAAATATTATGTCTTTAAGGAATTTTAACTATTTCTTTGCAACTTTAACATTTATTGAAGAAAATTATGCAATACCAAATTCAGCAAGAATTTGAGGTGAAAACTGATTTTGACACAGGCTGACTACACAGGACTTCTGCTTTTATGATAGCATACAGAAAAGTGGTATATTCTATTGTCCCCCCCAGCATTAAAAGTTGTCAAAACAAACAAGCAAAGTTAAGTCAAGCAATTGAGTTTTCACAGCATACAAACTGCCATACTGCTAGAAAAAAAAATTCTTAAATTAGGAAAAACTAGAAATAATTTACTTGATGCTAAAGCATTATTTTAGTAGACTCATGATAAAAATGAAAACTTTGATATAATTTATGATAAGGCCTTCTCTGTACCACCCTGAAACCCAGGCAGGTGACTAAAATCCTTGGCTTATGCTCAGCTTTTTTTGTTGTTGTTTGAATTTTGGAAGGCAGGCAGAGAGCATGAGCAGGCAAGCTGGTTCACTCCCCAAATGTCTACCACTTTCGAAGTTCAACCTAGCTAAAGCTAGGAATCAAACAATCTTGGCCTCTGGCATGGGTAACAGGGACCATCACCTGCTGCTTCCTGGGTTTGTGTGAACAGGAGGCTGGAATTTGAAGAAGAGCCAGGACTCCAACCCAGGCACAAACATCCCAGGTGACTATACCCAACACTCACCTGCAGCTCAGTTGGTTTTGTTTGGCACTCCAGCAATTAAAGTATAAACTTAGGAGTTTTTTACCTGTTAAATGGACATATTACTGTTTTTCTGTCTATTCTAGAGTGAAATTGTTCTGAGAATGGCATATTTTTGAGATGTTTTGACTAACAAGGCATTATTTTTGCATGTGGTATTATGTTGAATGGTATATATAGAGAGAGAACTTTACGTTCTGAGCCCTCCACCTGCAGCTTATTGACTCCTGTCCAAGTGAATCTGAGGAACAGCCAACTTGACAGTCTCTATGCCATATGTCTCCATAACATTATATAGAAGTGAAAATGTATAAGCTTTTTAAAGATTTATATTTTATTGTTAAGGTAGATTTACAGAGAAAAGGAGAGGCAGAAAGATATTTCATCCGATGGTTCACTCCCCAAATGGTCACAACAGCCAGACTGAGCTGATCAAAGCCAGAAGTGAGGAGCTTCTTCCAAATCCCCCCCCCATGGACACAGGGTCCCAAGGCTTTGGACCATCCTCTGTTGCCTTCCAAGGACATAAGCAGGGAGCTGGATCAGAAATGGAGCACTGTGCACAATGGTCTCTAGTTGGGACCATTTGGTTGCAAATGGTAGAATTTCATTCTTTATAATGGCTAAGTAGTATTCCATGGAGTAGATGTACCACTGTTTCTTTATCCACTCTTCTTTGAATGGCTCTCTGGGTTGTTTCCATGTCTTTGCTATGTAGATTGTGTTGCTGCAAATACAGGATTTCAGATCCCTTTCTCATGGAGTTTTCATTTCCTTTGGAACTATTCCCAGAAGTGAGGTAGCTGGGTCATATGGCAGGTCAGTTTTCAGTTTTCTAAGCGTTCTCCATACTGACTTCAGAGTGATTGTTCTAGTCTACACTCCCACCAACAGTGAAGGAGTGTACCTTTCTTCCCACATTCACGCCATCAGGAGTTGTTAGCAGAGTTCTGAATGTAGAGTTCTCAATGTAGGACAATCTTACCAGAGTTAGAAGAAACATCAATGTGGTTTTGATTTGTATTTCCCTGACTGCTAGGGAGCCTGAGCGGTCAGGGAATTTGTTCTCTTGAAAAACGTCTGCTCATTTCCTTTGCCCATTTCTTCACAGGGTTGTTTGATTTGCAGTTGTTGAGGTTTGGAAGCTCTTTGCAAATCCTGGATATTAGTCCCCTATTGGTTGTATAATGTGCAAAGATTTTCTCCCATTCTGTTAGTTGCTTCTTCATTTTGTCGACCATTTCCTTTGCTACACAAAAGCTTTTCAGTTTGATGTAGTTGCATTTGTTTATCTTAGTTTTGCTGGTACTTTTGGTGACTTTCCTAAGAAGTCTGTCCCATTGTCCATATCTACAATGTCAGGATAAACTTTAAAAAGCAGAATGATGGACTTACGATTGTTTATTAAGAACTACACTACTGTAATAATATAGGGGAATCAGTGAAGAAGGAAACTCTCAGAGCCTATGGAACTGTATCATAAAATTAGGCAAAAAAAATGGAGCAACAGGGACTTGAACTGGTGCCCATATGGAATCCTGGCACTTGCAAGGGGAGGATTAGCCAATTGAGCTATTGCACTGGGGCCAAAATACATTAACTTTCGAGTGGTAATAGTATTTCAGGGATTTTAGTTTTGGAAGAGACACTGCTTAAGAATTCATACTGCTCCACAAATTAACCAACAACAAAATTATTGAATCCTCAGGTTCTTTCAAGGATTCTAACTTCTTTCTTTTCACTTTTTTTTTAAATGAAAAATTCTGTAAGAATGTGGGACAAGCTATTAATATCACATTTTATAGATTACAAAGCAAATGCTTGGAGATGCTCAGCGAGATCTTCTAGCTTCCCTTCCCTAAATCTTTCACTCCTACAGTTGAGTATTTGTCATCAGGCTAATTAGCACTCTTTTGTCTGTGCTTTCACTTAATTAGAAGCTCCTTGAGGACAAAATCCATGTGTCATTGTTCTTTGTAGCCACAAAGCCTGGCAATGTCCAAAAATAATTTGATTTTGTTGTTGAATGGAGATCTGTGTACTCACCCTTTTATTCAATCTGTGCACAAGAAAAATGAGGAAAAGAGGCCAAATGCCTGAAGCAGATCAGAAAACAGAAAACATTTTTTTTCCTAAAACTAAGTCTGAGGCCACCTGAACACTACTAACAAGTCCTTTAAGAAGTGGACAGTGAGCAGCTATCTGAACATAGGCTGAAGCTTAGCATATGGAGATGAGAGGGCTACTTCCAAGTACAGAGTAAAGCATGGAAAACATCCAGGGGAGGACTGGAATCACTAAGCACATAGGAGTCTTACCAGGTAAGCTTTTGAGGAATAAATGGATAAACCACACAAACGGAAGTAAGATAACTTGGCCCAGTGCCACTGTAGGAACCAATGCTATATTAGGAAATGATGGGAGGGTCTCAAATGAAAAATCCAGGCAAGCAGTGAAAGTGATGACATCGGAAGACAGCCTGGGGACAAGTTGATCGTAGTCCCTGGAGTGAAAGGGAAGACCACATCCAGATGGTGTTGGTTTTAGAAGTAGAGAATATGGGTGTGTGTGTGTGTGTGTGTGTGAAAGAGAGAGAGAGAGAGAGAATGAGAATGAATAAATATGTGTCATTTCTTCCTTGACATTTTTGGAGAAGAACTGAAAATACATCCCAATTGTTATCCTCTATCCATCTACGCATGCTTAAAATATGGGAAATATGTAAGGTTTTCTTTCAGAGCTATTTGCTAATTGCTTTTACTTTTTATTTTTGCAAGCTGTCAAGAATGGAAGGTACATATTACACATTTTACCTCTAAGGAACGAATGATTAATTTTTATATCAAAAGGCTTAGAATAAAAGCTTCTTTCTGAATTATGACCAGAGATATAGCGATTTTGTAATTTTCATCTTCAAATAAAGCAGATCATATTTCACCTAAACTCAGGAAATTACAATGAAAGCTTTCAATGAATATTACAGAGAAAATGTCAGAGTGGCAAGTGAGTTGCATCTGGACTTAACTAGAACTCTTATTTATGGGAAAAACACATTCTTCTAGCTTTTTTTATTCCCAAAGATTTGGCTCCAACTGTTTGTCATATTCAGATGATCTTGATGCTCCTTTGAGAAGCCTGGCACATCAAAATGAAACTTTATAAATGACGTGAGCTTCTCTCTCCTGGAATTGATTCTGGATACAACAGACTTGATTCTTGTGGCCAGTTAAACAAGATTTCCTGAAACGAGTGGCATTTTGTTTTTATTCTCACCAATCTAATGGTCCTGGAGCCAGCAAAAGGCCCAGGTCTCCTGGAGTTTAACAGCATGCCCTGTGCTTTTCATCTAAAATAGTTGCTTCAGCTATTTTGGGTGGAAGGATGGCTCAGTTTCATTTAGGACAACTGTTGGTTGCTAAGAAGTTGGTCAATAGAACTGTCCCAGAATGCGTAAGGTGAAAATGAATGTTTCTGAATGTTAAGTGAATGAATCAAATGCTGAACAAAAGAATTGATGCTGTGCTAATCCAGGCAAGTTTCTGACGTCTCTAAGGCATACTTAGCATAAAATGAGAAGCGAAAGTGTACTTAGGTTTGAACCTACTGCTTGATTGAGGTTTATACTAGTGTATCTGAAGAGATCTAAAGGACACTTAAAAGCATCTGAGTATGTCTGTGCAAAATCTACCCTATCCACACCTGTGCCTTCATTTCCATCTCATGAGTTATTTCAAACATGGAGAAAAATTTAAACACTAAAGTACAGTCTCTTTCCTTCCCTTTCTCTAGTGCTACAATGATGGGTTAACTGTGATGCTAATGAGCTTTAGCTAATGTTAGTAAGGTGGCATCCTTACTCAGGTGCACAGAGAGGGGTTTTGTTTTGCTTTTTTTTACATTTTTAAAAATTTTTAATCATTAGGACTGCTGCTGCTTCCCCTTATACAAGGCATTGAAGTTGCTGTGACTGTGGAGATCTAAGGACGAGCTGGGTTGGAATGTTATTAATGTGGGTTAATGGGATACATTTATGTGGTTTGCAGTCAGCTCCGAACATTGTTAAATGATGGCGAGCTGTTCCGGTGCAGGAAAGAGTTCCAGGAATTCACCACCGCCCCCTGCTCTTCCTCAGCCAATGTCATGGGAGGAAGGCACAGAGCAAAAGCTGTCACTAGATAAGTACTTTTTACAGTATCTGGCACTGGAGTGCAGGCATGGTGGAGGCTCAATGCCATTGAAATGTGAGAAATCTGATGTTCTGAACATCGGACACAGAAATATAAGCATGAGGTTTGTTCTGTGGACTCTGCCACAGCAGTTTGTCTATCAGCACTATTTGTAGTAATTCAGAGAATGATTATAAGAAAAGCATGCATTAACTATTTTACGTAGCTCTTCTGTAAAAGCAATAAAAATTAGCTTACACACGAGCAAATTGCAACAAAAACATCTTTAAGCTTAATTTGTTCAGATTAATTTCAAACAGAAGAAACAGATTCTTGAATTGTTCAGCCTGCTAATGAAGAGTAAATTTTATGACTACGTTGGAAAAATATTTTAATAGTGATTTTACATAAAACATTAGTGGTGATAGCTAACAAAGAGTTGTCAATTCTTTGGCTATTTAAAATTTCTCATTATACCCCTCCCCCCCAAGCTGAAATACTCTGAAATCTTACCCTGCATGTAGGCAATTAGATGAATGGAGTTTTTCAGCTATGTCAGTAATATTACTATTAACATGGAAAATAAAACTTTTGCAAGCTATCACTATTTTTCTTCTAAAACTATTCTAAAGTTTGGTTCTTGTTTTACTTGAAAGGCACAGAGAGGGCTATGTCTTCTATGTACCAGCTGCTACTGCCTACTGCTATGTGTCTGCAACGGACAAAGGTGTGACAGGATGACTCTAACAGCCAAGAATTCAATCCTAGTCTGAATGGGTGGCAGGAACTGTGCCAACTGAGTTAACACCTGCTGCCCCCCGATGTGCATTAGCAGGAAGCTGGAATTAGGAGTTCAGCTGGTACTAGAGCCCAGGCATTGCAAAGCTACTATGCCAAATATAGACCCCATCAATAATTTCTACACATTTATCAATACTGCTGGATGAAACAAATTGAATTATCTTGGAACTATAGCAAATGAAAGTACAAAATTATTTAAAATAACTGAATAAGAAACGTGCAGGCAAAACTGTAGAAGTATGAAAAAGGTGTATCATAGGCCAGCACCAAGGTGTGGCAGCCTAAGCTTCCATCTGTGTAACCATATGGCCACTGGTTTGAGTTCCTGTGGCTTCACTTCCAGTCCAGCTCCCTGTTAATGGCTGGGAAGGCAGCAGGGGACCGTCCAAGTCCTTGGGCCTCTGCACCCAAGTGGGAGACCTGGAAGACATTCCTGGCTCCTGGCTTCAGCCCAGCCCAGCCCCAGCCATTGCAGCCATTTGGGGAGTGGACCAGTGAGTGAAAGATTATATCTTCTCTTTCTGTAACTCTTTCAAATAAAAATGAAATATTTGAAGTCTTTTTTTAATAAATTGTTACCTTTTAAGGATTTGTGATATTTGTAGCAATTGTGTTCGATTTTAAAGATTCACTTCTGTGTCTATTAGAATTTTTCTTTAAGCCTTAAACATTATGTTTATGAGTATACAGGTGGCTGTGATTTAAAGAAAACCAAGAAATACCCAATTTTTAAGAATCAGACCTCTTAGAAGGCAAATTTCATTACAAACAGGACTGTCAAATCAACATCATCATGGTTTTGAGCATGACCAAGGTCCTAAATCACCAGGGCTTCTCCATTCTTCTATGAACTGTTGACTGTATTTAGGATAGTTGATCTGTAGCTACAACAAATATTTACTGAACAGAGGAAAGAATCCAAGAACAGCTGTGTCCAAGGAGCTTGTAAATTTCTGCAGGAAAGCAAAGGGAACTATAGCACAGCAGGTGAAAGGTGCTGTTAGGGAGGCACAGAAATCACTAGGCATTCTGAAGAGGCGACTGACTGCCAACAGGGGTGAGCCAGAGCCTCATGGACGCCGAAGTACTTCTGTCCTCATTTTGTTGAACCTGTCAATACCACGAAAGACTATATTAAAAGTTGGAGCAAAACAAGAGAAGAATGTGTTCAAGGGCCAGAAAATGAGGCTGAAAACACAGTCCACGTTGCATTTGTCACTAGCCCCAGGAGAGCCTCAAGCATGGCTGTCAGTGTAAAGAGGATAAGATAATTTATTCAAACTGAGCCCTGAAGGGAAGCACTGGTGCTTGGGGTGAGTATAATTAAAAGGAAATCAGGGAAAACCTGATAATTAGCAGATGTGTCTTTCCACATCAGCCAGAGCGGAGACCCTCTCTCTGGGCTGAACTATAAACGGTGGGGGCTGTGATCCATTCTAAGAGGCATATCGCTCTGATGAGGCCTTGATGGTTGTGCTGTAATGTAAGTTACGCTCCTTAAAGTCCACACACACACACATGCGCGCGTGCACACACACACACACACACACGTGACATCCACAGGACTCTGATGCTTCAGCTGTTAGAATAGAAAAATCCTACAAGTTCCCCCACATAGACAGGCTGTCCAGAGAGCAGCAGCTGAGGCAGCCTGTTCCACCTTGCATTGCTCCTTCAGATCCCTAAGATTGCTTTCATATTTGACTCTTACATTGCTTTTGCATCAGAACAATTAGGACATAAAAGGAAAAATTTTGTTATAATTGTAATGTTCGTATTACTGCTATAAATGATCATAATTATGTTATTCCAATAATGTTATATTCTTGGTCTTTCAGAATTACTAGAGTATATATCCACATAGATTATTCTCTAAAACTCATGCTGTTAATGCAATAAATGCTAAACATTAAAATTGAATTAGTATTTATATATTTTTTAAAGATCTATTTATTTTTATTGGAAAGGTGGATATACAGATAGGAGAGATGGAGAGGAAGATCTTCCATCCAATGATTCACTCCCCAAGTGGCTGCAACAGCTGGAGCTGAGCCAATCCAAAGCCAGGAGCCTGGAGCCTCTCCCAGGTTTCCCACGAGGGGGTGCAGGGTCCCAAGGCTTTGGACCATCCTTGACTGCTTTTGCAGGCCACAAGCAGGGAGCTGGATGGAAAGCAGGGCCGCCAGGGTATGAACCGGTGCCCATATGGGATCCTGGCATGTGCAAGGCGAGGACTTTAGCCACTAGGCTATTGCGCTGGGCCCAGTATTATTTACCTTATTAATATTGATATCCTGAGTGATAGGTAATGGGTATAGGATTCTTTGCATTTTCTGATTTCTTAATCAATAACAAAATGTCCTAGGCACAATTAAGCCAAGTGCCACCATGTTGGACCTGTCTTGCACCAGCCCACTCCGCCTCCTGCCTGTGCCGGACACACTCTCAGTGTCTGAGCTAGGAGTGGTGGAAGGTGCCTATAGGCACAGAAAAGGGATGTTGGTGTCATGGCAGCTGACCACTGTCAATCCTGAATCTATACAATGCTTCCTTAGGGGTTTAAGTACCTCACTTCGATTTCTCTCATTCATCTTTACATACATTTTTATGTTTTAGGAAAATATATAGATTACAATACAGATTGCCAGCTTGTCAGAAACAGATTAAAAAAGAAAAAATAGGTTGGCTGGATTAGCCAGTTTGCTATAGTTTCATTCTTTTAAGAAATATTCAAAGCTATTCATAATACAACCAGACACTCCTGAGATTCAGTGATGAAACAGGCATGAACCACTCCTGGGGCTCGGGAGATTTCGTCTGTGGATCCACCTCCTCTTTCATGGGCTGGTTTTCCATTAGG
Source organism: Ochotona princeps (assembly GCF_030435755.1). NCBI lineage: Eukaryota > Metazoa > Chordata > Mammalia > Lagomorpha > Ochotonidae > Ochotona > Ochotona princeps. The sequence goes on from NC_080851.1 coordinate 22,905,043, forward strand.
CCCGAGAGCCAGAACCACTAGGAAAACGGGGAATTCAGTGCAAATGCTGTCACTGACTTGCCTGCATACATACAGGTCAAAGCCAGAACAGCTGGTCCACCTGAAGCCAAGCCTGTGTCCACCCTGGGTGGAGACGTGTCTGTGCCCAATCTAGAGGTCTGCTGAAGCAGAAGGCAATGTTGCTGATCAGAGCACGAAAGAACCTTCCAAAAAGAGCAGGCGGCAGCAGTGAGACCAGAGAGGGGTGCCTGGAAGGAGACAAGGCCTTCTTGTAGAAAGGAATAAGTTCATACTCTCACGGGACTGGATTAGTTACCACCAGGGCAGGCTCTTAGAAGGTCAGCTGGTCCTCCTGTTGGTCCCTGCACACATGCACTTCAACTTAACACCATGAATGGAAGCAGCATGAGGCCCTCATAGAAGCCATGCCAATCCCAGCACTGTGCGCTCAGGTTTCTAGTCTCCACGAACAGGAGCCAATGCAGCTTATTTTGTGAATCGCCCAGTTCAGGTATTGTTATAAACCAGATTTGATCCTGAAAGGAGAGCCCACAGAGCTGTAACCTCAGTGGGTCTCTCACAAGAGGAAAGGAGTGGTAATAAAGACCAGTTAAAACCTACAGGGCGTTTATAGAAAACAGAGATGGGGAGCGAAAGAGAACTGGGCTTTGTGACCTTCCTAAGCCAGTACATCACAATGGAGGATGTGCTGGGAGCTTGCCACAGCCCAGAACACAACCACCTCAGGAAGGACTGGAGACCTAAGCAGAGGGTAAGTGTGAGGGGCCTGTAGGTTCAGCATTGAAGGCAAAATCCACAAAGAAAGAGATTAGTAGCTTGGATTACTTAAAATTGAGAAAACTTGTAATTAAAAAGCAAACCAATGGGAACAGGCATTTGGGTTACAGTTAAGTCAACTGTATCCCATCTCTGGAGTGCCTGGGTCAACTGCACTCCTAGCTGGGCTTGGCTCCTGACTCCAGATTCCTGGCAAATCAGCCTCTAGGGGGAAGTAGTGCTGGCTGGAGGAATCGGGCTCCTACTGCCCATGTAGGAGACCTGGGCTGCATTCCTTTTTTTTTTTTTTTTTTTTTTTTTTAAGATTTACTTATCGGGCCCGGCGGCGTGGCCTAGCGGCTAAAATCCTCGCCTTGAACACCCCGGGAGCCCATATGGGCGCCGGTTCTAATCCCGGCAGCTCCACTTCCCATCCAGCTCCCTGCTTGTGGCCTGGGAAAGCAGTCGAGGACGGCCCAAAGCCTTGGGACCCTGCACCCACGTGGGAGACCCAGAAGAGGTTCCTGGTTCCCGGCATCGGATCGGCGCACATCGGCCCGTTGCGGCTCACTTGGGGAGTGAATCATCGGATGGAGGATCTTCCTCTCTGTCTCTCCTCCTCTCTGTATATCCGGTTTTCCAATAATAGTAAAAATCTTTAAAAAAAGAAAAAAGATTTACTTATTTTTATATGAAAAACATTTACAAAGAGAAAGATCTTCCAGCGCTGGTTCACTCCCCAAGTATCCACAATGTAGCTAGGAACAAGGAGCTTCCTCCCAAACTCCAACATGGTGCAGGGTTCTAAGGCTTTGGGCCATCCTGTTCTGCTTTCCCAGGCCACAGGCAGGGAGCTGGATGGGAAGTGGAGCAGCCAGGACACAAACTCGTGCCAGTATGGGAATCCTGGCACATGCAAGGTGAGGATTTTGCCACCAGGCTGTTGTGCTAGGCCCTGGGCTGTATTCTTGCTTTTCAATTCTGACCTGACCCAACCCTGGCCATTGTGAGGATTTAGGAGGGATAAACTAATAAATGCATTTTGCTTTTCAAATACACAAAATTTTTACATCATTTAGAAGCAAAGTTAGAAAGACAGAATGAGAATAACCTTTAGTATGATATACACCTTAATATTTCTATATTGATAGCTACTGCAAATCAATAAGGAGGTAATTATTTCTACCATCATCCCCCCAGGAAGAGGATAAAGACAGGAACTGGTAATTCTCCAAAGAAAAAACATACTTGGCTAATATGCATGTTCTTCAAAGGGCGACAAAATTAGAAATCAAATGAATGCAGCTATCTTGGACTATTCAGCTCTAAGATGTATTTTATTGTATTTTTAACCAATCTATGCAGATGGGTGTTTACTGGGACTCTTGAAATCAACCTGGATTCCAAGTTCTCCCATATACTAACTATGGGATATGAGATAATTTACTTAAGGGAAGTAGAGTTGTTTTCTTGGAACAGTACTCATGAATGCACAAAATCTATTTTCTTTACATAAAGTAAGTTGTTTCAAAAACTTTGAATCGCTTCTTCCAATCTTGTGAGCTACTCCCGGGTCTTGTATACATGCATGCGAGAAATTGTAGATGACTGTTATTCTCAAAAGAACAATTTTAATAATTATTTGGGCCTTTTCTAAAGTATAATTCTTTGCTCAATTTTTCATTAGTAGCAAGATTTTATGTGTTTAATCAGGCTAAAATCAGTAAAACAGATACATGGCAAAATTTCAGAAAATACTGTGAAAAATGATCAAGTTGTAAATCCTTTATAGTACTTAACATTTTAGTTTTGATAATGTTGATAAGGTTTATTGATAACTTCTTTCTTGGCAGCAAATCAAATGAAAATAGATATGTTTAAGTGTTTATATAAATATTCTCTGATAAAACAATTCAAATAATGATTTGACCAGTTGTGATAGTGGGCTTAACATAGCAATAATGATTAACATTTTTAAATTTTTATTTTATAAACTGTATATTTCACTATGCAGTTTTAAAAACAGTGGTTCTTTCATCCCCCTAATCTTTCGTATCTTCACCCCTTATTTTTTCCCAGATTATTATAATGACATATTTTTCCTTTCACTTTACAAACATAAGCTGAGTACTTAAATAGGACAAAATATCATGATATAGCAAGCAGAGAAAGGGGAGAAAAAGGTAGAAATTCTATTACTCAGACAGATACAGTCTATAAACAGTCATTAAGTCCCAGGATGTTAATCTTACTTACAGAGATGACATATTTTTGTGCTCTGTTTGTTGTAACAAATCAGAAAATACGCAGTTTGTCTTTTGGGGATTTACTTATTCCACTAAACATGATTTCAAACTGGATCTGTCTTGTGACAAAAGGTAAGATTTCATTCTTTGTATGGCTGAGTAGCAGTCCATAATGTGTATGTATCACATTCTTTTTTTTATTAATTACATTGTATTATGTGACAGTTTCATAGGTACTGGGATTCTCCCCATCCTTCCCCAAACCCTCCTCCCCATGGTGGATTCTTCCACCTTGTTGCATAACCACAGTTCAAGTATCACATTCTTTTTAATCCAGCTATCAGTTGATGGGCATCTGGGTTGACTCTATTGTGTGTTGCACCACTATAAACATGGGGTACAGATAATTCTCATAGGTTGATGTCATTTCATTTGCTATATTCCCAGCAGTGGGATGGCTGAGTTGTCTGGTAGACCTATTTTCAGATGTCTGAGGAATCTCTATTCTGTCTTCCATAATGGTTGCACTCATGTATACTTCCACTAAGAGTGCATTGGGCTACCCTTCTGCCCCTCATCATGCAACACACATCTGCACTAGCATTCGTTTGCTGATTTCTGAAAGATAGCCGGTCTCACTGCAGTGAGGTGGAGCCTGGTGATGCTTTTAATTTGCATCTCCCTCATGGCTAGAGAACCTGTGCCTTTCTTCCTGTGTATTAGCCATTTAAATTTCATCCTTCGAGAATCGCTTGTTTATTCTTTTATGCATATCTCAACTGACTCGCTTTTGTTGCGTTTTTAATGAATTCTGTATATTACTCCTCTATTCGTTGTATAGTTTGTCAATATTTTCTCCCATTCCATTGACTGCTCCTCACTTTATGGACAGTTCCCTTTGCAGTGCAGAGGCTTCTTAGCTGAATGTAATTCCATTTGTTTCTTTTTGCTTTGATTGTCTGTGCTTTTGGGGTCTTTTCCAAGAAGTCCTTGCCTATGTTTATGTCCTGAAAGTGTACCTGATGTTTTCCTCTAGTAACTTGATGGTATAATATCATAGTTGGGTCCTTGATTAGAGTTGATTTTTGTATTAGGTATAAAATAGGGGTCTTGGAATAGATCGTTTCCCCTACACCAGTTGTTGAAAAGGCTGTCCTCTCACCCTGGATTGATTTCAGCTCATTTGTCAAAAATCAGTTGGCAATAGATGTGAGTTCTTCTACGGGAATTCTGTTGTTTCATTTATCTTCATGTCTGTTTTTGTACAGTACAAGACTGTTACAGTTATAACTGCTCTGTAGAACATTTTAAAATCTGGTATCTGATATCTCCAGCATTGCTATTTTTTAAAGATTGCTTTAGCTCCTTGGAATCTCTTGTGTTTTCATATGAATTTTACATAACTGATAAGAATGCTTATGGGCTTTTTGATTGGGATTGCAATCATAATTTCCTTTCAGTAATGTGGACATTTTGATGCTATTCTGCCAATCCACAAACATGAAAGGTTTTCCATGTTTTAGTGTCTTTTTCTATTTCTTTTTTTTAAACTTTCATAATAGAGATCTCTCATATTCTTGGTCAAATTTATTCCAAGGTATTTAAGTATTTTTGCAGTACCGTGAATAGGACTGATATCACGAGTACTTTCTTAGCCATAGCTTTGTGTATACAATGGCTATTGATTTTTGTGTGGAGATTTGATATCCTGTAACCTTCCCAAAATCTCCGGAACCCCCACCCCAAAACACACACATACACACACACACACACACGCACACACATTAGAATAGATAGACAGAGAACAACAAGGAAAGCCTAGAACCAGACAGGAAATGGTCAGCGTGTGCTCACACATACCTTACTAGATAGGACACAAAGATTAGTTACTCCTCACTAAGGTATTGAAGATTTCTCTGCACACCCCTCCTAAAACTGTTCTGCACCTCAATTATTGACATATGCCTTGTTAGAGTTATAAGCCAGTTTAGACTATCCTAAAATCTGCCAGATTCAGTAAAATTATGCTTCAACACTATAAACTGCTAAATACTAAAATGAAAATAGACATGAGACAGCTGAATAGTACCCTATAGCCATTTTAAGGTGTATAGAAGCCGGTTGTATATAAACTAAAATTGAAATGTCAATGAAGAAGTCACAGGATGTGGTTAAGAACTTGCATTTTTTTAACATATTGTTTACTCAATACCATGTCAAATAATTCCATAATGCTGTAAATTGTTGTTGATGTTATCTTATGGCTTTTAATTGATCAGGATGATATTCTGCCAGCTCTATCTTCAGACCAGAGATGGTCTCCCCAAGAAACCATTGAATTTATCTGGACAATAAGATGCTGGACTCTATGCTTAGTATATGCTTGCAATGAAAGAATCTTGACTGAATTTGAACTGTAATATTGCACCAAATTGGAAGAATCTACCATGGGGGGAGGGTATGAGGAGGGGTTGGGGGAATCCCAGAGCCTATGAAACTGTGTCACATAATGCAATGTAATTAATGTAAAATTAATTAATTAATTAATTAAAAAAAGATTACATGGGTCTAGAAGTCTATTAATTTCCTCTAGGTTTTACAATGTATTGGCATATAGTTGCTGGTAGTAATTCCTGATGACTCCTTTTATGTTGGTGGTGTCCATTGCTGCATTTCCATTTTGAGCTCTGATCTTAGTGGATCTTTCTCTCTCGATAGTTTTTTCAAAAAACACGTCTTCAATTCAGTGGCCTCATGTACCATTTTTTGTTTCAATATTATTTAATTTTAATTCTAATTTAGGGTTTGCTTTGCTACTGTTTTGCTAGATTATTGACAGATCATTTATTCGATGCCTTTCTGATTTCTTGATACAGACACTAATTAGTACAAACTTCCCTGTTAGCACTTTTGCTATATCCCATAGGTTTAGATATTTTGTACTATTTTCCTCGTTGATTTCCAGAAAATTTTTATTTCCCTTTTGACTTCCTCTGGGACTCACTGTTCATTATCATATTGTATTTGTGCATTTTCTTTATTTGCAGTTTCATCCCCAGGTGGTCAGAAAAGATACATGGTATGATGTATCTTTTGAATTTGCTGAGGCTTGCCTTATGACCTAGCATGTGGTCTATCCTAGAGTGGGTTCTATGAACTCATGAAAAGAATGTGTATTCTGCTGTGCGGTGAAGCATTCTGCAGATGTCAGTTTGGTCCATTAGATCCATAATATAGATTGGCTCTGTTGATTCTGTGTTGATTTTCTGTCTAGTTGATCTGTCCAATGTTGAGTTTGGGGTGTTGAAATCCCCATTATTTTGCTGGAGTCTGTCTCCCTGCAAATCTCTTAAGGTACATTTTTTAAAAATCAGATGCTTTGGCATTAGGTGAATATACATTTACTATAGTCTCTTACTTTTGTTGAACTGATCCCTTAATCATTATGTGCTGCCCTTCTTTGTGTCTTTTAATAGCTTTTATGTTGGAAGCTATTTTTTCTTATGTTAGAATAGCTATACATATTCATCTTTCCTTTCTGTCAGCATGGAATATAATTTTTGGTCCTTTCACTTTGAGTCTATGTGTATCCTTGTTGAAGAGCTGTGTTTTGGTAGGTCCCAAATAGGTGGGTCTGCTTGTTTAATCCAGTCAGCTAGCCTTTCCTTTTGATTGGAGCGTTCAGGCCATTTGTAGGGAACATGGACCTGTTTTCCTGATGGAACCAGCGATATGTGTGAACTACAGAGAGTTAAGCCAACTCCTATGGAGAGCATTCATGGGCACTCTTAATGAAAATTTTAATGCCTTTGTCCCCACTTAGTATGATGCTAGCTGTGGGTTTGTCATATATTGCCTTGATTATGTTGAAGCATAATATTATATACACAAATTTTTAAAGTTTTTAATTATGAAAGGATGTTATCAATTGCTTAATTGTTTAATTATGAAAGTATTTTTATCAATTGCTTTCTCTGCATCTTTTGGGATAATTGTATGGGTTTTTTATTTTATTAATGGGATGTATCACATGTATTGACTTGCATAGGTTGAACCATTCCTGTGTCTCTGGAATAAATCCCACTTGGTGTGGTGGAATGATTTTTTTGATGTTTTGTTAGATTTGATTAGTTTGTCATTGAGGATTTCTACATCTATGTTCATAATGAATATTGTTTCCCTTCTCTTTTCCTTGTTTTGAAATTAAGGTAATGTTAACCTCCAAGAACTGGGCAGAATTTCCTCTCTTGCATTTCTTTTGAATACTTTAAGAAGAATCGGAATCATTTCTTGTTTAAAAGTATGATAGATTTCATTAATGAAGCCATGCAGTACTATGCTTTTCTTTGTTAAGGGTTCTGTTTATTGCTAAGTCAATCTCAGCTGTTAATTGGTCCATTCAGATTTTCTGTGTATTCATGTCTGAATTTTGATAAACTGTATCTGTCCAGAAATCCTATATTTTCTTTGATTCTTCAGTAATGCCCGATGATTCCATTTTTAGCATTTTAAATTTATTTATATAAAGTAGAAAAAATTGAAAACTGCCACGCAGATTTAGGATCCCAGTATTTCCCCTCTCCTGTCTACATTCCTCACCCAATCTCCTCATTCCTTCTTTTTCTTTTCTATTATTTATAACATACATTCATTTCACTTTACAATAACAAGTTTAACAATCCATTAGATGAAGATATCAACACCTAACAAGTAGAAAACAATAGCAAACAGCAAAACAAAAAACAATATTTCCACAATTACTTGAATATGTAAACAAAGGCTATACAATAATCAAATCCCAGAGTGTTACTCTTGCCCTAATAGCTTATGTTTTTAATATTCTGCATCTGAGTTATCACAGATTAGAGAAAACATTTACCTGTGTGACTGGCTTGTTGCACAAATGATAATGGTTTCTAGTTGCATCTATTTAGTTTCAAAATATAAGTTATTTTATGGCTGAGTAGTATTTCATAGTACATAAATGCTACATTTTCTTTATCCAATCATCTGTTGTTTGGCATCTGGGCTGTTGACACATCTAAGCTATTGTGAACTGAGCTGCTGTAAACATATGGGCACAGATGGCTGTCTCATGTGCTAATTGGATTTCATTTGGGTACGTCATGCTAGGTCATGTGGTAGATCCATTTTCAGTTGTCTGACTTCCATAGTGGCTGTACGTGGTCCCACCGACAGAATAGAGTACCTTTCCTCCCCCAACATCCTAGTCGGATTTTTTATGATAGTCATTCTAACTGGGGTGAGGTTAAACATCATTGTGGTTTTTATTTGTATTTCTTTAGTGGCTAGTAAACATGAGTATTTTTTCATATGTCTACTGGCTATTTGAATTTCATAACTTGAGAAATGCTTGCTCAAATCCTTTACTATTACTGTAATGTTTGTTTTGTTGTTGAGTCTCTTGAGCTCTTTATAGATTATCAATATTAATCATCTATCAGTTGCATAGTTTGCAAAACTCTTCTTCCATTGTGTTGGCTGCCTCTTCACTTTTGTTGATGGTTCTTTGTGGTGTAAGCACTTCTTAGCTTGATATAATCCTCTTTGTTTATTTCTGTTTGTTATTTTGTTTTGTTTTGTTTTGGGTTTTTTTTTTTTAATTGGAAAAGCAGATCTATAGAGAGGAGGAGAGACAGAAAGATCTTCCATCTGCCAATTCACTCCCCATGCAGTCACAACAGCCAGACCCAAGCAGATTTGAAGCCAGGAGCCAGCAGCTTCCTCTAGGTTTTGCACGTGGGTGTAGGTTCCCAAGGCTCTGAGCCATCCATCCTCTGCTGCCTTCCCCAGGGAGCTGGAAGGGAAGTGGAGCAGCCGGACATGAACCGGCACCCATATGGGATCCCGGTGCATGCAAGGCAAGGACTTTAGCCACTAGGCGACTGTGTTGGGCCCTGTTTGTTTCTGCTTTGATTACCTGTGTTTCTAGAGTCCTTTTCCCTATGTTACAGTTTCGCTGATATTTTCCTCTAGTAATTTGATATAACGTTGTAATCGATCCATTTAGAGTTGACTTTTGTAAAAGAATGATAGGAATCTTGTTTCATATTTCTGCACATCAATCTGATTTTCCCAGTACCAATTGTTTAAAAAAAATCTGTCCTTTCCCCCGGATTGATTTCATTTCTTCTGTCAAAAATTAGTGATTATAGATACGTAGGTTCATTTTGGGGATTTCTGTTCTGTCTCATTGATCTTCATGTCTACTTTTGTGTCAGCACAAGGCTGCTTCACTTGCAACTGCCCTGTAGTATGTCCTGAAGTTTGGTATTGTGATGCATCCAGCTTTGTTGTTTCTTGTGTTTCCATATGAACATTAGTATCATTTTTTTCTAGATCTGAGAAAAATGCAGACATTTTTGATTGGGATCTCATGGAATCTGAAAACTGCTTTCAGTAGCATGGATATTTTAGTATTTTACCAACCTATGAACAAAGGAGGTTTTTCCATGTTTTTTGTATTCTATTAATTTCATTAATGCTTTGTAACTTTCATAATAGAGATCCCTCACATCCTTGGTTAAATTTATTCCAAGGTGTTTAATTAATTTTTGGCAGCTATTGTGAATGACACTGATATTACTAGTTCTTTTCCAGCCGTGGAATTGTCTTTGCTATGAAGGCTATTTAATTTAGTGTGTTGATTTTACACCTTACAACTTGACCAAACTCTGAGTTCCAGTGTCTATCAGAGCATTCTGGTTCCCCCTGTAGGGAGGATCATGTCATGTGCAAGCAGGGATAGCTTCACTGCCATTTTGTACCTCCTTGATTTTGTTTTCTTCTGATGGTTCTGATGAGAATTTCCAGGACTGTACTGAAGAGCAGTGGTGAGAGTGGGCATCCTTATCTGGTTCCAGATGTTAATGGAAATGCTTCCAACTTTCCCCATTCAATACAATGTTAGCCATGGGGTTTTTTTTTTTATGTCTTGATTGCATTCAATGATCCTCCTATACCCAATTTGCTTATACTTGTTATTAAGCAATGTGGTTTTTTTAAAAACAAATGCTTTCGGGCGTGGCGCGGTGGCCTAGTGGCTAAAGTCCTCGCCTTGAATACACTGGGATCCCATATGGACGCTGGTTCTAATCCCAGAGACCCCACTTCCCATCCAGCTCCTTGCTTGTGGCCTGAGAAAGCAGTCGAGGACTGCCCAAAGCCTTGGGACCTTGCACCTGCGTGAGAGACCCAGAAGAGCTCCTGGCTCCTGGCTTTGGATTGGCGCAGCACCGGCCACTTGGGGAGTGAATCATCAGACGGAAGCTCTTTCTCTCTCCTCCTCTCTGCATTTGACTTTGCAATAAAAATTAAAATAAATCTTAAAAAAAATCAAACGCTTTCTCAGTCCGTTAAGACAACCATGTAGTTTCTGTTCTTCAGCTTGTTAATGTGATGCATATGTTTATTGATTTGCACATGTTGAATCCTGCCACCACACCAAGGATAAATCCTACATGGTCTGGGTGAATGATTTCTCTGATATGTTGTTAGATTTATGAGCTAGTATTTAGTTGAGGATTTTTGCATCTATGTTATCAGGGATATTAGTCTATGATTCTTTTCTCCAATGTATCTTTTTCTGGTTTTGAAAATAAGCTGATGTTGATTTCATAAAAGGAGTGAGGGAGGATTCCCTCTTTTTGGACTTTATTCAATAGTTTGAGATGGAGCTTGTTGAAAGTTTGATAGAATTTTTCAGTGAAACCTTCTGATCCTAGGCATTTTTTTCTTGGTTGGAGGGGGTCTTCATTATTGATTCACTCTCCATCTTGGTTATTGGACTATTTAGGTTTTCCATGTTATGGCGACTCAATGAAGGTAGATTGTATGTGTCCATAAATCTGTCCATTTTTTACAGGTTTTCAAACTTGTTGGCATGTAACTGTTTGTAGTACTTGCTGATGATTCTTTGTATGTTTAATGTGTGTATTGTTACATTTCCATACTCATCTCTGATTTTAATTACTTGGATCTTCTCCCTCTTTGGCCAATAGGGGTAATAGTATTTCAATTTTATTTTTTTTTTTAATTGAACTCTTAGATTCAATGATCTTGTGAGGTGGTTTTTTTTTTCTCTGTTTATTCTGTATTTCTTCATACTACTATTTCTATGTCCTTGAGATGCATTGGTTGTTTATTCAGTGCCTTTTGATTGGTTCAGATAGGCAGTAATTGCTATGAACATCCCTCTTAATACTGCTGTTGCTGTATTTTTGATAGTTTTTTCATCTTCAGTTGTTTCCAGGATTTTTATATATCCCTTTTGATTTTTTCTGTGACCCACTATTTATTTAGGAGCATGTTGTTCAGTATACTTGTGTTTGCATATTTTCTGCAGTTTTTTGAGTTGTTGATTTCCAGCTTCATTCCCTGCTAGTTAGGAAAAGATACCTGGTATGATTTCATTTCTCTTTGAGGCTTACTTTGTGGCCTAGAATGTGCTCTGTCTCGCAGAAGGTTTCATGTACGGATAGGAAGAATGTGTATTCTGCATCATTATATATATAAATAAATAAAATAGCTGGGTACCTTACCATTTGGTGGATATACATTTACTATGGTCTCTCCTTGTTAATTCACGCATTTACTATGGTCACTCCTTGTTAAGTTCACTTGTTAAGATCATTACATAATTCTCTTCATTCATTTGAATAACTTTTCTGTCAAAATCAATTTTGTCTAATACTAGAATGTCTTCTCATTTTTCCTTTCTGTTAGCATGGGATATTTCTTTTCATCCTTTCACTTTCAGTCCGTGTATCTTTGTTAGTGAGGTGTATTTCTTTATAGCCGGCAAGTAGATGGGTCTTGTTTTTTTGATCGAGTCAGCCAGTCTAAACCTTTTGATTGGAGAGTTTAGACAATTTGTGTTCAGCATCATTACTTAACAGTAATGACTTGGTCATACCAATTTTCTATATTTTCACTGTATGCTCTGGATTTCTTCTTATTTCACTAGAAGATTTTCAACCTTCCCATGCTTTCAGTGTGGTGATTGTTCTTCTCTATATAGCATATCCTTCAACATAATTTGTAGGACTAGTCAGGTGGTGGCAAATTTAGTTTGTTTTGGAAGGTCTTTATTTAACCTTCATAAACATACTAGGTACAATATATTAGAATGTAGACTGTGTGTCTCCATTCTCTCCTAGCCTGTAGGGCTTCTGATGAGAAATCAGTGAAACTCTGATTGGAGATGTTCTAAATGTAATGTCATTTCTCATGTACATATTACAGAATCGTTTGTTTCACTTTAGAAAGTTGAACTATAATGTGTTGTGGTAAAGATTATTTCTGGTCTTGCCTAGTTAGATTTCTCTGTGATTCATGTACTTGAATACCCCTGTATTTCTCCATATTAGGACATTTTTTTTCAGTTATTATTTCATTCACTAGGCCTGCTAATGTAGTCTGTTTGCTCATCTGCAGGAACTCCTAAGACACATAAGTTGTGTGTTATCACATAATTCTTGAACACTTTCAGTTTTTTTCAATTCTTCTTGATTTATTTGTTGGACTGAGATCATCGCCAAGAATTATTTTATGCCTCACCAATTCCGTTTTTAAGGCTTTTCACTCTATTCAAAATTCACTCATATTCAAAATTTTGTTGCTGGGGAAAATTTTCATTGATGTTATGTATGGATTTTCTTAGAAGCTGATGCAGGATATTTTTTAAATTCACTTTTGAGCGTTTCATCAATCTGTTAATCTTCACATACTGGTACTGAAGAGTTTTATTCCTTTTGGAAAATTCATAATGGTTTTCTTGTTTTCTTGTGTTTCTGCATTTGCCTTTAGGCACCTGTGAAAACATTTGTTTTTCTTCTCTGGTTTTTATCTTTCTCTTGTGCCTCTATTGCTTAGTGGAGTGATAACACCTTCAGTAGAAGTTCAGAGGTGTATTCAGGTTGACGTCAGGGTACTCTGTCCAATGTTCAAGTGTGGGGTGAGAGGCCAGGGTGACACCCAGGTTGGTGACACTCCTTGTTTGTCAACAGGGGGTGAAGGGTGATCATAACTGCACTGCTACCACGTTACCTCCTATTTTTCACAGTGACGAATGCCTTGGGTTAGCCCATCGTGACTATTACCCTCACCCATGCTGGCACATGAACTACCCCAACTTGTCCTTGTGAGCTCACCTCACTGCTTTTCTAATCCTCTGATCTTTGTATCTTTAATCTTCCTAATTTTTGGTTTCGCTTGCTCTTGTTTCTGTAGTCCTTCAGATATGCTGTAAGGTCATTTAATAGTTTTTTCCAATTTTTTGATGTAGGCGATGATAAACTTTTGTCTTAATTCTGCTTATGTTACATCCCGTTATTTTTGATATTTTGTCATTTTCATCCATGTCAGGAATTCTTAATTTCTCTTTTGGTTTCTATGACACAGTACTCGTTCAAGAAGATATTAGAGTTTGTTAATGTCCAGCTTTATTTCATTGTGGTCAGAAAAGATGAGTGGTAAGATTTTAGTTCCTTTGAATTGGAAGACTTCTTTTATAGCAAAGTGTATGGTCTGTCGTAGATACTGCTCTGCACAATAATGAAGGAACGTGTACTCTGCGGCTGTGGATATCAACACGATCCAGAGTGCAGCTAGCCCCCGGTTCTTGATTTTGTCTGCCCGATTTGTCCATCCATGAAAGTGTCCCAGTATTCCATTATTGTGCATTGGCACTTATGTCTCCCTTTAGATCCAATACACTTGTTTTAAATTGCTGTGTGTCCCAGCATTGGGTGCATATACATTTGTGATAGTCACAGTTTGTTGAATTGATCCCTGAATAATCATACAATGACTTTGACAGTTTTGGTCTCAATGCCTATTTTGTGTGACAGGAATATTGTGACTCCTTCTCTCTCTTGATCTTCATTGCATGGAATATCTTTTTCTATGCTTTGAGTTTGTGCATATCTTTGAAGTATGTTTCTTTTATGCAGCAAATAGACAGGTCTTGTGTTTTAATCTCTTCATTCAGCTTTTAACTGCAGAATTTATTAAGTAATGACTTGGTCCTAACATTTCACCATAAACATTTCTATTTTTAAAATTTCCTTTCTTTACTAGATTGCCTAACTTCACATTTTTTCATGATGCTATCTTTGTTAGTGTGCAGTGCATCCTTACGTAATCTATGTAAGGCTGGCTACCTGGTAACTAATTGCTTCACTTTTTGCTTGCCTTGGAAGGTCTTTGTTTCACCTTCATTTATAAATGAGAGATTTACAGGGTAAAATATTCTGGGTTTGCAGGGATTTTGGTTGGTTTGTTTGAAATCTGTCAGTTCAGTTGGAAATTCTTTGAAGGTCATTTGGCATTTGTCTCATAGGATACTACTGTCTCTAGCATACTTTGCAGTCAAACTTACAAAAGTAAAACAATGTATTATGCTGAAAGATCTTTTCTGACCATACCTACTTGGGGTTTTATGTGCTTCCTGTTTTTGGATGTCCATATCTTTGCCATGTGGAGAAATCTGCTAGTATTTCACTGAATACATTTCCAAACCATCCTGTTTTTTTTTTCTCCTTCCTTCAGGAACTTCTAAAACATTTTTCTGCCCCCACTATCTCCTCTTTTTACGTGAGGTATCTCAAGAGACTTGTGCCTCACCAAATCAGATGCTAAGGCTTTTCATTTATAAGAATGACCATGGAGAGTTCAAAATGTCATTTAAATATTTTTTATTTCTCTTCCGTATGTTTGTAGAATTTCTCATGTCATGTGAGATTCCCTTATTTCGTATTGCCTTCCTGGTTTATGTTTCCCATATTTCTACATCGATTCTATGCATTTGCTCATCCCTGAAGCTTACACCAGAGACGCAGAAGTGTGTGGTGAGTTAACTTGGGTGTTGCTCTGGACCCTGGGTTACGTGTAGTGGATCTCCTTGAACTGTGGTAGCTAGGGGGAGGGGATATTGATGCTGATTAGCATGTTCATAGCCTGGGCGATTCTCTGTGCCAAGATCAGTCAGCTGATTTCACTACCTAGAGTGAGCTCACAGTGCCTGCCCACCCAACCAGAGCACTGATGCTCTCTCTAGTGTGCCAGCTGAGCTCTCTGCAAGTGCTGTCCCCAGCACTCAGCGAGCTCCAAGCTTCTAGAGCTAGGCAGAGCAAGTTCCCAGGACCGCAACCACACCCTACTAATTTCTCAGTTCTGTGGCCAGTGCAGAACCTCCATATCACAAAACACAGGACATCCCCTCTCCACCCTATGAGCTGCCCCATTCCCAGTGTGAGCCACTGACATGCAGGACAGAAGTGGGTTGTAGCTGCTTGTCAACAGTCGTCAGGGGAAGGAAGCAATGTGGGCTTCTTCACAGAGCTAAGTGGACACTTCTCACCAGCTCTCAGACTGGATTGAGAACCAAGGAATTCCCCTCTGTGGTTTATTTTTACTTGAATGGTGAAGGGAGAAAAAGGACGACGGAGGGAGAGGAGATAAGCTCCATCCACCGGCTTACTCCCCACATGGCTGCAGTATCCAGAGCTGGGCCAGCTGACGCCAGGAGACAGCAGCTCTGTCCTCATCTCCCACATGGGTGGCAGAAGCCCAGGCACTTTTGCAGGCAAGTTACGCAGGGAACTGGATTGAAAGCAGAGCTACTGCTACTTGAACCAAAGGACGTTAGTGTTGCAAGCAGTAGCATAACCAGCTGCACCACCAGGCCTGCCTCTAGCTCCTCAGTTTTCTATTATGGAAAATAAGGGACAGAATCAGAAAAGTAAAGTGAAGGATTACAGTAATACATAAAGGGAGAGTAATCACAGACCTGAGAAACCAAGTTAAAGACAGTTACTTCAAAGGACATACACAGATTAAGACACGAATGATCGGCAGAGAAAGGAGTACAAAGGCAAG
The DNA here is from genome assembly GCF_030435755.1 of Ochotona princeps. Classification (NCBI taxonomy): domain Eukaryota; kingdom Metazoa; phylum Chordata; class Mammalia; order Lagomorpha; family Ochotonidae; genus Ochotona; species Ochotona princeps. Next base: position 22,920,966 of record NC_080851.1, read on the forward strand.
CACAAGGACACAGGTACAAAAACATTTCTAGGAAATGGACTGAAAACAAGGTTGACACACTGTCTTCTGCTGAATGAAGCTGTTGGCATTGTGATGCAGCGTGCTGTGATGCCAGAGGGGCTTGTGCTGTGGCCAAGTACGTTAGGCCTCTATCTGTGGTGCCGGCATCCTATTTGGACACTGTTGCAGGTCCAGACTGTTCTAACTTCCCATCCAGCCCCCTCCTCATGGCCTGATACGGCAGCAGATGATGGCTCAAGTAAAAAGGCCCCTGCACCCATGTGGGAGACCTGGAAGAAGCTCCTGATTTTGGACTGGCCCAGCTCCAACTATGATGACCATCTGGAGAATAAACCAGTGGGTAGAAAATTCTCTGTGCAAATCTAGGCATGATGGCTAATTTATCCTCTGCAGGGTCTTGGGAGTGGGATCCACTCCCAAGGCTGTACTGAATAAATCAGTCTCAACACTACTGAAAATTGACAATCTTTTATTATATATAAAAACTTTAATAAAGTAAAATTTAAGCATCTGTACTTTTATAACAAATTTTTACAAGCTGTAACCCACTGGGATTAAAAGATACACTTGCTAATATACTTGCTTCATCAAATATCTTAACATTTTTGTACTAGAAAACTCACCTTCTACTTTCAACTAGTCAGAAGCAAAGTTCTGTAATGTTTCTTACATTTATAGGATAATCATTTAAATTTTGCTGGAGAATAACAAAGCTTTCAATTCCTTTCCTTAGAAGTGAATTTTTAATATTTCTTCAATCATTCTGATTATAAACCAAGTCCAATATGTAGTTGGACAATGAGATGCTTTATTAAAGCTGGATACATGCACTATTTATAGATTCTGTGAAAAAAGGGTGTAGTAAATAATTTTTGCATCCACAACTCTGTTTATCAGTCCATCCAGATGCTGTGTGAGCTCAGTATTTCCTCTACGTGTAGTGGTGACCGAGGCGGCAGCAGCGCTTTCTGGCAAGACCAAAATGAACGTGATCTCTCACTTGACTTGCCCACAGCACTGCAGACAGGTTCTTCTCGGAAAGCGCAGGTCCCAACCTGCTTCTCTGGCTGGTCGTCTCAAAGCACCTGAGCCAACCCTGCTCCTATGCGTGGCCTGAGGTCCCCACTGGGCGTGCCTGGGGAAGGGGGCTCTGCTGCTCCAAACAGCACTGCTGGGTCTATTCTGAGACTCCCTGGAGGGGCGGATCCTCTGAAACGAGAGAGAGAACCTGTGAAGGAAGACAGGGATCCACAAGTGCCCAATTCAGCTGTGCCAATGGCAGGGGCAAGGGAAGCCGAAGAAGCCGGAATACAAGCCGCTTGGCCAGATGCGCCCTGATGGGGCAGAAGCTGATCCGACTGTCTCTGTCCCCTCTGGGGGCCAACCCTCCTCTTACCGGGCATGGGCATCTCTGTGCTGAGGTGCCTGCGGTTTGTAAACAGTTCTGCAGCTTCTTGGTCGAGTGCTCTTTCCTCTAGGTCTGATTCTGGGATCGAAGTACAGCCACCTAGGTGAAAAATACAGACGGTATCTGAAACAGCGAGGAGGAGAATCTGCCTCTGCACGGCAGCCACAGCTTCGGAATGTACTTGTCGTAAAGATAACAAATGACGTGACAACAGCCTTCAGGAGGAGACCAGAAAGAATCATCTCGAACGTCTGTCTTTGGTGAAAATACAGGGCTGAGTTATTGCTCCTGAAGACATGTTATACTGATTATGACTTGGCTACAGCAGCAATACGACTGCCTTTAAATTTATCCTTTCTAAAGTCAGAAAGGACAAAACCTATAGCATATGTGATATCCATAATGTTATGGCCCCTCCACGGGAATTCCCTGTAATACCGTAGCATCCGAAACTATCCCACGTGGGCCATGTGCTCTGTTTCTTGGAAAGGACCCCTGCTTGAGCAGAGAGGAGAGCTGCTGGGACTCAGAGATGGTGATGTGATGCTGTTTCTCCAGGATTAGTCTATCCTTGAAGGCGAACTCCCTGCGGCACAAGCAAACACTTCATAATTCAACAGCAAAGCCATGGGCTTCACCAGGGATGAGTGCAATCCAAAGGTGACTTGAGGATGAGCTGCCACTGCCGAGCTGTGGATATGAGGGGCCTAAGTCATTTGACTTCATCCACCAAATTCCTATCTGGGAAAGCTGCACCATGTGAGAATTTACTTGCTTTGACTAATTTGCCATCACTTCCTGGAAATGCACTAACATGTTTGTGGAACGTATACATGGTCCCCCACCCATGCCAAGCCATTCTTCTTGTTAATGAAGTGTGATTTCTTTTTCCAACGCTTGTCATGCTTTGAGTCCAAAGCCTTGAGCTTGGCTTTCTGTGGGAGGGGTCTAGGAAGCTTAGCAGCATCCTGAGGTGAGGGTGGGTGTCGCCAGCACTGGTTTGAAAATGACATCCTTCACCCGGGAGGGAGTGGCCAGGGTGCTGATCTGATGGCAGATGAACACACCTTGCCATCCCTCCCTCCCACCACCTCTGAGGCATGGATGCTGAGGTAAGCATGACAGCACATTTCCACACTGACTGGAGATGTGACCCCCGAGTGTCCCAGAGCAGGAGACTTGGAGTTACCCATCAACATGAGGGCGGTCATCCAGCTTCCACCTTTCTTTGAATGCCTCCATGCAGCCAGACTGGCCAACCATTCACCCTGGGTTCTGGCCACTTCCAGCTCCTAAGGAGTGGGCAATGGGGGCCCGGCGGCATGGCCTAGCGGCTAAAGTCCTCGCCTTGAAAGCCCCGGGATCCCATATGGGCGCCGGTTCTAATCCCGGCAGCTCCACTTCCCATCCAGCTCCCTGCTTGTGGCCTGGGAAAGCAGGAGAGGACGGCCCAAAGCTTTGGGACCCTGCACCCGTGTGGGAGACCTGGAAGAGGTTCCAGGTTCCCCGCATCGGTTTGGCGCACACCGGCCCGTTGCGGCTCACTTGGGGAGTGAAACATTGGATGGAAGATCTTCCTCTCTGTCTCTCCTCCTCTCTGTATATCCAGCTTTTCAGTAATAATAAAGTCTTTAAAAAAAATAATAATAAGGAGTGGGCAATGGGAGGGAAGAAGGGAGAGAGCGAGTACCCCTTTTTTCTGCGAGGGACTCCCTTTTCAGACCTCCAGAGCAGTGCTGAGTGAATGTACCTGCACTGTGGTTCTCTTCCTGACTGTGTAAGAAGTGGTCAGCAGAGTGGGTGGGACCACTTTACCTTACTGTGCATCAGTCCTTGGTCCTCACTCTTGCTCCCCTAAGCTGCTGCTTCTCAAATAAGCTGTCATCATTTGACTCCTTGACTCAGGGTTGGTTTTCTTGCAGAGCTCACTAATAGTGGAAGCAGTTCTAAAATGCAGGCCTTCGAGTAAAGTTACTTTGGTCACTCACTGGTAAGAACGAGAGACTGCATTGCTGGACGTGAGAAGAGGTGACATTATTGTGGTAAGCATATGAGAGTTTCTTACAAAGTTAATGAAAATGTGGAGGTGGGGGTTGTAGCACAGTGGAATAAACTACTGCTTGTGATCTTCCAGCGGCTTGGCTTCCAATACAGCTTCCTACTCATGTGGCTGGGAAGGCATTAGAAGTCTCAAGTTACTGAGCCTTCATCACCCACATGGGACACCAGGATGGAATTTCTGGCTCCTGACTTCCACTTAGGCCATCCCAGGTTACTGCGGCCATTTAGGGAGTAAAGCCAGGTGATCAAATTTCTCCCTCTGCTGCTCTTCCAAATAAATAAATAAATCTTTGAGAAAGGAAAAAATTTGTATTATAAAAACACTATGCATGGGTACCAAATTTTATTTGAAAGGCAGATCTTAGGAGGAGAGACAGATCTCACATCTGCTGCTTTACTGCTCAAACGGTCACCATGGCCAGACCTTGGCCAACTCATAATCAGAAGCCAGGAGATTCTTCCAGGTCTCCCATATGGATACAGAGGCCCAAAGACTGGAGCCATCCTCTGCTGCTTTCCCAGTCCACAAGCAGGGAGCAGCCAGAACATGGATTGATGTCCATATGGGACGTTAGTGTCACAGGCAGATGATCAGTTTACTGTGCCACCATGCTGGCCCAAGATTATTTTGGTGAATGTAAAAAAATTGTAAACTTTCAAATCTATGAACGTACTGAATTACTCTCACATGGGAAGGGCAAGGTAGGCAACAATAACTGAGCCTGAATTCTCCATCTTCTTGCTATTAAAGAAAATACACATTTTAGCACTCTTGTATCTGCTACTTGGCTTTACAAGCTGAGTTTCAGGCCTGCTAGAATGTCTCAATTTATTAAATGAAGAGATTATGTCATTTTTCCAAAGGTCAGACAGCAAGTCTAAATATCCCTGTAATAAAGCTCTCTGTGCTACGGCAAAAGGACCCACTTCCCACATGTCTAACTTATCCAAGTAAATCCCTTCATAAAACACATAAGGAATTACTTTATTATTTTTTAAAAGACAGACACTAGTTCTCAGGTTTTAGTGTTAGATTCTACAGTTATAAAAAAGGCTGCATCACAACCTTATGCTTATCTTCAGGTAAGAAAAACTTTGCCATTAGATGCCAGCCTATGGTCTGCTTTATTCATTGTGCTACTTAGAATTAAGGTTCAAGCGACAAATTAATGCTGGCACCAATAATAGCTTCTCACACTTCTCTATGGTCCTTCTTAACCATCTAGCTGGCGGTGCCCTCTCTAGCTGTCAGTGTTGAGCACATGCCTTCTTGCCTGGCCCCCTAGCCACTGGTGTGCCACTTTCCTTCTGTGCTCCCCGATAGGGTGGAGTTTGATGAAGGCAATACAGCATCCTGACTCAAAACCCCACCTGTACTCCCTCGAGGGAAATGATGTCAGTGGTCATTTCCTGTGGGAGCCTCTTACATTAAGGTGTTTAGAACACTTCAGGAGCTATTCTGGAAATCCAGCTCTGTGTGCAACTGTGATATCTGAAAACGTCAAGAATGTGTTATGAATTAGAATCGCTTATAAATTAGAAACTTTCTAAATGCTTTTATGCTGCTGCTATCTCAATAAGTTTAAAAGATGCCCTCCAGACACTTCATTCTACCTATGGCTGGGTTCTTAATTATGTGGGTGACCATCTGCTTACTGTATCTTGCTGTCAAAATGTCTTTACAAATTGATAACACATTAATACATACAGCAAAACTCAGTTAAGTAGGAAATGTACCTAAAATTCTGACTGAATAGGAGTTCCCCTTATATTAGGTAACACAAAGCTGGGACTTTCTAGGAATTCCAAGTTATCTTAAACCTGTCTTGACATTAAAAAGCAAACTATAAAATAGTTTAACTTCCTCTTACTAAGTAGAACATTTTATAGGCAAGGGAACTACACAAAAGAATTTCCTGCTGTTGGGAAAACAACAGCAAAAAGAATGCCGACCCTCCCTGCAGGTTTGTATTATCGAGCTGTAACTCAGAAGTACTGAGTTCACAAGGTTAAGATGGAGAGGGAGGTGAAAATGTGACTGACCTAAAAAAAAAATACAAGAGGTCAAAACCAGCACGCAGGGCAGGCAGCAGCTAGGGGCTAACTCCAGCTGCCTTCGTGGAAAAGAAATGGAAAGTCTTCGTCTTTAGCATTTTCCCCATTTTGATAGAAATATGGCCACTGTGGCCAACTCCAAATGTAACCAACGTGATATCACAAACTTTGGAGCTGCAAAGAGCTATACTGTGGCACAGCATTTTACCATTCAAACACGGATAACCTCTTACTAACTTACTAACCAGATACAGGAAACAAATGATTAGGAAGCAAGAGGTGTAAGGGTCCTTAATGGAATTAAAGTTTTTGTACTCCAGCTTTTCTTAAAAAGTTCACAAAAAATGCATGCTTCATGATTTAATTGTAATTTATTTGGTGAACTAAAGTATCAGGTAAGTCTATTTGGTCTAACTTTTCATTATGGCTGTATTTAACAACTGACTCCCAAGATTATTTAAAAATGGATGGCCCATTCCTACTACTAGGTAGTGTATGTGCCAGTCAAGTAGAGCCAGTGCAGAGGGTTAGCTTGTGTGGGTCATACTTGAGTTGAAACCATGGCTCAGCATTTATTACCTACCTACATGGCTTTGTCTCTTTCTCCAGTAAATTTGGGAAGAAAAAAAAAATAGAACTATCACCCACACAGACTAGCTCCGGCTACAGTGAGACTGAAGACAGAAACCACGTCTTCCACAACGAGAGGTATGCAGCATTTCTGAATGGTGGGCATACAGAACAATTCATGGCACATTCTATCACTAATGTCCAACACATCCGGAACTGTGGGCAGCACATAGGACACTAATCACCCTCCCACTTGGACTGCTTCCACTGGCAGAGGTGCACCTTCTGCATCATCTTTGGACACTCAAAGGACTGTAGTTCTTCATTAGCAGGTATCAGGACAGAGGGTCAAGGACAGTAATAATGCCCCCGGCTAACATCATAGAGCTGGTTTTTGTTCCCTTGCTTCCTCTACCACTGGAGCTTTCTCAGGAACACCTCTTGTTTCCAGGAAGATAGTAATGGATTTGCTGGCGAGCCGACTGTCCTGACTAGTACCTCTTTTGCAATGATACAGAAAAGTCATACAGTTGGGAAGCTGCTCTTGGGGGTATAATGAAGACTGCTGGCTTATTTTCTTGCAACAGTGACCTTTGCAATCAACTGATGTATGTTTCAGAGTGCCCACTCCTTAAGGAAGGCCCTCTCTTCTCCATATATCTAAGAGGAATCAGACAAGGAGATACTTTCAGAGAATCATAAATGACTACAGATTCTGCTCTGACTTGCCAGCCAAAAAATACTGAGTCTGCATTGCCTGAATTTCCACTGAGAACTAAAAACAATAGAAATCTCAAATATACACCAGGGGTATTTTTCTTTTAATCAAGCTTTACTTGATGGATAAAGCGGTGTCCTCCCCCCCCCCCCCCGCTGTCTCCCCTTAGGTTAACATACAAATTATTTCAAGGGTTTATAATTCATGGTAAAGTGTGAAAATGACTGTTGTTAAATTATCACACGATTTTAAAAAGAGCTTCCCTCAGAGACTCTAAGCTGAAGTGGGTAAGTTTTATACCCACTTTGTGTGAGAGGGTGGTGGCAGGGAATCACACAGGTACACGCAGAGTCACATAGACAAGAATGGAATACAGGGTAATTCTCCCTCATTCACTTTTCTAATCATTTCAAATACATTTTTCCAGCCCAAGAAGAATGTAGATTATAAATGCAATGCATCCTACTGTACGTTCATGTAACAATTTGGGCCATGTACATAGGACTCTTTCTAGAAAAAAGAAAAAGGAGCGGATGTGGATAGGTGGGAAAAAGAGGGAGAGGATAAGAAGGGAGAAGGAGAGAGGGAGGGGGATTCAGTGCATTTTTTCAGTGTATTCCGCAGCAGGATGTGAATTACTGAAAGTATAGATAAAATGTGAGCACAAAAAATGCCGGAAACTAGAAAATGCAAACCAGAATAGGAGGTACCAGTCTAGCTGGGAGGAACCGTGGATCAGAGAAACAAAGCTCCAGGAGAGACAAAAGGCGAACATGTCTGGAGAAAGCATGAGGCTGTACTTCTCCAGGTCAGCTCCCTAAACCTCTCTGCTTCCAAACTGGACTTGAGACAAAACAGCACAGTACGTCCCTTGCTTAGACTTCACCCATTCCCTTAAGGAAGTGTTATGCCATGCTTACTGGAATGTATGAGAATGTGTATGGTTGACTGTCCTGCACTTAAGGACCATTTTGGGAAGCTAACATTGCTGTGAAATTGAATTTTTAAAGATGTCCCCTGAATGTAGATATTTCTGTAAGAATGCATACATACAGATTGTTAGTAATTGCAGCTGGCAGGGGATGTAATGTTTTATGAATTCTGTTCTTGCACAGAGGGGTGAGTCAGGCGGATAGCTGAGAGCGCTGCTCTCCGAAGGGGCACCTGCAGGACCTATGGCCCCAGCTTTCTCACCTCCGCTTCCATTCTACCCTTCACTGCTGTCCTGCGGAGGCACACCACGCTACCTGGTTAAATTTTATCGTTTCAAGACCACCAGTGGAACAGGATAGAAATTCCAGGCATACACCATTCATCTACAAGTGAAATGAAATCAATTCAGGGAGAATGGTGCTCAGTTAAGTAGATACAGGTTTGCAGAAGTAAGAAACAAGATCCTGAACTTTCAATTGATAGAAAAAAAATCAACTCTCCATGGATCAAGGATATAAAGCTATATATTCAGACACCCTAAAACTAGTAGAGAAAAACATCAGGAGCACTGCTGGATACAGGCACTGGCAGAGACTTCTTAGACAGCCAAAGCAAAAATAAACCAGTACGCCTACATCAAGCTAACAAGCTGCTGTACTGCAGGGGAAACAGTCAGCCAAGTGAGGGGACAACCAACAGATTGAGAGAAAATACTCGCATACACCACAGCAGATGGAGGACTAATATGCAGAATTTACAAAGAACTCTAGCAACTCAACAGCAACAAAACAAACAACCCTGTTAAGAAATGGGCAAAGGACATGAAGATATTTTTCAGAAGACAAAATTCCAAGGGCTAATAACCACATGAAAAAAAAATGTTCAGGTTCTCTAGTTATCATGGAAATGCAAATAAAATACCACAATGAGATTCCACCTAACTCCAGTGAGACTGACCTACGTTCAGAAACCGATAAAACTCAATTGTTGGTGAGGATGTGGGGGAGGGAGGAGCTGCCCTAATCCACTGTTGGTTGGAATGTGAACTGGTGCAACGGTGATGGAAGACAGCTATGGAGATTCCTCAGACAACTGAAACTAGATGTACTATATGACCCATCCATCCCTCTGCTGGGAAAACAGCCAAACGAAATGAAATCTGCAGATGAGAGGTACCTACAATCGCCTGTTGATAGCAGCATAATTCTCAATAACTAGTATGACGTAAAAACAACCCAGATGCCCATCAACAGATGAATGCCCATAAAGAAACTATGGTACATTTACTTTATGGAATACTACTCAGCCATAAAAAATAGAATATTACTATTTGTCACAAAATATTCTAAGCTGATGAAATCAGTCCCAAAGGGCCAAATATCATATGTTCTCTCTGGTACATAACCAATGCAAAGTACTAAATATATATATGAACTGTACAAGGGAAATTATACTGGGAGGTAATGGACATATATAGCATGTGTCAATTCCATTAACAATTGGATGTCTTGCCTGTTGATACAAATAGACCTTTTTAGGCCAGGCATGCCAACCTAAGTGGCTAAAGTCCTCTCCTTGCATGTGCCTAGATCCCAGGTGGACACTGGTTCAAATGTTGGCTGCTCCACTTCCCTTCAGTTCCCTGCTTATGGCCTGGCAAAGCGGGAGAGGATGGCCCAAAGCCTTAGGGCCCTGCACACGTGTAGGAGACCCAGGAAAGCAGTTTCTGGCTTCGTATAAGCTCAGCTCTGGCCATTGTGGCCATTTAGAGAGTGAACCAGAGGACAGAAGGATCTCTGTCTCTCCTTCTCTTTGTAAATCTGACTTTCCAATAAGTAAATCTTAAAAAAAAAAAAAGACCTTTACACTATGATACTATGTTTTCTGCCTTTTCCTATGTTTACATAATACATTTATAACAAAGTTAAGCTTGTAATAGTGAACTGAGTGTATGATAACTTGGGGGACAGATAACCAGAGGGAATAATGTGGAATGAGGGAGTGGGGGGATTAAACTCTATGCTGATTACAAACTTTCCTTGAGTTTTAGGTACAAAGTCAGTTTCAAAATTCAGCAAAGCAGAATAAAATGTCTTTCAATTCAGTCTTATACAGATCCAACATACAAGTTTTTTTTTCTATGCTCCTTTAAAAATCCATCCTATAGCTTTTCTTTCTGACTTGCAGAAATCATGCTGACCACGTTGATTATACCCTGCCCACTGGCAACAGAACAACAGTGAGCCCTGGGCAGGCAGGGCCCATATGATGCCCAGTGGACTGTCTGCAGCTCAGTACTGCTAATGCCCAACTCTGATCCTCTTTGCACGGTAAGAACTTAGTGTGTTCAAGAGCACGCATGTGCTTGTGTTTGGAAATATTTCCACTTTACACCTCACAGGAGACCCCAAGTGTGTGAATAACAGGGAGTCCGTCGCATTTTAAGAGGTCTAGCATGTGTCTCAACACATTTTAAAACCCCCATAAAGACTGAACACGAAGTCCCTTGGGGTATTCAGCAAGGGTTCCAGTCACAAAGTCTGGCTTTGAGTGGGGTGCTCCCTGGCATTAAGATGTTTCCAAAACTTGGATAAGGAAAGGGGTCTAAGCATTCTTTCAGAAGGACCACTAGTTAGAATTTAGGTCTATTTCATATAGAGGATTAAGAAATTACAGGAACCTAGCCATTCCCATCCACTGATAATTATGTAAACAGAATGTACTGAGTAGAGAGAGTTCTATTTACAAAAAAGCAAGCACAGTCCATAAATTCTACAGATTGGAATGAATCCAGGTTAAGAATTTCTCCAGATGTCAGTCTGTAAACAGGGCTTCATATAGTGAATTCCCCCATTAATTGTCTGCAAGAGGCATCTCTATCCTTTCGGTGGACTACTGTGCCCCTTTACCACTCTTAGGTGAACTACTGTCTGGCCCTACATATTGTTACAGTTCTGATACAACAGAATTCAAGAAAAAGAAGCTGGGGCCAGCATGGCTTCTCCTGATAATGGTGAGTAAGTATCTTAAAATTACCACTCAGAAACTTGGAACTCTGTTCACTGAGGGAAATGAGAACTCTATTTGTGCTACATCTGTTTTTCTAACACATTTAGTTCTTAACCTGGAGCACTTGGAAAGACACACACCCAGTAAGAACATAAACATGGAATCTCCTCACACACACTCTTATTAAAAGTCTCCAATCACAATGTTTTCACACATGCTAACAAGGCCATTGAACCCTCTAACTGGGAATACAAAGTATCACCCAGCCATTGTAGGAAGGTGGGGAAGAAGGGAAATTTAATATATGCTTTTTCTTGCCAACCCATCAAGGTCTGAGGCATGATGCTACAAAGGATGAGATCTACTGTCTTTTATCTCATTTTTCCTATACTAATAAGTACAGTTGTTGGTTTTCTTTTCTCATTCAAAAAGTAGGAAATTGTGGTTTTTAATTTCCATTTTGTCTCTAAATCCTAAGGAAATCCAGTGCACCACTGGAAAGACATGATTTTCAAACATTTCCATTTCAAATACTTTCCTAACTCACTCTACAGAGAGCATTGCTCTCTCAAAAATACACATGCACAAATAAAATGTTATAGCCACAGCTAAGAAAGGAAGCCAATAGTTCTGCAATAATAATTTCTGGAAAAAAAAAAGACTGCCGTGAAATAAGAAGAGCATAACTCTAGTTTGCCTGGACACCACATCATAAGAGAACTAGTGTTCCTCCCAGCTTCCCTCTTGCATCAAGTGGCCATTAATTCCCCCAATGATCCTGGCAGCGTTTCTGCAACTGGAGTTTCTTTCCATAGCCCAATTAAAAGGCATCATCTTGACCGAATTGTGTTGTTTTTAATAATGACAGAGTCTAGGTAGTGATTATGAAATGGAGGGTTCAGCTGGGCCACTGGCTCAGAAACAGTTTGAGGGAAAAGAGGAAAGAACACAACAGCTCCACAGAGTGCCCACTGCAGCATCTGAGGAAATGGGCCAAACACCCAGGGCTTGTTCCAAAGCAACTCCATGACGGAGCGCTCCATCTGCCTATCCCAGTGTCCCACTGCAGAAAAGGGTGTATCTCAGAAAGGGATATCCTTGGCACAGGCTGCTGTGTCTTGAGCAACGGCATAAGAAGTCTGGGCCTCAGTTTTCATTCTGTTAAAATGTAGACTAGGGGCCGTCCCTCTTTCTGAGATATGAAAATCGCATCAGTTAATGCTTGCTGTGGGTACAGCAGAATGACTGGCACAGAACAAGTGCCCCAGTAAATGCTGTTTCAGTACTGACCCCTATATCATGATGCATTCATTTTTTACAGTGAACAATTACACAAGAAACTGCAAGCTACAAGGACAGCGTGAATTTATAGATGCCTTTCTAAAAAGCAGTCTGATATAAGAGTAGGATGGGGCAAGTAGACCGGTGGGCCAGCGGTTTACGGCTGGACCAAGGGGCCGTTGTGAAATTATCACTGGCGTGAAAAATAATCCACATTCCTTTTATAAGGAAATCACCAGTATTCTACTATCACAGAAAACCACTCATTGATATCACAACAGGAATTTTAAGAGGGCGGCAATGCCACTGACCATGACCAGGGACACATAATCGCATTCATTGTTTTCTACTTACCAGCAGTGCCACTACTACTGAGAAAATGCAAACCCACAAGATAATATGACACAAATGGATAAAACATGAAGATAAAGGGGCACAACAGTGATAGGTTTGCTTTCTCATGGGAAATGGAAATGGCCGGCGCATGAACCTTCAAAGAGGAAGTCTGCTGACCCAGTGTTACTAAACATAGGAGGCAGCCAAGGAACAGAGAAAGAGGGCAATGTATTTAAATGTATGCCTTGAAGGAAGCAAACACCAATTATTTTTATATGACTTGAATTCTCCTAGTGACTACTTTATGGGTGTTGGCAAGTCCTTCTGGAAACGCAAGGGGTTGTTAAAGAAGCATTCAGTAGCAATGGCTCATCAGTGCTCCAAGAAATAGCTTTTAACAAAGAATCACTTAGCATACACCTTGTAATGAAAGAGGACTTTTAAGGATCATTTCTAAAAATGGCAAAACGTTATGTTCAGTCTTCCCCTTAATTTCCATATGATTCTAGAACCTGTGTGATTAAAAAAAATAAGCCTCCCACAGTAACAGAGGGTGGGAGCAGAGGTTTCTTTTCTGTTAATCAAAAAGTGGGGGCTTAATATATACTTGTTGACTTGGAAAGGAATTCATAAATTTCAGGAACTACGTTACATGAAAAAAATCACTTAATAATTTCCCAGCACATTATTCCAGGAGTGTGGGCTGGACACAGTAACTGAGAAATGACCAGTCGACTCCCGTATTCTATCTTGTTTCGCATAAAACCTAATCCATTCACTGTGGCAAATGCTTAATATATCAAATGAGATCTCTGCAGCTCATAGCATCTCCCAGAATTCTCCAACTGCTTCCAAAGCACAGTCCGTGAAATAGGCAGAAGTTGAATTCCAGTTCCACCATTATCACTTTTAAAAAAGTTATTTACTCTTTCGCTTCCTCAGTGTCATTCATAACATGAGGGTGATTTTCATACCTACATCACGGAATATTACAAATATTAAATGAGGTCAAGTAGTTCAGATAGTGCCTGGTTCATAGTAAGTGATCACAATTGCAACAGGAATCATCCTCATCATTGCCAAATTTTTCTGGTTTGTCTCAGATTCTTATAAAAGAGGTAGGGGAAGCTCAAGGCAGAATAGGGTAGCGAATATTGTGATGGCCTGTAACAGCCGCTAGAGCTATCTGACCTCCAGGAAAATGAGTTGCTGGGTTAGGTAGTCAAGGAAACTCTGCATTGGTTGTCCAAAACAAAAACAAGAAACAGTGATCAGCATGAAATAACAGCTTAGTAAAGAAAGAACAAAGATTGGGGCGTAGATAAATAAAGGACCACAACGAACACCACATCAGGAATCATCTATAATCTCTGGACCCCACTTTTCTGCCAGCATCTCCCTCCATTTCTTTACTCCTCTTGGCAGCAAAACTCCTCCAAAGAATTCTTGATTTATTGCTTCCAAGTCTTTTCCTTTCTCTTGTAAATCCACTCCCCCCCTACTCAGCTACTCCACAGAAGTTGCTCAAGCTCAGGTCTCCCTGCTGCTTCACTGGCTCCAGCTGGTTGGCCTACTGGCAGCACGTGACATGGCTGATCACTCTTAGCTCCACATCTCTTCTATACCCACTCCCTTGCTGACCCTATCCAGTTTCGTGGCCTGAAATAATATTTTCATGTTGACAACTTCTGACTTTGTAACTTTAGCCGGCCTTTCTCTCCCAAACATTAGATGCATATTTCCAATTATTTATTCAGTATCTCTACTGGGATATCTAACAGCATTTCAATGTGTCATAAATTTCTTTTTGCATCTTCCGCACAAACCTGCTCCATGCCAAGGCCTTTCCCATCTCAATTCCACCCTTCGGGTTGCTTTAGCCAAAACACATGCGCTTATTCTGAAGTTCCATCTTCCTCTCCCATCATGTCTGCTCTGAGGAAATTGTTTCTACATTTAACATACAACACATCAGACTATTTCTCACCACTTAGCAGTATTTCTCATTACTTCTGGCCTGCATTATTGCTAATTCAATAATCCGAATAACCCTCAAGCTGGATGGCCTACTTCTAGCTTTGACACCCTCCATAGCACCGCGAAGTCTACTTTCAAAGCAGCCGCCAGAAATTTCTTGAAAATGTAACATCGTGTATTTCGCATTTTCAGAAATGGTTCTCCTTTTGCCCAGAGGAAAAGCAGAACTCCACCTAAAAGCTATCTGTGAGCTGACCCTTGTGACCTCATCTCCTTCGGTGCCACCTCACCAGCTTCTTGGCTTGGTGCCACACTGAGGCACCCTGGGCTGGCTGCTGCCTTTACCTGAACACCTTCTGCACTCTGTGCAGAAACTGCCATTTGAATAAAGTCTACTTTGACCACCCAAATTAAAAATTGTAACCATGGGGCATGGCATGGTAGCCTAGCAGCTAAAGTCCTCGGGTTGCATGCACCAGAATCCCATGTTGGCACCGGTTCTAACCCAGCTGCTCCACTTCCCATCCAGCTCCCCTGCTTGTGGCCTAGGAAAGCAGTCAAAGACAGCCCAAAGCCTAAAGATCCTGCACCCACGTCGAAGACCCAGAAGAAGGTTCTGGCTCCTCGTTCCTGGTTTCAGATCGGCTCGGCTCCGGCGTTGTGGCTCACTTGGGGAGTGAATCATCGGACGGAAGAGCTTCCTCTCTGTCTCTCCTCCTCTCTGTATAGCTGCCTTCCCAATAAGAATAAATATTCTTTAAAAAATTATAATCACAGAGCTCTTTCATTTTCAACATTTTTCTTTCCTTATCACATGATACTCTTTAATCCTAACATTTTCTGACTTACTATGAAATTCACTGCTTTGTAATGCCATGCTTCTTGCTTATTTAATCCCCTGATGAGAATAAAAGCCCCAAAAAGATAGGTTGCTGCTGTGTCCCAAGCCCTAGAACAGTGCTTGATGCACACGACACAGTAACTACTTGGTGGCTGGGACGAGTGAATTTAGGCTAAGGAATTAAGAGGAAGCAACAGAAATTAAAAAATTATTAAATTTTTTTTAGCATTTAAGGTGAAGGTACCTCAAAACGTTTGCAGAAACGGTATTAAAAGCCAAATTTATTTTGGTACCAATTTTTCTGAAATCCAGGCACCGACTGTTTTGGTGAAATTTCCATAGTCTTTTTTAAGAACTCCTTCACATTATCCACCTTTGATTATTCTGGCTGGAAGGACTGGCTAGAATCACAATAGAAGGTAGCACAGCACCTTCCATCCCTGCTCCCTGGTAATCTGACTGCTTGGTGAACTAAACAAGATGCTCAAAATTTGCTTTGCTTTAGCCGATACACACCGAGATGAAATCCATTGCCAGACGACACATGGAGAATCTGCGAGACTGAGAAGGTGCAACAACAAGCCTTCCGGCACAGAAAGGAAACAGGATCCCAGGGGTAATTTTTGTGGGAGCTAAAGTGAAAAAGAAATAACAGAACTTGTAATTCTAGTTCTTGATAACAGTTATTTGTGGATGAAAGTACTGCAAAGGAAGGTACAAAGACATCTGTCTGCTTGGGAAATTTCTCAAAACTAATGAAAAAGGATCCATCTTATTTCCACTGGGGCATCAGGCTATGGCCTGGAACAGTTTATTTTTCCCAGGCTACTTCAAATCTAAACGTGTTTTTAAAAGCAAGCCCAAGGAAAGATTAGATAAACAACTGGACAATGTTTTTCACGCGCTGATAGCATAAACATTTCAAATTCTTCCGTAGCTCTTTACTAGCAAATCTCTAATTCCAGAGAAGGTGAAATATCCTTAAAATTTAAACATGACTTTGAATTATTCACATTTGCTTCCATTTCCATCTTACACGGTTTTGGCAATAAGAAGCCACATTTCATCCAAGCTAAGGTATTAGGATTCCCTTCCAAGTGTAAAACAACTTAGCCCAACCCCCAGCTCTACGTCCTTTGAAGATGGAACACAGTACTCCTTCCCAACAGCTTTCTTCTTCCTTCCTTCCTACCTCCTATATATCCCGCACTGCCCTTTTTCAAACCAAACTTTTATCAACACGGAGAGGAAATATGAAACTGTCTACGGCGAGGCTACAAAAACAATCTTAAAATGGAATCAACACAAAAGAGATGAGTTGAGAAAGTTGATCAAGTAAGATAATATCAGAGAAATGAGAACTCTCCCTAGTTAAGGAAAGGAGACAGCGAGTGTTTGGTGGTATGTCAGTGTCTGTTATACAGTTCAAATATGTATGAGTGTGTGTGCACGCGCGCACACACACACACACACACACACTTGTTTACCTATATACCCATTTGTTTTCTATTTTGTATGATGGTTGCCTTATACCAGAGAGCACATATGATATTTGTCCTCTTGGGACTGGCTTTCTCCACTGAGCATAGCACACTGGGAGGTGGAGATGTGTTGCACTACGCATCTCTACTCTTTCATGAAAGGAGGACTCCTAATGAAACAGTTAAATACAACGTCAAAGTCTGATACTAAGTTTTGTACCACTGCCACAAAACAAATAGCACAATGTGAAATTTGTAACTGTTATTAAAGGACTGTATTACTGTAATAACATGAGAGAAATGGTGGGAAGGGAAAATGGGGAGGGGAAGAGAGAAGGCCAACAGGGCTCTCTATACCTATACAACTGCATCATAGAAAATGAAAACCTACAAAGCTTGGTGAGAGAAGCAGCTCCATGGAGGTGAAAGAAGGGAGAAAAGGAAAATGGTAGGCATGCAAACCCAGAGGGCATGAGGGTAAGTAGCCCACGCATCAGAAATTGTAGGATCGAAGAGATGGGGACCAGGAGAGAAGAGAAAGTACTGGGCTGATATGATGGAGTGGTACCATTTGTGCAGTACACCACAGTTTACAAAGCAATTTTACTTGAGCTGGTTCCTCACAACTTTGACTTAGAGTAGATAACAAGTGCACCCTGCGTCACAGACACCACACACCTAGTGATTTCCTGAACAAGCTAGGTAGCACTTTCAGTTTCTATTCCTCCCACTCCCCCTTACAAAATGGAAATATATTCCTAACAATGGTGAGGAGTGAGTGAGACATTACACAGCGCATCAGAGATATGTCACACTCAGCAACTGGTACTTATTAAAGCAGACTGACCCAAGGTCAGACAAGGGGAGCCAGTGTCCCTGCTAGGAGTTGAATCTGGGTCTCCCATGCTGCAGGTTCCCCACCAAAATTCACTACAGGAGACAGAGAAATGCAGAAGGAATAAATTGAAGAAAGAAAAATGTACAGATCACATACAAAGATAATGAAGCATGATATC
Source organism: Ochotona princeps (assembly GCF_030435755.1). NCBI lineage: Eukaryota > Metazoa > Chordata > Mammalia > Lagomorpha > Ochotonidae > Ochotona > Ochotona princeps. The sequence goes on from NC_080851.1 coordinate 22,938,673, forward strand.
CTAGCAGCTCAAGTCCTCACCTTGAACCCACGGGATCCCATATGGTTACCGGCTCTAATCCTGGTGGCCCCGCTTCCCTTCCAGCTCCCTGCTTGTGGCCCGGGAAAGCAGTCGAGGATGGCCCAAAGCTTTGGGCGGGACACACAGAAGGTGGTCCTGGCTTCGGATCGGCTCAGTACCGGTCATTGTGGCCACTTGGGGAGTGAATCAGTGGACAGAAGATCTTCCTCTCTGTCTCTCCTCTCTGTATATCTGACTTTCCAATAAAAATTAATAACTCTTTTTAAAAATGTTTAAAAGAATAAATGGCTAAAAAGAACCAAAATAATGAATCAAGTAACAGGACAATTGTAAGCACTGGTTTTAAAATATTTTATAGAGATGACAATTATTAGCAGCATCAATATTGGCACCTGAATAGATGGAAAATGAAATAGCACATTTTCCAATGGTGTACAAGTATTTAGTATGTTAGAAGAGTATGCGGTGCTTCCGGCGAAGCTGCCGTTTGTGGCCCCGGCACCACACATCAGAACACTGATTTGAGTCTCGGCTGCTTTTCTGATTCAACTCCCTGTTAATGTCCCTGGAAGGCAGCAGGTGAAGGTACAAGTGCTTGCGATCCCACCACCCTGTGAGAGACCCAGGTGGGGCTCCCTGGGTCCCACTTTGCCCTGGAAAAGACCTGACTTTTGTGGCCAAGGATGGGGAGGAGCAAAACCAATGAATGGAAAACCTGATTCTCCTCCTATATTGCTCTGCCTCTTAAATAAATATTTTCTAAAAGTGAAATTTCAAGTCAGTACATAAATGATATTATCTAATAAATTGTACTGAAAACTTTATAAACTATTCAAAGAGATATTCAAGTTAGATAGGTCAGGTCAATCTAATTTAGATGCCTTAAGCGGTGAGTTACACATTCAAAAAGAAAACCAGACAAGATACATTTAGAATCAGCAAAGGAGGGGCCCGTATTGTGGCATAATAGGTAACGCCACTTCCTGTGATGCCAGCATCCTCTATGGGTGGTGGTCACCTGGATGCCCACTTTCAGGGCCTCTAACAGGGAGGCTGCGTTGGAACGGCACACGAGGATTACCCAAGTGTGTGGGTCCCGGACACTCAGGTGGGAGGCCAGGATGGAGCTTCTGACTTCAGCCTTGTCCAGCCCTGGCCATTGTGTGTTACACCACCATGTGGATGATCTCTGACATTCAAGAAATAAGTTTAAAAAAAATTAGCAAAGGAAAAAGATAAACACATTTGACTAGCAAAAAAGAATTCATGTTAAAACACAAAAATCCAGGTTTTTCGTTGTTTTTTTTTTTTGAATCAGACACTCAGCCTAGAGGGTCCGATGCCCCCGGGCTGCGTGCAAGGCAGCGTGCAGAAGCAGCAGGGATAGAAGCGTCTGGGTTCCTGCCACGGGCACAGTGACCTGCGTGAAGCTCCCAGCAGCGGGCTTAGGTCCAGACAGGAGCTGCTACACCTGAGTGGTATGGGAAGTAACAGAAAGAAGTTCTTCATATTTCTATCACTCTTCTCCAAAATTACCTTAAAATTAAGCATCAATAAAATCCAATAAGATCTCATATTCTAACAGACCTATGGGAAAGCATAAAGAAGCAACTAACAGGAAAAATATAAAATGCAAATGAACAGGACTAATGACTACAAAGAGACCAATAAAATGCTCAGTCTTTTTAAAGATTTATTTATAATTTTTTTATTACAAAGTCAGATATACAGAGAGGAGAGACAGAGGGGAAGATCTTCCGTCCGATGATTCACTCCCCAAGTGAGCCGCAACGGCCGATGCTGCGCCGATCCGAAGCCAGGAACCTGGAACCTCTTCCAGGTCTCCCACGCGGGTGCAGGGTCCCAATGCATTGGGCCGTCCTCTACTGCTTTCCCAGGCCAGAAGAGGGAGCTGGATGGGAAGTGGAGCTGCCGGGATTAGAACCAGTACCCACATGGGATCTCAGTGCGCATTCAAGGCGAGGACTTCAGCCACAAGGCCATGCTGCCGGGCCCAGGTTTTTTTTTTTAATTCAACCTTATTAGTAACCTCATAAACCTAATTAAAATTCCAGTTTCTTCTTTTGATATTAACATGAGAAAGGATGAGACTCGCGGGATGTTGGTAGGAGCAAAGAGTCATGATGAACTTTTAGTTCAAGAACTTCACAGGAAGGTTCTGGCACACCCTCAAGGCGATAAGCAAAGACACACGTAACCACCTCACTCAAACCTTGCACACGGCAGTGTGTGTGATCACTTACAAATGACCCACATGTCCAGCAGTCAGGGTGATGGCATACTTTGTTACACAGCTTTTTGTTTTGGGACAAGTGCTGATTTTTCTACATTCGCTTGCTATTACTTAAATGATATCTTCTTACAACTGGCATTGTAGCATAGTGACTTAAGCTGTGATGCCTACATCCCCTATTGAGATGCCCTGGCTTCTCCAGTTCAGATCCAGCTCCCTTCTAATGTAGCTGGAAAGGCAACAGATGATGATCCGCAGGCCTGTGCTCTTGGTCCACATGTGGGAGACCTGGATGGCCTTCTGTGCGCCTGGCTTCAGCCTAGCCCAGGCATTTGGAAACTCACTAGGTCTGTCATTCTGCCTTTAAAACACAATCAAAATAAACCTTTGAAAATCAACATCTTCTGCCAGAAATGTCCTTCCCTAATTTCCCTGAATTAATTTTGTTCATAAATCAAATAACTATAATTGTAGAACACTATTGACAGTAATGGCTAGTATTTATCAAGTGCTTTTTAAGAGGAAAATAGTAATTGAAGTGAGCTACATGTAATATTTAATAGGAATGACAACCCAACAGAAAATTGCTTCACTTTACAGATAAGCACACATGTGTTGCCTAACCCCCCTGAAGCTTGAGCTATGCTACGAGCCACATGCCTGTCACACCCTCTCCAACTCCGCATCCAGGGTCAGATCCTCGCTCTGCAACCCCCTCGATGTGCCTGAGAACACCTCACACGGGGTGTGACATCTGTATTTGTGCATCTGCTGCCTTGGTTGTCCTAAGTGGAGGATTCCACCTCCAGTTTTCATCTTCCACTGCAGGAAGAATTGGCTGTCAGTTCACCTTTACCACAACATTAAACACAAATTACAGGCACAAGAAAATGAGAGAAGCCTTATATACAGAGTCAAGGGCCAAGAGTGGTTAGATCTATAGATAACAGGAGAGATTTTGTCTGTGGTCTGCCTCTACCCACCAACTGATCTATCTGTTGGACATGCACTATTGCTACAGCATCAGTTGAAACACCATAAAGCAATACCAAAACAAACTGCCAGAAAGAGAAAGAGAGGAGGGAGAAAAGAAAACATTTAGTACCCACCAATTTATATATATATATAAATCTGGTTTTGCTGACATGTGGGCCAAACTCTAATGAAGCAAAGGAGTACATCCAAAATAAAATAAATAAATCAGTAGAGTAGGAGAGGCCAGACACCTGCCACTTAGTTCTGTTCCAGGGACCCCATTGCAAAGACTGGTGCTTCTGGCAGTAGGCAGGCATGGATGTGGTGAGGAGTTTCCACAACCAGCAGACAGCACCATATGGTCATTAAGAGGACTGTTTAACAAGGCAACTCAAAGATGGGAGGATTTTTGCCAAGCTTCAGTTAACACAATCTTTGATCACCTCAAATCCTCACATTCTGTTTTAGTGATATAAATACACAATGTGTTAGATCAGCTCCTTGAAGGACTTCAAGATGTTCCTTACTAAATGTTTACTGATTTGAATGAAATGGAAGTGGGCAGCAGGCCAGGTGAGCAAAAATAGAACCAACAGCCAAGGTGTCCAGAGATGCTGATCCCATGAGCTTCAGATACGTGATGCCTGTAGGCGTGAATCAGAGTGTTTCAGTGCACAATGGGCCTTAAAAAATTCATGAAACTGTTACAATAAAAATGATGCATGGGTTCTTACACTTGTTTCGCACCATAAAGTATCTTCCTTCCATTTTCCATGTCACCTGTATATCTGTATTTGTGGAAACAAGGTTTAACTATGAAAAGTGACAGCGGCTTTATGACTGTTCAATCTAGAGGCTTATCAGGGCACTACTCAGCATTTCATGATAAAGACTGCAATCTTGGAAAATCTAGCCTGGCTTTCCTGTCAGACTCTTCCCAGCCTCCCTGCACAGGCTCTCGCTGCAGCCTCTGGTACACGCCAACTCCTGTGCCCCATCCCACGGCCTCCTGCCCCCAGGCCTTTGCACAACGCCCTTCACTCTGCCTGCTCTCCCAATATCACCTCAAATGTCTGACAGGCTTTCCCTGATCATGGGCCCTGCTTACACATGACTCCAGGATTTCAGGTCAATATATGCCAAGGAAAAGAAGGCTTAGGTTGGATGGAAAACCAAGAAGAAAAACAAATATGAAAATGAATAGAAAGCATGATTTCCTGTGGAAAGCATTCAGATGCTTGAACAGGAAAAAAAACCTGATAGAAGAGCTATATATAGCACATTCACAAAACAAACAAAAAACAGGGAAAATAAGAAAGGAAATAGCAAGAATACATTAATCTATTGGGAAACGTATGGGAACTTTGGAGATGGGTGCATCCGTGTTTATATTCAATGTGTGTCAGAAACAAGTGTGACAGGACATGCAGTCTGCTTTATGCCTAGAACTGTCTAAAACCCACGTAAGGATGAGATGAGATCACATAGATGACTTTGGAGGGGTCCAGGCCCTTGCTTCTAAATGCCAAGACAAATCCTACTGGCAGGTGGTACCCAACTTTGAGGAGAAGCATGCCTGTCATTGGTTAGCAGGGTTCTGTTTGTCACTGTTGAGGGCTGTGCAGGTGAGAATACCCAGCCAAAATCCCTGAGCAGGGCACACGGGCTGGCTTACACCACAGTCACTTCTTTACTGGATGTTTGTTAGGCAGAGATACCGCTGGACAGGCTATGAAACCAAGCTCTGTTTTTACAGGAACAAATTCAGGCTGAAGCAAAGTGACTTTTTATGTACAAGAACACGTTTAATGTGTCAGGTTATAATGCTTATAGATATAAAGACATAGGACATGCAGGAACCTTCCATTTTTCCAGTGAGGACTTTTCTATCATTTGACTTCCCCCTGCCAAATGAGTACAAAGTGTCTTAATCCAAAATGGTCACTTCAGAACTAAAACAGTTTTTCTCTCTCCTCTCCTCTTGCACACACATGCAAAATTTTCAGCCAAAGGTGGACAAACATCTTCTCTGAATGCCATGGCTAGTACTTATCATACTACAGCTTGGTTGCAGTACCTGACAATGTTGTAGAGTGATCTTTCCACCAAAAATGGTCTTTTCTGAACAATAACATTCACCATGCAGATGTGTTAAACCTCTAATCCTCCAAGTCATTGTATCACGATATTCATGAAAACCTTGGATGTACAAAACTGGAAATTCCACAAGTATTCCAACATCCTGAACCTGTCTCCCCTCTATACATCCAAACTGGAATGATTTCTATTGCATCCCTTTTGGAAATTTCTGGAAGACAAATGAATAACTCCCAACTGCCAGTCTCATCTATAAACCAACACTCCCCCACCCCCACTTGGTGAAATAACTAACAACTGCCCAGGACACTCACTACTATAGTTTCCTGTAGGATTCTTTGATGTTTCCTCTAGTCTTATGAGCAGCATATGGATAGCCACCACTTAGAAAAACGGAGTACCATCTGGGAACATGAGGAACAGCTATCATCTTGCACACAAATAAGCAATTCTATTGCTTGACTGCTACCTAACTTCCATGAACCTACTTTAAAAGTGCCTAGGGAGGGGGCTCCAGAAAAGCTCTGGAAAAACCAAACTTACAGATGGGTTTATTTTGGTAAAGAAATCTTAGAAACTCATTCATAGTTCTTTTTTAAAAATAATAATAATTTTACATGGAGTTTCTAAAGATCCTTATTTATAGATATTGAATACACAGGCTTTAAAACATGGTCTACTTCTTTCACTGTTTTTGCTATGAAAATGCCACAGGATTACCTATCTGCTTGCAAATGATCATCCAGCACACCTGTCATCAGCTGGCTACATTGCCCAGGCTGAGTCTCATGACACAATCTCATCTCCTGGGAGGTGAACATTTACCCTTCCTGGAAAGGCCACTTCCCATCCGCCTCCATTCTCTATTCTGGCCTCCTACTTATGTGTACCATGTAAGAGCAGAAGAGGGCACAGTAGCTGGTTCCCTGCTTCTTACCCCGAAGACCCACACCGAGTTCCTGGCTTCAGCCTGACCTGGACCTAGCTCTTGTCACTTGGTAGAGTAACCCAGCACGTGATGACTATCTGTCATTCTGTCATATTCATTTATTTACACACACACTGTTTAAAAAAATCACAAAAAATCACGAGAATGACACTGAAATTAGACTCCATGTCTGCACTCCTAGCTCCGCTTCTGTATGATCCTAGGGAGTCAAACCATTGGAGCCTTCTGCTAATCACCTATAGAGTGGCAGAATAACAGCAGCTATCTTGGGAGCCAGTACAGTGGCATGAAAGCGTGATAGCCTAATCCTCTGCCCGCCAGTGCCAGGATCCCGTATGGGTGTCAATTCAAGTCCTGGCTGCTCCATTTCCTAACCCAGCTCCCTGCTTATAGTCAGGAAAATCAGTAGAGGATGGCTCAAGTCTTTGGACCCCTGCATCCACATGGAAGACCTGAAGGAATCTGCTGCTCTCAGCTTTGAACTTGTCCAGCTTTGGCCACTGCAGCCATTTGGGAAGTGACCCAGTGTAAGGAAGATCTCTAAATCTGTCTCTCCTCCTCTCTGTAACTGATTTTTCAAGTAAAATTAAATATTTTTAAAAAGCAGTATGTATCTTGTAGAGATTTCTGAGGTTAAATGAAATTATCCTTATAGGGCACACATAATCGTCAATAAATATTCGTTCCTTTTATCGTAAGCAAATGCTAAAAATCAATAACTAATGTTTTGCTGCATTTATGGTTCCAGTTTTAAGTACTGACTTTTTACAAGGGTATCTTCATTATTAATACACTAGCTATGGAAGAAGAACCAACTTTTTGTGATTCTATCACAAATTTATCCAGATAAACACAAGCTGCTTAGTTTTAAGTTTTTAAACAAACATTTGCCTTAGGCTTAAAAAGGTGGAGGGAATTGAGTAATTCTCTAATCTGCCTTGAGAAGCTTGGCTGACATCTGATTTTCTTCATCACCACTGAGGATACTGAGCAGCTTGCTTGCACTCTGCTGAACTGCATTCTCAAGTCTGGTTGTTATCCGGGTCATCTCATAATTTCACTTCTCTTCAGCTCATCATTAAGATGACAGGCAGTATCCCAGTCACTGTTGAAACTCTTTCATGTCTGAGGCTCCAAGTGATGGAAAACAAACCTCAGCACCTCAAGACAGGGCTGTGGCACACACTGGGAGGATTTAAAGTCTTAACAATTTAGAAAATCAATCTTCCTTTACATGACAAAACTAGACATGGTCAACTTGAGCCACAGATACATGGCTTGGTGACACCAAACATTGGCCATCCTGGGAAACAAGACACACACTCTCCTGTGTCATCTGAGATTGCAAGTGGGAACATTCACTGTTACGATTTTCAAATTATTAGGACTAATCAGCCAAAGAAGGTACTCCAGCTTTCTGAATGTGGGACAACAGATGCTCCAGTAGGTAGGTGGGGATGGAGAGACTCCAAAACACTGTAGTCTCAAGTCAAGCTCAATTCCCCCCTTTGCGCAAAGAAGATCATCTTGCGCTGGTACTTTTAACACATTGTTCCTTTAGGCTTGTCTCCAGCCTCGTGCTAGTTCTTACATATACTTTTTCTTTGTTAAATGCATCTTAGGTCCAGATGGAAGACTATACCATTTCCCTTTGTCCTGGAGATAGAGGAAGTCTGAAAGCCTATACTCTGACATAAGATAGTTCTTAACAGCTCATGAATTTCCAAACAGACTGTAATGATGAGTCCTTCCCGGAAGGTAATGCAGCATAAAGATAAATTCCTTGTGAATATTAGGTAAGCCAGTTATGAGTTCCACTTCCTGTATAACTTCTAGCTCGTCTTCCAGAACTTTCCAAAACAAGGCTTCACTTACTTAGTACAGCTTTCCACCCTAAGAAACATGCAAAAAGGCAGGGAAAATCTTAAAGGCCAGCACAAGTAATGCTCCTTGCAACAAAACTAAAGCAACCCATGGCACTGTCTTGCTCTACCCCGGCTAAATAATGAATGGTGTCATTCTGGTGGGTCTGCAAGGCATTTTGTTTGGGAGCTGCCCTCCCTGCTAAGGTTCAAAGGCAAAAGTTTAGTGAGCTCATCTCCTGCCTGTTCCCTCACTGTTCCCTAACCTTACGCAAGCTGCTCATAATTTAAGAAACTTAATTTCTCTATGCAGTAGGAGCCAGAGTGGATGTGACACTCAGATGTTGTCAGATATGTGAAGACACTAGGACAATACAAAATTTTTATAAATATAAACACCGCTAGGTGGCAAATTATTCCAGAATTGTGATTTAAGCCTAATTAGCAAGGGGGGGGGGCATTTCTTTAGGGCTTCTGAAATCCTGAGGAACTATTTCATGGAAAATAGAATCCACGAGGGCAGCACCCTCAAGTTCACCTTAAAGTTGAAAGCAATATGGAGCTAACTGAAAGCAGTTAGCGTCAATTCTTCTCTGTCCTCCTCTACTTGGGAGAGGCTGGAATATGCTTCATATTTTAACAAGACAAATGTTTACAAATGGAGTTTTGAGTGGTTAATCATCTATTCACCAGCCACGTTCAAGTCCAATAAGATTAGAAAACAGGTGAAGCCAGAGCCCTGCTTGTGAACAGAGAATAATTTTTCTTTTTTCTTTTTTTTTTAGTTGTTTTTTTTTTTATTACATTGCATTATGTGACACAGTTTCATAGGCTCTGGGATTCCCCCAACCCCTTTCCATGCCCTCCCCCCATGGTGGAGTCCTCCAGCTTGTTGTAGTATTACAGATCAAATTAAGTTCAGATTCTTTCTTTGTAAACATATACCAAGCATAGAGTCCAGCATCTTACTGTCCAGATAAATTCAATAGTTTCTTGGGGAGACCGTCTCTGGTCTAAAGATAAAGCTGGCAGAATATCATCTCGATCAATTAAAAGCCATAAGATAACATCAACAATTTACAACATTATGGAATTATTTGACATGGTATTGAGTAACCAATATGTTAAAAAAAAAATGCAAGTTCTTAACCACATCCTGTGACTTCTTCATTGACATTTCAATTTTAGTTTATATACAACTGGCTTCTATACACCTTAAAATGACTATAGGGTACTATTCAGCTGTCTTGTGTCTATTTTCGTTTAAGTATGTAGCTGTTTATAGTGTTGAAGCATAATTTTACTGAACCTGGCAGATTTTAGGATAGTCTAAACTGGCTTACAAATCTAACAAGGCATTTGTCAACAGTTGAGGTGCAGAACAGTTTTAGGAGGGGTGTGCAGAGAAATCTTCAATACCTTAGTGAGGAGTAACTAATCTTTGTGTCCTACCTCGTAAGGTATATGTGGATCCACGCTGTTTCCTGTCTGGTTCTAGGCTTTCCTTGTTGTTCTTTATTCTAATTTTTTTTTTTTTAGGAGTGCGGCTCTGGAGCGACCCTGATGGTCATTGCAAGAGAGGGTGGGGATCCAAAGCTGGAACTCAGTAAGAACCAGAAGAAGCTCCTCTCCTTAGTCCCGAAGGAAGTTTACTGTTCTGTTTCTGCAGACCACTCAGAGCTCCTGGCTGTTGTTCCAATGACCTTGGATCATGCAAGGAAGGATTTGGGCTTTTTCCATCCCATGTGGTAGATCCAGATGGGGCTGGGTGACCTCAGTTCTCAGCCTCTGAAGGCACTCCAATTCTCCATGTTCTCCTTGGCTGTTGGGATGTAGTCCTTGGTGCCCATACTGATAGTCCTTGGTGAGGATCCAAAAGTCTTCAGTGTTGGGATACAAGCCTCCTCCTGTCCACCTGCTCCACTCTGGGGTCCCCCCTGCTCTGTGCATATGACCTCCTGTTAAGAGGTTGTCAGGATCACTCTTGATTCCCCCCTATATGTCTTTGTGGTTTTACTATTGTCTAATACTGATTCGAATCTGTTGTCTGAGTTCCTTGTTATGTTCCCGATAGATTATACTTCACGTGTTCCTCCAAAGAATAATTTTTCATAAACGAAGTACACAACAAAAGTGAGCAACAACTTTGTAAAGTGCTGAGGAGCTAAAAGTGTGCATGCTTAAACTTGAGAATGGTGATTGGTTTAACTATCAAAAAATGGCTTAAAAATAACTAACCAGATGTGGATTTTATTTTCTGGCTTTTTATTAAAGGGGATGTATAGTAAAAGTGTAACAGAGACTATCATATCCGGATATGAAGACAAATGACATACACATCTCTACATCCAAATCAAAGATGGACTCCCAAGAAACTGTTAAATATATCCTAACAATAGAACACTAGAATGTCTGCCAATACCCATACCTACGATGTCTAGATACACTTAAATAGCGGAATGATGGACTTATGACTGTTCATTAAATACTACACATTGAAATAGATGGAAAATCAGGGGGCGCTTGGGGAGTCGCTGGAGAGTGACAGATTCTATTAAATTTTAAAAATCAAAATGCAAAAACGTGTAGTTGGCATATTAAAATATTTTAGGCATACTCATGTGGTCAGCAAATAAAAACACTAAAACCACATCTTGAACTCTAGCACTCTACTTAACACTTTTCTCTGCCCTCTGAAAGTACCTAGAAATAATAACTTCTCAAAAGCAATGAACACATCTAGTTACTACCCAGACACTGGTTTCTTAACAATATTCCTCACTGAAAGTTTGAAACCAAGGCTCCTTGGAGAAATGAATAATTCCAAGGCTAAAGTAGGAAAGATGCAATGTTAACCTGGAGCCTCTTGTTAATCTATTATATATATGTCTATTATATATGAAAGAAATACTTTTAAAACCATGGGACCATGTTAAAAGGATATGGAAGGGAGAATTATATCTCAACAAAATTGTAAGAAACAGAAAAAGGCAGTGGGGAAGCAGAGGAAAGGATGGAAAGGTCACAGGTGCCTACATTTTTTTCTACCGGTCAAATCTGATAAATTTTAAGTATCAAAATAAGCAGAGACACTAATGGACTACAATTCATTGACTAAATAGAAATCCATTAATTCCATAATGATAGAACAACAGATGGATCCAGAGACAAAAAGACAGCCAAGAAATGAAGGTTCTTTGAAGAGAACACTGACTGATGATCACCGACAAAGTGCTGGATTGGAAAACTGCCCTTCTCAGTAATCACGAGTAGCACAAGCTCTTAAGATGCTAAAGACAGGGAAGAAGTTTGGGAAGGTATTCAACTGGTCCTGAAAAATTTGGTCCCACAAATTATTTATTGGTTATAAAAGAATAAAATAGAAACTATACAGTGGAGTAAACCACACTTCACATAGTCAAGGTGCTCAGGCATAATGTCATTTGTATCCAGATGAGACATAATGAGGGATACACAATGTCACACTGATAGAATTCCAGCCAGTAAACTAGAAATACTTGGAAAAAGACAAAGGCATAAGGGACCCTACCAGACATTAGAACACAGCAGTATGAGATCATGAACCAGAATTAAAAAGAACCAGACCTAGCTGATATGGTACTTGAGTATTCCTTAAGGTGGCATCTCTAATTCCAAAATGATAAGTTTTACAGCAATAAAACTATACTAAACTCTTAAGTGAAATTAGCAGAGAGATTGAGGTGGAGGCAGAATATGATACACAACCTGATACCAGGTAAGGCTACTATGGAAATGACAAGAAACAGTAGAGAAATTCATGGCTATATTCAATGCAAGAAACACTCTTCAAACATCTACTATGTTCTGGAACCTGCTCAAAAAATTTCAATGTGATAAGCACTTCTTAATAAGGAACTTAGAGTCTGGAAAGTTGGAAGGAAAAGGCAGTTCTAATCCACAGAGGTGAGCCTATCAGAATGGTTAAGCTCTATGGGTACACAGGAGGAGCACACAGTTTTGCACGAGTGAGTGGAGGAAGTGAGGTATTAAGCAAAAGCTTCTGTGGCAAATGTCATACTAGCTGAGGAACGAAGGCCCATTAGGAACTGACCAGAAGACATGGTTAGGCAGGAAGAGGCAGGAACTCTAGAAAGTCATGGAGAAATGTTGAAAGAAAACATCCAGGTTGGTTCATGTTGAGCTTGGAGAAATACACAGCAACGATGCTATCAGGAGGTCATGAAGGGCCCATTACCACGTTCGTGAATTTAGACTTCATTATGGAGACAATGGGCGACATAAGATTGTAAGCTACAAGGGTTCTTCCTGCAAGTTCTAAACCATAAATAATGCAGCAAAGGAGAAGGCCATTGTTACAAAGCGACTGTATTAACAGTGGTGGCCTACATTAGGCTACTGGGAAGTGAGACAGAAAAACGATTCAAGTTGAGATGTTATGCATCAGTCTGCATCTAGCATGGGCTTCTTCACAGGTGCAGGTACCAATCCTGAAGAACCAAAGCAAAAAGAAGCAGATCTGAGATAACACAGGGTGAGGAAGGCGAGGTTGAGTTTCAGGGGTTGAATGTCACACTAAAGCAAAAAACACAAATGAAAATTTGCAGGCATGGGTGCAGAGCTCAGGATATATGGTCAGGATGCAAATCTGGAAGCCACAGACAGGAAATGGCTGACAGAAATAATAGTTGTCCAATAAGTAAGAACCCGAGGAAGAACAATTCTCCAGGCCAAGCAGAGGAGAGGCCAGCGACAGAGCCTGCCATGCAGCAGAGACGATAGAGAAATGCCGTAGGACCATGGGGCGGGCACATAATGCTGCTCAAAGCTTAGAGAAAGAACACAGCAGATGAGATCAGAAAAGCTGGCTCCCTAGAGGAGAGGGAAGACCCTGCAACATGTGAGGAGAGTCCTGTGATGCAACGTGTGCATTTAAAGAAGGGTGAGGTTCAACTGAGCCTGGATGCCAGGATGCTGTCAGGACCAGGAGTGAGTTTACACAGTTTCAGCACAAATGAAGCCCTATATAATCAGATGCCATAAAAAGGGACTCCAGGAAGGCTCTTCCCAGTGTTTCATGGAGGATGAGCCATATCTGGTATAGGTAGGCTCACCCTAGGGTTTAACTGCAGTAGACTAGATCTGACTTAAGTAACATAGCTAATTAGATTCTGTTCAGCGTGGCATCAGGCTTCCACTTAAGGGGAACAGACCCAAAGCTCCTCCCTGTCTTTGCCGTTTCTTGGCCTCATCCTCCCAGTGAAGCACCACAGGGAAGGGAATTCAGCATGTGGGGGAATTTTGTTTGTCATTATACAGTTATCATGTTTATGTTCTTAAATTGTAGTTGTTCATATTCAACATAAAGGATCCAATATTGGCTCTTATGATTTTCTTTGGAAAAAACGTGTCTCTAATTTGTCAAATGTACATTCTTCAATGGAATTTAAGCCAATTTAGCATCTTTCATTTGAAAGTTCAGTCTCTATATTGAAAACATATGTGTTTCAAAACTTTTTGGCAAAAATGTTCTGTATATCCAAGAGTAATGAATCACTAATTTTCCTTGTTAAAAAAGATAGCATTCTGATGATAAGCAGAACTACAAAAACAAATAAATGTCTAAAGCCAAAAAGCACCAATTCTTTTATCTCCACCTTCAAAATCAGAGATACTGTATTGAAACAAACAACAATAGATCAACTCTTCTTTACCCTTTAGATGAAAACACTATTATAATTGCTGGGTTCTCCTCATTGAATAACAACTTTAGGGCCCAGTGTTATGGTTCTGTGGCTAAACCCTCACCTTGCAAGTGCCAGATTCCCATATGGGCAGTGGTTCGTGTCCTGGCTTACTCCATTTCCCATCCAGCTCCCTGCTTGTGGCCTGGGGAAAGCAGAGGAAGGTGGTCCAAAGCTCTGGGACCCTGCACCAGTGAGGCAGACCTGGAAGAAGCTCCTGGCTCCAGCTGGGCTCAGCTCCAGCGCTTGCAGACACTTGGGGAGTAAACCAGTGGGTGGAAGATCTTTCTGTCTGTATCTCCTTCTGTCTGTATATGTGCCTTTCCAACAAAAACAGATAAATCTTAAAAGAAAAAAAACCTTAAGGCTAGGGTTACTCTGTGATCAGGGCTGACCTGGCTGTCACTGGACAAGACCCTCTTCCGGTCCTCAGCATCTACTTCCTCTGTCTTTTCTACACCTGCTGTCTTCAGGGGATTTCAGTCTTGCGGGACTCACAGAAATTTACTACCTTGTAGGACATTAACTTATCATCAGGGTTGTCAAAACATACACATATATATTATGATACATAAGCCAGCAAGTCTCAACAACAGGCAGGTCAGTGACAGGAAATTCACAGGCACCTGTCAAATGATGTAGGCAGGGCAGAGGACAATTGGCATGAACTGAGCACACACCCCATACCAAGTTATTAAATCAAGGAACTTTGAAACTGAAAGACTAAAAATGGCTCTTTCTTGTTGCAATTTGTAAGATGAGCAAAACAAACTTGGCCAAACTAGTGAAAAAAAGCAAGCAAGAAAAATCAAGTAAAATCAGAGATCAAAAAAAAAAAAAACATCGTAAGAAACTAGTAAGGATATCTCTTGCTGAATAGACCCTTGATCAGATTGTGGCGCCCTTCTTCATCTCTTAATATTTTTCATGTCAAAGTCTATAGTTTTTTAGTTTCAATTATATTTTTGTTATGATTTTCAAAAATCATTTCTTCCTTTTTTAATAAGTCATTTTTAAATAAGATCATTTATTTTGATTTTTTTTGTAAGCACCTGATGTTATAAATGCCCCTCTCAATACTGTTTTCATTACATCTCATGGGTTTTGATATTTTTGTTTTTATTTCCATTTCTTAAAAAAAGTTCTGTTTTCTTGTTAATGTCTTCAGTGGCATGTAGGTCATGCAGCATCATTTTCTTCAAGGTTTTTGATTTTTTTATTTCTTTAGCAACAAATTAGTCATTCAGTAGCATGTTATTTAACTTCATGTTGTGAATTTTCTATTTTTCTTCCTATTGTTGATTTTGTTTTATGGCTTTTTATTTAACGGGATGTACAGTAACTGTGTAACAGAGGCTATCATACTCAGTATGCAGAATGCATCTCTACATCCAGGTTAAAGATGGACTCCTAAAATGAAACTGTTGAATATTTCTTGACAATAGGATGCTGGACTCTCTGCCATTGTCCATACCTACAAGGTCAGGATGTATTTAAATAGCAGAATGATGGACTTATTGACTATCTATGAAGGACTTTATTATAGGGGAAATCAGTGAGGGGGGAGGTTTGAGGGGAAATCTCAGAGTCTATGGAACTGTCTCATAAAATAAAAAGAATTTAAAAATAAAGGTCCCAAGCTGTAGGAAACGGCTTAGGTTGCACTATACCTAGGCAAGTGTTACACTGCTGGGACAAAAGCAAGTAACAGCTGGCGGCCATCCTGGGCCTAGCTAATGCTAAATTTGTGTTAACTATACCAGTATGCTAGCAACTCGCCAGTTCTATTTTTATTTTTATTTTAAAAAGATATGTGGGGCAGGATTTTGGGCAGCCTAGGCAATGTGACCCAGGATATCTGCCCCCACCAGCTAGCTGCCTAGCTGTGGCCAGTGGGATCTTGGGTCAGGCCACCTAGCAGTGAGCTCTGGAGATGTGGGGGTGAGGCCCAATAGAGGGTCTGGGGGACATCATAGGGGCGAGTAGGGGCCTGAGGGCTCATGTCCATGTGAGGAATGACTTCTGAGGGACTTCCATGCACAGAGCCACTGTACCAGCAGATAAACAAGGGGGCTGAGACAGCTGTTGGATCTGAGAATGGGAAGACCCTTAAGGGTCAGATAGAAGTACCAGCACACATTGGAGGTCTGAGCTGGGGTAGTTAGCATGGACCATCACCAAATACCACTCACAGGCACATACTAAAGCTAGAGCTGGGGGCCTACTTGGCAAGGATAGATCATGGTACCCGCTAGTCAAAGTCGAACAGTGAATGGGTAATGTGAGGCTGGTTCATGACACTAACCAGCACATGAGAGAATCAGGGAGCAGAATCTGTGGGGGAGTATGGCTGCTCCTCCCTGTGGAAAAATAATCTCCTTTGGCATATGCAAGGTCTGCGCCTGGGAACAGGCCCAATTAGGGAGCCAAGGGCACACCCCATCTGGATTGGGGTTCCCATTGGTGAGTGTAAGAGATGGAATGGAGACAGTGGGCTGGGCTGGGCTGGTCATGGCTACAGTCTCCCTTGACACGGGTGGGGAGTGGATCTATGGAGCACCAGACTGGGCTAGACTCCAGCACATATTGGTATTTGTGTAAGTCAGGGTGGATACAGAAAGAGCTGGACTAGGTCTCAGCTCCTGCTGAACGTTAGGGTTGTGTCATGTGTGGACCAGGTATGGTTGGGCTGCAACATCCAACAGTAAGAAATGTAATGGGTATAGGCTGGTTGGGCAGGGACACTGCTCCTACCAGGACAAGAGGTACACCAAGGCACTGGTACGTGCAACTTCTGCCATTGGGAGGAGACCTGATAGAGAAGCTTGGTGAAGTCCTTTGACAGGACACAGTCCTTGCAAATGAGCGCAAGAACCAAGGCAAAGAGCAGCCCAGCCCAGGCCATGCTATAGTATCCACCAGCACACATGTGGGTCAGGTCAAGGGGTGGACCAGACTGGGCCAGTTGATAAAATCCACTGGTGGGGGTTCTGGTGGGGCTTGTGTCACCTGGGCCCACCTGCGAGAACTGGTCCTCCTCAGTGGAAAAGATGAGCAGTGGACAACTAGGCCAGATCCACATGGAGGATATGGCAGCCCACTGAGGCCTACAGAGGACATCTGGTATCACGCCAGAACAAGGAAGGCAGAACAAAGTGGACAACTACCCCAGCCAAATCATGACAGCAAATATCTGGGCAAATGGAGACTCCAAGGTCGACTATGTCAGCCAATGGACATTGAAAGGGTTCCCTCATCCTTGGATGAGCAAGATCGACAACATTTCAGAACTATCAGAACCCCCCTGGGCAGAACCCTCACAGCGTGTGCCACATTGGAATGCCAGGCTGATACTGGATGGCCATTCCCCATCCCTGGATTTGGGGCAGTTGAGAGACTGGATATGGATTCTCCCATTGCGCCTTCCTCTCTCCCCAGGAACAGGAAGAAAAATAGACAATTTGGAAACAATGGTTACATCCACTTTTCCCTAGCCCTTGATCCTTCTCACCCTGATCAACTATGTAAACATCATTTAAAATTAAAAAAAAAGTCCTCAAACACCACATAATGAAAATGTATTCAGCACTGATGCTATGCCAGGTGCTGTGATGAATTAATAAAAGTGATTTATGTAAATTGTCTTTATATTTCGATGTCTATACGAAACAGGTACCCTAACCACTGCTATAAAGTCTATTTATGTGAGTGGTGAAGAGAGAGATTTTCCATCTTTTTCATGCTCCAAATACCTACAACATGGGGCTGGGTCAGACCAAGGCCAGGAGCCTGGAACTCCATCCAGGTCTCCCACCTGAGTAGTGGAGATATAAGTCCTTGTTGGGCCATCACCTGCTGTCTCCCAGAGTGTGTATTAGCAGGACATTGGGAGCAGAGCCAGGACTTGAATCCAGGTGCGCTGATCTGAGATGTCAGTGACCCAAGAGGCAGCTTAACCACTATGGCCAATACCTGTTGCATAAGCATGGCTTTTAAAATAATACTGGAGCCCATTTTACATAAGCAGGTGGAACCCAGATCAGACAGACTCACCAGTATCAACTTTTTTTTCTTTACCATTTTACTTCCCCTATCACACGACACAAATACTCAGATTTTTTGATGTTATATCTACACTGCAGTACTACAGCCAGGGATTCTTAAGTGTTAGTTCCAAAAAGGAAAAAAAAACCCTTTACCTCAAAAAGAGAGATTGTATCTCCCAGCAATGATTCCAGTTTTTGGAGAAACAGGCTAGATCTGTTTTCAATCCCAGATGCCTGGTAAGGCAGCATAGAAGTATTTGTGAGGTTGTTATTCTCATCATAGACTGAGCACACGCTACGTTTTCACCTCTAAACTTGATCAGGGCTTTAAAGTAACAGCCAAGAGTTTCTTTATGTAATCTTCCAGGGTGGTTTTAGAACATCTGATCCAAGGTTAAAAACCAGAAATTACTCTCCATCATAACAGTCATAATAAAACAAAAACACATCACAGATTGAGAATTTCCCATGGACTAGGTCCTATGCTAGGCGTCCTCCACTGACCGTCTCAGTTGGTCCTCACAGCACTACTCTGCCATCATGAGGGAAAGGAGGTTAGAAAGATTCCTTACTCAAGATTATAAGACTCAAGAAAGATTGGTATTGACAAGTGAGCATGATGGGCTAAAACCCAGGTCTGGGTCAGCCCACCTCAATCTATCAGGTTGTAAAATACAAGATCATCATTTCTAATGAGTTCTTTGTGATTACATTAAAATGTCTTCCAATATCAGACATGCAAAAGATATAGGTGAAAATTACATAGATAGTGATGGAGCTCTGTTTGATTGAATAGTGTACATATCAACCTATAATCCATGAATTATACTAAAATATAATTAATATAACTGATTAGAATTATAAAATTAATATTATAATTATATTATGAAATATAATTAATATAATTAATTAATTATTTTAAAATATATTATATTAAAATATAACCAAATGAAAAACATACCCCCCACATCTGCCTCCCATTTGTCAGCAAAACAAAAGCAGAGGAAATGACAAGGCCATCTTTATCTTTAAATCAAGATTCACTATTTCTTAATTGCTGGGTTTCAGGCAAGATTTTTAAAAACCTTCCAAAGCTGCAATGAACAAAGCATAAGCTCCATTAAGGATCTGATCTCATGGACAGCAACACAGAGGCCTGCGTTTTCAGCTATCTGCTCTTACAGAAGCTGCAATCACACACCACGACCACGGCACGCAGCCGCTGTCGCTGGGCCTCTCCTGAGGCTGCTGGCCGCAGACAGCACAGATGTTATGGTGCGCATTCCTTCCCTTCACTATCAACGAGAGCACGTACTGCAGAGAAATCAACTCATACTTGCAACTCAAGCATAGAGGATTGAGTTATTCACACGAGAATCGATTTTACACTAGACTAGAATAAAAGTACTGGAAAGGGAACCTCAAATACACGCTGTTTCTTTGGCAGCTAAAGGACTGCACTGTCTCCATTCTAAGTTAGAGAGGAGTTACATAATGGGCCATGAACAAAGTTATCAGAATTCAATTTTCTGGTCAAATGTCTTGATTTCGTAACAGACGAACATTGGAAGTGGATCAAACAGATTGTTGTTGGGTTTTTTTTAATGTAAATTTTACCTCTTATGTTGGTGGAGATCATATGGTACTTTAAAAGCAATCTCATAGAATAAGAGACACAGAACAACAACAAATTAAAATAACCCTACTACTAGCCCTAACAAGAAACCCATTTCTGTATCTTGCGTTCCATTGGTCTTGACATTGACTTAAAGTTGAATTGAGAGCCACAGAGGTCTTTAACAAACTAGGAACCTAGAGACCTGGTGTGGTAGCCTAGCAGCTAAAGTCCTTGCCTTGCATGCACCAGCATCCCATATGGGCACCAGTTCTAATCCCTGTGGCCCCTCTTCCCATCCAGCTCCCTGCTTGTCGCCTGGGAAAGCAGTCGAGGACGGCCCAAAGCCTTGGGACCCTGCGCCCGCGTGGAAGACCCGGAGGAGGCTCCAGGCTGCTGGCTTTGGATCAGTACAGCTCTGGCTGCTGCATCTACTTCAGGAGTGAATCAGCAGACGGATGACCTTCCTCCGTCTCTCCTCTTCTCTGTATATCTGACTTTCCAATACAAATAAATAAATCTTAGAAAAAACCTAGGAAACTAAATCTGGATGAGCACTTATCTACATTCTTGCAAATTCTTTATTATCGAAACTTAGCATTTTACATTAAGGATGCCCCAACATTTGATGGAGCTTCTTATTTATACACTGCTGGGTTTATTGTAATTGCCTAGACCTTAGCAGTAGAAATTTCAAAATACATTCTGTAGTATTAATTACATTTGACTCATGCTTGTCTTGCTTCAATAATATATCATCAAAATGTGCCACTCTGGCTTCAGCAAAATCAATGATCTCTGTTCTTCCTCCTGTCCCCATGGCTCCTAGCACTATAATTCCAAGATAATAGGATTGTTCTAGTTTTCAGTGTTTCAAAAGCGGTTTAGGATTCAGGATATCCTATGCAATGGGACTCCCCTTTGACTTGATGGAAGCCAATAAATTTAATTTGGGGAAAGATGAAATTCTGTCCTGTCCAGAGTATAACTTTGGTCAGATGGCACTTTTTCATGGAAGAAGAAAGGAATACTTTCTTTCATTTAGCATAGTTACAGAAGTACTTTAAATACCTTATGAAAATGCAATGAAAACATTATCTAGACAGGCATTCTGGGAGTATTTAAAATGTTCACAGACACTGGGTATTAAGAATCTTCATAAATTCCAACTTACTTGACAGAATAAACTTTCAATTGCATTTTCTAGGAACACTGTGAAGAACTTTCATTTTCTAGTTTTACACAGTCCCTGGTTCTAGGACCATGTCTCACATCAACAATGAGAACCAATCCTTCCCATTTGGTATGCACCAATACTGCATCCAAAACATATGGTCCCTGGCACTTGCTGCAATAAAAACAAAGAAAGCTTTAGAAAGATGAGGTTCCAGGGAATAGCATCAGGAGAGAAAACCAGAACTGGATTTACTTAGCCCTAGTAGAAAGACAAAACCTGGCAAAGTCCGACAAATGCGAACGGGAAGGTGCTGCTGAGAATTTGCTTTTTGTTTTCACTGAAGCCAGGACAAAAGGAAATGAGTTTAAATTGCAACAGGAGGGATTAAAGTTAAACATTAAGGGAGAAAAAAAAGAACTTCCTGATGCGAAGGCTAGTGAGATAATGGAACACATAATTGAGAGGTCTGTGGAAGCTTATCCCTAGAGATGCTTAAGAATAAACATCTATCTTTCTGGGGCTCATTTCAGATACAGAACAAAAGGTCTGGAGTGTCAGAATGGAGACTTTTAGATTGATCTTTCACTCTGAAAATGCTACTACTTTATTTAGCGAGAGTTTCCTTGGTATATCCACAAAAGCTGCAATGAGTGAGGGGGCGGGAGAAGCAAAAGGACAGCTCTGTCTTATTTGCACCTACCTTGGATAAAAGCAATTCTCAGAGCACCTAAACTAGAGCCTATACCCAGGTGTGGCTAATCTTATAATAGTCAACCAAGACATCTCATGAGGATTTCACAGAGGTGTAGCAAGTTTGGATGATGCTCTTCCATGAAATAAAAGGACTGCAAAGTTTTCCCTTTATAAAGGGAAGTAGGCAAATTATAAAGTGACAGGAAGACTGAAGTGAGTGCTCACCGTCTTATACCCACCCAGAACTATACTGTATGGGAGGCAGCTACACTGGTTTGGAGAAGATCCAGCTGCACATAGTGCCAGAGCCAGAAAAGACAAACTGCATCTATCTATGCATGGAGCGCCTGCCATTTTCAGACTCTGGGCTAACAGTGAACAGGTCCCAAAGGAATGAAGCAGAATCCCTAGTCTCAAGGAGCCCACAAGCAGGGTTGGGTTAGGAAAAAGAAGCATGCTACACAGATCATGCAATGCAATCCAAAGATAGGGGCCGTGTGCAAACAAGGGTGAATTCCAACCAGACAAGGCTGGGGTGAGGGGTATGAGAAGGGGAGGTACAAATGGCGTCACACAATAAGGAGTCAGCCGGCTGGACTAGGCAAGATGAGAAACCTAAGTGGCAGAGCAGTGGGCCTGGAAGCAGGGACCCTCCCTGGAGGGAGGGCAAGGAAGGCCAAGTTTCCATGGGGAGCTAGAGATGTGGGAAGGGCAAAATGAGTCACTGGGGGGCTAGTAAGAGGAGATACAGAAGCCAGATTCTGGGGGGATTCAGGAGTCACTGCAGACAGCCAGCAGTTCATTGCAAAGGCAGTGGATGATTGTCAGCCCAGATCATGTGACTACATGGGTTGCGCAAGAGAAGCCAACTCCACTGGCAGCGTATTTGGCACAGACTTCTCAGTACCTGGAGAGTGGCTGGGTCAGGTGAGCACTTGAGTAATTACCAGGTGGTTAAGTCTCACAAGCCCAAGCCACAGTCTTACTTTTTATTGGGTTAAGCCACTGTCTGCAGCTTGAGCCAGGCAGGCCCAAGGGCTCATCCTGTCTCCATGCCCGACAGCTAAATGATGAAGTCATAATACTGTGGGCAGCTCTTGGCATATATTTCTGAAAGACAAAAAAAAAAAACCTTCATGGCCGGCTAAATCTATTCTTAAAGAGCAGCAGCTTACATCACTTATACCCTCTTGACACCGGGAATTAAAAAATAAAATGTCAAGAGCTCCAGAGTCCCACTCTATCATCATCAAATAGCCTGCGGTCTCAGAGCTATTATCATAGTGCTTTAACCCTCAGCTGTGCGGTGTTGCTTCCTGGTCTCCTATGGACACAAAAATGTTTAGGAAATCAACTACAAAGATTAGTGTGGCCGTTGGGGACAATTCTCCCTCTGACGATCACATTCACCAAAAGCAGAGAGCAGTGTTATGAATCATCTGTGACCACTTATGCTTAAGCTGCATCCATTAAACTTTAATGGTTTTGACACAAAAAGCCAGTGGTGAGTCTGCCCATCAAGGCACTGATGTGTTGCGTCTAATTGTACTTAGGTAGAGTGAGTCAGGAATGCAGGGAAGCCAACTATATTTTGCTATAAAATGAGAACTATGAATCTCTAATCAAGTGAGGATTTTTTTTTAAAAATTCATTATTCATGATTTCAAGTCTCTTTAAATTATTCATTTGCTCCAGTGTTATGGCTATCGCCTTTTCAACTTGCCTGCTCTTCCACTTTTGAGTGATGGATATCTGAGGACTGAGCATTTGAATACAACACGAAGCTTTTCTAACGTGCTGCTGGCTTCTGCTCAGAGGGATAATGGATTTGGAATGCAGGCTGGCTACGCACAAGGTTACAACCACCACCTTCCATACGGCATGAGATAATAGGCTCATTAAAATGCCCCATTCAACAATTTGCATTACTAGGAACATTTTTTTCACTCATGAATTTTTAAAAGTCACATCATTGAAACTATAGCATATAATTCCTATCTGTTGAACAAAGATTTAAGGCAGAATAAAACATTGTGTCTGTAGCCAAGTGGATTTACACAGGCATTACTTTGGGCTTTAAAAAAAAAAAGGTTAGCTCCTACAACTGAAGGAATATGAAGTGTCTGTCTCTCATTCAGCATGATTTTCTACAATTCCAGCCATTTTGTTGCAAGTGATAGCATTTCATATATTTTTATACTTGAATAGTCCATTGTGCATATGTATACACACACAGAGACATGTAATAAGTCACATTTTCTTTATCTGTTTGTCTGACAAACACCTTGGCTGACTGTATCCCAAGAACAGTGCTGCTATCAACTGGGGGATGCAGGGATCTCTGTTTTAAACAAAGCCTCCTCTACAATGTGGTCGCCTCCCACCTTAGCAGCACCTGCCCAGGTCATTCTGAGTCACCCTGGCCTCCTTTCCTTTCTGCTTTGACTTCTCCACATACCTTCCCCCCACTTTCCTTCCCAGCCCCCACATGCGCATCTCCATACTCCTGCAGCCTTTCTCATCTTCCCGGTCTCACCTCTCAGTCCCTGCCCCCAGGAAGTTCTCCCCAAGCGCCTGTTCTTTCTTTCAGTCTATTACACTACCTTGATTACTGCCTCCATATTGCTTAGCACAGTTTGTAACCACCTTTGTGGTTGTGTGTTGTCCTCCTCTCCTACTAAGAGGGACGCTTCAGCTGGGCTGTGTGTGTTCTGTTCACATCTGTATACCTAGGCTCTATTGTGGTGCTGAGAACAAGGTAGCGACTCACTGAGGACCTACCAAAGAATTATGAATTCCAAGAGATAATGACTAAAGTGTCTTTTAACCCCAAATCACCTTTTCAGTTAAGTTCAATTTGTCCCCGATTTTTCTGACTTGCCTCACTTCCATGAACTTCATGAGTCACTAAAGGATGTATCAAGTTATCACCAGGGCTGCAGACCCTAAGCAAGAACCTGAAACGTTATGGCTAGAACGTTATATGACACTCTCCCTGGGACGAGTTTCCTAAGACCCTAACTGTTAGAGGTGAAGAAAACTTGAGTGAGGTCAAAGGTGAACTGAAAAACTATCCATGGAGGATATCCCAGGCCACTGCAGGACGGTTATAAAGAGAGCTTGGAGGCAGCCTGGAGCACTGCCAATGTAGACTCTTTGGAAGACGGCACAGATTGGGACGGAGATCTCCCTGGCCCACAGTGTCCTTTATCAGCCGTCAGAACCCAGTGCTGCCACCTTTTTGCTTAGTGTCTCCTTTGATAAGTCACTTGTCAGGCCATTTTGTCCAGAGGACTAATATAAAATACAATAGGAATGGAGCTAAATGAGTCAAGAGAATAGTGGGTAAGTCTAATTAACTGGAATGTTCTCAAAATAAAAATCAAAGTCTAACTGGTACCTTTGAGCATTTTATGCTTTCTTAAATTAAATGATGTTTCTGGCTAGCATGTAATGCATCATTACAATACAGAAACCATAAATTCAGATATTAAATATGAATTAATGATGATGGTCTTTTAAGTAATTCTAAAAGCTACTCAAATGGAAACTGAGCACATAATTACTAGACATTCTTGGCAAATACAAATGAAAAAGGTAAAGATCTTCAGATAAGCAGTCCAACAAAGTACCTTGGGATTATTGAAAGATGATTTTTTAAGTATTCAAGACAAGGTTATTGTAGTATTTTTTCAAGGATTAATAAATTCTTCACAACACGCCTCTGAAATATTATTATTGGCATCTGTAGGAGACCTGAAGCCATGGAGAGGAAACATAACTGGTCTTATTGTAAAATCCATGTGTAAAATGACAGAGGCTCCAAATAACTGATGAGCCAGATAAAGATCTGAGAACCAGAAAAGCTTGGATTTCAACTCCCAGTCCCTCCACAACCCGTGAAATGAGGCCGGCCTTCTTGCGGACAGGCGTGTACTTCCCATTACCCTTTAAAACAGGATTTTGGAAGGTCTCCTGAAGTCATTTAACTGTCCTTTCATGGCTCAGGTAGCTAACGTGGCAATTTAACTGACAGAGGATGCATTATGTTAGCCCTTACAGCAGTTCCGTAATGTTCTCGGTTGCCCACCAAGGACTCCCGGCAAGCTGACACCTCTAAAGTCATTTTCCTGGCATCTTGAGAGGCATTCAGTGCCAGGTCTTCAAATGTGAATAGCTCCTATGTCATCCCATTATGCCACCTGGCCTCTGACCAGCACACCTTTAAATAGATTTACTTAGGCTATAAACTTACAGGACAGTACATTTCTCTTCAGCTATATTACATTTAGACAGCTGGGAAAATAAAATTGCAATTTTCCAATGCTGAAAACTTTAAAGCACGTTTGAGAAACAGAATTAAAGGGCCTATCAAACTCTAATAAAGACTTAAATTGAGGGGGCGTTTAGCAATGTACTTAGGAACAACTCACAAAAGCAGATTTTAAGAGAAAACTCGTGAGGATTTGTCATCTTTGTTTTACCTGGGGTTCAATTAAATACTGTTTATCACAACAAACAATAGGGATTTCACAACTTCAGTTAGAAGGTAGTGTCATACAGGAAATACATTTCTTTATTGTGTTGGAATATGTAATTTACCTTGCTAATTAATCTGCTCATTCTTGTTACTCTTGTTGTGATGAATTTTTGTACACAATAAATGAGCCCATTGGAAATGAGAGCTTCCAAGAACTACTTAGTCACACTGGTAATTCAAATATGAACTATATTGTATCCTGAGGATTGTCCCATGTATGAACAAAATTGGTAATCATGTATTTTGTACCCATATAAAAGCAATTTGAAACAAACTTGAGGTAACGATGAAAATTACTGACACTAAATATTCAATTAGATCACATGACATTATAACAGTATTTCATCCACAAGAGCTTATCTGTCTCTCAGTCTTCTCCAGACGCCTTCTCAATGAATGGCCCATGGGCTAGAAAGCCAGGTGTCAGCTCCCTGACGCCACTCAATTCTCACAATCTTTACCACCAACCAATTACCAAATCTTACTGATTTTGTCTCCTGAAAATTTTCTGATACCTATCTATTTCTCAATGGCTGGGGGGCAGGGGGCTGGGGACAGTGTGGTGGCACCCTCCACTTGCTACTGCTGGCATCCCATATAGGAGGACCCATTTAGCAGACGCAAAACAAACTCCTTGCTTGTGGCTTCCGATCAGCTCAGCTCCAGTCATTGTGGCCATTTGGGGAGTCAACCAGAAGACAGAGATCTCTCTCTCTCTCTCCCTCCAATTCTGTCTCTCCTCTCCGTAAGACTACTTTCAACTAAAAATAAGCCTTGAAAAAAAAAAAATAGAAGCCTGGGATTGTTCTAATTAGGAATGGGTCTGATATGGACTCCTTGTGAATATCCAGCAGCAAAGGGTAGAACACTCAAGGGAAGCATCTTGCAGGAGAGATAGGCATGAGAGAAGCATTCAGATGCAACACAGCCTAACTGACCTGATGCTGTGCTTACAACTGTTGACTCTGTACACTAAAAGTTAGCAAGGCACGTGTCTGTTTTCAGTGCCCACGTAAAGGAGCCCGTCCAGCTTCAAATACAACATCAAGTTGGCTGTCTCCTGACGGTCTATCTGCAGCCCATGCTTTCCCAAAGCGTCACACTTGGGACCATTAGAAGTCAACCAGGCCTCACCAAAGGGATACAAATGTGAACCAAGGTGCCTTAAGTTCTGCCCGCCCCGCCCCTTGCCCACCTGCGCACATCTGTTCTTTGTGTAGATGTCCTCATTTGACCTTGCTAGGAAGGCCAACATGACAGGACTCACCTTTGGCTCCCCACCCCCTGCATCTGAGCCTTTGCATCTGCTCCGTCACCAGGCCCTGGGCCTTCAATCCTTTGAACTATGCCTTAGGTTTTCTACTTCTCCGGCCCATGTCAGAACTCCAATCAACACTATTTCTTGTTTACACAGCTCCTACAGTCTCTTCAGAATCCGATTCCACACCACACCTCACACAACAGCCATCGTAATTTTGAAAAGCAGCAAGCAAAGCACACAATTTACCTGCTTAAGACAATCTCATAGTGTACTGTTACAACTGGAGTAACTTTCATCTGAATTTCCCACCACAGAATTTAAGGAACACAGCATGATCTTGCTTTTGCCACCACTGTCTTTAAAACCAAGCCATGTCCTTGGGTTATGCTGAGCCCTCTACCTCCTCCTCTAGGACTTCAATTTCATTCCTTCATCATGCAGTGTTAATTCCCCATGCCCTTACCTTTCTATCCACAGAGGCCTTCTCCAATCCCCTGCATAAAGTAGCTGAAGTCTTTCAAACTCCAGTTTGGTTCACTACATTTCATACAACTTGTGATTCTCTTGTTTAGTTGTCTAATTGTTACTTGGCTGCTTTACCACGGTATAAGCTCCATGGAGGTAGGAATTCCATCACTCATTAATCATTACATCCCAGTGCCAAGGAGAGTGCCTGGTGCTGATACAGTGTGGCATTTAAAAGCAAATCTGTTGGGAGTTGGTGCTGTGGTGCAGCTTGTGATGCCAGCATCCCAAATGAGCAGTCCCAGATGCTCCACTTCTGACCCAGCACCTTGCTAATGCACCTGGGAAAGCACTGGGAGACAGTTCAAGTGCTTAGGTCTTTGCTACCCATCTGGCAGATCCAGATGAATTTCCTAGCTCCTGGCTTTGGCTTGGCCTAGCCTCAGTCATTGCAGCCAATTTGGGAGTGAACCAGCAAATGAAAGATCTATTTCTCCCTCTCTGTGTAACTCTTTCAAATAACCAGTAATTTTAAAAAATCTGTTAGATGAAAACAAAATGTCCTCTTTCACAAATCAATCTTTCTCCCCTTCCAGAATCTCATACCCATATACGCTGTTTATGCTAACATTGCTCCTGAGCCAAAGAAAAAATGTTTACAGATGTTGCTATTTAGTTTCACCCCAAATTTGTATTTAAGAAATCAGAATATATTTGGTAAAATACAAAACACTGAAGGGAATAAAAAGAATATAGTAATATAACAATACAGGATAGTGTTGCAAAAAAGAATCGAGCAAGTGTAGAAATGGGAAAGGGAAAGTGCGGCGGGGGGCGGGGGGAGGCAGGTGGGTCAGATGAGACCCAACATGATGCTACAGGATCCTGACTTCACAGGGACTCAGAGGACACAATCCGTACATTCACTGTGCTTGGGGTTCCAATCCATGGTGATCCCTGGGCTGATGACCTGGGATTAATACAGATATCTCCCCCTCCTTATGAAACCCAGAGAACAGTGGAGAAATACTAAAATAACCAACAGTGAAGAACAATTAAGAGCTCTACATTGGCTGCAATGAAAAAGTTCCAGACACCATGAGTGAGGACAGTTGGAATCTCAGGAAAGTTACCTGTATGTTGAGATCTGAGGATGAGTCGTCAGCATATATGCGCATTGGGGTATGTTGTTTGGGAGTGGACAGAGGATGGTATTCAGGCAAGGAGAAGCGCACATGCAGAGTAGGCACAGAAACAACTTGATGAGCAGAAGTGATGGGAGATGTACATGAGAGAAGCAGAGTCCCAGGGAAACAGCAGAGGGGCCTGATGGAGAAAAGTCCACAGGTATGAAAAGCAGAGTCTTACAGGCCACAGTAGGCAGTCTGAGTTCAGCCTGAAGAACAAGCAAACCTTGTGAGAAAAACCAGAAAAGCCAAAGATAAGTAAAATCAGAAAGCAAGCTTGACAACCCAATAGAAAGCAGAGTTTGCCTTGGATGATCAGGATAAAGTAGAAGTGATGAGCAATGAACTGGTGTCGCACAGGAGATAGGAGGGTTCAGCTCAAGCATAGTGACTGGAGTCCTCGCTTTGCATATGCCGGCATCCCATATGGGCACCAGTTTATATCAGAGTTGCTCCACTTCCCATCCAGCTTCCTGCTTGTGGCCAGGAAAGGAGTAGAGGATGGCCCAAGGCCTTGGGCCCCTGCACCCATCTAGGAGACCCCAAAGAAGCTGTGTGCTCCTGCTTCAGATCAGCCAAGCTCTGGCTGTTGCAACCATTTGGGGGGTGAACCAGCAGATGAAAGCTCTTTGTCCGTTTCTCCTTCTCTTTGTAAATCTGCCTTTCCAGTAAAAATAAATCCTTAAAAAGAAAGAAGTTAAAGTCCCCATGTCCTAGCATGTGGTATGTGAGCCACCGATGTTCCATCTGCTCTGCTTCTCATTTGGTTCCTTGTTAAGGGTCTGGGAGAGCAGACGATGTCCCACGTGTTTGGACCTCTGCCCATGGGAATCTTGGATGATATCCTTGGCTCCTGGCTTCTGCCTGAGCCAGCCCTGGCCACGGTAGTCTTCTGCAGAGTGAACCAGCCGATGGAAGACCTCTGTGTTTTTGACTCTGGCTTTCAAATAAATAAAACTTAAAAAAAAAATCACATTGAATTTTTTAAAAATTCATTTTTATAGGAAAGGCAGATCAGATTTACAGAAAAAAAAGGAGACGGATCTTTGCTGTTTTACTCACCAAATACCCATAATGACCGGAACTGAGCCAATCCAAAGCCAGGAGCCAGAAGTTTCTTCCAGGTCTCCCATGTGGGTGCAGGGTCCCATGCTTTTGGGCCATTCTCTGTTTTTCCAGGCCATAACTAGGCAGCTGGATTGGAAGCACAGCAGCAGGGACATGAACCAGTGCCTGTATGGGATCCCAGCACTCGCAAGGTAAAGATTTAGCCATTGAATCATCACATCGGGACTTTGATCGAAATTTTTCTCATTGAAATTCAGCTAGACTTCTATACCTAAGTCCTTAGTCTTTGCCACTTTCTTTATGTGCAACTATTGGCGACACTGAACTGGAGCTTGGCCCCCCTTCATATGATACTTACTCTAATGTCACATCTTTGTTTCTTAGTTTCCTTATGCAGTCACTCACAAGCCTATTTTTAGTATCTAAAATACATGTGAGCAACCCATAAGCACCTGCACTAAATAACAACCATCCTAACCGTTTTAGCATAAGTCAAGGCTTCTGAAAACTAAAGTGACAACACTTTTTTTGGTAACATTTTCCACTAGACATTGGATTATGGCTCAGAAAGCACACATGAGGGAAATAAAAAATTCTAGCTAACCAAAATATTTGGCTTTCAATAAGAAATTAAACATTTTAAAAATAAGAAGCTGCATGTTTTCAAACATACACAGTTGAGAAACACTGTAGGAGGCATACAAGATGTTTACTTTTTAGAATATGATACTGATGCACAGGGAGCCAGAGACAGAAGGGAGTCATTTTTCATTCAGATTTTTAATTGTTTTTAAAAAATGCATACACTACACAAATTGGAAAGGTTTGACTACCCCACCAATTTACTGGACTAGACACAGTAAAAGTGCAGGTTTTTAAAAATTTTTTTCATGTTGAACTTTAAAGGCTGGCAGTGTAAACCTGGCTTATTTCAACATGCCAGTTCTGAAAGAATGTCATCCATGGTAAACTGGTGTCAGTAGTAGAGCTGTTCCTATTTTAGGCTAGTTGTATTGTCCAGAATTTAAAGTGGCTGGGCCATAAGAATGAGCCATCTTGTTCCGAATGCCCTGATTTCACGTGGAAATTCTTGTGTACATATATTAAAATGTAATGAAACTGACTCAGTATCAAATAATTCCTAATGACTGTCTGACATAATAGACAACTTGCTTATATGCAATTAAATTTCTTATCTAGACACCCTAAAATGTAAAACAAAATGAAAAAAAAGTTGATAATGCATGCTGAAAGTGCAGAAATTTATTCATGTTATTGTAGAAGAGCAAATTTTCCAGAAAGACAGCAGACACTAGGAGCAGAAGTTGGAAGGAAGAAACAAAGATATGCATTTATTCTAAGTGTGAGGTAAACTATCAAACTTTAATATTGAAGATATATACACTGAGGTAGCAGAAGCTAGAAGGAACAACTGAGAGGAAGGAAACTGGGGTAAAAAAAGTTGCGCTCCATGTTCACAGTGAATTGGTAGAAATCCTTTAACAATTTTGTTCTCATGGCCAGCAGCTGCTAGAACAAACTTTTTCATTCTCATAATTGAAAACAAAATAGATGCAAATGGCAGAATGTGTGAGAAAAGTTTTTTTTTTATATGACACACAACCTCAGAGATAAGTATCTTCGTGGGGGATAGACCAGGGTGAGTGACATAGTCTCTTGGCCGAGCTACGCAATTGTTACTGAGAATTACACACACTTAGGGTGTCCAACGTAATAGTTCACACGAACACAACCTGAGGAAGAGATAGCTCATGTTTATAGCTGGGCGAAGGTTAAAATGGGCATTGTCCACATTTGTCCATATGATGCAATTCAAGAAGTAGGAATGGTGATTTCCTTTTCAAAGGAATTTCATTTATCCCCCCTGCTTTCAGACAGGGTTTTCCCCCAAATTATCTTTAGACTCTTGAGTCTGCACATTAGTATAAACATCTGCAGGGAAGGAAATTCCTCAAACTCCCCTGGTATTCTATTCTTGTATTAACAACCCCACTTCCAAGAAGTTGGTCTTTGGTCATCACACTGTAATTAGTTTCTAGCCAACGTGTCTATCAACAAGTATTTGCTAAGTACACACAGGGAGAATGTTACTCTATTAGGTCTTTGATGGTAGACTTTCCCCTCCAGTTGCTCCTAATTGCTTCTCCCATCAAATCCAACTCTAATCCTAGATTCAAATATTCTTCCAAGGGGCTTCCATTCATCTCATTTCCAATTCCCTGTTAACAATGGAGAAGAGTGTTTACCTGTTAAAGACTGAATGTGTCCCTTATTTAGACACTACAATTTGATTTCAGGGCAGTTTTGAAACCTTATTAGTTCAAACTAAGGAGAGGTTAGCAACATTTCAACTGAGAAACTGAATCCAAAAGCATAAGCAGCTACACAGTTGCTAAACGGCTTTGTCTGTCCATCCCACCGTGTCTACTATAATCCAATGGGAACTCAATTCGTCATTCACATCTTCTTGCTTTTTCAAGTTATTATATACTTTACTCTAGAGATTCATGTGGCTAGACGTCACTAAGCCTTCCTTTTTTAAAACCTCCATAAATTTCAACATGTATGTAGGTTCTTATTTTTCTCAAATTCTAACTTTATGAAGTCAATCTATAGTTTTGATTATTCCTTCTGCCCAAGTTTCCATTTAACACACATGTTAGATTTTATCAATCAAATCACCTGACGTTCAAACACTTCTAAATTTTTCGAGGAAAAAAAAAAAAGGAAATCAACCCTGATAAGAGCCCACTGTTTCTCTCAGTTGCCTTCTTGAATGGTTTCCTATGTTAGATCCTTCTCCATTTTCCACTGTAGTTGATGACACTACCACCACCTCTTCCATATACTCCTTCAAATTCACTGCTCCCAAGTCCTCCTTCTGGTCTCCAACCAAAGCTCTGCAGCCAGCGATCTAAGCTTCCCTCCATATAACTTCACATTCTCAAAAGGTTGATCCAGTTTAAAGTAGCAGTAATGACCTCTAGCCTGAGGCTATCAAAATCCAGTTTTCCAGCATCAAGATTTACTTTAAGCTAAAATCTGCCAGAGCCAGGCAGATTTCAGCATTTGTTGGATGCACCTTTGTCATCTCAGCTTTACTGTGATGGAATGAAGCACACTATCCATATGAACAAAATTCACCTCAAAGTGCTGCACCCATCAAAACCATTAAAAAGCATGATCTGTGCATATTATTCCTTATTTTCCATACCACGCCCATTCAATATACCACTGAGT
Source organism: Ochotona princeps (assembly GCF_030435755.1). NCBI lineage: Eukaryota > Metazoa > Chordata > Mammalia > Lagomorpha > Ochotonidae > Ochotona > Ochotona princeps. The sequence goes on from NC_080851.1 coordinate 22,971,888, forward strand.
CTGGCATTTACAAAATGCTGCTTTTGTAGGTCACTTACAGCTCAAGGACTTACAATAGTTCTTATAAACACCCGCATCAAGTTCAATACTTCAACTAGCTTTTTAAAGATCCACCATCAATTGCTACTTCGTGATCCACCCAGATGGAATTTCTAATCCGGATCTTAGTACATTTACAGACTCAGAAATCACAACCTCTATCCATACCATCTACCTCTGCTTTTTCTATTGGACTCAAACTCACACACATTTCAAGACTCCTCCTCTTATAAAAACTGCACTGAACCCTTCCAGAAACACATGATAGACCAATGTCATTTCCTGGACTTGGTATTATACAATCATTTGAAACAACACCATTAGGGGAAGCATATGGAATCTACACTTTTTTGTGCGCCAATAATCATATCAAAATCTCAACTTGTAAAATACACAGTGTACATCCGTGTGTGCTGATGGGGCGGGGGAGCACAAGTGGAACGCTGAGGTCTTAAGGAGCAGTAAGGATGTTCTGCAAATTCTTCTGTCCACTGGTGAGAGATGGAATGAGTAGACAATGCCACCTTAAGATAAGTACTCTAATAGCTATATGCCAAGGAGCTCAGGGAGCAAACCAAAAGTGACTAGTAGTGTCAAACAGACCAGGTGGTGCTTTGTGGAAAATTACCGCAGCTAGGTCTTCAGAAGCTAGAGGCATGTTAACATCCCACCAAGACTACCTCTCAATGACACAGTTACAAAAGCACAGAAAGTTGAAAAGGCCAGTGTATTTACAGAATATTGAGTAGTTTTGTCTCAGTACAGGATTTTAAGAAAGAAAGGGCAGAAGATATAGCTAGAAGGTTAATGTGGAACTATTCTGTAAATAAAAGCATATTTCATTCTCTCAGTCCTGGAAAAGTGTAAATTCGAAGTATGCACAGATTTCTCTAACATCTACTAATTATGGATGATACCAACATCAAACACTGTGCATTTGCCGAAAGGGGACTAGCTGAGTGTGTAATTAAAGCAGAATCAATGTGATCCAACCTCTATGAAACAAAAGTACAAATACACAAGGAAAAAATACTGGAAGGACACAACTTTATAGTTGAGTTTATGATCAGAGTGGTTAAGGGTAATGGTGATTTAAGACCTTTTTGTTCATCTGGGTCTTCTAAATTTGCACACGGAATGTTTTATCTTTACACTAAAATATGAATTTTTTGCTTTCTTGGGGAGCAACTGACACATAAACTTTTCAAAACACAGATTCAATGTTTTCTAGTATATTCCAGGAGTTGTGGTGTCATCACCACAATCTAATTTCAGAAGAGTACCTTTCACTCTTCACTCCTCCAGCCCTATCCTAGGCAACTGCTAACGCACTTTGTCTCCGAGTCTGCCTATTAGGACATTCTACATGAATGGAATAACATGTTGCCTTTTGTGATGGTTTCCTCCACTTTGTTTCCAAAGCCCATTTGTGTTGCAACACAGATCAGTATTTTAGACACTTTGCTACAAAAGCACATCCCACAGTGTTAATATACTGATTTATTTACTCATCAGATTACGGTTATCTGGATTAGACGTTTTAGCTATAACACTGCAATGCACATACATTCACAAGTTTTCTATGTGTGTGTTTTTTTAGTAATGGCATTAAAAAATCAACCAGAAATCGTGACAAGGAGTTTACTAATAGATCATTTTTGTAACAGCAACCTGAACAGTGAAACACTTTTTTGTAGGAGGTACCAGTATCATGTCTTGGGGACTAACTGAACAGAGCCTCAAGGGAAAAAAAAAAAACAAAAATTAGTTTCTGTGCTGGCCTGAGCACGAGGTAGTGCCATCCACTAGAGTGGGACACATGGAATGCAGCGAGTTCCCTCAGGTATAGGAAACCGGGAGAGATCTGCAGTGTTCTGGTGCAAAGGTGGAGCCTGGAAAAGCAGCAGACAGGAAGGAGCACATGGATCTGCAGTGTCAGGTGGATGACATCATCGTAGGCAGCAGGAGGATGGAGTGCCAAAAGACGGGACAGGGGAGCAGAAACCAGCACAGAGACGACCAAGACAGGCTTGAAAGGACAGCAACAGATGAAGCACAATGTTCTCACAAACTAATGGTATTGCTGTACAACGCCAGAGTGTTCACCAGATCTAGCCACCAGCAAGTCCCTGACAAGACGAAGCATTACACAGGGAATGAGTCATTTGCAACGCCTCGGCCTATGCTCGGCGAGGGAATGCGGAGTGGGAAGGAGGAAGACGTCCCAGGCCAGCTGCACATGCTTCTGCAGCGTCCTGCAAAGGACTTGAGTTAGTTTATCAGAACTGAAACACAAACAAGACCCATAAACACATGGTCATTGCTCTTTAACAACTTACTTCCTCTGGAGAAAAACAATTTTCCTGATATCTCAACTTGGTCCTTTTTACTCTTTTACCATGATTTCTGATATAATTATTTAATTGTTCTCATGCTGGTATTTCTTATTCTTTTACACATTGACAATCTGCCATATTCACTTCATAGGTACACATGACATACATACGTGTACAGACCGCTTTTCATGATGGTTATTTTTTAGCCAAGTGCTTCTTGAAACATGCACAAACTATGGAAAAGGCAAAGTAAGACCTAGATATCTCTGTCACACACACACCCTCTCCTAGAGCCAATTTGTGAGGTACATAACAGGAAGTTCGGTTTTTTTTTTAATTGTCATTTTCTGCATTTGTTGATGTACTTACAACAACTCCCATATCTATTTCTTTCTGTGTTCTTATGACTTCAGTTTTTCACATTTAAGTCACATGTTCATTTGGAATGCATTGTGGCATATGGTATGAGCCAGGGAAGCTAATTCTTTTCTTCAAATGGTTGGCCAGTTCCCAAACACCATCTCTAAACTAATCCATCTTGTCCTCTCTCCAGAGGTGTGGAATGCCATATTAGCATATGTGGTCAGTTAGGGTTAGCACATTCTGAATTCTTACATATATAATTGGGAGGAGAGGGACATTTTTCATTAGAAAAACAGAAGCATACTACAAAGATATTCACTCGAAGATTAATAGACTACTTATAAAATTAGTCTCTACTTAAATATCCTTCTGCATTTAGCAGTACATCAATCCTGCCTGCTTTCAACATTTGACTGGCTGATTCCTAACTGTTGAAAATTGCTCAAAATTCACCATTAATTGGCTGCAGAAGGAGACTACACATCTTGTAAATTTATCCAAGATTTCATGCAGTGAGAAGTATTACTGGAGAACTATTCTTTTCACATGCAATGACCAGCCAAAACCTGGAGGTCAGTCGACAAGGAAGGGCGGAATATTGACAAGAAGGATGATACAGCAGATATTTCGAAGGAGAACAAGTTGTATGTCGAAGGATTAAGAGAAACTGATGAGACCTTCAAATATTTTTTCCTAAAAAACATTCTCTTTGTAAAAGGTGAGTATAGGCCAAATTTGAGTGTTTGCCACGTTGCCAAAAACAAAAATCTCGCTCAATGGTTTCATTGTTGTCTCCAACAATTAGCACATAATTGTAAAACTCTCACATTCTGACTAAATTAAGAACATCTTACTGTTACTTTTAATTGTACATACTTTCCAAATAAACCACTTTTTTGATTTCCAAATATCTACAAGGCCAAATGTTGGTTCCAGGGCAGGTGGTGTTCTGCCGCCTCAAATCTTCCATACCTCAAACAATTCTGAACTTCCTGGTTTGATACAAGCTCACTTTCTCTAATCATACCATTGTCATTCACTGTTAACTTTACAATAGCTATTCTGGAAAGGAAAACGTTATACAAATATTTCTTAAAACTTTTCCCTTTAACCTTATATTTTTACCCTTCCAAACACCTTTGAGATTTTTATATTAGTATTTGTTATTATTAACAGGGAAAAGCTTAAGTTTAGTGGGAATGTGTTATGTGGCAGGCACTTACTTGATAAGCATTTTTCACGTACTATTATATTCAACTTGGCAACAACTCTAACATACTGTTATTATTCCTACTTAGAGCTAAGAAAATGAGAAAGCAGATGGGTGGAAAAATTGACCCCTTATCACAGAACTAGGCAAGCTCCAAGCAAACTGCAAAACCTTTGTATCCCTCTGATGTCAAACACCACTACACCATATTTTCATTTCTTAGAAAATACTGCCTCTTTTAAAATGGACAATTATCATCTTCTCTGTAGGAAAACACAAGTTCAGATGCCCTAAAGTACTTTTTTCCGAGGTCTTTCACCTAAATTTCCTAATAAAAGATTTCATATGTGTAAAAATTCAAATTGTAAAACCAAGAGAAATCATAATGACCACACGAGAGTAAACACCAATTGTCTTATCAAGCAACTGAGATCTTGGAGAATTACATTTGCATTCGACTGACATATGTCGCCTGCAAGTGGCCTCAAAATAACGTCAAACCCTTAAGTAAAAATGGTTATTAATTCAAATTTAAAATACTAAAAAGTGGGAGGCTTAAATATATCTCCCCCCAAAACAGCTTCAATAGTTTAAATGAAAAGTATACTCTATATTAAAATAGGGATTTGTACTCTTCATATCCATTTTTCATCTCCATTTAACATATAAAATACACTTATTCCTTGGTGGGCCACATCACATCTCAATTATTTTTCTGTTCCATGCACTTGAAGATGTTCATCATATTCATCAGATCTTCTTGCTCCCCTCACCCCCGGCTAACTTGTGGCCAGAGATCTGCCAGTGCGAAAGCAAACAGAGCTGACACTACATCCCATTACGACTGCTGACTCACGTGATCTCAAGAAAAGAGCATTGACACTGCACTTGGTCATCTCTTCCAGGCGTTTTTCCTAGCTCAGCTTGCCTGCCTGCCTTGCTATAGGGTCCACACAACTTACTCTCCTAGCTTGGGCTTTTCGGGCTATCACTTACTTAGTCTGCTTCTTGGTGAACGCATCGCCATCTAGATTGGAGTGATGTTTAACAAAAGTAAGGAGGCAATCATAAGATTATTAATGATTCATCCTCACGAATGCTGGAATATAAAATTACTAGCTTCCAAATCACGAGTTAACATGACTGGTCTACTATGACCTCACAGCATTAAATTTGTGTGTAGATGCTTGAACGATTCAGATCTCAGCTGTAATTAGGACTACTGAAATACTGTACTACTTAAAATAGTGTCCTAGACAAGTAGCAAGCTAAACCCAAGTTGCTCAGTCCCAAGGAACAGCAAGTACAAAGCAGGTAAACCAAGGATGAGGTGGCAATCACAGAGGGCTTTGCTTGGTTGGTTGGTGGTTTTTTGTTTTGTTTTGTTTTGTTTTAACACAACCCTGGTGTTTGCGGTGCTGTCCTGGCAACCCTCTGTGACTCTTGCTGTGAGAGCAGAATGCACACACAGCCGAGCCTGGAAACACAACATTTCCATACAGGTGGATTCCTCACAGACCACATTTCCTTAGAAGAACGATACAGAAATCGAAGCTGCAAATACGAGAAATGCAAGGCTGATGGTTCTGCAGTAAAATGGACTCCTATAGGAGAGATCGGGTGAAATCTGACAGGGTAGACAAACGCAGACAGGAGAAATAGGAGGCAGGCCACCCCAAGGCAGTTCTAGTGGACAGGACTTCCCTGGATAGCAGGGAGGGGGCTGTCATCGTGATGTTCTCTGGGGCCGGGAAAGGACACACATCTGAGGTGCCGTCTCAGACGCTAGGACAAAAAAAAAAAAAAAAAACCAAGGGCTTCTGGTGCCAAGATGTTTCTCCATCTGTAACCTGGCAGGAATATGGTCCAACTGCACGCACCCGGCCTTTTCATCCTAACTGCTCATCATTTTGCCTCCATACACCGTCCTTTCCTCAGCTGTCAGTGAGCCAATGAACCCACTAAGCCCTAGGCTTCCATGCACAGCCTCAAACAAGATCAACCCTGTTACAAGTGTGCGTGTGCTTAGGTGTTTAGTGAGCCCTGCCTTCCTGCTGTACTGTCTTCACCTCCATACATTCAGCTACAACTACTCAAGGGAGACTAACCTAACAAGTCACACTATTTAAAGGACTGCAACAGAAGTAACTCACAGGATTTCTTACCATCTCTGAATAATATGTCACCTAAGGAAACTACATGAACTGAACACACACACAAAAAAATCTTAAAACAAACTTTTAATGTAGTCTTCATAGCAAAGGAATGAGTTTGCTATGTGAAACTATTTCTGTTCTCCTCCTCCCCAGCGACCAGACCAAGTTAAGTAAAAAGAAGGCCAGATAAATAGCTTACCCCAGGAGGAGGAGCTGGCCAGAAATTTATTTGTACCATTGTGGTCTGTGTGGTCCAGAGGGATACACCGTAGGCCAGGAGTTTTGGATTCTAGACCTAACCCTTCCGGTAACTATGTAACTTTGGGCAAGAAATCTTGTTTTTCCTGCCTCTGTTTTCTATTTGTAATACAGTAATAATTCTGCATATCTCTGCAGCCTCAAGAATGTGCTAAGTCCAGGGATAAAATGCATGAAACATTTTGAGCTCTGGGAGTGGGGAGGAGTAGGGAAGAGTATCATTGGCAACAACTGAGCATGTTAATGACAAAGAGCACTGACTTGACAATGTGCTTAAAAATAAATAAACGCCCGGATGGAGGCAGGTGGGGAAGGGAGAAGCGGAGAGGCCCTCAGTCATCCCAGAGCGGCTCACCAGCAAGTGGAGAAAGGTACTCTGCTGTGACCAAGGCCACAATGAACAGCATCAATCTCCCCGTGTTCAGCGTGAGTCAGAAAGCTGGCTTATGGGCTCATGAATATTAGACACATCTTCCTCCTGCTTCTTTTCCTCCTGTCTTCTCTTCCTTCTTCCTTCTGCCCTTTTTTTCCAAACATTCAAAAATTCAGCATCGAGGCCTGGATTGTTCCAGATCCTAGACACAGACATGGCCCTCAAATTACCTATCCATTCAGCTCTTTAAAGGACTGCGATTAGCATTACATACTCAGGAACGGTGGACTCAAGGGGCACATGCGCTCTCCAGGCATTGCTTTGCATTGTTTCCCATGGCTGTTATCAAAGAGGCTCAGACAGCATCTGGACAGACTGCTGCGAACCAGAACCCAGTCCAACCACATAGCTGACCCAACCTCCTTCAAATGTCCTCTCACAAATCTGTCATTTTCCTCAAACCCCCTTGATTTTTCTGTGGATAGACATTGTAAGGAGAGTAACACAAGGCTAATACAAGAAGTTCATGGGGAATGACACAAAAATACAAATTTATGCAGTGTCCAAGATTTTTAAGTCCATGCATGATTTTTATAATGCATATTTTTCACGGATGTCTTGGAAACCCTATATATATACATTTCTAAATTTCTTGTACTACCAAAATAAACCCATGTCTTAATTTTCCATGAACTTTCTGAATTCCTATCATATTGAGTTCTGATTACGGTGGCTATTTTTCATTTGTCATCTCTTCTTCCTGAGGAAAGTCCACCTGTATCAGTGGCCAGCAGCCAGATGAGAGGAGGTTCGTGCCACCATTGAGAACACCCTCCATAACCGCTTCTCCGTCGCGAGCCCCTTGTGGCCACATAGCAAAGTCTTTCGGGAGTACATGCTGGGTTCAGTTTGTATGCAGTTCACACAAAACTATTTCCAATCACAGAATATAAAATCCCATAATCTCGAACCAGCTATTTTCTCACCCCTGCCTTTAGAGTACGAATTATACATACACCCATAACAAAGGCAACAGTAGTTTTAAGTATGCCTCTAACAACTGAGCTAGGTTCCTTACAAGCATACAAGTCCTCAGCACCAAGGCAAGCATTATTACACTCGCTTTCTAAAGGCGAGAAAGGAAGGCTGGGAAGTTAAGCAACATACATACCCAGGGTCAACGACAAGAAGGCATAGTGGCAGGACTCAAACACTGGTCTGTTTGCCTCCACCGTCTGCTTATTAGATTACAATATACTGTCTCCAAGCTCATGTTTTTAGGACTTTGCTGGCCTTCCTTTTTACTTCTATGGATTCTAGATGGGGGCAGGGCCAGCCATAACACCCACTTGGATGTGAGGGGGGATGAATTTAAGGTAGATGAGAAGGGGAAAGGGAAAAACCACATCACATCCCATCCCACGACCCTCTCTTTAGAGGAAACAACTATGGAGCTGCTGTATTTGATATTCCCCTTTGTGCCCTACCACTCACCTCTACCATAGGCTGGGAGGAGGCAAGCAGGAGCTAGGAGCTGCTGCCTTCAGGGAGCCCACGTGAAGAACAGTTGACTGCTCAGCCCCTTTCATGGACAAAGAGCAGACCGGATGCCCACACACACCACTAGTCCTGCCGCACAGGACTCGGCTGGACCTTTCTCCATCCTGGCTCACAGGTGCTTCAGCTCGGAAGCCTGCTCATATCCCTGCATCCCTGGCCTTTCTCTTTGTGTCATACGCACTATGCCAATGACCACAATCCAACCAGTCAAGGGGCTCCTCTCATCTGGATCCCATTAGCTGCTTGTATATGCTATTTACATTTATAAATCATGGTGTCACAAGATCACATTTAGGAAAACTTTGCCTTAAACATAGTTATATTCTAGAATCCACTTGATTGGTTAGAAGCAAAATGCAGATTTTATATAAATACATATATATGTACATATATACACACACACACACACACATATATATATATGCAGAGGCAAAAAGGAAAAAAAAGCCATATCATTCCAGAACTGTTTAGAAAGCAAATATCCTGAGAATATTTATCCAAGTGGTTATTCTGGGATATCTGAGGGGAAACGTGAGAGCAATTTCCTTGGTTATCATCACTTTAACAGGAAACTGAAATCCTCAAATCAGTCACAGACACATTCCTTTAAGCTGGTGGAACTGCAATATGCTCATGGCACATGGCCGGAGCCCTTACCTGGCATGACCATGGTCTGTGGGGCAGCCGCATCCGTACTTAGGCAGAGCCGGCCGCCTTTGGCCAGTCGGTCACAGAGCAAGGTGATGTGCTTCTTCAGGCGGCTGGTGTCTTTGGCTGGGTCCAGCTGGCTGCTGAGGTTCACAGCCTGCTCCTTTGAACTCTTGGATAGGCAGGTCTTCAGGAGGTGGGAGATGGCAGCATCCGCCGTTTCCTCCCAGCCCTGGATGCAAAAACCAAAGCTGAACTTACACGAAAGATGACAAAGGACAATTATACAGCCTTATTGAGAGCTCACATTCACGTGCTGGAAATCAAAGTACCTGGCATATTCCAGACCGGCCTGGCTTTGAATTCAAGCTGCTTGACCTGGAATGAATTACCAGTTCCTCTTGGGCTCAACCTCATTTGCAAATAGGGATACTAGTGGCTTGTCCCACTGAGGTCAAGGTCATTAAATGAGACAATATAGAAGAAACAGCTGCCTCCATGCCTGGCTCAAAGGAATCCCTTACAATAAGAAAAATTTCAGATGTAGGTTCATTTGATGCCCCAGTGGGTGACATGGCCAGGATTTTAATTGCCTTGCCCTATCATTTCACATCGGAAATAGAAACCCTCAGTCTCTCTCAGTTACTGGTCCCATAGCCTGCGGGTTATAGACAGAAACCAAAGAGCTTATTTCAAGAGGGATTTTGTGAAACACGGTGGTCCTAGGAAGTCTGATTTCCAGGTGACACAAGGTCATAGAAGGCAAGGAAGTAGACTGGATGAACTGGTCACTGCTGGGAACAGCACAGCTGGGCTACAGTACAGACCTGCAGAGGAGCACAGTGTGACCTGAACACTGTGAAGTCTGTAGTCTTAGGGACACCTGTGCTGGGCAGGGACAGGGCACTGCCACAGGCAGGACTGGGCATGGGAAAGCACCACCCTCAGGTGGGCTCAGAAAATGCTAGCAACAAGGAAGAGGAGAATAAAAGATAACAAGGGGTCACTCCATGTGTTCCCATTTGGCAGCCTCAGGGAGTTCCAGAGATAACTGGGTCAGATCTTTACAGGGGTTCAGAGGCCTCAAGCAGCAGCCCAGGGAACACAGGCAAGCATGAGCGAAAACTGGGTGTTTTGATCTATATGGCTCTGATTGTACTCAGTTTGGTAAGAACTGCAGCACCATTAGGCATGGCAATCGAAGTACAATTATAGGAAAACTGAGTTTAGTCTTGTAAATAATTGCAGAACAATCTAAGCCTTTTGTGTTGCAGGTGAAAAATCTGAGACTTAGGGAGAAGGTGCCCTGGAAGCCCTCCCTCTGTTCCTACCATCCTATCCCAAACTTCAACTCCTCCAAGTGCAAACACTGAGCTCTGACACACTCGACTCCAGAGCCTGCTTCGGGATGTTCTCTTGCCGCTCCCTATCCTTGCACTCTGTCCCTCACTCTAGCCTCTGCAAGGGCTCAGCTCTCATACTGCAGTTATCCCACCTCTACTCTCCCTGGATCTCACCACTCACGACAGCTCAGACGCTGTCGACCAAGAGGAGCATTCCTGGACCCTCTCCGGAGACCCTGGAGACAGACCTCATCCTCATGTACCACTTCTGGCCCAGCAATCCTCAGCCCAGCTGTGGTCACCACTTGCATCCTAGTTTTCCCATGCCTTTACTGTGCTAGATGGTCAAGAAATGTGCTTGTCAGCCAGAGAGATGGTGACATGCCATGTATGGAGTTAGGATCCTAGAGTCGAGAGGACTTTGGAGACTTTTGATTCCAGACTTGTAGAATTTTCCATGGGTTCCTTACCCAACAACACTTATTTATCAAGACCTGACTGTATTGAGATACCAACAATCTAATACTTTTTAGACAGTCTGAGTACACGGAAAACCAGCAAGTAGGTACTCCTGTGGTGGGCCTGTATCTATCCCCCATAGGCCCTTCTACCCACCCCCCAGAGCCATGTAAAATAACTCCAACCTTTCTTTTACATGACAGCCCTTTCTATCCATGAAGACAGCAATTCTGTACCCTCTCCTCCAAAATAAACATCCACATTCCTCCAGTTCTTCCTTCTATAAACATGGTTTTGAGTTTTCTCTCCATCTTGACCACTTTTCTTTGAATAAGCTCCAATTTTAAACACTTAAAAATTTATACAGTTAAATAGAGGTCCTCCAACTGACCCTAAGACACCAGGCTTGGCCTGGGGAGTGCAGGGTAGGACACAGTGGTCCCTTCCATTGTCTGGGAGTTCTGACCCCTGACATCCACAGCTCTCCTTCTCCTGGCAGCTGCATCCCATGCTTCATTCACAAGAAGCACAGACATAGGCCAGACCTGTTCCACACATGACCCATTTCCCCTTTTGGGTTTAGGTTGCCAGGTTTTCAGACCAAAGTTCACATACTCATGTATCCAATAGAGAATTTTCCACTGATTGGCATGACCAATTCATGAGGACATTGTATTCTATTGGCCCACTATTACATGCCACCAGGCAAATTAAGAAATAACTTTAAAACGATCTTGAAAATCCTTTCAAAAGACCTCAAAGACTATAAAAACAGCTTCCTGCCCCCAAACCACTAAAGAATAATAAACCACTGGTTACCACAAAAAAAAATATATTTCTCTGCTACTACCAACATCTAAACTAGACAAATGTCTAAACATTACTGGTTCGATAATAAGAGGTAAATGAAGAAAAAAATAACAACCCAAATGTCATTGGAAAGGATGTATTTTTCAGTCACTTTTGAGGTCATTATCAAAGACCTCTGGAGTATAAGAATGGTAGATCCTTGGAATATAATTTGGCATTTGTTTGCTCTGTGGTCAACTTAGCATTGAAACAGTTTCTACTCTCTTATAACCTACTTATCTAAACCTGCTACCCTATCCATAAATTATAGTAGCTTATTACATTATTAAAGTAGATTGGGCATTTAGTTCATAGCCAGTACTAGAGAATTCCTTTTCCTACTGCCAACTTGCATGTCAAGTTTAAAACCATTCTATATTTATGTACTTGGTGTGGATAGGTCTTTAAGAAATGAGACATGATGCCAATACTTGGAAAAAGATGATTATTGAAATACAGAGTCATTATGTGGAGGACCTGACTTGCTCCCTAAATTCATGTATCACAATAGATAGGAACGCTTATGAAACAAAGAAAGAAACCTTCAGCCAAGATTCTGATTTTTCAGCTACCCACCTCGCTGGTCTCCCCAGTCACTATACCTCAAAGTGAGTATCATGCAGGTGGCTTATGAAACAGTAAAAAAGAGACAACCTTTAATTAAGCTTGTCAAATTAATCACCTAGGGTATCCAGCAAAGTAGCCAAGGAAGAAAAACAAATTCACAGAGCATCCCCATGCAACATGGGAATTCAAGCACCACGCTGAAAATGGCTGAACCACCTCTTCACTGTGTGACCTGAGCTAACCCAATCTCTCTGGGATCCACTGGAGGTCTCCATGATACAGGAATAACACTATTGCCTCTGTCATCTTATTTGGGGAGTAAGATACTAAAATTTTCAGTGAAGGATATTATGGGATAAGCAAAGATATTCAACCCTACTTTTTGAAAGAATCAGAAAATAGAAACCTACCATTAAAATCCAGTTTACAACAGAATAATAAACTTTTTTTTAAAAAAAACCATAAATTTCTGCAGTCTTACGTTTAGAATAGAAACACCGTATCTTTGATTACAGTCGTATCAGGGAAAACCATAAACTACCAAAATAGCACTTACAACCAAATGTGCACAAAATGAACTCCCATGGATAGAGGCAAAGCAAATAAGATCTGTCTAAAGAAACAAAAGGAGATTATGTGGATGCAGTACAGCCTTCAGGTGGGGAAAGAGGATGCTTGCAAGTGCCTGTCTGGCACTACACCTGTGAAAGCAAAGCAAATGTACTCCATTTGCATTTACCAAGTTGAATTCAAGGGGGATACATTTCTTCTTGAAAAGAGGTAAAGGATTCACCATGAGAAGTCTACGATGTCATGACTGATTCACAAATTACATCCTGTTGTGTTATTGTATTTTATCAGATTATACTTGGCCAAAATCAACCGTAGATTACATGTTTTGGAAGGTATTTAAATTTTTCCAGGATGTTTTCTAGGGTCAGATTATTCCCAAAGAATATACTTTATTTAGTGAATCTCTCTTTCATAAAGCCCCAAATGCCGAGTGATTCACTCTGGAGGAGTGAAACAGTATTTTGAGCCTATAATGCAGACCCAAATACCAATTGTATGACCTTTAAGACATCTTGAGTTTAAAGCCATAGTCAATGCCTTTAACGAAATAAAGCATTGAAAACAGAAGTCTAACCTTGTCAAGCTATCACTAATAAAATGAGGAAAATCACACGTGTAAGCTACCAATTCTCCTTCTCTCACATTCCCTTCAAACGGAAGTGATCCATTGGGTTTTGGGAGTTCTTTCTCAGGACTGACAAGCTGTAAAAATGTACTCAACTGAAACTATAGTTGTAGGCTTATTTAACACTGTGAAAAACCAAGCAAATGGCATCCTAGTGAATGAAAATGTAAAACCCGTTTAACAAAAACACAATCAAACCACCACTACCAACAACAAAAACGTGACTTTCCTAGAGTTGAGCTATAATACAAGCAGAACATACAACCTTGCTTCAAACCAGCCATTCCAGTGCTTTCATTTTTAGCTCTTGGTTTGTCAGGAAATTTGGACTTGACCTGTACTCCCATCCTGACCAGCCATCATCGAAAAGAAAAAAAAGAAAAAGAGGCAAAACATGAATGAAATCCCATAGACAGTCACCTGAATCGAAACCTGCAAGTTTGCTTTGGGTAAAGGCTTGCAGTCCTAGGAACTATTTAGAAACAATTTCCCAAAACAAATTAAAATTGGAACATCAAATAGACAATAACTATCCCAAGGGAAAGCTGCCTTTTATAGGGTACTTTAGGTCATCTGGACAAAATTTCCCACTACAAAAAATTTCAAAAATCATTTCTTTAATGAAAGAGAACTAAAAAGATAGTAACAGGCTGGGCTCCCACCTGTCATGTCCAAATGCTACTGTTTGTGTCCCAGTTGCTCCATTCCCATCCAGCTCCCTGTTTGTGACCTGGGAAAGTCAGTCGGGGACAGCCCAAAGCCTTGGGACCCTGCACCCGCGTGCGAGACCCAGAAGAGGCTCCTGGCTCCTGGCTCCTGGCTTTGGATCAGCTCAGCTCTGGCCATTGTGGCTGCTTGGGGAGTGAATTAGCAGACAGAAGATCTTCCTCTGTCTTCCTTTTCTCTGTAAATCTGACTTTCTAATAAAAATAAATAAATCTTAAAAAAAAGATGAAGGGGATACACTAAGGAATTACAGAGTGTTACTTCCATGCTATTATTCTTCCTTATGAGAGTGCTCTCCAAAGTTGGTCCTTTCTAAGTTGGTACCTACAATTAACAAAAACAGCACAAAGACTAACAACTGTTAAGGACTTGTTAAATGCTAAGCAAGTATGCTAGCAAGTGGACAAATGCTATCTCAGTCCACCGTCTCCACTGCCCTACTTATGAGGCTCTAGATGTAACTTGCTTCACCAGGAACCATACAGTTATTACCAGGGGGAACCACAATAGGATCCTAGACAGTATGGCACTGAACCCATGTTCTTGGCCACTACACTGCAAGTATGCCCTTCCCATTTCATTCTATGGATTTTTCAACTTAATGTCACTACAGCTGCTTAGCTTTTCTTATGAAATACTGAGCATTAGAAATTACTTCCCCTAAAAACATTTATCAGCACCGTCAACAGAGTCACAGGACAAAAACTGACATCAGCTTCTCAGTCCACGAGAATCATCTGTACGTGATCATGTGCGATTTCACTGCGCAACTAAAGAAATACCCTGATTGGGGTCAATTTGGTTGAATCAAATTTTTCTTAGAAGCTTTTAGCCCCTATACAGATGTCTCTGCAACCAATCTCCAGTAGTGGTCTTTACACACCATGGTCCTTCAAGAACACAAAAGTCGAGGGATTTGACTCTGATATGAGTCTGAATTACAGATGCTCATTGCAGGAATCTCACTGAGAACACATGGAGCTGTCATTCTACTATCCAATCGTAAGACACACGTGGGTCACAGATTCCAAGTACCCGTGTATCTGAGTTAGGAAAGCTTCAGTGATGTCTAGGGTAAGAGAAGATTGCACATGAATAAATTAAAGGCACCAACCTGCCTCCTCCAATGCTGTTTCTTCAGAATCTCAAAGAACAGGGAAAACCAAACAGAGCGGGGGATGGGGGGGGGGGAGGGCGGGAAGGGACGGAGTCCAAAAATACATCAAACCTCTGATTTAAGTGTAAAGTAATGCAGGATCCTTATCCTGCTGTTTTTCTCCTTTCCCTTTAATTAGCTTGGATTTTTTTCAGGCCCACCGGGAGTCTCACTATTTTGGGATGTGGCTGTCTACTCTTTTGATCAAGGGCCGTCAATGGTTATAGAACAGCTATAGGAATCTCCACATATTTGATGCCTGCTTGGGTTTTCCTCAAGCAGGATTCATGTCTGGAGAAAAAAAAATTAGAATGGTATATGAAATGCTTGGATATTATACAATGTCAGGGTCATTTTTCATGGTGATTCAACTAAGAGGGAAGAGCAGTGCAAATCTCAAAGCTGTACAGTAATTATGAGGTAACAGTTATCAAGGATCTGTACCGAGCCCTAATTTAAAGGTCTTTGTCAATTACATCAAGCACTAGTTCATTCTTTTATGCTCCATTCTTTACGTGTGTGTGTGTTCTGATAGTTTAGTTGGCACCAAGGTCTCCCGTCTCCCTCCCCAAGGACCCTCCTCTCCCCTATTCTCCCCCCAAGTCTTTTAAGATTTATTTATTCTTATTGGAAAGGCAAATATACAGAGAGGAGAAGGGACAGAGAGGAAGATCTTCTGACCATTGATTCACTCCCCAAGCAGCTGCAAAGGCCGGAACTGTGCCAATCTGGAGTTAGGAGCCTCTTCCGGGTTTTCCACATGAATGCAGAGTTCCAAGGGTTTGGGCCGTACTCAACTGCCCTCCCAGGCCACAAGCAAGAGGTGGATGGGAACCAACGCCCAATAAGGGATCCCAGGGTGGAAAGGTGAGGACTTCAGCCACCAGGCTACCATCCTGGGCCCCTCCCCTCCAGTCTTATATTGAGTGTCTTTCATGAGTTTTCACAAGTCCATCATGCTACCACTGGGGTGTCTCTCATCAAAGTAGGAGATTGTCAGTCATTTCAAGGTGAGTCCATCCTTGTAGTGCATTCATGTGGACTTCTGTTTCCACCTGTGAACATATTCATTTCTGCTACATTTCCATGATGTATCCCCACTAGCTTTAATCCGTAGTCATTTATTTAAAATATTCATTTAATGCCAACTGGTATAAGACATTTTAGTAAACACTGAGCTTTAAAAAGCAAAAGGAGTGACTCAGATATGAATCCTACCCTCAAATAGTTTACAGTCAGGTAACAAGAATGCACACCAATACTGATGACACAGAAAATGGAACGTACTTAGAAGTTCAAATGAGTTAGCAACACTGTTTAGCTTCTCTTCCTAGAATAACATCAAGAATGACTTCTCAAATGTAAATTACCCAAGGCAGAAACATCTGTCCTCTTGTCTAGCAAAAATGTAACTTCCCATCAATTTGGGTTAAACATCAGTGAATATGTCCCTTTTAGTATTAGCTCAGGTAAATCACATGCTGATCTGATTCGTCTGTGTATTCCACTAGCCAATTCAGCACTCAGGCAATCCCGAATAGAAAACTCGAACCTCCAAGTATTCTTTCTAAAGTAGTCAAAGCAAGAAAGAGTAAAATCTAGATATGATCCCCTGGCCCAAAGTTCTCCCCCCTGAGCCAAAGTGTTCACTGACGAGGGGCTCCAGCACGGGAGTTCCAATCCCACCTCTGCTGGTTTCTAGAGGTGTGACTCCGCGCGTGTTTCCCCGTACATTGGGACTGATGGCTTTCGAAGGATAGGACACAAGTAGCTTACGTGAGAACTGATACAACAAGTGCTCATGGGAACCGCAGGAGTAAGATGGATCAGCCAGGGAAAGCAATGCCATTAAGGAGTTACAACTCCAGGCAACCAGTATTTAATCCGGCTGGAAAATTCTGGTAGATGGTGTGTAAATACCTCAGATTTCCATTACCGGGCCGGGGGAGGGAGAATAAGGAAGCTGGGCATTAATCCACCAAATCCCACCAGTCACTGATTGAGCACAGCAGCCGTACAGCCTTTGCCAAAAGAGCCTGCAGGAAGAAACTGCAGGTGTGCATCAGGTGGATGGAAGAGGTGAGGAGCTATGCATAAGGCACTCGCAGAACCTGCCACAAGCCTCCGTGCTTCCAAGGGGCAGTGAGCATTGGAAAAAAAAAAACAGGAAAAGTGTCTCAACAATGCCTCGCAACCATGTGAATGCTCAATGACACTGCCAATTGCGGGAGAAAGGTCTAGATGGGGGGAGTGCGTATTTACCTTCTTTACAAAAAAGAAATCTACTTAGTGAGGCTTATTGGGCTTGGTTCTGAGACTGCTAAAAACTATGTGGCAATGTTTATGACCTCAAATTCGGTCCCCAGGGCTTAAAAGGCCACTGCCATGCTGTTCAATCACGAAAATCAGATTCTTCTGAGGAAGCTGCAGAGTGTCACCAACCCCAGAGCAGAAAGGCAAGCACATTCCAGCTCGCGCTATCAGAGGTTTCATCTGTGAATTCTTATTCCCCGCGGGGGACGAGAAATCTGTGGTGCAGGGCTTTTCACAAACTACGCATCAGTGGGATCTAAACTTGGAACTCATAACTGCACTAAGCAATCTGCCAGATTAAAAAGGATGGCAGCACAGACTCAACCCTCACCGTGTCTCACGCCTTATTTGTGGCTTTCTCTTCAGAAATCAACACATGGTGAGCACGCTGCTGGGCAGGCATGCCTGCTACAAGATGAAAAATCAAGGCCTTGCCTCTTTCTGTAACTTTCTGTCTCCTTCTCCCAAACCCTTCAAACCACTCACTTCTGTTAATTTAAAAAAAAATTAAAAGGCCATCATTAAAACTCTCTTCCTCTGTGCTTTACAATGATGCTCCTGCAGCCGTGGGACATTTGTCCACACAGTCCCTTACCTATGAAGCAGGGATGTGTCACACTCAGGGGCCTCCAGGCTTCGGCCATGTTGTGGTCGTCACTGCCTATGGACGCACCATTTCCACTGACTGGTAACAATCATACTCCCCTGTTGAATTAACTGCACCTTAAAATATCTTAAATTACAATGTGACACATCACTGAACCAAAAAGCTATTGAGATCGAGCAGAGAGATCGAGCCATTAGGAGGATAAACTTGAGATTAGTGAAACACACCTTTGTGTCTGAAGAATGACAACAACCTTGTATTTTCTTGCAAGGCGTAAGCTATATGCCTTCCAGGAAGTAAGTCAAAAAGATTCTTCACAGGAAAAAAAAAACTACAGCATGTATTGTTACTGAAATACATGTACATAGGCTTGTATTCTTTCCAAGCAATATAACTAACATCAGGAGAAGCTGTCAAATCTCCAGAATCCATGAGGTCCCACTAATTAACGCATCATGCAGAGCTATTGCTGGAGCAGTAAACACCAATTTACCTAAAATTTCCTGCTGATTTTGAGCAGAAGTGGCTTCATTCTCAGCAATTTGTGATGCAACTCAACAGGGGAAAAAATGTGAAGCTCTACCTTCAGTCGAGAGGGAGAACTTTCAGAATGGATAGATACTAAGACTGAGAAGGGATATCGGGAGGGGAGCAGTGGTACGTTTCCAACGGACTGCTGTTAACGACACTCCTCCTGGCTGAAGGAGCGACGCCCTGTGGAGAAGCACAGAGGGCAGTGACCTGTGGTTTAACAGGTTTAGGACAATCAAACTTTGGAAGTGAAGACGTTTCTGGGATATCCTAGTGAACTTCTATTGCGCCTCTCCATTTCTTCTTACCTAAGCCCAAGAGAAATCTATGATAAAAATTTACATAAATATTTAGATAAGAGCTCAATCATTTTTTAAAGTTGTGATTAAAAAAGGCACTGTGTAATAGTTCATTGAGACTTAGTACAAAGTGACAGCAAGCTGAACTTGAATCCCAATAACCCTGCTCGCCACTCTTCACGGCACAGCCTGTCCCTGCGGTGTGGACCAGCTCACCACTATACAAGCACAGTGCTCAGACAGCATCCGGAGCAGTTGTTCCAAAGGGATCTGAACCCCATCTGACACAAAGCCCTAAGAAATTAATATAACACAGCTTATGTCTTCCAACTATCAGTTTTTAGCTTGCTTTCGGCATTTCATTTCATTGTTATAAATAGAAACACCAGGGTACCAAATGGGTTGTTTACTGCCCTTACTGCATTCATTTCGATACTGGGTCCAATGGTAGGTTTAGTTTTATGGCCTGCACTCCCTTAGAAGACTCTTCCGGAAAGATCAGAAATAGGAGGGACTATTTTACTACGTGCTTGTCAGCATCATTTTTACTGCCTTTGGCTAAATCAGTAAGGATAAATTTGTTTCCCCTTGCATATATTCATTCCTGATTCGACTGGACATTTGTGTTTCCTGATTAGAATTCTGGAGACAGGAGTGAGTATGTGTGCATGTGTGTACATGTGGGGAGTTGGGGTGTAACCTAGGAATCAATGTATCCGCATCTTTAACATCTCTACAGTAGAAACCAAGTTTTCCCTTGTAGTACCCCCGAAATAACTGAGATAGCTTATAAAACAGGCATAAAATGGAGGCAGCATGCTTCCTTTTCAGAAAATTAGAAAATGCAGATGTTGAAAGAACTATGATATAATGAAAATAAGTGAATTTTTAAAAAACGGAGTGAGGCATTTAGCACAGCAGTTAAGACAGCAAATGAGATTCCACATCCCACATTGAAGTGCCTAGTTTGAGTCCAACTCTGTTTCCCACGCAGCTTCTATGAATGTCTACCCTGGGAAGGCAGCCCAGGGATAGTTCAAGTACCTGGGACCTTGCTCCCCACTGGGAGACCCAGGTTGAGATCCTGATGCCTGGCTTCAGCCTGACTCATCCCGGGCTTGCTTGCTTTCTCTAGTTTTTATATGTATGATAATTTATATTTACAGAAAATCTTTGCATTTCTCCCCCATCTCTCTGGCCTTTCAAATGAAATAAAAATATAAAGTTTTTTGTGTGTTTGTTTTTAAGGAAAGGAACTGCAGTATCAAGCAGCCTCCAGATGAAAATTTATATGACTCTAAGCCTAACTGCTTTTACTCAATGAATATTAGAATTTTGTCCTTACAGTTATCAGAACATTGAGGCACATTTATGTGAAATTTTAGAGTATAGTGGTCGCTTGGGTTGGCCCACACATGTGCCACGTGCTCCTTGGCTCAGGGACTGTAGACTGACCAGGGAAAGGGTCAAAGGGATTTATGGGAGGGAGGACCACTGAGGCGGTATGTCACAGGTGAGCAATGACTGCTGACGGACTTCCATTGACAAGACTACTGTACTTGCAGGTAAGTGAAGACCAGACCAAATGGTTTGGAAGGGAGAAGCTGGAGGACACTGATGGGCCACACAGGTGTACCAGCCCACATCGGATGCCTGAGCCAGGTTAGACAGCCTGGGTTATTGCCTAACTTACTCACCAGCACACACTAAAGCAGAACCAGACAACCGAGCATGGTCAGAGAACCGCCGGCACATGCGTGATCTATGGCAGGGAACAGGTCTGGTTGGGGAGCTAAGGGGATGCCCTGGCTGGGTTGCAGTTCCACCAGTGAGTGTGCGGGCCAGAATGGGGCAGCAACCTGGGCTGCACATGACTCCAGTGTCCCTCAGCACAGGTGTGGAATGGCTCTGGGGTATGCCAGACTGGGCTAGATTCCAGCACCCACTGGTGCTCATGAGAGCCAGGGTGAATACAGAACAGGCTAGGCCAGGTCTCAGCACCCACTGAATCACACGAGAACGGTGTCTGGGCGTGCATGAGGAATGGCTGGGCTGTAGCACCCAACAGTAAGAAGCAAAATGGATGTGATCTGGTTGGGCAAGTCCACGGTTCCTGCCAGTACAGCAGGTAGACAGAGAGGCTGGGCAAGATCTGTCACTGGGAGGTGACCTGATAGAGGAGCTTGGGGAACTCCCTTATCAGGATGCAGTCCCAGCAGGTGAGCACAAGAACCAAGGCTGGGAGCAGCCCAGACCAGCCCAGGTTATGGTTCTGCTGGCACACATGGAGGTCAGATCTGGGGGCATGCCAGGCTGGGTCAGTTCATAATACCCACTGTCAGATGTGAAAACCAGGACGTGATGCAGGACGGGTGGGTCTCAGCCACAATACCAGCCAATTTACGTTAGGACTGGGATTAGGGGCTGACTGGGCTGGGCTGGGCTGTAGCACCCACCAGCATGAGCTGGAACTGGGGGTAGACTGGGCTGGGCCAGGCTTCAGCACCCTCTGGCTAATGCCAAGGTGAGGAGAGCCATGCCAGTCTGTGCCACAGTACCCATCAGTGCATGTGAGACCAATGAGGGGTGGGGTGGGGCTGTGGGAGGCTCCTCTGTTGGACCATTGCCCCCACTAGTGAGCAAGAAAAATGGAACCAGGGGCAGACCAGGCAAGGTAGTCTGGTTGAGCTTTACCGCAGCATCAGCTAGAAGTGCTATTCCTGTCAGGCAGTCCTGTCAGGCCAGACTGCAGAATCACCTGGAGATCCAGAACTAGGAATGGGCCCAGTAGGGAAATGGTGGGTGCCACCCTGATGGGCTGCAGTTTCCACTGGTGAGCTTGAGAAACAGAGCTGGGAGCTGGACTGGCTAGAGAGGAGGTGGGACCCATTGGCATGACAGCAGACTGGAAAACTGGGCAGCTGTGTTGAGCTAGGCTTCTACACCCACTGACATGTAGAAAAGCTGAATGAGCCATGGACAGATTTAACCAGTCTGCTACACATACTGACAAGCACAGGAACCAGCACTGGGGGTGGACTTCCTTTGGGGGGGGGTGGTTATTGGGGGTTGCTCCAAAGAGGCTGCAATTCCTGCTGGTGTACCTAAGGGCCAAACGTGGTGGGCAGGGTTGGGCTGGGTGAAGAGACAGAGCTGGTGACAGAACTGACCCAGCAATGCCAACTACCAATGGGGGCGTAGGCTGAAGTGGGGGATGGATAGAAACGGATCAGGTAATGGTAAGCACACACAGGAATCAGGTCTGGGATCACTTCAGATGATGCTTCTTTGGGAATAGCCCCCATACAATCGCTGGACTCAGAACTCCAACCATGGGGACAATCACAGGAGCTGTGGTCTGGCCGTGGAATACAAGTGCCAGAACTGGGCCTTCTCAGTGGCTCAGACAGTGCAGTGGATGGCATACCCAGATCCACGTGGGGGATAAGGCAGTCCAATTAGGACCTGCATAGGACATCTGGTGCCATTGCAAAAGAAAAAGAGCAGAACAAATTGATCAACTACCCTAGCCAAGTGTTGACAGCAAATATCTGGATGAGTGGAGACTAAGGTGGACTGTGCCAGCCAAAGGACCTTGGAAGGATTTACTCATCCTTGGATTGGCAAAACCGACCGCATTCCAGAACTATCGAAACCACCTGAGCAGAACCCTTGGAACACCTTCACATCAGGGACCCTGGGATGACATTGGGTGGCCGTTCCCCATCCCCGGTACTGAGGCAGGTGGGGGGCTGGGTGCACTTCTCCCTTTATCTCCCCTTCCTCCCAAATACAGGAAGATGAAAAAGAAAATTAAGAATGGTCTCACCCAGTTTCCCCTAATCCTCGACCCTTCCCACCCTAACCAACTATGTAAACATAATCAAAAATAAAATTAAATAAAATTTTGCAGCATGTACTGGGAGCTACATGGGATCACACCCGCAAGTGCAATTCACAAGATGGAAGCCATACTAAAAGAGGACGTAGAAACTGACCCGCTTTTAAAGTAGATGCAGGAATGAGTAGGGAAATGTTATTTTAATACAGAAAAAGCACTGTCAGTCGCTGGTTTGATTGAAAGAGGCATTTATATGGTAATTCAGCTGTCCTAGAATGATATGGGGAAATTGGGGCATTACACACTAAAAAAACATTTCAGAGATGTGAGATGGTGGAGCAAACAACGATGGTGGCAAATGCCTGGCACCAGAGTGCATGTCAAACGCAGAGGACAAGATGGTCACGGGAGGTGTGGCAGCAGCTACAGGATGGCAGAGCAGTGGCCACCGAGTCCAGCAGAGGTCTGCAGGGCACGCCACTGCAGACACATGGACATGGAGGCTGCTTTGGATGCTTCCCCAGCAGGCCAGGTGGAAACACAGGTCCTGTGTCAAGGGGGTTCCCCAAAACACTTCCACATCAAGCAGGCCACAGTGGAGGGCTTCACGTGGAGATGCAGGCAGGCCTAGCGCTGGTTTTACAAGAAAGTCATCAGCTTATACTTATATGTCCTAGGTCACAGAAACATCAAACCACCTCCCACCCTTTTTTTGTGATCAGTCAACTCATGCTGAGTAGGGTAAAGGTGTCAAGAGGAAATCACACTGACACACATTGGCTTCTAAGCAGGAATCTAAGTGGGGAGCATTCTAAAGAGGAGGCGCCCCGTCATTTCTATTTCAGTCTCATCTGCTTCACAGAGGAGTTGAGGAAGCACTGAGGACAGCGATGCCTCAGCTCTGCTCACTGCTTCAGTTCCTTGCACTGAAGTTGTGCAAATGTGTCCGTTAAAGCATGATTTCTTCATGTTACGTACAAGAGGGAAGTTTGGGAATCACACATCACAACGTGCACATTTTATACCACTGAGCTCCTATGCTGAAGCATTCCAATAATTTCAAGTTTCCAAACACCAAGCATGTCATTAGAAAAGCCCCAGGATATGTTACATGCTACCCTGACAGGGTAGAATATTACTCAGTTTAAATAACACCAGTTGCATCTAACTGGCAACGACATGGGGTATGTGGCCCTTGTGAATGTGAAACTAATTCTTTTGTGTTTATTCTGCTGGCTAAGATCATGGGAATTACTGAACTATTTACTTTTTGCTCTGGGTTCCCATAGACAGTTGCAATTGTGATGCTACTTAAACAGTCATAAAGGCAGAATGTATGCAGCCACAGACTTCCTCCTTTTGTTTGCCTTTGAAGAGGAGGTCATTAATAACAGCAATGATTAGCCCTCTTGGTCATCACTCAATGCAGACAGCAAGCACAATGGCCTTTACATCAAACCTGACCTGTGACGTTGAGCTCTTTAAATCCTGGTAAGTGAGCCCTGATAAGTCCCTTTACACAAAAGGATTTCCATTATAAACATCTGTTTTCTCACATGAACCATGTTGAACATGTTAAAAATAAGTTTCTTTTTACCTATCAGTAAGTAAAAGGAATAATCAATCAAAAAGGGGGGGTATGAGGAAAATCCACACTGACATGAACCTCCATCCTACACTTTCCCAGGGAATTTGAAAACCCTGGAGAAGGCAATTATTAAACTCTAGAACACAAGGAAGCTTCTCTTATGAAACGTAGATCATATCTAATTAAGACACTGAATGAATCTTCCAAAGAGAAAGGCAAAGGCAAAAATGTCATGCCATGTGCCAGTATCTTTCTAATTCTCGGATTCTACGTAACACATTCCAAAAGTAGCACTGTTGCTCTTTGCATCAGGGCTTCCTCCAGAGACAGGCGAACACAAACCAACCTTAGAATGGGAACATAACATGGCCCTTCTAGAAATACCAATCCAGCTCCTTCCTGCTCACTTTCCATCTACTGAATTCAGACTCCTGGTCACTCCAGATGGTTATGACAACGAGCAGCAGGCCTGTACTGGCACAGGGAAGGGCAGAGGGGATTCACCCACAGAACAACCCCAAGGGATAGTGACTACCTCAACTGCTGCTTCAGTCAAAAGGATTCTGAGGTCATGGTCAGGATCAACAGGAAAGAATCCATGACTCCAATGTCTAGAAAGGCCATACCAAGGGGGAATAGCTGTACTTGTGCCAGTTTGTCTTGCCTCACCCTTTCTATAGATCCATAAATCTTCCCAGAGAAGTTTCCTGATTTCCTGGCATGATGTCTGGATAGCATTGTTCCTAGGATACCAAAAGAATGGCTGCTGATGCACACACTATGGCATAACTGAATATCAGATCCTGTCCTACTTTATTAGGACATGCAGGCTGCTGGCATGGTGGTATATCAGATTATGCCTTTGCCTCTGGCACCTGAATCCCTTGTGGGCACTGGTCTGAGTCCCAGCTGCTCCATTTCCCATCCAATTCTATGTTGATGAGAAAGCAGTGGAGGACGGCCCAGGTCTTTGGGTCTCTGCATCCAAGCAGGAGACCCGGAGAAAGCTTTGGATCGGCTCAGCTCTGCATGCTGCAGTCATCTGACAAGTGAACCAGCACATCAAAGTTCTGTTTGTCCTAACTCCACCTTTCTAATAAAAATAAATTTTTGTAAAATGTCATGCAGAGCTTATTAACTGACAAACTTATTCTCTTCACAACCAACAGTGCTACGCAGTGGAACATGCAGCAACAATGGAGTTATTGTAATCTGGATAGTCTGGGGAGCTGCTCATGTAGAGCACAAAACAGCTGAAATAAGGTCAGTGAGACTTTCTGTGAATTGTATTTCACTATACTTACTTAAACTTCCTGTAGCACATGGCTAATGTAAGAGGTAGTCCAGGACTAGAATGGTTGGTTTCAATGTTGATATAAAACTACAAAGGATGGGTCTATTTACTGAGTTATGTCAAGTGTAATACCACCTAAAACATAGTAGGTACTTAATAGCCACTGAACGAATGGCCGGAGGTTCACTCATGCACTACTTTGCACCTTTGATCTCTATGCAACATCATGGGAAGGAGACATTGAGTATCACAGTACCCTTGGACTCCTATAGTAACAAAGTCCTTATCCTTGGTGAGCAACATTCTCCTCAGAACTTCAAGGAGATCCAGGACCAACAGAAGCTTCCTCAAATCCTGCTCTGAGAATCTGAACTACTCTGAAAAAGCTTCAATTCTTAGCCAGGAAGATACAAAAAATTAATTTTTTATAAAGTCCCTATTAGACACTCTGGAGGAACATTATTTTGGGCAAAACATTTTTATCATCACAGGAGGATGGTAGGGATAAAATCAGATTATCAAACCCACTGATGGAACTGAGTTTAAGAGCTTATCTCTTCTTGGAGATACCAAACAGAACATTTAATGTTTTTGTTAAAGGAAAATGGGGATGTTGCTATAAAAGACATCTGATATACATATACATACACACACACACACACACACACGTCTTTCAGCACCTTAATAAATTACGAATAGTTCACAATACCGGCATTTGCTTGCCCCCTAGTATTGAAAAGTGACAAAAATGGAAAAGCATTACTGAAGAGAGAAATCAAAGAAAACCACAATGAATTCTGTTCCAAATGTGATGATATTTTTTAACAAAATACTCATAATATGGTGCAAAAAATGGTACTTTTCATTAGCAACTGTAAATCCTAAATACTTTTGCTTTGGGAGCTTGATGCCATTGGGGAGAGAACGCTTTAGTGTTCACTGTTGCATTTAGCTTGCTTATGGCACATGCCATCTAACACCACCACAGCAAGTCATTAGGCAGAGCCATTTGAAACGTAAATACAACATCCCCTAGCACTTCCTTCTACCCCCCAATACTTGTAGGGACTTCTGACCTTGAGCTGAGAGTCTTCTCCAAAAATGTTGTCCGCACGTTTGAAAGTTTCCTCCCTGACACATGTACTCTGCCATCCACCCTCAACCAAACCATCTAAATTACATTCAGATTTTTGTGGTATCATAATAACTTCAATATGGGGTATATTTTCAACATTCTGGTAAGAGATGCCTTTCTTCCCTGCCTCGCCCTCTCTCCAAGTTATTTCAGGTTTGCATATTTCATTTTCACATCTCAGTGGGATATGCATCACATAACATTTATTTGTGAGGTCTAAAGGCATAAAGTGGGGGATTGTGAACTAGCATGTCAAAACTGCATACCGTATGTGTATGTCTCAAAGAATGAGAAAGGATTCCTTCAAGACTATAAGCAGTCTCAAGAGCCTAAGTCCAAAGCGAATACCACAACCTAATTAAAGATGAAGAGCATAACAAGTGGTATTAAAATGTCTTTTTGGATTCATTCTTCTCCAAGTTATGTTTTTATCAAATGTCTTGTCTCATTAATGACCCCAACAGACATAATGAGCACCCACACCTGCTAAAACCAATTCAAA
This sequence comes from Ochotona princeps, assembly GCF_030435755.1. Taxonomy (NCBI): domain Eukaryota; kingdom Metazoa; phylum Chordata; class Mammalia; order Lagomorpha; family Ochotonidae; genus Ochotona; species Ochotona princeps. Next base: position 22,999,239 of record NC_080851.1, read on the forward strand.
GACGGTCAGAACAACGCTTTTCTACGCGTGTTGGGAGGATCCACAGGCAGGACAGAAAGCTACAAAAGCCATTAACCTGCCCTTGGGGGCAAACAGACTAAGAGACTCCCCAAAGAGGCTGCCTTTACAGAGCTTCATGGTGGGAAATACCATCATCTCTTAGGAATCAATTCCTGCATTTAGAACTTTTCTTGGGAAGGTGGTTCTTTCGGTCTAACCACTACTTCAGGCTCAACCTAGTGAACATTTGTGTTGTGCAGCCTCAGAGAGCCCTGGTGTTGAGAAAAGTTGCCTGCCTGGTTGGATGTTTCACTGCTGCCATCTTGAAATTTTTAATAGTTACCTAAGGACTTGTATGCTGTAAGTCTGAAGGTGCAACACAGCATGTGCATGCAAAAGGAAGATGATTTTTGCAGTATGCACGGCTCCTTTCACGCACTGCCCCCATAAGCCCAGACGACAGATGGGAGAGAGCAGCAAGTGCAAGGTGTGCCACGTCAGGACTGACTGAGGGGGACACTTCCCTGGAAGGCTTTACAGAAACCAGAACTGGTTTTGAAGAAATAAGGCAACCGAAACAGAACATAAATGACTAACCAAGCCCATTAAAGCCTTCCATGGTCCTATTTCTTCTGTGTATGACCCGATCATTGACACTGAAAATAACGCAGAAGGAAAGGGAAAGACAAAATGACACATAGGGTGTTTTTTTTTTTTTCCTTTCCGTTCTTCCTTGCTCATCAATAAAGTCAAAGTAGAGTATGGGGGTTAAAAGAACATGAAGTCCAAGTCTTCTAATTCTGAAGTTCTGGAACAACAAACTACATGTGCATGGACAAGTCACAGAATACAAAGTGTAGTTTTGTTCACTCTGCATGAGTTTAATGCTCTTTTTCAAGTGGAAGTGCACATTATAAATGGAAAAATTTACACTAACTGCTTATAATTTTTCTTTAACTGGAATGGCATTAAATAAAGCACTCCATGACAGTGGAGAGAAAGTCTGCAATGAAAGAGAAATGCTTGGGCCTAGCACAATGGTTCAGTAGCTAAATCTTCAGCCGGAACACACCGGGACTCTACATGGGTGTCAGTGTCCCAGCCGTACCTTCTAGCTCCCTGCTTGTGACCTGGGAAAGCAGCTGAGGATGGCCCAGAGCTTTGGGACGCTGTACCTACCTAGGAGACCTGGAAGAGACTCCGGGCTCCAGGCTTCAGGCCACTGCAGCCACTTGGGTACTGAACCAGCAGATGAAAGATCTTTCTCTGTCTCTGCTTTTCTCTGTAAATCTGCCTTTCCAAGTAAAAAAATATTTTAAAAAAAGAAAAAAACTTATCCATAGAGGAAATATCCAGAGCCTTAAGTGAATGCCTGGTAGCACAGAGATCCCCAACCCCTGTAAATCCTGTGTTTTCTATACACAAATCTAGGATAAAGTTCACGACTGACCATGGTTTACAGACTGCAGACCTCAACTCAGAGAAGGGAGGATGGGGCCCGGAGGCGTGGCCTAGCGGCTAAAGTCCTCCCCTTGAACGCACCGGGATCCCATATGCGCGCCGGTTCTAATCCCGGCAGCCCCGTTTCCCATCCAGAGAAGGGAGGATGGCTACTGTACTTGCTTAATACTTCAGCACTTTCATCCCACTTGATGGAACAAGAGGTTTGCATTTTCATTTCACACTAGACATTGCAAATTATGTAGCTGGCTCTGCCGTGCTTCCTGCAGCTACCGATCACACCCACTGCCTCTGCTCTGTCTGGTCACCATTTGTTAGCTCTGTCCATTTTCTCCATTCGTCCATCCAGCAGTTTCTGGCTGTGCTGTGCTCGGGCAAGGTACCAAATTCTGAGCAGATGAACAGGAATAAATGCCAGCCTCGCCCTCAAGTATAGACAAGACAGACGCTCAGTCATGGAGAGGAAATACCAACCCCACAGAACCCAAGCAAGAACAAGTGATAATGCATGGAAAATGTACAGGCCACTTCCAATGCTCATTGCTAACCGGCAGTACTCTAGGCAGTGAGTGACCTCATCAAGTTCCTATCCAAATTAAGGGAGACCTTTTCCTCATTTTCCTCTTACAGCTACAAAGGAGAGATACTAGAAAATAAACAGCCTAGACCACGGTGATCATTAAGAGATACAATCAGGAAATACCAGGGGGTAGTGAGGAGTAAAGAGGAGCTTTGAGCCTTTTCAGTTTTAAACCACTAAATCTGAGTTCACAAGCTATCATTCTGATTAACACAGCACGTAACAAGAACCATCACAATCTATTTTCCAACATTGCAATTAACTAGCTCCTTTTCTACTTTCTCAATGGTCAGATTTAGTTGTCATTTTATTGTTGTTAATCTCTTATTTGCCACTGACAACACACATTCTGTTTTTTTCTATTTAGCAGTGTTAAGCTTAAAACATGAAGCACCATTTCTTGCCATTGTGCTTCTTCTACATCTACCACTCTTTAGGAAGCATAATTCATCTGATACAATTTGTGAATTTCCAAATTAGGCTCTTGACTCCGCTCACTGACATCCAAGGAAGTGGTTAGAAATGTGTCCTCTGGGAGCAAATGCTAGCTCTACTGTCCATGGAGTTTCAGAAAAGGACTAAACTGTCAGAGCTCAAGTTTTCCCATATACAACATAAAACAGAACCTTGACTGTCTGACAAGGCCATGTTTAAGACTCAATCAGATAATCGCTATGAAGCACTTAAAATAGTACCTGGGAGCCAGTTAGCTATTAAAATACACACCGCTACCACCATCACCACCACGGCCACTACTACTTTTAGTAATACTATTTTAGGATCACGTTCTCACATCTTGTTTTAAAAATGCATTTGAAGTGATCTTTCTCTGAAATCCACTGAAAAAAAAACTACATGGAAGGGTCTCTAGATTTCCGAGATGCACATTATTTCTTTTTAAGTAAAAGCACATAAAACATCCCGAGAATGACACCTGGCAAAACATACCTTATGGGTTCAGAGATTAGAGATGTTTTTATTTACATAATTTTTTGCTACAACTCCAAATACCAAACTCCTTTCTCTTCCACTCCCTCAGCCCCCTGCCACCCCAAGCTTTTCATCCTACACGGCCTATTCCAGGGTAAAAGTTAATGAACTATATATAAACTATTCGTGTCATTTTTAGCATGGCTCCCTCAGTTCTAACTTTTGAAGTGAGTTTTAAATTTAGGAATGTCAAGCAAGTTAAAATGGCTGAACTGTTTTCTCGGATGGAAAGGGAAAGGAGTAGCTACTCTGAAGGTTTGTTCCATCACTCAATGGAACAAAGCACTGTTTCCCTGGCTGCCCAGGGATCGAAGGACACGTAAACAAATAGAGCAGATTCTACATTAAAAGGGACTACACACCTGTTTTAAAAACAGCTTCAACAACAACAGAAAAAAGCCTTCATTTAATATTTTCTGATGATTTAAGATAGTAGCTGGGTAACACTAAGCTTTCATTTGATAACCTTAGAAAACATGATAGCCGTGGGATACCTTTTCACAACCAGGATCTTTACAGTAAGCCCGGCCACGCCCACTGTGGGCCGGTTGGTCCTTACCAATTCCTGCGTGTCTTCCTGCAGCGGCAGGAACGCTGCCTCCAGGATCGCCATCTGGTCAGCACTGAGTTTCTGCCACAGTCCGATGAGCAGAATCATCAAGTGGGTGGCACTTTTCAACCTGGTGAACAACTGCGACAGATTGCCGTGGTTTTCTTCAATGGCGTCTGCTAAAGCCACCACCTGCAGAAATCAGAATCTTCAGTTAGGGCTGATCTCACAAGCCTTGAAGCCCTCCACCAATTACACTTGGCACGGTTCTGTTTTCCTTTCAAACAACTTGATGAACTTTGTCTTCCACAAGCACAAACTAGGTGAGTAAGAAAACAGTGATCTTTCATCTGCTCCCTTCCTCCTTTAAGGGAAAAAAATCCCAAATGCCCAAAGTAATTCCAAATCCATACGGCCAGGGGATGAGAATATCTGAAATCTGTTTAATGGAACCATTGTTCGGGGTCTTCTTCCCCACTGACTGACCTTCATATATGCTAATGTACGTAGCCTAATAAAGTTACTACAATCTTTATTATGAGCCACAGATTACTCAAAATATTCTCATTGAAGTAATCGCATTTGCTTTGAATTTGAAATCATAATGTCATTACACCATCAGAAAACGGCTGGCTTTTCTGATACTCAGATATGTATGTTCAATGTTATTGGGATATCCGCTAGTCCAGATTTATAGCTAAAAGCAGATAATGTCAAATGTTTGATCTGTTGAGCAATACCACTCCTAACACAAATGTCAAGCACTAGCCCAGAGAGACCTGAAAGGAAGGAAGGAAAAAAGGGCAGGGTGTGGTAGTTTCAAAATGCCAACTCCACTTAGGGTAAAACTGGCAGGGGTGAGTAGAACTGGTCTTTAAAAATCCTTTTGAATGATCCTGTGGGGGGAAAAAACAACTAAAGCAACAATTGAATATTCAAAACTGCCCATTGGTGTTTTATTTTAATGTCTTGGTGAATTTTGTGCTCATTAAAAGTAATGAACTGACAGGAATAGCAAAAACCAGGGCAATGTGAACACCTTTTAAGTTGCCGCTGGCTGGAGGGACTAAACTCAGAGGTGAAGGCCAAGTGCAGGCAGATCATCCATTCAAGGATATTTCATTGTTTACCAACACTGGGCCAGATGACTTGTTTAAAAAACAAATCATCCTTCTAAGGACTGGCAATGACAGCTGTGTGGTCCTCCGACCAAATGGGCAGAGGAGCTGTGAAGGGACAGTCCTCGGAGTGTCCTAGAAACACTGAGAAACAGGTTGGGGAAAGGTAGAGCAACAGGAGGTTGAAAAGGCCGGGCAGAGCTGGGTACCCTGTCCCTTGGCTGAGGGCTGGCAGGAGCTATGACGGGTCATCACCCAATTCCCATCCAGCTCTGCAGGGAGTCGCAGCGGTCTGGATAGAGACCAACATTACAGGGAACTCCTCCTCTTACTATATGCCTACTACTGTGCTACTTTCCATTTGTGCTCAAAAAAAAAAAAAAAAAAAAAGAAAGAAAAAGGACACAACAGACCATAGCCCTGAAAGGACCATCCAGTTTCTTGGAAAGAAAACATACATAACCAATTAGTGGCAAGAAACCCTGCTCCACTCATGTCCTAATTGTACAGAACAGAAAGTAAGTGTGAAACTAGTTAGCAGAGGGACGGATTACTGTGGGCCAGAGTTAATATCCCTGGGGCCTCTTTTACTCAAATGGGACTTGGAACTCATCCCTTCCCTATTATTTCAAGAAGTTCCTTTTGAGGGACAGAGAAAGGCCACTTTCCTTAAAGCAGAAACACCTGGAACCATATGCTTCCCTCCCCTCCCCACAATTACAACAGACTGCTGTTGAGGTTTAAGTTTATACCCTTGTTCCTCCCACGAATGTTACCACCTAAGCCCCGTTGTGCGGCCATAATATGATGACACAGATGCTTAACGTCAAAAACTCCAAATCATACAAAGATCAAGGTCATAAACACCTCGGGGTGCCAGGTAAGCACCAACATTTGCAGGAAACACTACAGGCGATTCACTGGAGATGGATCTCATCTCCGCCTTCCAACGTTTCCATGGAGAAAGGAAAATTCGGGGAGGCAGATCGTGACCACGTACACAGGAACCCAGAGACAATCAAGCAGAAGGCTGCTAGGACCACGGTGGCCACGTTCACGATTCCTCCAAAAAGCATTCCACTCAGGGTCACAAGGTGCCTGTGTGCCTTCCGTCCTCACAGTGGTATTCTCTTTTTCACAGATTGGCAATCAGAGGCTCAGCCAATGTAGGGAATTGGCCCCAAACTGCGCAGGCAAACTGTGCCCAGACTTAGAAGGGCCATGTTGCTTGTGTAACACCTGCTGTCTGTCCTGACATTTTTTTTCCCAATCATTTTACTCAAGTTGGGTTTTTAAAATGAAGTCAGTGGGATGATGGCGCATGTACCAGAGGAGTTATGTGCACTCATCCATGTGAGTCAAGTTCTGACACTTAAAACAGGCACAAACGTTACACACGTCAATGGTAAGAGGCATGCCATCCATTGAACAGTTTTCAGTTTTTCCTTACTTAGATATTAAGTGGAAAATTAAAAACATCAATAGAACTTGTGAGGTGAACTACTGAAGACAGGAAAAAGCTATATATTTTAACAGCCTTTTCTTCCTGCTTTTTTTAAGCAAGGGTCCCTCATTTTAATTTTGTACTGAGATGCGCAAATTAAGTAGCCAGCCTGACCACACACTTAGTAAAAGAACAGTATTCAAACTTTGGTTCTGTTACACTCTAAAGCAAGCTTGAGGTTAGAGGCACTCAAGGGGCTCAGACAGGCATGGTCTCACTGGTTGAGCATAGAGAGCCTCAGAAAGCAAGCAGTGGAGGAAGAAGTAGAGGTATGCTGGAAGCGACTGAGCTCTACCGGCCGGCTCGCAAGAAAGAACTCTTTGTTTCTTAGCCATTTGCTAAACTCAGCCATTACTAAAAATTAAAACATTACCAACTAAAAAAGCAAAGGCAATAAATAGGTCATAACTGACCAGTTCCTAGGAGAAGTATTCCTAATTCATACTGGGCTCTTAAGGTTACTCATGCCCATTGGGTCTGCATGTTGGAAACACTTTGTAGCAAGGAGGTGTTTACTCTACATTCAGAGCACTCAAAATGGCCACAGTGGGAATATTTCAGAATATGGAAAGCAACAAATACTTATGTAGAGTCAGCTTCGATGTTCTTTCCTGCCTTCCCAGATGATCTGCTGTTAAACACTTACCAGATAACCACTGACAACAGGTTCCCAAAATGTATCCTGGAGAACAGATGCTGGCGTGTGGGACTGTAGGACAGCAAGGTAAGCTGCTGCTTGGGACACCGCATTCCCACACTGGAGAGACTGGTCTGACTTCCTGCTAATGTTCCATATAATGGCAGTAAGTGCTACAATCCCTGTCACCCAAATAGGAGTCCTAGATGGGGCCCCTGGCTCCTCGCTTTGGCCACTGTGTTATCTAGGGAGTCAATCAGCAGATGGAGGATCCCTCTTTCTTCCTCCCTCTAGGTGTCACCTTGTCTTTCAGGACATAAAAAAAAAAAAAAAAAAAAAAAAAAAAACTTAAAACAGGTATTGAGCAAGAGGTATTTCAGAATAAAGGAAAAAAAACCTTGGGTAAAACACTAAAGTCAAAAAGTAGAGGTTACTTGTTTGGGAAGAAGCGAATGTTCCACTTTGGGAGACGCACAGGATGACACTAAACTGGTTAACTTGAGCTAGGGCTCCAAGGAACCAGCCTGCTCAGGTCAAGAGCACACACTTGACTCTAGGCACCGGGGAGCCACTGAATAGCCACAGTTTGGACCTTACTGGATGGAGGCTGTGCTCTACGCAGCTACTGGATTATAGTAAACATCTGGGCATTCGCTGAGATGTAAGTGAAGCTTTTATGCACATTCTTCGTTATTGGGGGGGGGGGATGTCCCACTAAGTGTACCCATTTCAATTCCTGGACGCATCCCACTTTGCTCAACACAGCTGTTGCGGAAGAACGACTTAGTGAGACAGCACCCCAAGCCACAGTCTTTCCTGAGCAGGGCCCAAAATACATCAGTCTGAGAGAAGCATTGTCTAAGTTCAGCTTTGCTGGATGTCTCTCTGTGCCACTGTGGAAAGAGTCCACTATCCCCAAAGGGTCACAGAAACTGGAAAGAATTGGGATAAACAATTCCTTATGTAAATTACCCCCAAGGACAATCTTTCTGACCTACTGGCCAGCGTGGAACACTCAACAGATCTCCATGTTCTCAATTTAGTTTTACACATAACAGCCAAGTTTACTTTGTCCTCTGTGAGAGCCAAATGAATTTAGCAGCATTAGCACAGTGAAAAGAGCTGGGAAAACTTGACCCATCAAGACGGAGGTTTGTGTGACCAAGATCTAGAAGGTCTCACACAGCTCAAATGGAATCAAGAACTGGAGCCAACCTGCTTCAGCTGCTAGGACTTAAGTTTTGGGGGGTGTAAGAGGCGGGGAAAGTTACGTTTTGGGGCTCATCACCAGCTGAGCAGGATACAGTTCCCTGGTGTTCAACAAGCCTGAGGCAAGACAGGGCTTTAGGAAACAATAAATGCTAACAGCTTCAAGCACAATGTGTTGATGACCTCTGTTTTGCTTTTTCTGAACTGAAGGTTTCCAAATAAAAGAGAGACCCCCCAAAGGACATCTCTGTCCAACTGCCCTATCAGTTGATGCCAAAGGACTGAAGCAGAGGTCCAGGGAGCTGCTCGAAGGAAAATGCTTGACCCATAAAGTGAGTGTGAAATTAATCCCAAATACTTGCAGCTGCCAAGATAGGCTCTAAAATTGGTTTCAGGAAAGCAGCAGCAGCAGCAGAGCAGACATGAATCACACTGGGTGAACACGGACATGTCCAATTTCTTCACCTACACTTACTATCCAGTCTGCTTCCAGATTCCATGTGGGGCACACAGGATGTAGCAGAACCCACTACATGGCTGTTTAGCCATCGTTTACGGAGGTCTGGCAGTGGGCCAGACACTCTGCTTTTGGCTGTTCTAAGAGGTGCTTTGGTGAACCCAAGGCAGAAGTTACTGCCCCACTCCTGTGTAATAGAAGACTTCAGACCCCCAAGTGCACTGCCCGTGACCATGAAGAAGGGTGGAAAAAGGCAGGAATCCTAACCTTATTATTCTGATCTTTTGGGTGCCAATTCTTCTGCACCAACACACAAAATACAAGGTGACCACACAAAGATCAGCAGGATTTTTATCTTCAAAATTAAAGACAATATGTCAAAAACTACCATTACATCCCCAACAGATCCAATATGGTTTAGTTAATGTTTTTACTCCCAAGTCTTTAACATGAGGCTTGCCTGAGTTGGTTAGCTTCTGTTCAAAACTGGTCAGCACTAAGGAGAATTAGTTCTAGTTTGTAAAGATGGGAAGTGAATATATTGCATTTTCTCACCAAGGGAGATTTTTGTTCAATGTTTTACATAGCTCAAACATATGAAGACTGGGACACAACTCTTTTCTTGCTCCTTTGGTGAAATTACTTTCTGAAAGGGGGTGATGGATTGTCTGCCAATGTCACATTATAAACTTATCAGTAGTCTGAACAAGTTGGTATTTTGTAACAATTATGGTCGGTATTACTGAGGGCTTTCTAGGAGTCATGCATTATGCTAACTTCCCTACAGGGAGTATCTCATTGAATAGATAGATGCTAGTACTGTTCCCATACCACTCCCCTTTAAATATAACAATTACAGAAAAGGATAACAAATGGCATGCCCACAGTCATACCTCAACAAGATCACCGTGAAATTCTGCCTGCACATCAGCCACCTCATAGGCAATATGAGAAACAAACGCTTTCATGAGCTCCCCAGAGGGAAGTTAGCTTCGCTGACCTTCAAATACCCCCCACACAAATTTAGACATGTGGGTGCTGGGTCTGTGAGCCCCTGGGGCAGGGGTTCCTGTAGGGCCCAGACCACAATGCCTGGGTCCTTTGGCCTGTAAGCCCCGGGGCTGGGGGATCCGGTGGGTCATGGGTTGCCTGGCTCAGGTCCTCGAGTCTGCCTACACAGTAGGTTACATGTCTGTGAGTTCCAGGGGCAAGGATTCCGAACGCTGGGTTCAACCAGGGGGTCTGGGTACCCTGGCCCGGGTCCTTGAGCACTTCAGGTGGGGAGACCAGCAGGGTCTGGATTGCCAGCCTTGGGGTTGGGCTTGCCAATGAGAGCTGCTCCTCCTCCGTGGAAAAGACACAGTAGTATGTGGCTGGCCTAGATCCACATGGAGAATACGGAAGCCCATCTGGGGCTTCAGAAGACATCTATTACCATAGCAAAGGAAGGAGAACAGAACATATTGGTCAACTACCCAAGCCTAAATATGACAGCAAATACCTGAGCCAATGGAGACTGAGGTCGACTATGGCAGCCAATGGACATTAAAAGTGTACCCTCACCTTTGGATCGGTGAGATCAACATTTCAGAACTATCGAAAGCACCTGGGGAGAACCCTTGGAGCATACACCACATCAGGACCCTGAGTCAATAGTAGGTGGCCCTTCCTCATCCCTAGATGTTAGGCTGGTTGGGAGGCTAGGTGTGGCTTCTCCCCTGGTTTCACCCCTCCCACCAGAAGTAGGAAGGAGAAATGGAAAAACTGGAAACAATGATCATACCCACTTTTCCCTGACCCTTATTTCTTCTCACCTTGATCAATTACGTAAGCATCATTTAAACTATCTTTTTTAAAAAGATTATCTATTTTAGTAAAAGACTGGCATGGAGAAATGAGTTAAGAAACTGATATTCTTGTGACATGGATAAGTTTATACACCCCCACCCTCAGGATAAAAGCAGGAGGCCATTGGGGAACAGGCAATAGCCCTGCAGCCAAGGAGACAGGACTTTGAATCCTGGCTGTGTTACTGAGCAGCTTCATGTCAGTGTTCAATATACTTCCTCTTCCTGGGTTCTAGTTCCATCACCCTCATAATGTGGGAAACGTGATCTCTCTCATCCAACATGGAGGATTCAAAACCTTTAAAATTGAAACATTTTCCAACAGCAAACTGTCCATGTCACTCCCCCGCCCCCCACATGTCCTTATATTAATCGTCTTGTTTATTTCAAATTTCTAATTTTCATTGATTTAGAATTTCTTATCTATACAGTATCAATAACAATGTTTTTTTAACCTCATAATAGGATTATAAACTTTAAAGAAAATTTTTGAAAAAGGGACAATAGCAAGTGTTGGCAAGAATAGGGCAAAACTGAAGCCCTTGATGCTGTAGGAATGCAGCGTGGTACAGTCACTTTGGAAATCAGTCTGTTCCTTAAGAAGTTCTCATATGACCCAACAACTTCTAAGAATAAGCCCCAAGGCATGAAAATGTATACTCAAACTGTATTCACGAATGTTCAGAGCAGTATTATTTGTAATAGCTACAAAATAAAACAGGCCTGTCATCTGATAAATAGATAAGCAAAACGTGGGCATTCATAAGATGGAATATTCATTCGTCAAAAATAAGCAATGGGATATTTGTGAATGCTTACAACATGGATGGTTCTTGAAGATAATATGCTAGATGGGAAGAAAAAAAACTATACCTAAAGGACCTCATCTCAAGATTCAACTTCTATGAACTATCCAGAATAGGTAAAATATTTAAACCCAGAAAGCAGATTAGTAGTCGTTTCATATTGAGGATGAGAGATAAACAGGACTAAGACTTGATAGTTATTAGGTGTGGGATTTCTTTTAGGGGAGATGAAAATGTTCTAAAGCTAGACTGTGGCAATGATGGTACAGCTCTGTGAATACACTACAGATCATTAATTTGAACACTGAGTGAATGTGTATACTCAGACATCAGTATCACATAAAACTTGAGCCAATAAGATATAAGCAGAAATAATATTGGTAATACTATGTACTTGTCGTATGATCTTTCCTAGTTACTTTCTTCTGTTTTCTTACCTAGAGGGTAATTGTACACAAGATACCGTTAACATCCTTCCCTTTTATTTGTAATTTGGTAACTGATCACTATTTTTAAAATCATCTCTTTATACCCTATTGTGGCTCATGTCAATTTAGTTACAACAGGAAATTTTAATGGATTGAAGAAGACATGGAAAAGCAAGGATCTGTCTGCTGGTATTTGAACTACCACCTCCCAAGGTGAGACAGGACAGTAGGGTAAGTTTAATCAAGTCTCAAGATAAAAAGCTGTGAGACCCTATATAAACAAGTTGCTAAAACCTAAGTTATGCTCATTGGATCCCCAATATCTTCTCCCTTACCTAGTCTCTTCAAATAGGTGCACATAGACACACAAGTTGTCTGTTGGTACTCATTTTGTAAAACTTAGCACTAGACTTATTATTCAGGGAGCTAGCCACGCTCATGTTCTTATATATCATACTGAAACTATGAAAAAACTTGGGGCTTTGTATAAAATATTTCTAAAATGAAATTTCGAAAAGGGATATGGAAAACAAGGTTCATACTCAAAATAGCAGAAGATTTCCAGCAAAAAGAACAACTGATAAGTCCAACATGCCCACAGTTTTCCAGGATCTGGTACACAGAAAGCATCTCATAAATGCTGGATGAACCAATGAACCTCCAAGTCATCCTACCCAAAAAGCCAGCACAAGTCGGAGCCATGCTACAACTGTTACGTCTCAGACACACTGAATCAGGAGCTGTCAGTCTCCCAGTTGGAATAGAACCCAAGTGATGTCACATGGAAACGACAGACCTACTTCAATATATCTGTCATCTGCTTTAAGAAGTTCTCCAGTTCACCTTTAGTCAGAGTTGCCCAACACCAAGCTACAGACAGCCCTTGGTGACGGCTGAAATGAGACTGCAGCCTTCTGCACTGGAAAGACGACTGCCCATCCAGACTTGGAAGCAGCCAAGGACGGGCACACACTTCTCTTTCAGCAACATTATCCAAGACGGGATTTACTGCAGACTCGCACATGGGAGAGATCTTGCAATAAAAGAGAAAGCCTACCAGGTCTAAACTTTAATTGTTCTTCCACCAAAAAACAGTGAAATAAGGTTCAAAGGGAAAATGAGAAGGACAGGGAGGTGGTTTGAATGCCAGAAAAGCAAGTAAGAATTTGGGGAGGAAGCTCCTAACCAATTCACTACCTACAGCATTGATTAGGTAGATGCTGACCCTTCAGCTCAGTACAAGAACCCTGGGGTTCTTCCTTCTAACACACACAAAGGATCTAATGCTTAGTTCCTTTTGCTACTATATTATTTTGTAGAAATAGGCCACTGGATTCATGCTTATTGCTGCACACATGGAGGGAAAAAATTTAAAATTCCCCTTTCCAAAAGGCATTTACCTTAAAGTGATAAACCAAATCCAGGATTGGAACACATAGCCTTGTGACCATTTGCGGTAGTAACAAGGACAGTAGGAAAAGTACACCATACCCATTTTGGTTAAAAAAAAACAAACTCAAATTGTCTTCATAAAAAATCCTGCCACTTTATGGTGATATCTGATGCTTTATGATAGCAAAGTATGATTATTGTGGCTCTTAGAAGCCATGATGGTTTTTCTGGCCAAGGACTGTCATTTTCCCCCAACACCAAGCCACATGTGCTAAATGCCTTAAAAATTCAGAAACTGGTTTTACGCAAATAAATTATTCCGGAGAATATCCTATACTGTGAAATCATTTTTTTGATTAAGAACATAAAACGTGGTAAGTCCTGGAATATAGACTTTGGCTGGGACTTTCCACGTATATACCATTGATATGTTAGAGGAGACAGTAAATCATTCACGAGTCAGAGACACATTCTGCTATTCCTGCAAAATTTATCTGCCAAACAGACATGTAACTTGATCAGCTCGAAGGAAACGAATCCCAACGTTTGGCTCATATGAAGCTAAAAATACAACTGATCTCAAGTCTGATAACTATTTTTACCTTTTTTGCCCTCTGGCTGACCAAATTTTTACCCCTTTCCATAAAATGACCTACACATAGCCAAGTAAAACCCCTATTTAAAAAATAGTAATTAATGGAATCAAGTTGTGAGAAAAAAAAAGACTCTGGACTACAGTTACTCACTGAGCAGATCACCATTTAAGCTGGACTACACAGCTAGCAATGTCGGAGCTCATTTTACAAGCCCTGGAGAATGACACGGTTATCACTCTCCAAAAACAACATCCAAGAGGTCCGATTCCAAATAGTTTCTAAGTTTAGACTATTTCAGGCCACATTCCTACACACAGACATATCAATAATTACGGAGCCACACACACACCCTTGAGTGCCATCTTTGTTGAAGGGCAGTGATGGACAGATGAACACTTGGTTAGAAGTTGGTGCTCAGACACATTAGATCAATTAGAGTTTGTTGGTGATCCGCCCAAGAAGGAAAAAGTGGGGGGAGGGTGGAAGGGGAGAAGCTCTAAGATCCTAACATAGTTATCGATCACTTCCAATCATTCATTTAGTTCCATAGTTTGAGGGGTCAAAGTGACATTTTCAAAATAAAGTAAAACTTAAAGAATTTGGGGAAATACACAAATCATTTTTTAAATGATATATTTATTTTTATTGGAAAGGCAGATTTTTACCAAGAGAAGGAGACACAGATTTTTCATCCACTGGTTCACTACAAGTAGCCACAATGGCTGGAGCTAAGCCAATCCGAAGCAGGAGCTTCTTCTGGGTCTCCCACATGGGTGCAGGGTCCCAAGGTTTTTGGGTTGTCCTCTCCTGCTTTCCCAGGCCACAAGCAGAGAGACGGATGGGAAGCGGGGCCGCTGGGATTAGAACCGGCGCCCATAGCAGAGGAAGGAGAACAGAACAAACTAGACAACTGCCCCAGCCCAATGACGACAGCAAATATATGGATAAATGAAGAGTCTACGTTTGACTATGTCGACCAATGGACACTGACAGTGGTTCCTCTCCCTTGGACAGCATTTCAAAACTAGCGAAGTTACTTCGGCAGAATCCTCGGAGCATTCTCCAAGTTAGGGACCCTGGGTTGTTATCAGGAGGCCAGTCCCTATCCCCAGTTTCTGGGGAGGTTGGGAGGCTGGGTATGGCTTTGCCCCTTATCTTCCCTTTCTCCCCAGACACAGGAAGAAATAGGACATTTGGAAACAATGATCACACCTAAATGTGGGCAGTAATTGCTTCCAGTGGAAATATGGACATTTCCCTAACATTTCCCTAACCCTTGATCCTTCCCACCCTAATCAACCATGTAAACAAAAATGAAAGTGTTTAAAAACTTGAAAAAGGAAAAATCAACTGATCAAATTTGAAAAGGCCTTCAAAATCACCCAATTCAAAGACAATATTTAAACAAAAGTCTAAAGCCTAAATAGGTAACGTTTGGTGGTCTGCCTAAACAAAACAAACAAGAGCAACAACTCCGAAGCTTCACAAGCACACTCTCCCTCCCCAGTGACACCTGCATTAGCTCAATGCATTCCTAATCACTTTATACCAAGTAGGGACAGCATCTCCGTCTTGATTGTACCAGAGGGAAAAAACAGTTTGTCAAGATCCTACGGAAGGTTAAAAGGTATTAAACTCAACTCTGAGTTGGTTCTTACAGCACAGATAATTGAAAACACGTTGCTCTTCACCTACAAAACACATGCTAAGAAGGAGTGCACTTAGTCCAAACATGCAAGCAGAAGGATGGCACAGAAGGAAAATTAAAGACATTGAGACAAGAGAGCATGAGTGCGTCGGCTGCAGGGAGAAGCTGAAGCTGGCATACTAGGACTCTCCAAACGCAAAGCATACTTCAGCTTGGATTCTCAGAGCTTAGTACTTTTCTTCACTGCCCTCGTTTTTATCATTTGCAAAGCTCATTTCATGGATAGCTTACAGTTTGCCAATCTGACCCTGAAGATTCACTTCTCTCTGATCAGTGTAACATCAGGAATATTGAGCTGTCAACTTTACGTTAAAGCAACAGAAAGACTCAACCCTTACCACAGCTCATTCTGGGCACGAAGTTTTTTTTTTTTTTCCTTCAGTCGAGAACAACATTATTGAGAAAGGGCTCCCAAACAGATAACCTGGCTACTCAGAATTAGTGGGTTGAGACACAAAGTCTGAGTGAGAATAGGTAAACACAAGAGAAAAGGCTTTATTTTCTTTATTTAGCAGTAATAATTTGCCAGAGGATACCTGATACGGTAGAGACAGCAAAGATTCTGGTCTTAGTCTGAGAGCATTGCCATTTACTTTAGACATGTTAAACTTCTCCTGAGAATTCTATTTCTCGAACATAAAAACTAGAACGACATGGATTTGCCTCACGGGGTTACCATGAGGACTATCAATGACTGGGTGTGAGGGATGGGCATTTGGTCTAGCCATAAAAATGGTCTTATCTCCTACTGGAGTGTCCAGGTTCAGCCGTCAACTCTGGCTGCTGACCCCAGCTTGGTGCTGATGCAAACTCTGAGAGGAGGTGCTGCTGATGGTTCAAGTAAGCAACCTCTTGGCACCTTTGAGCGAGAACTGGACCAAGTCCCTGGTGCCCAGCTTTGGTCCTAACCCAAGGTTGTCAGAAGCACTGGGAGAGTGAACCAGAAAGTAAGAGCTCCCTATCTGCCTTTCAATTATATAACAGGTAAGTTCATTTTATGTAATAAATTTTACTAGAATTTTAGATTCAATATAATTGCTAGTCCTAATTATATGATCAGAATTAGAAATTGAGCACTTGCAAATATTCTTATTTTTTTCTCAACTGAAATCTACCATTCAACTCATTTACAAGAAAAAAAAAACCATAAAAATCAGTACCTTGTCTGAAAAAAAAAGACAAAAACATAGCATCTGGAACAAATTACAGTTTTAGAAACGGAGAAAACAATGAATTACAATGAATCCTAGGCTTATATCTTTTAAGAATGCTATGTAAGGATAAAGATTTGTGGATTACACAGGGCACAAGGGACATTCAATAGTCACAAGGTGAGGATCAAAGGATTTCCAATTTAAAAAAAAGTTACAGAAATAACCTTTGCCTTTTGCAACACTGGCACCGAATTTCAACTTATAAAACAGTCATAGGTTTAGGACTTTCGTACATTGATGAAGATAAAGGATAAGACACTACTCCACATCACAAACTCAACTGGTGCTCCATACAGGACATTACCGGCTAGGACACTGAAATGATCTCCTTGGCTGGAGAAGCCACCTGCGAACACTGCACTGATGGCAAACAGCTGGAGAGGAGAAAAAGCTTTGTCCCAGAATCCCTCTTTTCATCCAAACGGGCTACCAGAGCCACCTCTCAACAGGCTACTGGCTTACTGTCCCGGAAAGAGAAGTTACTGGACAGAATCCTGAAGGTTTATAGCTTCTATCCCTATTTTCAACTTGGGTCAGGAAAGGATAAGATATTGGACTTTGTTCCCCAAACTTTAGATTACTAAAAATAAACCAAAGCCTTAAAACCCATGTAGCCTAAAGGTAAAGCATTCTGTCTACATGAAAACGTGAAATGATATTCAGCGTGGGAGGGAGGGTTTTATACACTGTAACAGGAGTGACTCCTACTGGGATCCCTTTTATGTTTTGCAATTCCCCAGGTGCACCGGCAAACTTGATTTAAACAAATTTCTCTTTAGCCTTTTCTCAGCAGCATGACTGTGATGCAGCCAGACAGAAGATTATCTGGCTGCTGGCTGCCTGCCTGCCTGGCTTCCAGCGCTTCCTCTCCAAGGCCCGCAGCCACGAGGAGCCCAGTGTCAGTCCACTTGGGTATGACAAAGCTGAGGAGCAGTGGGCGGCACCTTTATTTGGGTGAAGCTGCTCCTTTTCCTAAGATGAAAACACCAAGTGAACCCAGCTGGTTTAGATGAGGGAACACAGCTGCCTCAGACTCAACTCTGGCAGGCAGTCCTGAACAAGGAAGCTAAGTTATGCCCGGTGCACTTGGGAGGATGCTATGGTTGTTCCCCCATCTCACACTGCCTGAAAGAACATCAAAAAGGTTAACTACCCACGTTGGGAAATCACACTTCAACCCACCATTGTGTGGTCAACAGAATTGCACCCAACTGCTGGTGAGTCATCAGTTTCTGGATTCAATCAGCAAATGAATTCATCTTGTTTCTCTTAAGAAGTTGGCTACCTCCACTGCAGCAGAGAACTGCAGTAAGGAACAACTTTGACAAAATGAGCCAATGGCCTTCTGGAAACTCACCCCTAATCAACTATTTCACACTGGATTTGAATAGATCAAGTTACTCGGCCATATTGCCACCTCTTGTCAAGGTTGTTATTCACTGTATCACATAACATTCAGCTGACTGATGAAAATTCTTTTGAGGCCTCTAAATTAGAAAGAGCCAGTCACACACACACACACACACACACACACAGAGGCAATCAAAATCCCCCAAAAAACAGTTATCGCAAGAAGAACCCATCTGTGGCTTTTTTGTCTTTTTAAAATATTAATCTTTAAGATGGTTTGATTCAACTTTTCCCTGATTAGAAAGAAGCCAGATATATGGCTTACATCTGGAAATGTGGGGATACACAGTACGCCCACTCCCGCATAGTCTTCAAAAAGTTCAAAAATGTACGCTATGAAAAACTGTACACATATGTACTTTTTGCTTCATAAATTTGTCATTTAATCCCATTTCTTATGAACATTTTGATTACTCTAATGCATATGTCTGTGTGTGTGTGTGTGTGCATGTATTTTTTTCCCCAACTAGACTCCTTAAGACTTCTTGAGAAATCTAATCTGATTTCCTTTTCTGAAGTTACATACCCCTGGGAATTACTGAGTGGAATCTAGCAACAAGTGTAAATTCTTGTTGAATTTAGGTGGCTCATACCAGGCTGAGCATAGTTAAATTAAAAAATTATGAGAGTTTTAAGCACACTCAATAAATATTTGCAATCACTCAGGGTTTAGTCAAATAAGTCATTTTGGTTTTTGCTATTATTTTAATACTAAGACCAAATACTTCTTGATCCTTTGCTGTGTTCTGATAATTTGCCTCAAGAAGATTCTTACCTTTAAACCTAAGTAACACCTATTAAATGTTTGTCGAGACTGAACTGGCATCTGTTGCATCAACTATTACACAGTATTAAATTCAATCAGTGACTTCAATTTGTTTCCTATAAATAATCGTAATATCAATAAATGAACTCTAGAAATGTCAGAAAATACTAATCGGAGTTGGAAAGTCCAAATGGCTTTAACTAAAGAAATGGAGGGATCCTGAGAAATATGTATGCGCCAGTGAGGAACACCAAGGTAAAACTAAATTGTACATAAACAATAAAGAGAGCCATACACAAAATATTACAGGAAAGTCAGGCCTGGAAAATCTACTTTGGAGGGACTTACTGCAAAACACAAGGACGTGAATGCAGTGAATCCCACATCTCCATCTTGGGCCAGTTCAATATAGAGGATAACCACTTCTCCTCATAGCACAAGATTTCTGCCCAAGGTCAAGAATTAAATCACTGTAAGCCAGGATACCAATATCAAACATTTCAATCTAGTTTTAAGCTATTTCACCAGAAGATAAACTTGTGAATATTTCATTTAGAATTCATGGTGTGGGTTCCAGCATTGTAATGAAGCAGATAAAAAGCCACAGCCTTCAATGCTGACAATCCACATGGGCCCCAGATCATGTGTCACTTGCTGTTTCCCATCCAATTTCCTCCTAGTGACCCAGGGAAAGCAGCCTGACAGGACCCATGTGTCTGTGTTCCTGTCACCCTTGTCTTGGCTCAGTCCAGCCTCAGGTTTTATGGCTATTGAGAGAGTGAACCAGCAGATGCTTCTAACTCTCTAATGCTGATTTGAAGTAGATTTTTAAAAAATCCTAAAATTCTTAAACCACGAGATTAAGACTTAAAATTGCTCCCTTTTTAAGATTTTATCCTGCATATGGCTTATTAATTCAACTTCATGAAGACATTTTATTTTAAAAAAAATTGAATAAGCATCATTTCCATTCAACATTCTAGAAAGAGAATAAGCTACACAGAAATTTAACCTCTGAAAAATCACTGAAGTACCTAATGTTCTAAATCCCTTTCTGCCAAAGCCTATAGAACCTCAGAAGATATAACTTTAATACCATATAATTTCAACGAAAATGGAAATATGTGGTTTCTAACATAGTTTTAGCAAACAAATTTAAGACTAACTCTTAAATTGAAAGAAATGTTTTCCAAAATTAGTAATTACGAGAGAAAAAAGGCCAGTATAATTAGAAGCTCTAAAGCTTACTACTAAACATAATATTATTTCCAGGATATCCCTTTTGGTCTCAATTGTATGACTGTATTTCCTATTTTGAGTCATCCTTCAAGGCACCCTACCTAGGCTATTAGTTAAACTTAGAAAATAGGTTACCTAAGCTTTTGGAAACACAGCTCTTTTCTTTGAGACTCAACTCTTCCTAAAGAAGATTAAAGATCCAATCACAACTAAGTGCATGTGCCTCCTAATACCTTACCACATGTCAGTCAACCAACAGGGACACATCCTGTGCTTCAGACACACCTGAACAGGACTCTAAGTTTCTCCACTTCCCTAACTCTTGCTTTCTTGGATACTAATATAGTAACAACCCGTCTTTACCCTTTTGTTCAAGAATACGAGAGAAGTGAGGGACAGGTGTGTCTACACCCCATATAGGAAGTGCCTGCTTTGAGTCCCTGTTACTCTGTTTCCAACTTGGCTTGGCAGTAAAGAATTCCCGGGAAGGCAGCAGATGCTGGTTCAAGTACAGAGGTCCCTGTCATCCTTACGGGAGATTGAAATTGAGTCTTGAGTTCCCGATTTTAACCTGGGCCAGGCCTAGCTCTTGTAGGCTTTTGGGGAAGTGAACCAGCAAATGAAACATCAATTTGCTTTTCTGCCAAGTAAAATGAAAATTAACTTTTTTTTGAATGTTAAGAAAAAAAGAGTAAGAATTGAACAGATGGGGCCAGCACAGTGGCATGGCAAACTAATCCTGTGCCTGCAAGTTGAAGTCCCAGCTGCTCCACTTCCCATCCATCTCCCTGATTCTGGCAGGGAGAAAGCAATGGAGGATAGTTCAAATCCTTAGGCCCCTAACCCGCCAGAATCTCCAGGCTTCTGACTTCAGCTCAGCTCAGCTCAGCTCTGGCTGTTGTGCTCAGTTAGGGAGTGAGCCAGCAGATGTAAAATCTCTTTGTGAATTTTTCTTTCAAATAAAATAAAATCTTAAAAACATGAACAAATGCTAGATTTTTCAGCAATGTTAAATTGTAGGATAGAAAACGTACAATTTAGGACCAGTCTCTGTAAGGTACTAAAAGCTACTGCTGGTCAGAACATAAACTAGCACAATTATGGAAGATGGTCTGGAGATTCCTCAGATCTGAAAAACCCTATACCCAATCGAAATGGAATCAGTGTACAGTTATCTGTACCCTCGATCATTGCGACTCAATTGAAAAAGGCTGATATGGAATTAACCCAGAAGCCTATCAACTGATGACTGGATTAAAAATGTGGTAGACATGCACTATGGAATACCACTCAGCCATAAATGAGAATGAAATATTTTCTGCAGAAAAATGAATGCAACTGGAAACTTATGCCTCAATAAGCTTGTCTCAAAAAGACATTTTCTGATATAGGACAACTTACATAAAAATACATGACAAGCAGTAGGAATGAAAAGATATGACTGCCATTTTTTATACTGCAGAGGAATTGTGAGCTAGTTTGCTTTATATCTGTTGGCATAATGATGAGTGGCAAGTTAAGCCTGTAAACAGAGTGGATTAAAATTCTGTCTGTGCAAAAACCGTTGAAGAGAACGAAGGGATAGAAGGAAATTGGAAGGAAGTCCAGGCAAGTGAGACAAGTGTAGTTGGCTTCTTGGAACTGTAGCTAGAGAATGCAGAAAGTTTGCTTATATTAGTAAAAAAAAAAAAAAAGTTTGAGAACTGAATAGATGTTGGATTATTCAAGAATGTTAAATTTCATGAGAAAGTTATCATTTAGTATCAATCTCTGACTATTCCAATCTCTACTTGATCTGGCTCTATTAACCACAGGTCCACCAAATGCTTTATTCATTTACATGGTAGCTCAAGATGTTAACATTAATAAGTCAATTTTACCATGTCCCAAGCTACAGAGTATATATCCCTCACAACATTGCTATGAACTGTGCCAACTTACTCAAAGGCTTAACATTATTTAAGTCACGATTTAGCTTTTCATACTCTTTATTAAGGCCCCAAGGGCTTTCAATTCTGCCTTCAAAATATCTTCCTATATTTATTTTTTCATTTCCACTCCAACTAAAACTATCTTCCACAAGTCATAAGTTACTGAAACACAGTTCAACTATATAGAAATGAAGATAATTATATATAACCTAAAGCACTTGTTAATATTTCAAAAACATCTTTTCAGAAAGTTCTAAGACAAGCTACATAAATCTGTGTGTTTACATACAGGCTTCCATCAACGCACTTCAGATGCTTTGGAACCGATTTCTCATATTACACAAAAAATATTCCACATAATTCTAAAATATCATTTGTTATAACTGTATTGCCCGACTACTCTGGTCCTATTTTTATTTAATACAGAAATACATATTAAAGTTATGTTTGCTCCCATGCTATGGAATAATTTCGTACTAATATTCAAAGTCTTCCCACCTTATGATTACTCAAAGTCACTCTCCTCTAGATAAACCACTTCATCGAAACTAAGTTGGGTTACTCAATTATGCAAACTCTACCGGTATTCTTATTGCAACACATTAACTTGTAATCTTCTGCCCAGGTTGTTCACATCCCTCATATGTGTCCTTCCCTCAAGATAAAACACAAGTATCACTTCTTCATTATGAATTCATTACTGCTTCACCCAACATGTTTCCTATACACGTACTGTGCACCAGTACTAAAGATCCAGAGTTGGACAACACACACAACAGCCAGCCCTTAAGCTTCTTACCCACGAAAGTGGCAACTAAACAAGCAACACAAAAATACAATGAGCATGAGGTCACCCATGTGGCACCCCTCAGCAGAACTTTCTCTGTTCTCCATCTTTGGACAAGACATCCTTGCCTGTGAGGTCTACTGCCTCAGCGCAATAACCCTGTCATTTACTTATTACCTACACTATTCATTTCAAAGCTAGTCTGAGCTCCCTTGCCCTGTAATTTACCTTTAGGGCACATGTCTTTCCTCCCCTTTTAAATGGCTCAGTTCCTTACACAGACAGTACTCTGCTTCATCTTTATTGAATTTCCTAGAATTAACAAGTACTTTATTGTGACTGTTGCTAATGCTCATTAAGAAAAGAAAAAACTGACTCAACTGTACACATCTAATAATGGTTCAGAAGATGTGGGTTTTTTTTTTATCTATTTACAGTTAATTTTCATCCTTAAGTAGTTTTCACAAATTCAAAGTCTCAAATGATTGTCTTCTCTCCCAATTATTCCCATATGAAAACAACGCTGCATTCTTTTGGTTCAGCCACAGTGAACTACAAGTCCCTACACTTGATACTCACTGGTCTGAAATCTTTGAAAACTAAGGCAGGGCTGCTTTCTCAACTGCAGCCGCACTCTGACCTACTTGACTGGTTTGTTTACTGATATTGATTTCAGGAGTGTCAATTACTAGTAAATGGGTTACAGTTGAGGGAAAAACAATGTGTTTAAACAGCTTCGAAAACTGCTACTATTAACTTTGCTTCACTTGTCTATTTGGAAAAAAAAAAAGCTACAGTAACCGGCAGACATGTCGAGATCATTTAAATAACAACTCAGATACAGAAAAATATCTAGTGGGAGGCAGTGCTATGGTGTGGCTGCTCAAACTGCCGTTGAGGAAGCCACCATCCAATATGGGTGCCAGTTCATGTCCTGGCTGCTGCACTCCCAAGACAGTTCCCTGCTTTGGCCTGTGAAAAACAAAAGAAAGTGGTTCAAGCACTTGGGTCCCAGCCATCCACATGGGAAACCTGGACGAAGCAACCGGCTGCATGGCTGGCTCAGCCCTGGTCAGTGTAGTCGTTTGGGAGGAGACAGCAGATGCAAGACCTCTTTCCCTCTCTGGAACTCTTCTTGAATAATGTAATAAGTATTAAACATATTTAAGTCAGATTCAGAGATATGCAGAGAAATGAAGCAAAAAAATACCTGGAATCGTTTTTCAAGTTAAAAAAGAATCACCTATCGCTAACAAACGTTCACTTTCTAAATAGGTCAATGCTTTGATAATACGTTTCATTCTGCAATAAAACTACATTGATGCGTTTTGGGCCGTTTCCTGTGATGAATATTTAAAATTAGTACTTTTTCTTTCCAGTTAATTCCAGCTCTGGTGAATCTTGCATCAATTACTAGCTGAAATATTCAACAAAAATCAAGGGCCAGAGACCAGCTACGGGGTCAAGTGGGGAAGGCCGCCACCTGAAGCACCAGAACCCCACAGAGGTACCAGCTGAAGTCCTGGCTGCTCCGCATCCTACCCAGCTCCCTGCTAATGCCCCTAGGAAAGCAGGAGACGCTGGTCCAGGTGCTTTGGCCTGTATAGCCACGTAGCAGATACGGAGGAAGCAGCAGCTCTGGGCTACTGGCTTCAGCCAGACACAGTACAGACTTCTGCAGCTTTTTGGGAAATGAACCAGTAGATGGGAAGATTTCCATGTCTCTCCTTCTCTGTACCACTCCCTTTCAAACAAATAAATCAGTAAAGTAAATAAATAACAAGGACCAGCATTGTACTGCAGCAGCTTAAATTATCAACTGAGACTCTGGCACTCCACCTGGCTGACAATTTGTGTCCCAGGTGCTCCATTTCCAATCTAGCTCCCTGTTAACGTGCCTGGGAAAGCAATGGAAAACGAATCAAGCGCTTGGGCCCCCTGCTACCTACAGGATCCAGAAGAACCTCCAGGCTTCTGTCTGGCCCAGCTCTGGCTTGTGTGGCTATTTGGGAACGGCAAGAGCAGATGTAAGATCTACTTCTCCCTTGCTCTGCAGAACGCTGCCTTTCAAAGTCATAAACCTGGAGCCGGTGTGATGGCATACCTGTGGTAGCAGCATCCTATATGGATATCCTATGGATATCCTATATCCTCATCTGCTCACTTCTGATCCAGCTCCCTGCTAACAGCCTGGGGAAGCAGTGGAAGATGGCTCAAACACTCGGGTCCTTGCTTTCATGCTTCAGACTGGCCCAGCTCTGGCTGTTGTGGCCTTTTGGGGAATAAGTCAGCAGATGGAAGATCTCTGTGTTTGTCGGACTCTGACTTCCAAGTTAAAAAAAAAAAAAAGGTCTTAAAAATATAAATTCTATTTCAAAAATAAAGTAACATAAGTATTACCCAGACTATATCAATACCACAATGAGAAAATTAGTGACGACTCACCACTTCCCAAGCGAACAATAAAGTTACAAATACTGTCATTTTCCTAGGAAAACTAACTTTTCCTCTAACTTAAAGGTTTGTTCCCTGAGCCCAACAGTAGGTTTCAGGGGTCAGCAAACCCCCAGAAAGTGAAATTACCGTTTTGCCTGTTTTTATGCATTTTTCTAGAGGAAAGACACTAAGGTTTTTACAGTCCCACTGTGGCCTCAGACCTCACAAAATTTTTCACAACTCTGACTTTAATATTCTGCTCTCGTCACCTCCATCATACTTAATGGCCCACAACCATTATTATTTCACAGAACTGAAATTTCTAGAAGAACAAGGACACCTACCTGCTGCCTTGAAGCAAGAGACACCAACTCCCTTCCGTCCAAGCATCTGAACCCCGCAGAGCTGTCTTTATAAGCTGCTCCTAACCATTCCACCCCACCAGGCCTCAATTCCCCTGCTGTAACAGAATTACCAATCCTCAACTGCTGGTGTCAACAGGTGACACCAGTTAGCTAATGAACCGGCTAAGGATACCAGGCCAATCTGTTTGAACAAATTGGGCAAATGTGTTCGTGGTTTTTTTTTTCTCCATTTCCCAGATAACTTACTTATCAGGAACTTTCCAATGCAAGTTTTTTTTTACATTTAAAAATATTTCATTTTATGATTATAATTCTATTGGCTCTGCAGCTGCCATATCCCTCCCGCAGGCCCCTTGATTTCCCCTCTACTTTTACAATGGATGTCCTTCCTGAACAGTCACAGTCCATCATGCTGCTATTGAAGTATTTCCCAACAGTGTAGGCATGGACAATATCAGAAAGTCTGTCATCTTACTGTTAGGATAGATTCAATTCTTTCACTGGAAGTCCATCTCTGGTCTGTATGCACAGAGACATACAGCAGTTTGTCTCCATATCTGAACATGTCAGTCCCGCTACTCTTCCATCATATATCCCATAACACACAGACCCAGTGAGCACTGTCCACCACACGGTGAAAATAATACATTTTCATCAACATGAAGTTAACAAACATGCTAGAGAAATAAAAATGCATCGTAAGAGTGGTGGAAACAGGAATCGAAAACCTTCAGTGCCACGAGGGTCACGCACTAGCATCTATTTCAATGCAAGTTTTTAAGCGAAACAAGTAATAGTAATGATAAAAATTATAAGCAGCCTAAGTCACAAGAGGAGGGCATTCCAGGCCATGTCAGTGTCTCCTGACCCTTCATGTCACCCCACTTGAACATCCAGCTCCAACTCTGACGGGATCATCTTTTGTTATAAAATGAGTCTAAGGAATAATCTGTCTTAATATTAATGGCAATATTAAATGAGTCAAAGGAATAATTTGTCTTAATATTAATGGTAATATTAATATTAATGGTAATATTAATTACCATTAATATCAATGACCATTTTACTGGTAATTAGTTATAATTTATAAATAACAAATGCAATCCTAAGAAAATAAATAAATGTTAGTTTTCTCCTTTTTTTAAGATTTATTTATTTAATTATTTATTTTATTGGAAAGGCAGATGTACAGAGAGGAGGAGAGACAGAGAGGAAGATCTTCTGTCCGATGGTTCACTCCCCAATCGGCTGCAATGGCTGGAGCTGAGCCAATCTGAATCCAGGAGCCAGGAGCCTCTTCCGGGTCTCCCATGAGAGTGCAGGGTCCCAAGACTTTGGGCTGTCCTCGACTGCTTTCCCAGGCCACAAGCAGGGAGCTGGATGGGAAGCAGGGCCGCTGGAATTAGAACCAGCGCCCATATGGGATCCTGGCGCGTGCAGGGATGTGGGGAAAACAGGCGAGGACCTTAACCACTAGGCTATCGTGCCATGCCCTCTCCTTTTGTTTATTTCAGTGTCACTCAAGGATGAGTTATTTGACAAATTTAACAGGCAGCTGAAGCCATTTTTAGGAACTCAGAAGAATATCAGTAATACACAAAATAAAACATATCACCCCAAATTTTTCATCTTCGATCTTTTGTAAGAAATTTAGATTCAGTGGGTGAATCAACAGCAATGCCACCCATAGAACCGTCAAAATGTTAAAGACCTTTCCTGACTGCAGCTATTTTAATATTTAGCACGTCATCAATGACTCAGATTTTTTAAATTCCTCTTCCTCAAGAAAAAAAAAATCCAACAGATGAAACCAAAGCATAATGAAACGCCACCTGTAGCGGTTCCAAATGATATTTTCTCCTAACTCCTGGGTCCATCAAGCGATGGCTAAGACAAGAAGTACAGCCACCACGATGACAATGATGATGACAGCCACTGCTAATTGGGTGCTTAGTTTTCGGGATCACTAATTATCCACCTCTCTGTTATTTATTGCCAAACTCTGTAAAATTCCTTTAATTTTGCAGTTAGTTTCTATGTGCAAGAAAATAAATATTCATACGCTGTTTTCTAGTTGCTTCTGGCCAGCAGAGTCATGCCCGCCTCAGGAATCACAATGCAATTAGCAATGGGTGCTCCCGCTCACCCGTGTGACACCTTTCCCACTCTCCTCAGAGAACAATGATCTTGAATATGCTCCTCCAAAAAATATTACAAGGAAAGATATCCGACTTTCAGATGCAGGGGGATGGAGCTGGGTGAGGGGTTGGAGATCTTGCCGCATGGGGAACTGGCAGCAGTGTTTTTGATGCTTTGGGAGTTATTACATAAAAGGATGGTGGAGGGTATTAGGATCTAGTTTGTAGAGGTTTGACATGTTGCTATAAACATGCTAAAATGAAAGGACGGTGCTACAATAAAAAGATTTGTTTTTCTAGAATGTCCCGGGCTAAGGCATGGTTTTCAAAGCAAGGTTCTTAAACCATCAGTGTCAGCATCACCTGGGAACTTGCTAGGAATGCAGATTCTCTGGCTCTATCCCCAATTTGTGGGATCAGAAAACTCTGTGTCTGGGACCCTGTATTTTAACAAACCTCAGATGATTCTAACAAACGTTACGGTTTCCAAGTCATTCGTTCAAGGCTCCAGGAGTTGGTAAAGCACGGCCGGTGCACCTGTCACCCTTATGTTGGTCAGTTTATTGACACAGAGCCACACCAATGCATATGTGTACTGTCAGGTACTGCTACGAGAGCAGAGCCAAGTAACTGCCCGCAAAATACAGATGGACCACGAAATCCAATCATATTTACTGTCTTAATGGGGCCAAACTGGAAGTGCCAACCTCTGAAGCCAGTGACGGTAATTTTATTCTGCTTGCCTGTTGGCGGCTTAGGAATCAATTGAACAGGACGGTATTTGACAGCTAGAATGTAACAGATTGAGAAGGAATGTTGCTGGGCATGATGATGCGGCAGCAGGAAAAAGCATTCCTCATTTCTAAAGAGCACAGATGGGAAGAGATATACCCTTTTGGCCTCTGGATGTTGTGCTGTCTGGATGTGATATTAGAATTCAGCAGCCATCTTGCAACCATGAGGACAGCCAGGCTAGGAGCAGAGTATCATCCCAAGAACAAGGCAAATGAAACATGTCATGAGCCTGAAAGCCCTATGTTAACACTGCTTCCCATAGTCAAGCTATACTACTTGAGGAAAAAAAAAAAACTTAAAAGTAAGGGGCAAAAAACTAGACTTGAAGCTAAGGATAGGGGTGGGGGGACACTCCAACCCCATGTAAGCATAGGATTTTTTTAATTACCTTAAGTTTATGTTTTAATGTTTGTATGTTTGGATCCATAATCCATACAAATTCTGAAGCAAAACAATGCCGGTTTAAAGCAAATTAAATCCCACTCACCCCCGCCCCCCTCCCCGCAACAATGGCAAAGAGTAACTATTTCCTTTTCCATTGCAACCAGAGCAATTTAAACTAACAGGCCGCATTTACAGAAGTATAACCAAAGGTTTACCACAGGGAACACACAGCACAAGCCCAACGTACTTGCAATCATTCCCTCCAAGCAATCAGGAGCAACTGAGGAAGACCGCAACTTGGATTTTGACCAATTTAAATTTGTAATGTATCAAATTCAAGTGGATACTTCAAATCTTCACAGTGTAAACAACCTCATTTTCACATAATAGGATGCAGCCCAGTGTATATTAACAAAATATGTGACCCACCTGGCACTGAGCTAGGGTCTAGAAGCATACAAACAAATAAGACGTGAGCTCCTGCCTTTGAGCAGCTTCTGTCTGGTGGGGAACATGAGAATGTACACAGTGAATCGGGAGACGGCGAGGCCGGCGGCACGGGTCTGCAGTGCGCAACGCAAGCACGGAGGAAGGACAGACCATCGAGTTAGCATCAAAGTCATGAGTAAAAACATATTATGAAAACAGTAATTTGCCATGCAAATACAGATTATAAAGCTGCTATTTGGGAAACTAGTATTTTTAAATGTTGTGTGAAGAATGTAACACTTATACAGCAGATTAACTGGCACAAAATTATTTAAAATTTTAAAATAAATAAAAATATCTGCTGGTAACATATTATGAAATTATTATGAAATAGCATTCTTCGCCCCCACCCCACCCCACTGCCACCAAAAAAAAAAAAAAAAAAAAAGCCTCAATGCCCAGGGAGGTTTATCCTCATTAAAGGATCAACATACACCTGGTAAGAGAAAATATGATCTTCCAAGACTAATCTTGCAAGGATGATTAAGAGTCTTCCCAAGGGCCAAAAAGAGCCCACTCCAGAGATGGCGCTCAGGATTGCCAAAAGGGCTCTAAGGTCCATTTAGGACATGGGGTCGAGTCTTAAACCCTACAGTACCAGCCACCAGAACAGTATCCAACTAAGGCACCATGAAGAAAAAGTTCTGGAATGAATCATTTCATTACACGTCTGGCTAAATGGAAAGGCAATTTGTTGTGGGGTTATGGTCACTGACACTGTTGACAATGTTTACCATGTGGTGAGTTCCATAAACAATGAAGTTTAGAGACTGACTATGAGAGAAAAATAAGAGTGATTTAGCAATTGGGGCTATTGCTACTGTGTGCTGAGACCCAACAACCACAGCACAGGAGAGTCCACTTGGCCCAGGGAGCTCCCACGATTACATGTGCCATTAACTTTCACCATAAACTCTGCTTGTCAGTGTATCCTACAATTATGTCCTTGGTCAAGAACCTCTTAAGCAGTTAACTAACACCAGACCTGCGAGGGACGGTCTGTCCACAGCTACTGCCTAACCTCTGGTGTTACCTACTACCACACCCTCATCCGATCAGATCCAGATTAGACCCTCAACGTCAAGTGCACTTATCACCTTGCCCATGTTGACTACAATCACATCCAGAATCTTGTCTGAGAGATATTTTCAAAAGTATTGCATAAGACGTGAGTGCTACACATTTTTTTTCTGATGCAAAATGATCCTCCTCATGAATTTTGCTTTACTATGATCCACCATGATATCAAAAAAGAAATTAAATACTTCATGATCAAGGTCTAGGCCTTTATCCAAGATTCTCATCTGCTCCTCATCTATTTCTTTTCTCACAAAACTTAATGAACTCACCTGGGTGTCTTGACAGGGCTTTCGGAATGCCTAGTACCTCTGAAGGAATAAACACCACTTTTCTCAGCGCAGTCATTATTTATCATTGAGCAATCCCTCCTACACCCTCCTGCTTACTTCCCGCTGGGCCTGAGCCTCCAGAGGGCCAAAGGCAAGGATTTCTGTGAGTCAGAAGACCTAGAGGGGAAAAGGCTTCTGTGCCATGAGAAACAGCAAGGAGAAAGATCCCCAGGAGATGACTGCAGGCACTTAATGGGCAGAGGCAACACGGCCTGCCGGAATCCCTTACCCTAAGTCACCACTGCCAGCGTGGTCTGCCAGAATCCCTTACCCTAAGTCACCACTGCCAGCGTGGTCTACCAGCTGCGCGGAGATGTGGGTTCCCAAAAAACCCACTTCACTGCTCCAGTGGCAGTTCATTGTCTTGAAAATTCCACTTTAACTGGAAATTTTCTAAAATGGTTCTGCAGCTTGGGTTTGCCTACAACCAACATTAACACTTTTGGCAAGAAACCCTTGTTGCCCAGCTGCCTCCGATTTACTGTCTCCAGGCACAGTCTCCAGTTTGGCTGTTGGGTTCCATACATCTAGCACTGCCACAGCCCCTGGCATTGTGGCGGGATGGAAAGCACGGTGGACGGAAGGGAAGGAGCCTGCTTCTATCGCTAATGAGAATGCCCTTAAGCTCCCTGGACCTGCGTTTCTGCGTGCCTCAGCTCCTTTCCAGCTCCAGTTGGACTGGGCTTTCTCCAGCAGGTCCTGAGCAGCTGTGAAGGGTTGGATGGGTAGCAAAGGAGAGAAGTCACACATACACACCCCTTCAGAGCCTTCAAAATTTAACAATCCTCACCCTCTTTTAGGAAAAAAAAAAGTGAGAGAGAGAGAGAGAAATGCTACTGGGAAAATTCAAAACCAATTGCAATATCTCACCTTGGCCAACTCTGCCACCAACTTCTGTAGTAGTAAATTGGCAGCAACGTTAAAATGAATGCAAGAGCCATCACTTTCAGCTTTCTTCGCTTGTTCCACCAGGAAACCAGGGAAACAAGCAGTGCAGATAAGGCAACATATAATCAGTCCCTGAATTAGCAAAGTTACCCCAACTGATGCTGAAGAAAAACACGCTTTCTCATGTTATCAAACATGGCAGATTATTCCACATGTGAAAATGTCACATTGAAAATTGGGAAATGAACAACCTACAGGATAATGACTATCTACACCCGTGTGTGGCATGATATTCTAGAATCTTCCAGGAAACACCATTATCTGCTTTGCTCAGCTCATTCCTGTCTTCTCTTTTGAAAAGCCCACTCAACACCCACAGTCCTTGGACCCCTAAGACATCCTCCCTGATCAGTGTCCTTTTGTATGTCTGTGGAGCTGCCCAGGTCCCCAATAGAACAGAGCTGGTCCAACCATTCTCTTGTATTCCTCATGTAATGCTTTCTGGGCGTGTGTATGCTATCTCTTCTACAATGGATGTTTAACTGTATTTTTAGTAGAAGTAGTAGTAGTAGTAGTAGTAGTAGTAGTAGTAGTAGTAGTACTTTATACTGTGGTTCCATAGGCTCTGAGGTTTTCCCTCTACCCCTCCCCAAATCCCTTCCTCTCACCCCAATGAAACTTCTAAATGTTCCTAGACGACAGAATGTTCAACTTTCTCCCCTTGCCTATGCCAACAGTGTCATGGCCCATGTAAAGAGCAGAAAGTCAGACTCAAGACTAGACTGATAGACTATTTTACTACAAAACACAGTGGACAATGACGGGGAGACATTATATACGTCCTTCTTAGTACTGTTCTTGCTATATCTCATGGGATCTGATAGTTTTGTTTTTAATTTCATTTCTTCAAAAAGGTCTTTTTTTCCTATTAGTTTCTTCAGTGACATATAGGTCTACAATGGATTTTGTGTTCTTTAGAGATACATGTTTCCATAGCCCAATGTTGTGCTAAGATAAAATTCAGTACCACTCTACAAAGAGGAACTTCCATATTGAACACTGAGATGTGTTTCAATAGAGGAAACTCACTTGCTATGTTCACGGAAAATCAGAGATCAATTACAGAAGAGCAACCAATAGGACTGAGATGGAAACAAATGGAACAAAATAGAATTTACACGAGGAGGTCAGGGGAAAGGCCTAGGTATCATAGTTTCAAGAAAGACCCGAAAGTTAACTAAAAAAAAAATAAATCTAGGTTCTAATTTTCTTCTGTAGAAATAGTTGAGTGCCCTATATCAAATAACTTAGCTAAGAAAAATGATGTTGGTGTTTACTATAAAAACTTTGGGCACAAACACTAAAACAAATATGAAAATTCTGGGGGAAAATTTATGTGATGAAAAAACACAGTAGTACCACAGTTTAGCTTAACACACTAAGTATTCATGAGGACCTAATGGTCCAAGGCACGGTGCTAGGTCTTCACTTCCAAAGATGCACAAAACATGGCCTCCACCCCTTAACTTCCTACTGCCAAGGATCAACAAAAATCTTCTCAGAATGAATCCAAACTAACACATTAACATGTGCTAGTTTCGGCAATTAAAATGAAGGAATCTTTAAAAGTATGCTCTCAAGTATACACTCTTGAGGGAAAAAAAAAAAAGAGAGTATTCTAAGAAAACACAGCATAGCCTGCAGGTTTGAGTCACAAACCAGGGTTACACACTTTCTGGAACCACAAAAGACCAAGCAGCACTTTTCTCTGCTCTTTTTTTTTTTTTCGTAGCACAGCTGGGAAAGTTGTGGGGGTGAGGTATCTGATCCAAAAAGTTACTCTTTTGCTCTTGCTTAGTTATACCAAAAACAGCAATGGTTTCAAACAGCCTTTGTACTTGACTTCATCTTACAAATACTCTCCTACTTCACCAACCATTTAATACTGCATCTCAGTTGGGAAAAAGTTATTTTCTCATTTACTGATTCATCTGTTATTTCTCATTTAATTTGGTAATGACAGCCCTTCTGTCTTTTCAGAGCTTCAACTTTGTAATATAATTCATATCCAGAAAGTTGAGTCGGGTGGGCATTGTGGCATGCCAACTAAGCCTCTGCTTGAGATGCCCACATTCCAAACAAGAGGCCTATCTCTTTGTTTCCAATTCAGCTTTATGCTGAAGGAAGGCAGCAGGTGCTCGCTCAAGTTCTGGGAGACCCAGATAGACTTCTTGGCTCCCAGTTCAGCCTGAGTCAGCTTGGTGGTTGATGGCACTTCAAAGGTGAACCAGAAGATGAAACTCTCTTATCTCTCTGTGTCTCTCTCTCTCTTTTTACATAATAAAGATTTTTTAAAAAAAAAAAGATGCTAAGCAAAATTGATTTTGATTGAAAATCGGTTGTAAATAAATATGTCATTCAAAAAATATTCAGATCTGACAATTGGTATAGCAGTTAAGACATGGTTTGCCTGAATTCCAGTCATAACTTTGCTTCTGCCTCCATCTCCCTGCTAATGCCCACAGTGCAAAGCCAGCAGGTGAGGACTTGAGCAGTTGGGTCCCTGCCACCCATGTGAGAGACCTAGACTGGTTTCCCAACTCGCAGCTTCAGTGGGGCACAGTCCTGGCTTTGCAGGCACTTGGGGAGTGAGCCAATTCATGAATTTCCTAGCTCCTGCCAGCTGATCCATTCCCAAATGCCCCGAGGAGTATTTGGGAGCTCAATCCAAGTCTCTCTAGCAGGTAGCTTTCCTTTGGGAAACACAACTATTTGATCCAACCATAATACCATCCAGGTTTGCATTAACAGGAAGCTAATGTCTGGATGGAGACCCAGGAATCAAATTCAGGCATTCTGATGTGGGGGAGAGGTATTCTGACTGAGATTTTAACCTCTGGGTCACCCTCCCCCTTCACTTTCATATAGAGCTAGAAGGTGATGTAATCAAAAAAGGGAAAACATAACCCGACATTGTGGCATAGTGGGTAAAGCTACTGCCTGCCACCCCAGCATCCCATATGGGCTCTGGTTCGACTTTTCCACTTCTGCTCCAGCTCTTGGGCCTCTGCACCCACACAGAAGACACAGATGATACTCCAGGGTCCTGGTGTTGACATTTTTCAGTCCAGCTTTGTGGCTATTAGAAGAAAATCTCTTTGTGTCCTTCTCTCTATGTAACTCTGCCATTCAAATAAATCTTTAATACACAAGGAGAGAAACAGTATTCTCAGTCTAGTAACCACAGTGGACTGAAGGCAGGTGTTTTTGCTGGCAGAAGCAACTGAGTAAGTAGCCGACCTTGAGGTCTTGCACAGCTGCTGCCTACAAAACCACCTTGTTAGTATCAAAAGCCTCATCTCTAATGATGCATGCAGCCAACGTGTTCAGGAATCTTCCATCACACCTCCGTTGCCACTGGGAAGTCAGTCACATTGTCGTAAGACTCATCAGCCTTGAATGGTTGTTCTTCAATGAATGTCGTGTGCGTGTGCGTGTGTGGGGGTGGGTGGGTGGGGTGGAGGACTAAGTGTCCTGATAGCAGGGAACCTATACGAGAGAAGCCATGCTTAATCTCTTCCAACACCGCCCCTGCCCCGAGCATCCCAGACTGAGGCCAACACTCTGCCACGCTCCTGTCCACGATGGGCGCCCCATGTCCCCAGGCTTCTTCCTCTCTGGATTGTTGCCAACTGATACTGTCCTATTTCTTCCTGGTTATGCAATTACTCTTTAGTTTCTGTTTATCCTTTTCTAAGTGACTTTAAGGATCTACAAGGCGATGTTATGATTCTTACTCTCCCACTAAGTAATCCAATAGTGTCTTAAAAGGCCACCATTCTTCCAACCAAGATGTGAAAACAATCTAACCTTTTGCCACAGGGTGAACACATTGAGAAAATGTGACGCATGTACATGTATACACATGTGCGCGTACATATGCTCACGCAGGAGAAAATGACTCAACAATAACAACAAAAGCAAAAACAGGCTTGCCGTTTACAACATGACTGAAACTGGAAGACAGTGCACTAAGTGAAAAAACCAGGATCAGAAATGCAAATACTGCCAATGTCACTTACATGCAGAATCTAAAAACAAATAGCAAAATGGTGATTCCAAAGGTTAGAAGACAGTAAACAGGGGGAAGGAGATGTTGGTTAAAGACTATAAATGTTCAATTCTGTGGATGAAGGAACTCCCAAGACCTAATGCATACATGGTAATTACAGTTAATAACACTGTTGCGCATACTTGAAAGCTGCTAAAAAAGCTTC
Source organism: Ochotona princeps (assembly GCF_030435755.1). Taxonomy (NCBI): domain Eukaryota; kingdom Metazoa; phylum Chordata; class Mammalia; order Lagomorpha; family Ochotonidae; genus Ochotona; species Ochotona princeps. The sequence goes on from NC_080851.1 coordinate 23,035,050, forward strand.
TATTAAAGTGTTCTTACCACACTCACACAGATACAGTCTTAGCTATGAGGTGGTGGATATGTTCTTTAGCTTGACCGTGAGAATAATTTCCCAAGGTAAACACATCAAAATACCAGGTTGGCACTTTATAAAAATATACAATTTTTATTTGTCAAGCACACTTCAATAAAGCTAAGAAGAGAAAGATTATCATTATTCCTAACGAAACGATCGCTCTTGATTTGGACTCACAGAGAGATTAATAGTTGAAGCATGGCCACTTTGAATGTAAACAGTATCTTGGAATCAGTTAATTTTTCATAGGGTATTCACTTTATCTTTTCAGTAGAAGCCACGGCCCAAGAACGAACAATTCCTCAGTTTATTAACTTGAACACAATAACGGTCATGTTTCCCCCTGCTGGTGATGCTCTGCAATTGCAGAGCTCACTGAACCCAACCCCTTGCCTGCCCCTGCCCCCCACCACTCCACACAGAAAAGCATCCAAACGGATGATAAAATAAACATGCCTCATGGATTCCTTAGTGGCAAAAAGTCAAAGAAAGATGAGCCAAGCACACTTATTTCTTTTTTCCCTACAGACTCTGGCTTTCTAGAACAAAAGTATTATTGCTGAAGTACAATTATTGGAGTCATTAACTTTCATCGTTAGGTAGAATTGCCACCGAGGAACCAGGGGACATTCACAAACCCTGGCTTGTATGGAAGAACTGGTGATACTCCACAAGGACATCAAAATTAACAATGGACTTACACAGCACACTCTGGCTGGCTGACACATGCCGGCAGCTGGCGGGGAGAGCAACAGATCATCTAAACCAATGAGTTTGAAGATTCTATTTCCTCATCGATAAAATGTGTATAATATCAGGTGATTGTAAGATTTCAAGAATTAACAATAACCGGTTATTTGCTAATGTTAGATGTGAACATACAGGACCTGAGCATGAGTTCATGAGCAAAAAAAAAAGTCTTTACAAAACGACAAGGAAGCTTTTCAGTATCAGTTTCTTTACATGTTTATTGTGCCCACACGGTCTACTAGGAAGAAAACAGACTATTTTGTGGAATACCAATCAGAGAAAGCAGTCACCCAGTCAAGGAATAAATGGAAAAATATGGCATTAATCTCAGAAGTTAGGTCCAAACCCCTTACTATATGGAACTCCAGGCCACCTGAAAAACAGTTGTCTCATTTTCCTAAGCTCCTGTTGCATTATGACCTAGCTTTTCTGATAATGATGTCTGCCTGAGTTAAACAAAGCAACCGTCATATTTTAAGCATGTTTTTCCTTTCATATAATCCTCATAACCAAAGCAGCCAGTCAGATTTACAGAGTGAGCCACACAAAACACTACACAAATTTGTGTACAGTGTAGATGGAATACAGGTTTAACAATAAAAATATTGTCACTAAAAAAGCATGAAATATATTTTAAAGTAATAGAAAGAAAGGTACTTAAATGACATCATCTTAGATATGTCAACCTCATTGAACTTGCAATTGATGTATCTAGAAAAAAGTGTTAACAAGTTTTCATATACCCATGTAAGACATAAATGCAGATTCACCATATTTCAGAGGGCAGGGGCCACAGGTGGCCATGGTTTAAATGTGACACTTGCTCTCTTCTTTAGTGAATCCAGTATCTACTGAACTGGTCAACTATTGGATGGGTCTCATTCAATAAACTCTTCTGCCTTGGCAGACAGAATAGCTTCAAAGCCTGATAGACTCAAAAACCTTATTTTAACTTTGTTTACATCTAGTTGCAATAGCCCCATTGTACTAGCTGAAGCTTGTTCCAGAGTAGAGAAATTTGACTAACTGTATTTCAAACAAAAATAAAAGATTAAGGGCAGCAGTAAGAACACACCATGGTTCTCGGAGACGCTGTATAAACTCACAGTCTGGAGTCACAGAATTTTTAGAACTGGGAGGAATCAAGAAGAAAATATTTTGGAACCTGTTCCTCCCTCTGACCCAAACAACGCAACAGTTTTCTGCCTTTCACAAGGTTCTTAACTGAAACTAGATCCACAGAGCGCGACACAGGCAGCCCATGTCGGAAGGGTAACATGGATACTCTGGTGGCCGTTTCATTGAGGACACTGCCAGCACGGCTGGCTGCAAAGTCAGAACCAATATCTAAGCTTTCATATTTTTGTGCTTTGGTCTACAGGTACTAAGCAGTGAGTTCAACTAATTCATCAGCTGTTCAGCTGAACAATGCAAAAGCCTCAATCCTCTGAACAGTAGCTGAATGCAGGAGGAATGTGAGTGAAATCACACACACACACTTATATTCTCCATTTTTTCCCGGTTTACCCCCTCACTCCTAAGCATGCAAAACGATTTTGATTGAGTCACAGTAACCTTCTACAGAATATTTCCTTGGTGGGGGAAGGGAGCCAAAGAAAAAGGGGCCAGTAAGGTGGCTTCATGGCTAAGGCTCCTCCCCACGATGCTGGCATCCCACCTGGGTGCCGATTCATGTCCTGGCTGCTCCCACTTCCAATCCAGCTACCTGCTAACTGCCAGAGAAAAGCAGAGAAAGACGACACGAGTGCTTGGTCCCCTGTTACCCACACAGGAGACAGAGGAAATTCCTGACTTATGGCTTCAGCTTGTACCAGAGCTGTCCATTGTGGCTGGCTGGCGCTCTCTCTCTCTCTCTTTCTCTCTCTCTCTCTCTAACTCCAACTTTCAAAATAAATAGATAGACAAAATCCTTAAAGAAGAAGTTAACAAAAGAGACAAAGCTTTAAGCTTCCTGGGCATTTCTTGGACCAATCCCACTCTAAAGGACATGTCCTTTCGCCTTTCCACAGTAATCTCTACTGACTTTTCTGAAAAGGAGTCTTCCTTTGCAGGGAGTGGGTTTGTGCCTAAGCATGATACTCTAAAAGCTAGTGTCAAAGCAAGTAGAGTCAAGCACCACCTTTGTATCACTGCCGGAAATGTGGATTACATACACTACACGCTTTCAGTGTCTCCAGTTGAGTTTTTGCAATTTTCCAAGCCAATCTACTGTAACAACTTCTACTATCAACCCATGGTGTTTTCGGATAAGTGGAGCCATCCATAGGAGACTAGTCCTAACATCTAGTCACTTGGCCATGTCAGAATTAAATTTGCTATGTGTCATCTTCAAATGCAAAGCCCCAATGATATGACTTCACTTCCACATTGACACTGTATTTCTCGTCAAAAAAAACTTCAGATTTCTTTAGTCAAGCAAATCATTGCAAGGAAAGCCTGGCTGACTTCAGATATAAATGTAAAAACCTAGCTAAGATATTAGAGATAGCCACAACAAAAAATTCAGACTTGAAGTATTATACATATTCATTAGAATGGGGGCATTCCACAGTAGGACAGGCCATCAGGTAACCAAATATTTTCACAATAAAGTGCCTTGTGTAATCGAACTTCAGCCAGGCTTTATATTGTCTATGACTTTAAGGCCGGTGTGGTGGCTCAACAGGCTAATTCTCAGCCTGCAGCATCAGCATCCCATATGGGTGCCAGTTCTATCCCTGGCTGTTAAACTTCCAATTCAGCATCCTGCTTCTGTCCTGGCAAAATAATGGCGCATAACTCAAGTCCTTGGGCTCCTGCACCCATATGGGAAACCCAGAAAAGTTCCTAGTCCGGGTTTCAAATTGGTTCAGCTCTGGCCTCTGTAAATATGCCTTTCTAATAAAAAAATAAATATATCAGGGCCCAGAATGGTAGCCTAGCGGTTAAAGTCCTCGTCTTGAACACGCCAGGATTCCCTGTGGGCACCGGTTCTAATCCTAGCAGACTTGCTTCCCATCCAGCTCCCTGCTTGCAGCCTGGAAAAGCAGTCGAGGACGGCCCAAGGCCTTGGGACCCTGCACCCACGTGGGAGACCTGGAAGAGGCTCGGGGATCCTGGCTCCAGATTGGCTCAGCTCCGGCTGCTGCAGTCCCGCTCGGAGAGTGAATCAACGGACAGAAGTGTTTCCTCTATGTCTCTCCTCCTCTCTGTATATCTGACATTGCAATAAAAATAAATACATCTTTAAAATAAATTTTAAAATCTTCAAAAATCAATGTTTGCATTACTTTATTTAATAATTAACCTTCTCTGCTTACCCCAAAGAAAAACTGGATGTCATAAAGATAATACATCCAGGGCCCAGCACCATGGAAAGGAGGTAAAACTGCAGTCTGCGACTCCTGCGTCTTATAGGGACACAGGTTTGAGACCCTACTGTTCCACTTTCTGCTCAGCTCCCTGCTAATGTGCTTGGGAAAGCAGCCCAAAGTACATTTATGGCCCAAGAGCTCGGGCTCCTACACCCATATGGGAGATCTGGAAGAAGCTTCAGACTCCTAGCTTTGGCCTCGCCTAGCCCTTTTATTGTGGCCATTTGGAGAGTGAACAGTAGCTGAAAGATTCTCTCTCTCTCTCTCTCTCTTCCCCCTCTCTCTCCCCCCTTCTCTCTCTCTCTCTTTCTCACACACACACACACACACACACACACGTACACTGTCTCTTTCTCTAATATTCTCTAATAATCATAAAAGAGATAATACATACAAAAATAGAATAGGTTTTGATACGGGAAAAATTCACTCACCAGCATTTAGAGAAAGATTCTTGTAATTTAGAGTTCATCATTTGTTCATTCAATAAATATTTATTACATGGAAGAGATGGTATCAAGTGTTGGGGACGTTTCCATGAATGAAATCCTCTTCCTGCACTTACCAAGCTTCTTATCTTCCTGGAAAGTTGAACATTAATTCACTTCAACAAGTACATATCAAGTATCTATAACAAGTCAGTACTGTGTTGAGAAAGCTAACACAGGATCTCTAACTCCTTTTCTCTGTCTCTGGGAATTAAGTTTATATGAACAAAACGCTTGGAAAAGCAACACAAACTGACAGTTTTGGGGGAGGAAATGAATTCAAACAGTATTTATGAATCTGCTCGGTACTGAGTTACAAGAGTCCGTGGGCCCGATGTGATGCCATAGGAGGCTAATCTGCCGGCAGCACAGGCATCCCATACAAGTGCTGGTTCGACTCCTGGCTGCTCCCTGTTTAAGTCCTGAGAAAGGAGCAAAGTATGGCTCAAGTCCTTGGGTACCTGCATCCATGTCGCAGACCCAGAGGAAGCTCCTGGCTCCTGGCTGAAGTCAGCTCAACTCCAGACACTGTGACCATCCGAGGAACAAAAAAGCAGCTGGAAGACTGTCTCTCTGTAACCCTGACTTTCAAGTAAAATAAACAAATCTTTAAAAAATCAGTTCAATGTGCAAGATGATTTTTTTTAGGCAAATCTTTCACATTTCAACAGTATGGCAAAGACAGCAAAAGTTACTATTACCTCTCATGGGTATATCTTCAAATGAGGATCTCTTTCCTATTCAGAGTAAAGAAAATATGTTATTTCTTTAAATATAAAAACGTGATTAGGTATATGTTTATTTCGGTTTTTGCTTTTCTCAAGGCATTTGAAATTAGATACCATGCCTGAATATTTAAATTGGCTGAGGCTGAGCTCCAGGGAGAGCTTGCTGATTATCTTAGTGCAGAAGACAAGAAATTAAAAAACTGGAATCATTTTTTTTTTGAGAGTCTTAAAAACTCTCCTGAGAGGAATTTTGCAACCCTTTTTAAGTAGCTTTAGAAAAGGCAGTGGATGCAGTGAAGAATAATATATTTTTCAATAATAAAATCAAAGCGTTATGGAAAGTATGTTTCCAAAGTGAATATTTTGATTTAAAGAACAGGCGTAAAGTTAGGAATAATTTTTAAAGATCATTCTACTGTTGTGGAAAATAGTTTGGCTGTTCTCAAAAAGTTGGACATAGAATTACCATATGATCTTGCAATCCCACTCCTAGATACGTCTTCAAGAGGATTACATACAGGGACTCAATCAAGCACCTGAACACTCGTGACTACAAGCACACTATCACAACCGCCAAACAGATGCAAACATCCAAGAGGCTCAGCAGTGGATGAACGCATGAACAAAACATTCAATCACACAACGGAATAACATACAGTAATGAGCCACATAACAACATTTTTTCAACAAAGGTTGCCATATGTGACAGTTGTCCTGTAAGAATATTGAAATAATATAAATGTTTTAGAATTAGCACAGTAGACTAGTGGCTAAATCCTTGCCTTGTATGCATTGGGATCCATAAAGGAGCCGCTTCAAGTCTTGGCTGCTCCACTTTCCCATCCAGCTCCCTGCTTGTGGCCTGGGAAAGCAGTGGAGGATGGCCCAAAGCTTTGGGACCCTGCACCCCTGTGAGAGACCTGGAAGAAGCTCCTGGCTCCTGGCTTCGGCTCAGCTCAGCTCCAGCCATTGCAGCCACTTGGGGAATGAACCACAGGACAAACGATCTTTCTCTCTGTCTTTCTTAGTTTTGGTAAAAATCTGTCTTTCCAATAAAAATAAATAAATCTCTACTCAAAAAAATAATTTTTAAAGAAGGAATTAGATATCAGTGATAATCATACAACACTGCACTTATATTAAATGTCAATTAGTCTTCGCTGCAAAATGTTTCCTGTCTGGGGCAGGCATCGTGGCGCAACGATCCAGCTGCCTCCTGGGATGCACATAGCCTAGACCAGAGCATCTGGGGCTTAGTCCCAGATCTGCTGCAGTCCACCTTCTTATAGCATACTCGGAGACAGCAGGTGGGAATTCAGGCACCTGGGTCCCCGCCACACAGGTGGGAGGCTCAGATGGAGTTCTCAGACGCAGCCGGGTCCAACCTGGACTACTGCAGACACTGGGGAGTGAATCCATGGATGGGAGATTTCTCTCTCTCCCTTTCAAATTAAATATATAAAGGGCTGAAATTTTATGTTACATGATTTTCTTCTCCATAAATGATTTCTTACAGATTTACTTTTATGTGAAAGTCAAGCCATCCTCTGCTGCTCTTTCCTGGCCCTGGGCAAGGAACTGAATCAGAGCTAGATCAGCCAGGACGTGAACCAGCACCTGGACGGGATGCCAGTGGCACCTGCTTTACTTGCTATGCCACAAAAATAAAGTATTCTTAAAAAAAAAAGCTACATTACCAAAACTGCTAATGACACAGAGCTCAGAAAAATAGACACTGACACCCTTAAGTCATCCCCAACACATCCCACACATGAAAAAGTTTTTGAAAATATCCTGAATAATTTATGTTCTTTCATTCTATGTATATAAAAGTGTGAAAAACGATAACATCTAGAGCTAAATAAATTCTGAAATTTTCCTTTAGCATGTAAATACACTTAATATGAAAAAAAGTGTGTGTTTGAAAACCAAAAGTATTTCTACTTGAATCTGATAGGTTTTAAAAACCCACCGTGCCACTTCACAGGCAGACCCCAATAGTTTATGTACATCAGTCACGGACATAGGGAGAATTATCACAAGAAGGGCCGTTACAGAAAAAACCAACACGATGTAAATATCATCTCTGGAGAATCTGAACCTTGAATTTCCACCAAGACATGATTATTAACTGACGAAAGACTGCAAGCAGGTGTAACTGAGACACAAAAGAACGATTCCAGCTGGGTTCACATGACGCAGACGTTCAGACTGGGCAGGACCCAGCGCGAAGAAGGCCAGGAAATAAAACTATACGTTATAAACGGATTCAGTGACGAAGCTGTCTTAGAGCCACAGCGCTCTGCCATACCCCAAGGAGGTTATGAAAGAAGAACTATGTCTCACAAATCACGGTATTACTGATGTTGTTTAACCTATAAAGACATCACTTCAAATGTCAGCATTACTCGGGGAATCTGCATGTTCCTCGTAAGCGCACACTTGAGAAATATATTCAAGAACACATTTTGAAACGTAACCTCATCAACACACTAAGTGCAGATTTTAGAGCTTACAAAACTAAGTGCCAACAAGCACACGTCCCCAGGCCCGAGTCCTGGTTTCCAACACTGCTCTTCAGTAACAACTTCCAGAGTCCTCTAGAGAAATGGCTAATGCGCAACTAGGCCAGGAGACAGACAGACAGATAAACAGACAGACACACACACACACCCCCAAATGGAGAACCACTGCTTTGGAAACACTTCTAAAAGGCAGACTTGCAGAAATCTAGATGGTGATGCAGACAGAGCAATGCTGTGAGGGTCTGGGTGCTACAAAGAACTCAGTCAGCAAGGGAGGAGGGACCGCAAAGCAGAGGGGTTGGCTTAGTCTCTCTGCTCACTTCTCCCCTTCCTTCCCGATCAGCAGTCAGCAACATCGCCTCCCCCTTTAACTTCATTCCCACAGCTGCTGACATGCTTCCTGGCACACGAGGAAAGCCCTGGAGTTTGACACACTTTACAGAAGCTGTCTTTTCAAGGACACTGGGTCGGAAGCAGTTTAATTACTGATGGGGACAGCAGCCTGCCAATTAAACAGGAGCTCCAACTAATGAGGCTGTGGCAATTTCTGGAATCCCCTCTCTTCCACGGCTGGTGAAAAGAGTTGGCGGTGGCCAGAGTACTCACAAAATTGCCAGGACGGATATGGGTTGTGAAACTGAGCAAGGTGGCTCACCTATTCTGGGGAATCGCTCTTACAAAACATCTGAAAAGAAGGGCACGTGTCCTCCCCTTGAGCGAACACCTGCTTACGCGTTGGCATGTGTGGTTTATCGGGACAGTTAGTTCATTTAAAACTCTGTGCCAATTCAGCGTTAACTCTCTCGGCTTTTCTGCCACAACTGGATTCTAATCCTGTGTTCCACACAATTAGCTTCACTCCTCGCCTTCTTGTTCCTTACCTTGTGCTGAGAACAGAGGTTGTTCCCCCAAACAGAAGCAAGCACAAAGCAGTCCATGGACATGCCTCGGAAATGGCTAATTCCACCCATTTGCAAACAGGACCAGAATTGCAGATGCCAGGCCCAGCCCTAGACTCTCAAAGGACAGTAATGCATCCAATGAGCAAAGAGCTTTCTGAGCACCATGTTTCATAAATGCTGCAAGGGCTTGTTTATCTTGTATTTTTTTCTCTCATTCAGAAAAATCCACTTGACACACGGGTTTCATTCATCCCTCCCTCGTCCGAGTTTTACGTTCCTTTGGAGATAAAGAGTGACATAAGCAGGTTAGCCAAACCCAGACATTTTCTACAATAAACACTATTGAAAGGAGGGGAGGGAAAAGGCACCCATTCACCCAGGCCAGACAACTGTCTCTTGTACAGGCGCACCTGAAGGCTCTATTTCAACTGGCATCTGCCGATCTCAGGGCAAAAGCAGCTGACTGTCAGAGTGCAACAGACTAGAAAAGAAAAGCCCAGGAGTCTTTTTCTGATTCAGCAGAGTCACTTAACCTCCTTGGACTTGTGCTCAACTATAAAAAAAAACAAGTACTCGGTGGATAACTGGCTTACTTATATAAAGAATGCCAAGGAGCAGTGGCTAGAAGCCTTTAAGTTACACGGTATTTTCCAGTTCCAAGTACCTCACTAAGGAATATGCAAGAGACAATCTATCTAAAGGTCTATGCTTTCTGTATATTCTGTGATTCATTTTAAATGCCAAAAAATTTTTTTAAAATCCTTCTTGTGTTAAAAAAAAAAAAAAAGGCTTCAGAAGATCTCTTTAATGTATGGAAATGAGTACGATGACATTTCTCATTGAGTAACTCGAGTGGAAGCAACGATTAAAATCGTAACATTGGCCAAAGCTTGAGAATGCGCTTCCCTTGGTGTGGAGGAAAGTCCTGAGCCCTTGCCCTTGGGCCGGAGGCGGAGAGGACCTGGCATCGGCCCCACCCGCTTCTCAAAACGCCTACTAGGAAACTGCTTTTGTGAAAGCAAAGACTCCTCTGGACAAACAAAAGCTAATTTATTTGGTTCTTCCTGTTTCTCTTGTGCCTTAGGAAAAGATGTGCACTCTTGCCAACAGCACGATTATAAGGCTAATCGCTGCTGTGACTCACTGATCAGTGTGTCCCAAGCTCTTTCCAGAGATGACCCTCTTCATAAAACAAGGTCTGAAGAGGCCCACAGAAGCCAGGGAGGAGGGCAAAAGGATAAATCCTAATCTCTTTCCCGAAGGACTGCCTTCAAACAGCCTGCAGTGCGCCTACACCTCCTGTCCCTGGGCTGTCTCCACATTCTCCACTTGACGCCATGGAAACCAAGCCGTGGTCCTACTTACCACTCATCCCGCTGAACTAACCGTCTGACTCATTTGTCCTACAGATGCACTCTAGGAAAACCATCTCATCATCAGAGGCAATTAGAAAAAGTTCATCAGCAACCCTATTTATGTCCTATTTATTCTAGTTCTTAGATTTATTTATTATTTTATTTTTCTAACTTCTACAAAATGAGTAATCTCACATTTGTTATGAAACAGATTTAGAAGCATGAGTCAATTCTCCGTCTTCCTTCCCCCTCCTCTCTCCTTATGTCCTGCTCTTACTAGTATAATTTCTCCGAGTTGTAACAATAGCATAATCCTGCATCTCACAGTCAGGAGCTTAATTTTCTCACAATAAAATGTATCACAGCATGGCAAGTGGAGGGAAAGGAAGAAAGTAAAATAATGTAACAAAAGTATCACAAAAGTAAAAACGGAAATCCTGTTAGGACTCAGGAGTAAAGACACCTATTGCATACTGCAGTTAATTCTTGGGCTGCTAATCTAACTTAAAGAGATGATATTTTTTCCTACTGTATGTATTAGCTGTCACAGATCAGAGAGAATATGTGATATTTGTTCTTTTGGAACAAACTTCTTTGTTCTATTTATAAACTTGAGCTTACTAAATCATGACACATCTTACCACTCCGAAATCAAAGTTCTGTCTGACTACCTCGCAGCAGAAACAGACATACTGTTTAGTAGGAGCCTGTATTGACACCTCTGTTATCCAGGAGAGCAATGTAAACTTTCCATTTTATCCAGAAGAGACATGAATTACCCATATCCAGGATGCGAGAAAAAAAACATACTTCAGAGCAGAAAAAGGAAAGAGTACCGATTTAGTTTCAGGTTTTGCTGTTCCTACTTGAAAACAAAGAACCATAAAATCTAGCTAGAACAAAGCAACAGAATCATCTAATTACTACCTAAAAATAATTCTTTGTATTGGACTAGTATGAATTATATAGGCATAGGCTTAAGATGAAAGACTTTGAAGCCAGACTGTCTTATGCATCTATTATAGTCCCACAGCTACCTCTTTGGAAGTGGTGCTTTCTTAATTAAATGCACATTTTTCCTCTGATAGGAAAGACATTCCAGTACCTACATTCAAATCCAAAGGCTGAGGGCAATTTTAGATTGCCCAGAAGTTAAAAAGGGATTTCAAACTAGAAGTTAAAGAGTCCCCTTTGCATACTGTAACAAAAACAATTTTTTTGTTATTGCTGTGATTTAAAACTGTTAACTAAAGGACACTGCGATTACAAACACACACTCATGTCTCAGATTAATGTGCCCTGGGTGTGCACTAGGGCCCAGGCTTCTCCTTCGACGGCCAGTCCTTCCCCGGCACAACCATGTGATTATCTCCACACAGTCCAAACATTTCTGGAAATTCTTGTTAGCACACAGAAAAGGCAGACATGCTGACTTACTCACTACTGAAACAGGTGATTTCCTCTTTTTTAGAGTTGTGTAACAAAAAAGGCTGAACCAAATAAGCAACTCCTTACCATTAAGAGCTCTGCTAGAACACAAAACAGCCCAACCAAGAATTTCTTTCCACCCCTGAGTGGTCCCAGAAGAAGCTTCTGGCTCCTGGCTTCGGAGTGGCTTGGCTCCAGCATTATGATCACTTGGGGAGTGAACCAGCGGATGGAAGATATTTCTCTCTGTAAACCTTTTTTTTTACTAGAGATAATAATAATAATGATGACTACCTCACTAATGGACTGGGAGTAAATGAGTCAATACAGATAAAGCACTTAGAACAAGTTAATACAGATCAAGTGTTCACTAACTGCTCATTTAATTTTACTTTTTCCTATTATGACATGCCAAGTTCTAAGTCAAATACTAAGTAGAAAACAATGAATGAGGCTAATATGACTCTGGCCCTGGGGAACTTACAGACTCCCACATTCGACGCATCCTGACACTATATGACCAAACTATCTCAGACTCCTACTCAAAAGAAAGGAGAAAGCAATCCCTATGCAAAGTTAGCTGTTGGTTTGGAAATTTTAGGACTCTACATGACAGCAGGTTGGACAACTGCTTTACAAATATAACCTCATTTAATCCTTTCTTTAATATCACGAACAACACCTTCATCTTATTGTAAGCACAGGAAACCAAGGAAACTCCTCACGTTGCCTTCCTGACAGCAAGGTATACGAGAGTCTTTCAAGTGGAAAACTACCAAGGCCATGAGAAGGCATTCAGCATCACGTTCAAAGAGAGACATGATGTGAAAAAAACAATCTCAGCCAAGGAGAAGGCCCGATGGAAAAGCCAGAAAAGAGAGGGAGGGGGCAGCCTTGGAGTCGTGCTGAGCAAGTCCTCAGTTTCCCATCCAGCAGCCAGTGCTGCAGCAGTCAGGGCGAGCAAAGGCCGGACACCTGGCAGCCAGGAGCCAGCACGAACATCGAACAAGCAGGAAGCCTAGGCAAAGGGGTTAGCCAGGTTCTGGCCCCACGGAACTTCCAGACTGCCAGATTTGGCACATCCTGACGCTGTAGGATGAAGCAGTTGGAGGTTCCTACTCTTTCGAAAGGAGAAAATGGCCCTTATTGATGTGTTCACTCAGAGCGGGAAACAGCCCACAAGATGGAAGCTTTGCTTCACAGGGACCAATAAAACTCACACATTCACTCCCTCATCCCAAAAGAAAACTCAAGTTCTGCTAGTAAGGAGAACAGATAAGATGTACACAACAGAGTCCCTAAACAATATAGATATATTTTTTCCTTTCCTTCTTTATTAAACACATTTCAGATTCTTTAGCTTTTTTTTTTTTTTTTGGAAATTCTCAGAACTAACTATAACTAATAACCTAAGGACAACAGCCATGAAAAGCCAACATTTGGTTGAAAAGCACAGAAATTAGCTAATACACACATGTCATATCACAGAATCTTCAGATCTTTGCATTATCATCCCACAAACCCCAAGTAAACACATAACCACTCATGAGAAAATTTCTCTACAGCAACTATTTCTAATAGAAAATTTAAAAAGATATTTATGAAGGGAAAGACTCCTTGGAAACAATTAGAGACTAACCTTTAATCAAATATTCAAATCAGCTCTAACATGTTTGTATACAAAATTGTTAAGATGTAGGGACAATGGCATTCAGGGAACTCCAGCCATGGTGGCAGCGGATGCAGACAGCGGTATTATTATTTAATTTATTAACTACTTCAAATGCTCACATAATAAAGTGTGTCCTCTGAAATACTGTTTCTGACAGCATTATCTGAAGTCTGTTTCTTTGTGTGGTAGCCATTATGACTGCTTCCCATGCTTCAATAATTAATTGTTTGTCCCAGGCCTTTTGCAATATTGATCTCTGGCCATCTGGTGTAGATGGGCAGAGATAATGTGACTGATCAAGAAATCAAGGGAATATCCTGATTTGTCTCCTATAGCACATCTTTAGCAATCAATGTTTTTCTTTTTCCTTTCCCCATGGATAATATGTAAGAAACACAAACCTCAACATACTTGGATAGGCTCTGGAAAGTTGCTACTAAGGACTGATCCTACTCTTTGATAACGCAGCATTCTTTGCCTATCTTCTACATTCTTTAGCTTCTTTCCTAAGTTGGGGTGTGGCCCCTCACTTTACTGTGAAGCCTTCTTTGGTAGCAAGGCTTACCACTTGCAGCCAATCTATGGTGAAATGAGCCTCACAGTCAACTCCAACCGAATCTGTTCTCCATATGTTCAGGCTCTGTCCAGATGCCAGCTGGAAGGCCTGGGAGGCGCTCAGCACCAGATCCAGCCTGTCTCGGGTTGATGTGCCACAAACCAAGGGTATGGGAAGGCAAAAATTAAAAAAAAAAAAAATGTCTTGCAAGTGCTGCTTGTTGCCCACCCCAATAGCATGAGAGGAAGAAGCTGACCCAGCAAAATGTGAACCTGCCTTTCGATAATGAGAGAAATATACACAGGATAATGAAGTGGCACGAATTAAGCCATTTTTTCTCATTGAAACACTTTTTACCTTTTCTGGGCCAATTGCCAATTTTCCAACTTGAAATAAAAGCTTAAACAAAAGACTTAATATTCTTTTAGTCTATTTGTCAAATATGATCGTGACACTGAGCAGGTATCAAATTAACACCTCCTGTCTGCCTGATTTTAGATGTCATAGGGTAAGCTTATGACATCCTACCTGTAAGGGCCTTTCAAGAAAACAGACTCAGCATTCAACTCAATGATTAATTACTAAAATTAGTTGATAATATTAACATAATAAATATTGATTTAATATGTATCATCAAGATATTAATCAAACAATACTATTGGCTCAGAACTGTACGCTGGCTGTAGGCTCAGAAACAGCAACTTTTGGCTCATATAAATTGTTCTCTTTGTTTACGATGACCGCATTTCTTGGCCGCCTGTATTTACTGGAAAAGTACAGTGACTCTGTCTTGATGATAAAGGGATATTGTTGTTAACACATCAAATATAAACTTGGGATCTCAGTTTTTAACAGATGACTTTAAAGAATAATAATTCAATTACAGATTACCTCCCTTAAAAATGAATTACACTGCTTTCAACAGATTATTCAGCAATTTCTTTTTTTTAAAAGATTTATTTTTATTTTAAAGTCAGATATATATATAGAGAGAGAGAGAGAAAAAGAGAAAGAGAGAGGAGGAGGAGAGACAGAGAAGAAGATCTTCCGTCTGATGATTCATTTCCTTATCGGCTGCAACGGCTGGAGCTGCACTGATCTAAAGCCAGGAGCCAGAAGCAGGGTACAGAGTCCCAAGGCTTTAGGCCATCCTCGACTGCTTTCCCAGGCCACAAGCAGGGAGCTGGATGGAAAGCGGGGCCGCTGGGATTAGAACCAGTGTCCATATAGGATGCTGGCGCGTGCAAGGAGAGGACTTTAACCACTAGGCTACTGTGCCGGGCCCTGAAATATTCTTTTAATGAAATTGCTGTATAGGGTCCGGCACATTGGCCTAACAGCTAAAGTCCTCGCCTTGAATGCGCTGGGATCCCATATGGGCGCTGGTTCTAATCCCGTCGGCTCCACTTCCCATCCAGCTCCCTGCTTGTGGCCTGGGAAAGCAGTCGAGGATGGCCAAAAGCCTTGGGACCCTGCACCTGTGGGAGACATGTGTGGGAGACATGTGTGGGAGACCTGGAAGAGTTCCTGGCTCCTGGCTTCGAATTGGCTCAGTTCTAGTCATTGCAGCCAATTGGGGAGTAAACCATCGGACGGAAGATCTTCCTGTCTCTCCTCTCTGCATATCCACCTTTCCAATAAAAATAAATAAATCTTTTTTTTTAAAGAGTATTTCAGCGATACAAAAACAAGTTTTTTAAAAAAATTTTTTTAAGTTTGTAAGCCTCAATTTCTCAATTTGGTCACTGAAGCCCTGTTTTTAAAGCTATGTTACACATCAAAAACAAGTCATTTTCATAGTAGATGGTCACCATGGTATATTAGTATTTCTGCTGTAAAAGCAATGCATGGATTCCTACAAAACTTCACTGTCTTGTGCTCACCTGCAGGGACCATGTCCTGACAGAGGAGTTCTCAAAATCCTCTACCAGGTCTCCCTCCCAGCCCAGACCGGGTCAGGTTACAGAACCACCAGCAAAGGTATGGGTCAAGTCTGGGAGTGGACCAGGCTAGGCCAGTTCATAACACCCACTGGCAGATCTGAGAGACCTGGGGCAGCGGGGGGGCGGGGAGGGGAGGTGTCAAGGGTTAAGGCGGGAGTGGAAGGGAAGGGATGTAAGCCTGGTAGGGGGGCAGCCTGGGCTTCCCAGCCAGGCACTCCACCCACCAGCCAGCATGTGAACTGAGACTGGGGGCAGAATAGGCCACAGGGCTACAATGCTGTTGGCCTGCAGTGAACTGGGTTAGGAGGAAAGCCAGACTGGGCTAACCGACTGTATCCACTGGTGTATGCATGGGCCAGAATAGGTGTGGGCTGTTCGGGCTTTGCTGCAGCATCAGCTGGCAAGTGCTGGGATAAGCAGTAAATCCTGTCAGACTAGACTGCAAAGCCACCTGGAGAGTGCAAGATCCGGGACTGGGAGTGGGCCTTGTAGGGAAACTGTGGGCACCTCTCTGATGGGCTGCAATTCCCACTGGTGAACATGAGAACCAAGGCTAAGGACAGGCTTGGCTACACAGGTGGTGGGACCCATCAGCATGAGTGGGCCATTAACGTGTGTAATAGCGGAATGGGATGTGGGACAGACTGGACAGTCATGCTACACATACTGGCAAGCACAGGAACCAGGACTGGGGAGGATCTGGTGGGGGATAAAGGGGGTTGCTCCGACTAGCCTACAGTTCTCACTGGTATATGTGAAGGTCAAGTGTGTAGTGAGCTGTATTGGGCTGGGCCACAGTGTTCAGTGGTTTGCATGAGCAATAGGGCTGGAGACAGAATCAAGCTAGCAACCACAACTACCAGTGTGTGTGTAGGCAGATGTGGGTGACAGACTGTCAGACCCCCATACTGGCAAGCAAACACAAGAGTTAAGTCTGGGATCACTTCAGATGAGATTTCTTTAGGGATCCCCCCAAGTGAACCACTGGACTCAAAACTCCAACCATGGGAAGAAACACAGGATCTGTGGCCTGACCGTGGAATGCACGTGCCAAAACTGGGCCTCCTCAGTGGCTAAGATGGAGCAGTGAATGGCATACCCAGATTCACATGGAGTATAAGGCGGTCCAATTAGGGTCTGCAGAGGACATCGGGTACCATAGCAGAGGAAGGAGGGCAAAATAAATTGATTAACTACTCTAGCCAAGCATTGGTAACATATATCTGAGCAAATGGAGACTCTAAGATGGACTAAATCAACCAAGGGACCTTTGAAGGATTTTCTCATTCTTGGATTGGTGAGATCAACAGCATTCCAAAACTATCAAAACTGCTTGGGCAGAGCCCTTGGAGCATGCTTGACATCGGTGACCCTTGGATGACAGCGGGTGGCCATTCCCCATCCCCTGGTACCGAGGCAGTTGGGAGGCTGGGTGCAGCATCTGCCCTTATCTTCCCCCTTCTCCCAGATACGGAAGAAAGAAAAAGAAAATTTAGAAACAATGGTCTCACCCACCTCCCCCTAATCCTCTACCCTTCCCACCCTAAACAACTATGTAAACATCATCAAAAATAAAAATTTTAAAACTTCACTTTCTGTATGCTAAAACTAAAGGGGCTTATATGAATGAAAAGGGATTATGAGTAAACCACTTAAAACATATGCATGTCTATCATCAAAGCATCAACTGAGCTGAATTATTAACAGTTTTATTGGGTATGTTAGCACGGTTCAATGTCCATTGGCATCTGTACCCAGTGGTTGGTAAGTGACTCAAGATCTGAAAACTCAAGATCATGCTTCCTCCTACAGAATGCAGGAAACAAGACCAGTTTCATCAAAATTTAAAACAAAGAAACATACAAAACCTGACCTGGAGCCCTCACCTGTTATACAGCTTTGTTCCTCTTATTCTTCCTTTCCTTCCTAATGCTCACTTGCCTCTACATTTCTAAATTCTCTAAATTCAGGGAAAGGTGGACCCTGTAATCTCTGTCTCCCCAGAGAGCTAAATATTGTGGGAAATTGGAGCAGTTCTGGAAGCAACTAAAATCAGTTACCACTTACTCTTAGAGTAAGAACTCCTGGTCAGACTTTTGACATATTTTAAAATCCTCATGTATGAGTAAGGCGTTGTCTTCAGCTGCATGTGCTTGAATGAAGCATGTTTCAGGAGGGCAGGCCGTCCTGGGTATCAGCTGACACACTAGAGCTCGGGGAATGGAAAGCAGCTAGCATTGACCTCCCAACATGCGAAGTTCTGGGCTCTTAAGATCACTAAGCCTCAGTCCTGGCGTAAATCCAAAGCAACATTCATTTAACACGTGTGCTCCTGGAGCCCAGACATTCTGGGTGCTGTAATGACATGCAAGTTACAAAGGACCGTTCACTTGTAACTACTGGATAGCATGAACACTTAACAGTTGCACAGCATTTGTCCATAATGAATAGTCTTTACTTAAAGGATTTATTATATCTCCAATTAAAGTCTTTGGTAGTGTATGACACATTTATATGAACTGATTAAACTGGTCATTACAGCAATTCCAGAAATGCTAGAAGTACCTAGACATGCTGAAAGAGGACAAGCTTTCAAAGACTCTATACTATGTAAAAATAACTCTATCATTTTGAACTCAATAATACTTCCAAATAATTTATTTCGTTTTTTTTATCTCCCTTAAAACAATGCAGGAGACAGTTTTGGGCCAAAAGAGAATGAGCCTCCTGCAATTAGGAGCTACCAAGATGCAGACCTGTGCGGATTCGGGCGAGTACTTCTCCAAGCCCCTATGGCAAAGACAGCAAATGGGGTGGCCGTCTCTCTGGAGGCCCAGTGAAATCCAGATGTGCCAGGTCGAAGCCTGAGCCAACAGACACTGCACCACAGGCGTCACCCTTCAGAAGGTAAAAAGCTGAAATTCTGGTCAGGGTTGCCTTGGGGGGAAAGAAGAGGAGAGTTATTATCTTTCAGACCTAAGGAGGTAATGGCAAAGGTCCCTTCACAGGTCAAGGGATCAATCCAAACAGCTCATCCATTCCAACACCTTCCCCGGGTTTGGAAACCACTCTGCTGTGGGGGGCACAGCTGGAGCTCTTAAACCTCTACTGATAACTCATAAACCTCTACTGATGACTTCTTTTCTCAGGCATTCACTTTATTGCCTCAAACTTGTCTTAAGGAAAGTCGTTTTTCATTGCAGTAACCCGGGATCACAGGAAAGGAGTCTGCTATTACCTGTAACTGATTCTGTTTTGATTGTGGGTGTAGGTCTATTAACAGGACCAAGAGAATGACAACTTGAGTTCCTCACAGGTGAAAATATATTATCCAAAGTGGTTTTAATGGACATAAAAATTACACTTATTTACAAGGAATTGTGATGTTTTAATATTCAGATTTCAAACAGTTCATAGAAGACCAAAATTAAAAGTACGACTTTAAATTGGTACCAAAAATCATGCATGGATTTCAAGCCCATTTATATTAAATTAAACTCATATTTTTAAATCCCAGGTTCTATGAATTCCTTGAAATAACATCATATGCATTATGTAATGTTCTGACCAAAGTAAGCATATTTATCTCCTCAAACAATTATTTTTTATGGTGCAAACATTCAAAGTTCTTTCTTCTAAAGCACACATTAATCCCAGGTAGATGGCCCAACAGCCACACAAACCCTAGACTCGAAGAGCAGCGACAGAGATGGCTTTCTTTGAAATAGCAAGTGTATTCTCACTTCCCCATAGTCATTTCTCCGTGGGGCAACAGGACACCAGGACTTCTTACTCCTCTCTTATCCTATAACTCTCTACCTGTTAAATGACCCGTTCCCATCCCCCAACTCCCTCCCAATCCCTCTGGCTTCCAGCAATGATTATGCTATTCTCAATGTCTATGGAATACATTTTTTATGAGTCTCCATGAGTGAGATCAGGCACTGTCTGTCTTGCTCTGCCTGGTTTATTTCAAACGTGATGTCCTTCAGCACCACACATGTTGTACCAGGGGACAGAATTTCTTCCCCTTTTATGACTAAATGGTCCACTGTGCATGCGTGTGTGTGTATGTATGTGTGTATAGACTTTCTTTACCCATGCATCAAGCTGATGGAACCTTAGACTGATTCCATTTCTTATGTATTATGAATAATGTTCAATTTTCAAAAAATGTTGTGAAGTGCATGTTTGTGTGTAATATGGTTTCAGCAAGAAATAAAATGTGAAGACTCTGTAGCAACACACAGTTTTTGACACTGATCATGGTATTTTAGATAGAGGGAAATGTGGTATTAATGAAAGTATATAAACTTTAACATACTGTCCTTGGGAGACAAACAATTTTCAAAGTATGGGGGGGTGTAGGGGAAGAATAATACAGGGGTTTTCAGGGTGGGAGTGAGAGGCATGAAAGAGATGTCTGATATCAGAAGAACCTCGGTGACAAAACTAGAGCTATGTTACCCTAACCTCACACACGCAGGGGTGAAATGTTCCATGTTCCTCTTTCAGTGCCAGCCAGCATAACGACAAGCAAGTTGCTTTTCCGGTCTCTATCTCTGCATGAATCCCGTCAGTCAAGTAATTCTGACCAATAGTTACAGATTGAAAGGTTTGGCTATCAAGGTATTTGGCTTAAAACTAGTTCTCCCTCTCTTCTTTTTTTTTTTTTTTTAACAGTACCAATATCTAATTCATAAAATCTCAATAATACTACCAAGCCTATTTCTAAATACATGTAATTTTTCACAGAAATGAGTATATGATCTACCCATTTATCCATACATAAGGTGTGACAATAGAATAATGAGACCAATTCCAGAAGTCAGTAATAAAACCAATTCCATTAACTTTTCATATATCACAAATATGATGCCAAAGCTGCTTCCGGTTTCCTGTATGTTTCCTAGTTTTCAAAGCTATTTCTTAGCCATGTTTCTTATTTCTGCATACACTTTTGCAGCGTGAAAACTGGACAAGGACCAATCTAGGTGAAAGCATTTGTAACTCTAACCAGGCATGGATAATGAAAGAAATCTGATAAATGTCAAAATATTGAAGACAAATATAAGTGATCATGTTTTCATTCATGTACGTTTTCTTTGGCGCTATGTTGATGGGGGAGAGCTCCTTATCATCACTGTTGATTTATGAGGTGTTAATTGCCCCTTTTCCCCCAACCAGAAGACAGAAATAATTTGTCAGATCAAAATAATCATGCTTCCTTTCTAATTAACAGTAGTAACACATTTGCAGTCTAAAACTTACTGTGCTACAAATCTAAATATTTGACAAAATGTTTCCAAAGTATTTCACATACATGCCACTGGTACTTTCTTGAAAACAGCTTGAAAGTTCATATTTGCCTTCTGCATACACCTTACATACCACAAACCACACTGATTTTTTTCTGTGCTTCATATGAAAGCCTGAACTATGCAATTAGTGTTACCTTAATCTCTTTCCTTTCCTCCGACTTACCTAATACAATAATTAGTACCAAGGACTTCCAGAACAAGAACTTATGGATTCAACTGTCACGCTGATTGAGCCTAAACACTTCATAAAAGTATATGCCAATGATCATTGAAAACATCTCTCTGACGGGCAATCTTTGTGTTGAGATAACCTACAAATAAAACCTAAAAAACAAAAAAACTAATACAACCTAAGCTCCACAAAAGAGCCCAAAACCTCATCAGGGGTTCTTGGGAAACAAAACAAAACAAAAAAAGAAATAATGAAACAAAAACAAAAATCATCAAAGCACACATCAGTACTAATGAACTGGGCTAATAACAACGCAAATGCTAACCTCCTGGTATAGTAGATATTAGAGAAATAAATGCAAATGTAACTTCTCATTTAGTCATACTCAGGCTTCACTAACTAGAAAACTCAAGGTTGTAGGAAAAACTCTGCAAAGAAATACACATAACTAGGTAGTAATTATTTAAATATCATTCAATGTCAAAGTAGCAAAGTTCCTATACGGTGCTTCATAATTCTCATTTTATCAATAGATGTATAGAGGTATTGTTCTCCATAAGAAATGTTTTGAAAATCGGCCTCATGCCCCTCCTTTTTCTGATTCCTTTATGCATATAGTGTCCAGGATTTGAAAGATCTTCCTCATTTGTTCACCAGCCTGCAGCTCATTCTCTATTCAAAACCCAGCTCAGGCACCCACCAAACACAGAGCATTCCTGGATAAGCCACTTCAGCTTACACGTGCCAGATCTATAAGCACTGTTTTGTATAATTTTATATTTATTTACTTGAGAAGCAGAAACAGGCAGAAGACAACAGGAGAAAGTTCTCCCATCCACTGGCTTATTCCTGGGCTGGGCTGAAGCCAGGAGCTGAGAACTCATCCAGGCATCCCATCTGCACAAAAGCAACATGATTACCTTAGCCGTCACCCGTGCCTCTCAGGGCCTGCACTGGCAGGAAGCTGGAGTCAGGAGCCGGAGTCAAGAACTGAAATCAGGCACATCAAACCAGTTCTAACAATTAGGACAAAGCCTCATACCTACCAGCGTCTTTTCACTGCTCAAGTTTCATCTACACTGCTTCCAGATCATTTTGTAGTCTGTCACATCTGCTTTTTAGTGTGCTAGTATAACTCAGAGTCTATTTGAACAGAAGATATCCTAACACAAAAGCCAACACTTCTTGACTGGAGGAATTACAGGGGACCCAGTCTTGAGAATATTACTAAACTACATAAAAATTAAGACCTAAAATCTTAATTCTTACATGTCCATGGAAAGCCATAAACAGTATCTGAGCCAATCCTGAACAGTCTTTTGAAGCAGGCAGACACAAGTGGTATTCACAGTTGACAGATAAGAACTTATGTTTGATAATTAACTTGTGTTTGATGTCTTCGTTTATTCTCTCAAAATTTATTTGTTGATCACCTGCTCCAATTTCCAGCATAGTGCTAAGCACTGTTAAAGAAAAAAAGATACTGCTATCTCCAAAATCCTCTTGCTCCTTTCTCATGTCAATGAGACAAGTAAACAGCGGGCAAACAGATTTTTGCTGCTTTACTTAACTGTTCTCTTCAAAATCTCTTGGATTTATATAGGTTTGACCTATCCAATGCAACAGTATATTGACAGAACTTAGATGTTTCTAATATTCAAGAAGTTTGCATGTCTCTCTAGTAACTAAAATACTGTTAGTTATTATTAGTTAAATTCAACAGGCTTTTTTGGTTCTTGAAGAATAATTTACTTGGGGAAGAAATACAGAAATTCTGGGCCCTGCGCAGTAGCCTAGTGGCTAAATCCTTGCCTTGCACACCCGAGATTTCATATGGTTGCTGGTTCGCATCCCGGCTGCTCCAGTTCTCTCCCAGCTCCCTGTTTGTGGCCTGGGAAAGCAGTAGAGAGACTCTGTGCTCTGTACTGCGTCCAAAGCCTTGACACCCTGTACACATGGGAGACCCGGAAGAGGCTTCTGGCTTCAGTTCAGCTCAGCTTCAGCCATTGCAGCCACTTGGGGAGTGAACCAACAAATGGAAGATCTTTCTCTCTGTCTCTCCTTCTCTCTGTAAATCTGAATTTCCAATAAAAATAAATAAATCTTAAAAAAAAGAAATACAGAAATTCTCAAAACTTCTATCAACCTCAAATCCTTGGGCACAAAGTGGAATATCAAGGGGCATACCTTTTCCTTAGGGGAACAAAGTCTTAAAATACGATTCAGAATACCAGAGACTCAGTAAGAAAAAAGAAAAACTTCTGGAATTAGTCTGTCTCTGTATATCACAATCCTGCCTGTGCCTCAGGCTTATCTTAAACATTTAAACTTAATCTAGAAGGGTACTTAGGAACTAATCAATTCAAGATCGTTTCCATTGAAGTAAATTATGCTGAGGACAATTGCTTTGACATTAACCTCTTAGCCTCAGCTCCGGCTATTGTGGCCATCTGAGGAGTGAACCAGTAGATGGAAGATCTTTCTCTCTCTCTTTGTACATCTGCCTTTCCAATAAAACCTAATAAATCTGAAAAACAAACAAACAAATCAGAGCAAGGCTTTCAGTGTGCGAAAGACCAAGCCAAGTCCCTGATTGGTTCCCACGCCTTCCTTCGGAGCGAAGACTTGAGATATTCACCAAATGAAGGCAAGTACCATAGCAGGTAGACTGTAGCATACGTTTAGCGGATAGTCAAAAACAATGGGGTAGTGTCTTTCAAATTTATAGATAATTTCTTTGGGAAAATTCCTTTCAGTATACATTTTTTTTTCTTAGAAACACAAATTTATCTTTGAAGATTACTACAAAATAAATAAAAGCTTCATAAAGAATAATGTTCATATATTTTCAGTATATCTTTAGGAACTTTTGTACTTTAATAAATTACACATTCAGTACATATTTTTGCTATATCTGGTATTAGATTCTAGGTACAGAGCTGAAGAAGCCACAGGTGTTGTGCATCAGTAATTCTATATATTGGCAATAAAATGTGAAAAGTATGTTGTAGTAAGTGCCACATAAACACCTTTAATTTTTCATTCTTTAAAATGCTGAAAAAAGAATTCCCAAAATTCTCTTAAAATGCTAAAAACAGCTCGATGACTATCTGGGGATAGAAAGCACAGCTGAATGCTTACCCACTACCTACAATAATAAGAATCTTGGTGAGGTGATTGCGTAAATGGGAAGGTACAGCTTTTATAAGAAAAAAGAGAAGTATAACTTTATGAACTTCATGCTGTTGTAAATTTCCTATTTTTCTTCCTGTTGTTGATCTTGTGCTATGGCTTTTCATCCAACAGGATGTACAGTAACTGTGAAGCAGAGACTATCACATATAGAAGTGCAGATACAATGCAGTGTGCATTTCTACTTCCAAATTGGAGATGGACTCCCAAGGAAACAAATGTATCTTGACAAGAGGATGCTGGACTCTGCCATGTCCATGCCTACAATGTCAGGGGACACTTAAATAGCAGAATGATGGACTTATGACTGATTGTAAAGAATTATACTATTGTAATGATATGGAGGAAATTGGGCAGGGGGAGGTGTTAGGGAGGGGTTAAGGTGAAATCCCAGAGCCTATGGAACTGTATCATAGAATAATAAATTAATTAAAAAGAAAAAGGAATCTTCAAGAGATGTGACACTTCACTTACTATTCCATTAAATCCTTGACGTACTGTTATCCTTCATTAATAAATGAAAAATCCAGGGTGTAGAATCAAAGCCCTGACAAGCACCATGCAGCCAGTAAATCTTACAGTTAGAATTCCAAATTACTCCAAGCATTATGATAATTCTTGTACTTCCTTTTGGTAACCATCAGGAGAAGACCATTGCTGCAAAATCTGAAGAGATCCAAACAGTAAGAGCACTAATGAAATGACCTCCCACACGTACAGGCTGTTCGGCTCAGCTTTAGTGCTATAATGCAATAAAGACAAGGGTCCCACCAGCTTAAACAACGGAATAGCAATCATCATTCATTTCAAATAGTCTTTATGTAGGTGAGATTTCCCAGTATTCCTGGAAATGTCTTATGTTGGAAGGCTAAAATGAAGTAATGGAGTCACAGCCTTCCCTTTAAAATAGTCACTGTGAGCTTGGTATTTCCTGCTTATGAAGTCAAAGTTGCAGCATGACATTAAAGTCATACAATATTATGTCATGACCATCATTGAGAGACTCTATTGATTAAGATCAAACAAATAAAACAGCAGGTAAGCTATTTCAACTGCAACTTGGTTGTGATTAGATTAGCTAGGATTTAGACTGATTTTGACATTACTACAAACTCTTCTTTCAAAACATTTAGATCAATAAGTGCTTCTGCAAGTTAGACAAAAACAGACACAATAAAAACTCAGTAATTTCTGAAGTGACCCATGGCATCTGTTATTTTTTTTTTTATTAATATTTAGCATTATGTGACAGTTTCATAGGCTTTGGGAATCCCCCCACCCCTCCCTCTCCCCTCCCCCCTGGTGGATTCCTCCACCTTGATGCAGCATTACAGTTCAAATTCAATCAAGATTCTTTCCTTGCAAACATATACCAAGCATGGAGTCCAGCTACTTATTGTCCAGATGGGTTGAACAGTTTCTTGGGGAGACCATTTCTGGTCCGAAGTCAGAGCTGGTAGAATATCATCCCAGTCAATTAAGAGTCCCAGTATAACATCAACAGCAATTTGCAATATTATGGAATTGACATGGTTTTGAGTAACCAGTATGTTAAAAAAAAACAACAACAACAACAAAAAAAAAACAAAGAACAAAATAACAAAAAACAAGTCCTAACCACAACCTATGATTAGCTCATTGACATCTCAATTTTAGTTTATATACAGGACCATGGCATCTGTTATTAAGCTACAACAGATGTGCAGAAATCTTATCTGTCCGAATGTTCAGATTCACACCGATTTTTTTTTGTTCATACATCAAGCTGCAGAATCTAGCAATTGAAGTCATCAAAAATTATATACTAATGTCAGGCAGCTTTTAGCATTACAAAGCTATCCACTGATTTGCTTTGGTCATCCCAGCAATCTAATAATGCCTTAACTTGTCTATTTTAATGAATACAGCATTGAAAATTCAGACATACATTACATTAAAAAACGACAGACCCAAAAGCACAGACAGTAAAAACAAAAATACACAAACAGGATTATATCAAACTGAGAAATGTCTACACAGCAAAGGAAACAATTAACAAAGTGAAGAAACTCATACACTAGAAGATGTGTAAACCACACATGTGATATAATATTGAAAAGATATGAGGAACATAAGCAACTTAGTATTGAGAAAACAAAAGCCCCATTAAAAATGAGCAAAAGATCCAGACGTTTCACAAAAGAAGATATAAAACAGCGAGTAGGTATATGAAAAAACCACTCTGCATTAGTAATCATTACATTAATGCAAATTAAAACCACAATGAGATGTCACATAACATGTTACAGTGCTTTTAGCAAAAAGACGGAAGATACCAAGTACTGGAGGAGAGGCAAGGAGAAGGGACTCTGCATGTTGCTGGGGTGGGAGGAATGGACATTAGCACAGCCATTATGGAAAACAGTTTGAAGGTTCCTAAGAAACTGAAAACACAACTAGAGTTAAGACTCAATAATCCCAGTGGCAGGTATATAGTCAAACAACTGAAACAAATGTCTACAAATGGCTGTGTGTTTCATGGCATCAGGAGCCACAGCAGCCAGTGTAGTAACAATTTCAGTGTTGATCAGTGGGTGAATAAAGAAAACACCTTGGAACACAACTATTCAGTCTTCACACAGGGGAAGGGAAATCCTGTTCCTTGCAGAATCACGACGAATCTTGGAGACATGTTGCTGACAGATGTCAATCAAACACAGACCTTGCTCATAGGTGTGTACTAAGTTCATGAGAAATGGATTAAAAGCCTCTCATGACTGAAAAAAAAAACATTTCTAGTGCATGCATATGAGTAGAATCTATACATTTGGACAGGGGTTACCAGAGGCTGACCAAAGAGTACAAAATTTGAAACAGACAAGAGGAAGAAGCTCTGAGACTTAATGTGTGACATGGTGACTATAGCTCACAACAATGGATCATCTATTTCAAAATAACATGACAGCTAATTTTAAACTATCTCATCACCAAAATGACAGGTAACAAAGGTGATGGACTGTTATTTATCCTAATTTAAGCACATCACATGATCCATAATCACTGTACCTCATAGTGCATACAATATAATTATTATCTATCAACAAACATATAGATCATGTTTTAAATGAATCACATTACTGGCCTCCAGCTGTTAATTTCCAAGGAGTTTATGAGGTATTCAACTCTTAATTACAATTTCCTTTCTCATTTAGATACTTTAATTGGATTATCTAAATGTTTTTTTTTTTAAATGGTTGGACTTAGCAAAATCATGATGCAAAATAGATTTATATTTTATATCACAACCACTGCTTTATGGAGATTCATAGATATCTATAACTTTTTCTGACATAAATTTCAGCCGCTATGCTACCGTGCCAGGCCAGATTTTTCTGACATAATTTCATTTACACATTTCTAGAGATAGGTTTTGTTACAGAGGACCTTTAGCAATTATGTGTGGTAGCATGTGAATTTTGAAAATTAGGCCAATTTTAAGTATATCGTATTGTTAGAAGTATTAAAAGGTATTTCAGGCCATTATAATGAATTCATTAACCTTTCTAAAACCTTTCCCTATCAAAGTTCATTTTTTTTATTTAAGCTTTTAGAAATGAGAAACAGTATTACAGCAACATAAGCTAAAAAAGTAGACAACAGTTCAGTGTTTTTGGAAAGTTGTTTGGCAATATACATCAATGTATTTTGAACTGCTTGTATTATTTTGGTCCAACAACTCCACTTTTAGAAACCTACCTGGGGCCCGGCGGTGTGGCCTAGCAGCTGAAGTCCTCACCTTGAATGCACCGGGATCCCATGTGGGCGCCGGTTCTAATCCTGGCAGCTCCTCTTCCCATCCAGCTCCCTGCTTGTGGCCTGGGAAAGCAGTTGAGGACGGCCCAAAGCCTTGGGACCCTGCACCTGTGTGGGAGACCCAGAAGAGGTTCCTGGTTCCCGGCTTCAGACTGGTGCAGCATCAGCCGTTACACTCACTTGGGGAGTGAACCATCAGACGAAAGATCTTCCTCTGTCTCTCCTCCTCTCTGTATCTGACTTTGTAATAAAAATAAATAAATCTTAAAAAAAAGAAACCTACCTGAAATAAATAATCAGGTGTAATGAATGATTTACCAATAAGGATGTATATCAATATTGATTAAAAAATTAGACCTATGCAAAATTTAAATGTCTGAAATAAAGGTGACAGTGACAATATAAAAAACTATTTTATATGTAGCAAAAAATCATTTCAAAGTGTTCTTCTATGATAAAATATGTATGACACAATAATAAAAACATCTGTACTTAAAACTTTTTATTGGAGAGGGCATTTGGCCTACGTGTTAAGTTCCCACTAGGGCTGCCCACACCACATCTCAGAGCGCCAGGCTTCACGTCCCAGCTCTGCTCTTCAGCTTCCTGCTAGCAGGCAGTGTGGGAGGCGGCAGGTGATGGCTCGAGTGTCGGGGCCCGCTGTATCTACGGGAGACCCTGATACAGTTCCTAGCTCCCAGCTTTGGCCTGGTCCAGACCCAAATATTGTGGGCCTTTGGGGAGTGAGCCCAGTAGATGGAAGATTCCTCCCTTTCTCTCTCTCTGCATCTCTCAAATAAGTAAGTGTATACAACTATGTACTCGGCATTTATTAAATCATTAGCCTTTATGACTTAAGAAAAAAAGACTAGAAAGCAAGATCCACACATTAATAGTATGGTGAAATTATGGATGATTCCATTTTCCTCTTTTCACATCTCCAATTTTTAAATATTTCTCATTTTTTCAAATGTTATACAATGCTATTTGTAAAATAAAAATATTTAAAAGGTAATCACCTTCCCATTAGTTTCTGACTTCATTCTGTTAACAACAAAATAAAAAGGTATACTACACACACACACACACAAATCTCTTCCACAAATGTGAAACAAATGCAAAACAGGACAGCTGATCCTGAGAAGTCTTGACATAACTGTATCTCTTTAGACTGAATGCTAATGCTGATAGCACTAATGGAATGAAACCAGAACGACATGAATAATACATTGCCCGCACCAATCAATGCTACGATGTTACAAGCTGATGGAAAATGAATAGAGTTAAAACAGAGGAAGAAATTTCAAATGCAAGTACAGTGCGGTAATCCATCTAATATCTTGACTGGATCAGGGTATGGAACAATTGTTGCAACTCTGCCAAAAGCCTGCAAAATCAATAACAACTGTTGCTTTCCCACTGCCAAGTTATTTGACCAACAATGTAACAGAGGAAAGGCATTAGACGCATGACTGTGATTGAAGGTAAATTACTGATTAATATACATGTGTTTCCATGTAACTATGTGTATCTATCAACAAAGAGATTGTGATACTAGGAAAAGCAAACACTTAATTGCCCATCCCTGTGGGCAGTATAAAACGAGGTGCCATATGTTTAAACAATGAGGAGAAATATAAGAGATATCAGAGAATGAATTATATCCTGAATTATCCATACTCCTAAATCCAGTGTCTTGTAGCATGTGGAGCTAGAGAAAATAATTTAGTTTTCAGTCTCTAGGTAAAGTGGCTAGGTGATTGATGGAAAACGCCTCAAGGAATACATCAGCCCTCTCTTACATTCGTGCCAGTTACTTTTCAACTACACCTCTGAATTATAGAACAGATTGGTGCCCCAGGAGAGAGTGAGGGAGAGAGGCGATAGCAGCAGGGAAAAGGCTCTTGACTCCAAAATCCGGCAGGGGAACTTCTTAAGACAGATGTTCCTCACATGATACAAACATGTTAGAAAATGGAAAAGTATGTTATCACAAAAATTTGCTTAACGGTGTTCACAATAACTCTCCTGTAAGCCTAATAAACAGGATTTATTTTCTATTTCAAAATATCCTCGGTGTATTGGGGGAGGCTGGCATTGTGGTATAGTGGGTTAAGCTGCCACCTGCAACAGCAGATCTCATATGGACGCTTGTCCATATCCCAGGTGCTCCATTTCTAATCCAGCTCCCTACTATTGTCCTGAAAGTAGCAGAAGCTGGCTCAAGTGCTGAGGCCTCCACATTTCTGTGAAATACAGTGATGAGAGGTTCCTGGCTTCAGCCTGGCCTTGTCCAGGTCCTAGCAGCCTTTTAGGGAGAGAAGTAACAGATAAAAGACCTCTCCCTCTCTTTCTGTCTGTTATCCCATCTCTCTCTCTCTCATCTCTGACTCTCATTTCCACATAACTATTAAATTCTTTTCTGAAAACCTCCATTTTGAATTGAAAAACAGACAAATTATATTTCCCAGAGCATTTTTTCCAGCTAAGCTACTTCTTGAAAAACGAGAAAAGAGAATAAGCTATCCTGTTGGTTTAAAACAACATATAGAATTGGTTGTTATCAAGCAGTTTTCTATGTAACCCTCTGGATGTGCCATAAAAGAAACAGAAAATTTGTAAAAATCACATTGTAACAAAACCACAAGACAATACAATTTAAGGGAAAAAAAATACTGACAAATGTTTGGCCACCCTGAATGAATTTCTTGTGAGACATGATAAAATATTTATCCTTGATGAACTATACAAGGATAAATGGAAGGGCTCTTTGAATTGATGTGCAAGTTAGCAAGTGCTGCCTGATTGTCTTTTCTATTATTTCCATGTTAGTGTCAACTCCCTTAAAAGCACATAAAAACATGTCCAGTTACAAACTGGTGTGGACTAACAATATTCCTCAGTTGCTCACCATACATCAGGACTAAATCTTACTAAACAGAAGATTCTGCCTCAGTCTTAATCCATTCAAGCTTCTAGGGATGGAGGTAGGGAGGCAGCGAAGAACTGAGGTTGGCCGGCAACACCTGTAGTCAGAGCTCCACGGTGACAAAACCCCACCCCATTCTGTGCAAAACAGTTAACGGAGTTTTGCTGAGAGTTGGCCCTGGCTAGGAGTACCCAGCGTGACTGCAGGCTCGCCATGCCCGCTGCTATCACGTCCCTGAACCTCATCCAGTCCCTACCAGGCATCAGCTGCCACGATACTCCCTCGATCCCAACACATCTGCTAGCCCATGTGCACCAGACTCCGCACCACTGCCACTGCCAAGACTTCCACAGAGGGTGACACAACTGGATGGGATATGGTACTCTTCACAGCAAAAGATAGTTCAAGTACATGGGCTCCTGCCACCCACCTGGGAGACCAGGATGCAGCTCTAGCCTTCAGCCTGGCCCAGTGCTGGTTACTGTAGTCATCTGAGCAGTAAACCAGAAGAAGGCATCTCCCTTTGTAACTCTTTCCAAACTAGGGTTTATAAAAAGTAAATAAAGATATTCCTACATAGAAAAACATACAGCATGTATTTGCACAGCTAGGCTGACATCAGTGTTGAAGAATCTCTAACAAGGAGCACAATAGAGAAAACAATCAATTGAAAACCACTATAGTACCCTGTAGAGGCTAATGAAAGAAGGACGTATAAACCACGAGCAAACTATCATAGTTATTACAGAGCTGTATATTGAGTACCACCCCCTTTGTTTTAACAGCCGCCGAAAATGATGTCAAGGAAAGCAAAAGACAAGACAGTGTTGCAATTTTCCATCCTCAGCTGGGTTTCATTTAGATGTGGAATGTGGACCCTGTAATACTAAGGCCATCATGTTCTTCAGCTGGAGGGGGTGGAGGAACACAGAGGAGAATGGTTCTCTTCTGTTATGCTTTAAAAATGTCATAAATATTCCATGCGCTTTGGACCGCATTAAATGCTGAAAACCTATAAAACAATAAGGTGTGAGAAAAGGATGTGCCGTAATCCATTTTTATCTGTATTGGAACCATCAGGGAGGGTGGGTCTATCTTGGCAACAGAGCACTTCTGAAAGCACAATAAAATATTTAAAACTATTTGACTTCAACATATTAAGTCCGTGGGAGAGAATATCCCAGAATCACATCTGTCAAAAATCAGTAGCGCAAATAGGATTCAGATCGACCCCAGCATGCACTTGAGTGTGTCACTCTTCCAGGATAGGATGACTGCACATGGCTGTTCTACAGGGCTCTGGGGTTGCACCTGCTGTCCTAGCAATTACTAGTGCTGACAAAATGTCTGGTTTTGGCTGTAAGTGCACAGTCACCCCAAGCACAAGAACAATAGTACCATAATTAAAAAATCTCAGGTTAGGGACTCATGTTGTGGCATAGCAAGTTAAGCCACAGTCTGTAATGCCACAGTCTGGCACCTTCGCATTTCCAATCCAGCTCCCTGCTAATGTGCATGGGAAAGCAATGGAAGGCGGCCTAAACGCCTGGGTCTCTGCACCCACACGGAAAATTCAACAGAAGCTCCAGATTCCCAGTTCTAGCTTGGCACAGCCCCAGCCACTGTAGCCATTTAAGGAAGGCACCTATAGATGGAAGATCTGTGTGTGTGTGTGTGTGTGTGTGTATTTGTGTAAACCTGACTTTCAAATAAATTAATGTTTTTATTTAAATCTCAGTTTGCCAGGGGTAAGGGGTAACAGAAGAGGGAACTGCATGTTGAACCACAATACATTCCTTTACTTCTTTAGTTCTCAGTTTCCTTGGTATTAAATAAGAATAATGAGTGTAATTAGCTCAGGGTCACTTTGAAGACTAAATAGGAGGGCCCGGCGGCGTGGCCTAGCGGCTGAAGTCCTCACCTTGAATGCACCGGGGTCCCATGTGGGCGCCGGTTCTGGTCCCAGCGGCTCCTCTTCCCATCCAGCTCCCTGCTTGTGGCCTGGGAAAGCAGTCGAGGACGGCCCAAAGCCTTGGGACGCTGCACCCACGTGGGAGACCCAGAAGAGATTCCTGGTTCCCGGCTTCAGATTGGTGCAGCATCAGCCGTTACACTCACTTGGGGAGTGAACCATCGGACGAAAGATCTTACTCTGTCTCTCCTCCTCTCTGTATCTGACTTTGTAATAAAAATAAATAAATCTTAAAAAAAAGAAACCTACCTGAAATAAATAATCAGGTGTAATGAATGATTTGCCAATAAGGATGTATATCAATATTGATTAAAAAATTAGACCTATGCAAAATTTAAATGTCTGAAATAAAGGTGACAGTGTGTATCTGGCTGTAATAAAATGAATAAATGAATAAATCTTTAAAAAAAAAGACTAAATAGGAAAATATCCTGTGCAAAGCATAGTGAACAGTGTTTATATAAATGCTAGTAATGAATATTATAACAACTACCTCACAGAGTCCCTAGCTTCTTCATCTATGAATTTTAAAATACAGTTGTCCCTTAGAAGTCTGATCCCAGATTCCCCAAGAACACTGAAATCCGCACATGGTCAAGTCCATACGTAAAATGCACAGTCTGCACATCATCTGTGCACATCTGACCATATACTTTCCATCATTTCTACACTGCTTATTACACTGAAGGTAAAAGGTATGTAAAGAGATGGTATACAGTAACCAGAAAAAAACCTGTACGTGCTCAATACAGAAGCAAATGCCTCTAAGCATTACTGATTCGCCTTTGGTTGAGTTCATTGGCGAGGTTCCTGGGATTATAAAGATCTGAGCATAATAATACCCAGTTCCAGAGTAACATGACTATATTCTGAAACCCCATAAGAAACACCTAGCAAAGTATCAGGTATACCGTATGAGTCAAGCTCAGGAACATACATGCCTTTTCCCTCTACAAATCTACATTTAGTAAGTTAGAAAAAATCAGAAATTATATCTAGAAAAATAAACCACATAAAAGGACAGAGGCAAAATATAACTTATGTTTTGTGTGGGGGGGAAAACCAGAATAAAAGCTACAGAGACTGAGATCAGCTGCAGTGCAAAATTTCAAGAAGTTTCAAGTTCCAGAATGTTTGGAAAGTGTTTAAGTTTGTTCTCATGCTGTTGATACTTTACTTTTTGCTTATTCTTGGTAGCTTTCTCCCAGACACTCCATTGCAAGTCCACCCAAAGGCAGATGAAATGGTACTTGAAAAAGTCTGTGGCAAATTATAAAATTAAAATATAAGTTCATTTGAGTACAAAAACATCTTGAACATGCTGCCTAGTTTTTTGAATTACATGTTTTCTGTGAACACTCTGAAGACTCCTAGGATATGCAGCTTGAAGAGACAATCCATTTCTCTCCAAGCAGATCTTTCAGTACTTCCTAGCAAAAACTGTGACAGGCTTTTACTTTACATGCGTGCTAACCAGCTAATCGTCCATAGTTTCACAGATGTCACAGATGTAGAGAATGCAAAACTCCTAAGTAAGAGACAGAGGATTTCACCACCCACAGCAAGCAACACTAGTAGGCAGAATGGTAGTATTTACATAGATTTCTGGAGTCAAATTTTCATGAGTGACATGAAAAGGACCAACGTGATGTGGGCACACACAGTAGGCTGTGTTACAGGAAAGGAACCCCTCTCTTACAATGAATGGTCTGTAAGTGTGTCTGCATTTGTTCTGGGATGAGCAACTGTCCTGCCTGTATTCTTCAACAAAGAAGCAACCCCTCTGTGTGCAGGCGGATACCATCTCCAATACCCTCAAAAAGACAGCTCAAAGCAAAGGCAGGTAACACCAGCAGACAACCAAGTACAAGTCCCAACACCAACGAGGCACTGCAGGCGTGTGCTCCCATCAGGGCTCTCCAAGGAGCACTGTTCTAACACAAATTAGTGAAACAGTCAACTTTCTACTTGTCAGGTTTCTTTAAAGCAGAACTTCTCAGAGTCTTTAATAACCCAACCCAGCTTAGTGCATCTCCAACAGGATGGTATAGAAGACAGGTTTTTTTTTTTTTCTTTTTTCAAAGCAACTTTTTCACAGAACACCTATCAATGTCCCCCTGGAGGAATATTCCTTGGATCACAGCGTGGAATATCTGGGGTGAAGCTTATAACATGTACCTGATGCCATCAGTCCCTCTTGAACAAAGTTATTTATTTCCTAAAACCGAAAATCCATAGGTGTTACACACACACATACGCACGAAGAAATGCTTTTTAAACAGTATTGAATTACTGAAAGAGTCCCACTTTGTTACAGAATGCTTAAAATAATTAAGATACTGTAGGTAAAGGACGTAGCACTAACTGGTACACTATAAGTGCTCCCCCACAAAGAAAAGAAGAAAAAAGGGCAGCTATCCTAAGTAGTCATGACTTTCATCCTGGTGCACCGACTGAACCTTCTTTGTTGTCACACACTGTATTCCTATTAGAAGTCAGCTGGTGTGGCTTCTGGTAACATCGGGTCATGACTGGTGATTTTTCCTTCTCTTAATTCTACGCTTGTACATTTTCCTACATGCAGTATTTCCATTCTCCCCATGCCAATATTTTACTCCACACACTGGACCTTACAAGCCTCTAGGTTTATTTTAGCCTAGGTTTTGATAAATGTTATCCAAAGCGACTCTTCCTTTTTTTTTTTTTGTTTTCCTTTTACGTCAAAAATTCTACTCATGTTTGTTTAAGAGAACTAATTTGAACTGTCTGTGCTTTCTTCAGTATTTTTCTCTTTTTAACAGGGTGGCCACATAAAGGTTTGGCTGGGTCTTGTAAGCAGTGGCAGAAGATGCTGGCTTATTCTTGCAACGTGAAGAGTCAGAAAGGCCAGTAGGCAGTTACGGCCTCTGGTCCCTGGTGAAGCTATCCTTTAAAAACATAAACTCTTGCTTCTTCCCATTTTTTTACTCTTCCAAAAGCACATTTTTCCCAACTGTGTCCCTCAGTCCCCTGGAGGGTGCCTGAGTTTTCAGCTTGTCTTCAGGACAGGAGGAGGAAGCCTCCAGCCACACTCTACTGACGTCCTCGTTCCTCACAAGCTGCTACATCACTGCCCATAGTGAATGAGTCCCCCCACCCTTTTCTTTCTACCCCTCCCCCCTTGCTGAAAGAGTGCTTAAAAGACACCACTTCCACCATCTTCTCTAGTCTTTCCTCCCTTTTCTCTCCTCCTGTTACTATGGCAGGAGTCTTTCTTTCACTCTGTTAAATAAATCTTACCGTGCACTCTGAAGCTGTTCACTGTCCTGCGAGACAAGAAACAAGGTAAGGTTGTTGTCTTTCATGTCAGATTCCCGGCAACAACCATATGAAGATAAAATACAGCAGGGTCCGCTCAGTGATTCACAACAAAGGAGCAAGTCAAGCTAGTTTGACTATATCCCAAAATATGTTTTGGAATCCCCTAGACTTCCAGGCCGTCCCCTGACAATGCCTTTGTCTTTTGAGCCGTTGTGGAAGGGGGAATAAGGTGGGCATGTGTTCTTTTTTGTAAGAGATCTATCATATATTATCATCAGGTTTTCAAAGAATGCATAATTTCATCCAGAGTAAAAACCAGTCTCTAAGTTTAGACATGGAACAAGGAAGCAAGAAAAACTTCTTAATGAGAGCAGAACAGTGGTTAATAAAATCGTGCAGTTAGATTGGCTAACAGGTAGCTAGAGTCAGGTCCTTGGTGGAGAATTTGTTTAAAAGTGTAGAAGAGGCTTGTTTCTCTCCAAAGGCTGCAGTTAGCAAAATCAAAGTGAGATCGCATCCTGTTTTCTAGTTTTATCATGACAGTAATAACAGACAGGTAGAGCGTGGGACAGGAATCCCACTTCCAGAAGTTTAGCAAGGAAGCAATGAACCCATCTTTCTGAATTTTTAAGTTACCAAGAAAATGGAAACAAGTTATCACTCACCCCTTCTGATGGCGTTTTGAACAGACTCACTGAGATTATTGATTCCAGGCCCTTGATGAGTTTTGCTCCCTTCCTCCTTTGATTGTTAGCACAATCTAGATCTTTCCTCTATTGGCGGCCCCTGCGCCCCACGCCCCCATCCTTCCTGACTGCTGCGGCAGGAAGCTTCGGTCTTCAATAAATCTTGCTTTGTTCAATACCTTGTCCTTGTGGAAATTCTTCTTTCATGTGAGACAAGAACCAAGGTAGTCTAGTCCTTTGCACTGAATTTCCCCACAACAACATGACATGGAAGTCAAAATAATTTAGTTCCCTTCTATGTGTGCAGCATTTATTAGAATGTCTTTAAACAGGTGGTTTTCCTACTCATTGCTTAGTTTCTTACCAATGAAATACATGGTGATCATTTCTCCTTTGTTTCATAGTTTTTAGAGCAATTAAAGAGCCTTTATAAAATATTGGCTCATATCAGCAATTCATGGTATTTTCATTTTTGCCATAAAATTATGAAATCTATTCATACATCTGTCACTTTCAAATGATCGATTCACTTAACATGTAAGAAGATAATTCTATTCCTCTGACATTCTTGATCCTTCTTGCATAGCAGCAATGTCAGAATCTTAAAATACAAAAAAATTCTAGAATCTTAAAAAGTAACATTTTTTAATTACATGGCCATTACTGTGAACTAGTAACCCTCAAATAAAACTGTAACAACATGCTATACATACTAAATATTTCTACAACATTGTATAGTGCTGACATCCTATATGGCGCTGGTCTACATCTCACCTGTTCTACTTCCAATCCAGCTCAATGATACTGAGCCTAAGAAAGCAGTGGAGGGTGTTCAGTCTTTGCATGCCTGTTTTCATGAGGACCTGGAAGAAGCTCCTCACTCCTTGCTTTGGACTAGCTCAACTCTGGCTAGTGCAGCCATTTGGGGAACGAACCAGTAGACAGAGGATTTCTCTCTCTCTCTTTCTCCCTTCTCTCTTAGAACTCTGCGTTTCAAATAAATAAATCTTCAACAAGCCTTCTGCCTAAATTCATAGACTATTTGCAGATTTTTTTATATGTGTTTCTGCCCCCTGTAAACTCCTTAAAAACTGGTTCTGGGAAACTCATGTTGTCATCGAAGCTGCCCAGCCCTTCCCTTGGACTCAGGAAATCTTTATAGAAAAATCCCTCTGCTTTGTATTTCCCTGCATCCAGGGTGGGACTTGGGAATCTGTGCACATCTTCACACATCCCTTGAAACTGACCCTACCACAAACTTTAGAACTCAGTAAAGCAACAGGAGTGTAGATTTCAAGCAGCATCTAGCAGGCAGCAGAAAACTGCTCTTTGGGAAACGTGTCACTCTCTTTTTCTAAGAATACAAGATAATCACCCCTCCATCCCCCCAAAATGATAAGCCCAGGAGTGTTTTCTGCCTACTCCCATTTGCCACCTTGCTATTACTATTTGTTCTTCTAGCACAGGATAAAAAAGAGCTTTTAAATCAAAAATGTTCATTTTTTTATTCCATGTGTATTTTACTTAAAAAATACATGTGTGTGTATCTAGCCACAAGGTGATAACAAAAACAAAGTCACCATGAATTAATGTCAAGTCTGAGAAAGGCTGTGTTTTGCTCCCTGAAGGGAAAAAAAAAAAAAAAGCTGAATATGAAAGAAAAAAAAGAGATTTTTAAACCAAGTCAAACTGAGTTTAAATTTTGCAAATTTCACCATAGTTTCTTTTCATTTTATTTCACTTCATTAAAAAGGAAACAAATGAAAGTGAATCTTTTTCAGTTTCCAATGTTAGAACAAGCGTTATTCTTCGGTCAAACTGTTAACCAAACAGCCCCTTGGTGGTCACTTATCCCAGTATCAAGGATTTTACAGAGGATAATGTAAATGTGGAAATAAAGACAGAAAGTTGCTTCAAATGTATAGTTATTCTCATAAGTATCCAGGCCTTTAATTTATGTTTCGCAGCAAATAAGATTTTTGAAATTTACTACTTTGAACTGTGTTGCTAAAACAACACAAGATCTTTGTATGCTTTTTTTCGCCTCTGCATTTATATATTTCTTTGCACACCACATAATAATCACTGAACATAATAATCTTTAATCCCATTAGGCAGCAGAAGCAAGGTGTATCTAGGCAAAGGCCCAACTCTGCATGCCTCCCCACGCTGCTGCTGTGATGGAAGTGGGGGTCACCCAGACCTCTGCTTTTATGGCCAACCTGATTATACAGGCAGGCCTGTTCACAGCCCAGCCTGGCTTCAGCTCCCCAGTGGTTGGCCTCCTGGCTCCCCAATCAGCAAGTGCTCAGGACTCCGGAATGGTCAGTGATTGCTTACTCTGATCTGATGAGAAAATGCTACCCACTTTAGCTGACACTCACTGACTTGGTACCTTCCCAACCAGAATTCCTTCAGGAACACTGATGTGCCAGACAGGATTAGAAGACATGTGCTCGTATACAAATGCAAGAGTTAGCATGGATTCATTCTATTTATTTAAAACATGAAAGCTCTATTTCTCTGGTAATCAGCATTTTTTTTCTTTGTTGATAAAGTCC
This sequence comes from Ochotona princeps, assembly GCF_030435755.1. Lineage (NCBI taxonomy): Eukaryota > Metazoa > Chordata > Mammalia > Lagomorpha > Ochotonidae > Ochotona > Ochotona princeps. Next base: position 23,074,750 of record NC_080851.1, read on the forward strand.
AGTGTAATCTTTTATGCTTCTTTCTTCAATTACCATATTGTAAACATGAATTATTTTTCTCAGAGGAAGAAACTAAGTAGAACCACCTTAAGTAACTGAACTTTGGTAGATGCAGACAGAAACATTTGTCATAGATTTTCTGATGCACTTATCCAATATTTTCTAAAACACCAAGTATCATCTCTATGTAATCATATCCTAGTTAAAAAAATTATTCTCTCTCTAAAAATGGGCTAGATGTTAAGAAAGAGTAGCTTCTTAAAGTAAATCATCAGCGGAAAGAAGAATCAGCTAATCTGCAATGGTAAATATTTATTCCTTGTGGTACACATCAAATATACAGTGGTCTGCGTCAGAATAATATTTATTCACAATGTGAAATGAATTACTCACATGCTGCTATCAAGTAGTATGCCACATTTTATTCAAAAGGCACAAGCATGCCATACAATATTGAAACTAGCAGCTAGGATAACCGTATTGATTAAAAGCTGAAGTATTTACAAGCATATATAACTACATGGGGAAAAAAGCATTTTCCAAATCATAAGTACCACAGAACTTCAGGTTAAGATACTTTGAGTTCTTATTTATACTTTTACAATATAAATAATAGATAATATATATATAATAATATAATAGATTCACAAACATGGAAGTATATACAATCATACATCAGCACTTATAGAAGGTTGGTTCCAGGACCACCTGAGGACACCACAGTCCATGCATGGAGAGCAGGTGCTAGCACACCCTAGCACCCACATATGCTTTCTGCTGGGCTGGCAACACACCCAGCTTAGCAGTTAGGGAGCCCACATCCCACTTGGTGGCACTTGGGTTCAGTTCCTGGCTCTAGCTCTGGACTGCAGCACTGCTCCTGCAGACCCTCAGAGGCCATGAGGATGCCCCAGAGGAGACCTGCGCTGCATCCCCTGCCTCAGCCCCAGACATGTGGGCATCTGGGAACAAGCCTGCAGCTGGGAGCTCCCTCGTTCTCTCTTCCTGGCTCTTGCTCTTTTCCCTTCCCTCTGCCTCTGAAAGAATTAAAATCAATCTGAGGCTACTCCAGTCTCTTAGATACAGTGCACCGTATTTGCATATAACCTACTCACATCCTCCAGTGTTCTAGCTGCCAATCCCTTCTAGGTTATTTACAAACCTAATACATTGTAAATGCTATGTGATCCGTTGTACCATTTTGTTGAGGAGTATGACAAGACACAGAAGTCTGAACATGTTCAGTACAGATGTGATATTTTACCCCAAATGTTTTCAGTACATGGTTGTCTGAATTCACAGATGTGGAAACTACGGACAAGAAGGACCAGCTGTGTACTAACTTTAAAATACTATCGTGTACTAAATTTAAAATATCATAGTTGTCTGAATTCACAGATGTGGAAACTACGGACAAGAAGGACCAGCTGTGTACTAACTTTAAAATACTATCGTGTACTAAATTTAAAATATCATAGTATTGGAGTAATTTTTGATTCCCTTCTCTTATCAGTATTTTCAGAGAAAGGATTCTGATATTAAGGATTTGGGTACCTCCCAATGACAACATCAAAAAAAAAGGCAAAAACATGAGTTTTTAAGTGATATCTGGAACTACCACACCATCCCTTTATAAGAAAGATCAGTTGCTCAATGAATCAGACAGAGAATGCTTTTCTTGTTTGAGCCCTTCGGCACAGGATGGGAGCAGCTACATCCCTGGAGCACTGTCCCAGGGTCTCAACGGCTCGTTTCCAGCCTATTTTACAACCGAAATTCCTCTAGGGCTTCACATTCCAGACTGTCTAAGGAAAGACCACAGTAGGGTTTGCAATAACTGGCTTTTGCTGCACTCTGCTGGAACATGCCCTGATGTCTTCCACAAATGACCAACACACGATGCCTAGGTTTTCGCCACATCAGATGAAAATATTCTCATGGAGGCTTGTGTATTTCTATGGATAATTAGAAATATCTTCCAAATAATGAAAGGGATAAAGTTTAAAAACCACTCACCAGGTTTCAAGCATCACGCTCGCCTGCCAACAGACAACATCTAATTATGCTCAGGCAGAGGAGGTGACTTTAAGTGTTTCGTGTTGCCCTCAAGCTAGCCCTTTTCTCATTTATTTCAAAGATCCATCTTCAATTGTGTAGAAGTTCCCATACCTAACAGGACTTACAGTGTACAGGTTCATTCATTACACTAAGAAAAGAAAAAAAAAACCCTCACCAAATTAAAGCATGTAAATTTACAGTTTGTTGGAAAACAGCCCAGTGACTTACACCTGCTTTATCTAACGACGGATCACTCAGTTTTTCACTTCCACCGCCCTCCTCGAAACACACCTGCAGTCAACATTCAGCAAGAAACTCTTTCGGTGAAAAGTAAATCAATTTGTGTTGCGCCCCAAACTCTACGCAACAGGGTCTGGAGGGCCTCGGTAACACAGATGCAGTGGAAAGAAATTTGTGGCTGCCTCGTTTCCACAACCTTCCAAGGGCAGTAAGGAAAAACTTTCACCTTAGCCCTGTCTTGGGAGTTACAAACACAGATGTTGGCAAGAATCCCAGCATACACAAAATACTTCTCAATTTTTACTAATACCTGCTAAAATTATGTTTTGGCCTCTCTGCCTGGAAAGAAAGTCTGCAGTGACCGCTTCTTTTGACTTTATAATCGGTATAAATCTCTCAAAGAGGGTTCACAGGGAAAGTTTCCATGGAACATTTCTTTTGCAAGAAAATAAAAATAAAAGGCAATAGCCTCCTTACCAACATCTCTATATCCGTACACTTCGTTGCTCTTCTATCAGATGGGAATGAGGAGATCACAGGTGTGCGTGGGAAATAAGTGTCCAAGGGTGTCAGCACCACTTCCTGCTCCCGGTCACCCCCACAGCACCCTGGTAAGCCAAGCACACCCCCACAGCACCCACATGTACTTTCTGCTGGGCTGGCAACACACCCAGACCTTGCCATGGAAACAGTCGTGTCTTGCTTTGCCTGACTGACTGGCTACTAAAGGGTCTTGTTGAAAAGACAATGGCCAGGTGCAAAGAAGTGAGTCCATACTGATTAAACACTTAGAAGAGTTAGGTTCTGAGCCAACCTTTCCAATCCATCCTCTCATGAAATCACATAATTTCATTATGCCTACCACCTGGAAAATTATCAACATTTTATTGGAGAAGAAATTCAGGCTCATTGAGCTTCAATAACCTGCCCAGTGTCACAGGGCAGGTCAATTCTGAAGACAGAATTGAAACCCAAATTGGATCCCTAAATCTCTCCCAAGCACACTTGAGATGCTGGGTTTTGGTCCCATCTCTGTTAATACTTGGACAACTTTGGGCAGGTCATTAGATATCTGAAGGTTTTTTTTATTTATCTGAGATAATGAGATAAACTAATTTCCAACTCCAAATTGGGCTCAGGATCTGCTCAGATCTTTCTTCTGATAGACCCCTACCCCATTTTTTTTTCTTTTATGGATGTTATCAGAGGGATATACATTCTCAAGGCTAAATACACCCATGGTAATCCAAATGGTTTCATGTTTTAGGATGCTGTGACTGAAAACAAAGTTGGCAATTATCAGTAACATTCTCACTGAATATGATGATTTTTCATGGAGTAGAAATGACAATCAAACTAAAACAACCCAAATAATACATCATTTGCTATTAAGATATTTAGCATGGTTTCAGGGAATTCCTGAAATATCCCTGAAGATATTTGTTATTTATTCACTACAAGTTTATTTAAAAAAAAAAAACCCTATGTAGCATATTGTATTCACATAAGGAAAAGTGTTTTGCCACAGCACCACCATGAGGATCTAGTTTCCCAACTTTTTATGTTTGCCATAATCTCTATTATGCTTACCTGAAGTGACAATGAATTCAATCAGAACTTAATTATATTCAAATAGCAACTGTCTGAATTCTTTTAAACAATCTTCCCATTCCCATCAACAAGCATTGGCTTTACACATATTATTTCAAAGAAAGAAAAGAAGCCATGCTTTTCAAATCTATTTTCCTCAATAAAAGTTACATTTTATTTCATTATTGATGAACTCTTTTAATCAAAGCTCCAAGCCCATGGCTGGCTTAATAAGTGATGGGTATCTTCATTAACTAGCAAATAGTCAACCCATTGTCTCAATCCTCTTGAAATAACGTGTATGGTGAAGAATAATTAAGGGTAGTAAGGGCAAAGGTTACTCAAGACTTTACTATGAAGGGAGCCTAAATTACAGGTCTTTAAAAAAGATGTAAGGATGTGAGGAAAAAAGTGCAATTTTCAAGGAATGCAGAACAAATTAACTTTTTAACATTTAATACTACCCAACTGCATAATAGGATTTTGCTAAGTGCTACAGGCAGGAGAAAATAAAAGTTAACACTGCAAAGTATGCCTGTTAACTACTTCAAGCCAAAGGTATTATTGGCTTACTTAAGTGGTGTAGTAAACCCCGCACATTGTGACTTGAAAGTCTGGATTCTACCACCTGATTTGCATGCTTCCTTTGCTGCTGCCCTTTTTTTTTTTAAGGAGGGTAAAGGATCAAAACTCCACTAAGGAGTTTTGTGAGCACAGTCCCAGAATTTCCTCTCAACGCTTAGCTGGGCTGGGCAAGGCTTTTCCTGTAGAGTTGACTCTCCTCTCTGAAGTCAACCAGAAAGTTGTCTACTCGATGCTTCCAAACCCTACAGACGGGGGGGGGGGGGGGGGGGGGGGGGGGGACCACCGCCTGTCCCCACCCACCTGCGGAGCCTGCAATTCAATCCGAGCCTCCTACTTGTAAAGCAATAACCACAAAGCATGGGGCCAGCCTTTGTTTTCATCCAACTAATTGAGCAAAAATGGTTTCTACTGTGAAAAGACCCTTGGTGACCTAGCTCCAAAAATTGCCACTCAACCACCATCACCACCAAAAAAAAAAAGAAAAAAAAAAAGGAATAGAATACCAACTGAAACTTCAAGATTGCATTGCCAGACACTGACCACACACTTAGTCTTCCAAAGGAGAGGGCTTTCACATGGTCAGTTGTAGCTCCTCATGATTAAGGTGAAAATATGCCCATTAATTTCCTCCCGATTAAAACAAAAGTCTTTCCTCAGAAAAGACACCCTACATCCTGGATACAATGCCCGATCCTGAAGGAATGTATCACTGTCAGCAATGAATGAACACACAGATCTATCCATTTGTAAGGGAAAAAAAAACACATTTGTAAGAAAAAAAACTGCTTAACATGCAGAGGAACCAATACCAGGTTATTTTTGTTGTTTTATTCCCTTTCAGAAGCAAAGAGATACAAGGAGGAGACAGGAAAGGGGACCGGACCAATGCTCCCGGTTCACCCACCCCACCCCACAAACAGCCGCAAGTCCCCAAATCTCAGAGCTCAGTCCAGATCGCCCACCTGGGTGGCAGGAACCCAAGGACTTGAGCCACCTGCGACCTTCTAGGGTGCACTTTAACAGGATGCTGCACTTAGAAGCAGGGTCGGGACTGTAAAGCAGGTGCACCAATACAGATTGCAGGCATCTTCACCAATATCTTCATGTTAGGGCCAACATCCCACCTCACCACGCTGCAGTTAGCACTACCACATTAATCTCAAATTTCCTCCAAAAATATTCAGAGCAGTATCTATTTTTGCATGCTGTAAATAGTGAAGCCTATTATGCCAGGCCTATGCTAACTGAATGAATGCAGCAGATGCAACGGGGTCCGTGCCCACACAGAACCTGGGAGCTGGTACCTGCACACTGCCATCATCTGCTTAGCCTCTGGTGAAGGGAAAAGTTCCACATTAAAAAAAAAAAAAAAGCACGAACATAGCTAGGAGAGACCTCACGGCTTTTGTGCTCTGTTTGCTTTTAATCCTTCAGTGATGCTAAGAACCTAGCTGAAATGAAAGAATGGCCCTCAGACAGATAAAGTGGTAACATGATTTGTGTTTGCCAAGGTCGGCAAGGAAAAGTCACTTAGGTCAGAAAAAAATGCCCTTTCCTCCTTTGACTTAAACTTAGTACTTCAGAGTTACACCACCTGTTCAGCATTGGCATAGGTGATAAAGAGTTCTTGCCAATGTGATCATTAGATTACATTAAATGGAAGCATGTCTGCCACTACAGTCGCTAGAAGGTTGGACTAAATAGATGACTAATGTTAGTCACAATGTCTTACACCAGGAATATGAAACTCTAAGGAAGCATCTAACTTGATTATCACATTCCAAAAGCGCGTTTATTAGTACAGTACTGAAGCTCACAGAAGGGATTTTTCCAATGAGACAATGCTATAAATTGTGCTTATTTCACAGACCAGTCCTCTAATGTGCCAAATGGAACAAGTATACATTTTGAAACAAAAGCCTAGTAGGAAACAGTAAGTTTAAAGAGGGTTTAACAGATTACTCACAATAAACATTTAAAATAGCTTTGTGGACTAGACCCCCAAATCTAATAATTACTGTTCCAACACTCTGTTTATTATAGCAGTTACGATGTGTATCTCCTCCCCGCCAAGCCAGACTGGTACCTAACTAAAAAGAGCAACCGTTTCCAATAGCCCCAGAAGAAATTTAAAGAGTATTAGAGACACATAGGCCCTACTCATTTCAATCCACATAAAAACAAAAAGCATTTTCCACTCACTAATCAGAACTTGTTGGCTTCCTCCTCCACCACATCCATCCAAGTGTGGACACCGATATCTGGGCGACGCTGTGAACCATGGACTTTTTTTTTTATTTATTCATTAATTACATTGTATTACATGACACAGTTTCATAGGTACTGGGATTCTCCCCCCCTTCACCCCAAACCCTTCCCCCATGGTGAATTCCTTCACCTTGATGCATAACCACAGCTCAGGTTCCGTTGGGATCCCCCAATTACAAGCTCACACCATACAGAGTCCAGCATCCCACTTGTCCAGTCAAGTTCAACGCCCTCTTAGGGAGGCCCTCTCAGGTTTGAGGGCACAGCCAGCAGAGCGTCACCTCGATCAATTAGAAGCTCCAACATATCATCAGCAACAGTCCAGGTATGATGAGGCTGGTGCAGAGTCCACTGATTGACATAGTCCATCTTAGAGTTTCCCCTTGTCCAGTTTTCCGCTGCAAGCATATAGCTGAGGTGGTTGATTGATCTACTCCATCTTTTCTTGGTTAATGTTTTGATTCCTCCATTTTGTTCAGGGGAATCCCCAAAGAAACTTTGAGGCATTCCCAGTCCAGGCTCCTACATGTACTACTAGTAAGCACAGTGCCCGCCACAGTCCATCACTGCGATCAGCTGGTGATTGTAACCCCTGGGTTGGATCTATTCTGAGCCCCGACCTCCATTGGAACCAATGAGTATTGCAGCTCTCCCCAGCTCTGCCCATCACACATAGTCCCTCACCTAAACCAGTGGGAGGTGTGCTGGTTGGGTGCTGCATTCCCTATTGGCACAGGCCATTTCGCCTTGGCATTTTGTGTTTTGTACTGTTTTTTATCACAACCAAACCTGGCCAGGCCCCCACACAGTTCCAGCACTCGGACTTGCCAGTGGATGATGTGAACTGACTCAGCCTGGTCTGCCCCCAACCCGAGCCAAATGTATGCCAGTGGGTCACTTTCCAAAGCCTCTTCTGGGTTGTTTACCTCCATGCTTCCTGCGTTTATTTGTAGGGTCAGTGTCCTGTCAGAGGAACTGTTCAGATTCCTCCATCCGACCCCTTCCTGGTGTCAGGCTTCACGCATACCAGCAGGTCCTTCGGCCAGCACTGCTCTTCGACCCATTCTGGTTCCTGCTGTTGAGAGTTTCAGCCCAGCCACGGCTAGTCCATACCCACATATAGCTCATATATGGCTCAGTTGGGGTTGAAACCTAGCCGAGCCCGTTCCACATCTATCCTGGTCCTCCGGAGCACCAAACTGTGTTGCGGTCTAATCCGGCACGGTGCGTCAATTCCGAATCCATATTTGTGCCAAGGGATTACAACTGTGACCCAACCAGAACTCAGCCCCCTTCCAGTTCCTGCGCCCCTTAGTGGTAAGCTCCACCCAGCCAAGGCCTCCCCCAAGCTCCCCAACCAGGCCTGTTCCCAGCCAGTGTTAAGTATGCCAGAGGTTGCTCTGGGTCAGCCCAGCGTGCCCCAAAGACTGTCATGCCTCCTGCATAGACTCCACCGGCCCTTCTAAACCATCCAGTGGGGTCAGAGTTTCCAGGGAATTGGTCCACACATACCTGACACATTCTAGCCACGAGTATGGTTCTCGAATGCCAGTCAATGTCATAGTTCTGCCTTCTGTGACCCCTCTGCTGATCTCTCATCCTATCAGGTAATGCGGTATCCTGCTGGACAAGCCCGGAATTTTGCCTTTTGAATGAACTGGTGTTGGCAATCTGCACTATAAAGTGACTACAGGTTCTTCAGAGGAAGATTTACTGCCATTGAGAATCTTAAGGACTAATACACATTCTCAGAGAACTATGGGTTCAGCATGGAGCGACTCATGTAGCATATCAATGAAACCAAATTCCAGAACTTCCTGGCCAGGCGGCCAGCAGGCACAGCCTGGTGCCAAATGGCGCACTGGCTGCCCGGGAGCCGCTCACCCCATGTACATACGTAGGTGGTGGTGGTGGTAAGCTTGGCTGTGCTAGGCTGGAATCGTGGCGGGGGACCTGAGCCCTCCAGGCAGCATGGCTACCCCGGGGTTGAGACGCTCAGGCCCCGCCCGGATCCTCCTAGTTCCTCCCCCACTCCAGCCGCATGGCCCACTGAGGAGTTCCAGATCCGCTTCTCAGAGTCCCGGGACAACCCTCCCACTCCCAAAAGAGGGCCATCAAACCAGGACCCCGGCAAATCAGGAAGCTGACTGGGAGCCGCTCACCCCATGTACGTACGTGGTGGTGGTGGAAACCATGGACTTTTAATAACTTCGATGACTCCACCAGACTGTGAACTCCACGATGGTGGATACCATTGCTGTCTGGGGCTCTGTGGAGTCCCTGATGACCAGACACAGTGTCCATCACTTGCGTGACACTTTAGTGGCCCGCCATAGAACAAGCAATCAATCAACATTCAGGGAATGAATGAGCAACTATAGCTCTCAAGCCACAGGCTTTTTTGTTTGTTTGTTTGTTTGTTTCCTTTTTTACCCAGGCTACCTGGGTTTTATACTGGTCAACATAATACTTAGAGCATTGAAATGCATTTAACTCCTCAATCTAACACAAATTCCTAAATTTTGAGTGTAGGTACAATAATAATTTCCCTTTGCTTGTAGTTTTGTATCATGGGGGGCAGGGGAGGCAACAGACATGAGCTTGATGATAAATGGTAGTTGGCCCTCAGAGTCAATTGTCAGAAGGCAGAACCTGCAGAGGATGCTACCAACCAGGAGGCAGACCTGACGTGAGCAAGAGGGAATGCAGGCTACGCTGCCAGGACTTAGGATTTAAAAAAATTAAATTTTTTTTGCCTGCTGGTTTTTCATTGTTGACAGTGAATAAATTTCTTCACACTGTGGTGAGCCAATTTCCAATGTCTGATCAAGAAGCTGACATATTCCCATACTCCTCGTAAAGACAGAAGAGTGACAGAGCTCTCTGCTTCCTTGGGAGTATGGAAACCTGACAGGGCTGTAAATCAGAGAGAAAACAGGCAGGAGGCTCCACTAGGCGATCTCAAAGGCCCTCGCTGAACTGGAAAAACTATACTAAGGTGATGGTTTAGAAATGTCTTAAAAATTGAAATTGTGAGGTCTCCCCCACCCCTCAAAACAAACACACAAACAAAGGCTCTGCTTTTCCCTCCTCTGTTCTAATAGCCTGAGAGGTCCCCACTGATGTCTACTTTGGAAAATTGAAGACTACTGGTAGGATCATGGGGTGGGAGGAAAGAGAGTAAAGTCCAGACGAAAATCCAAGAACGGAGATGGACTTAGAGTCACAATCTAAAGCAAAAACTATGTCTAGGAAAAGGTTCCATTAGAAAGTATTGTGGGATCATAGGCAACCCAGAAGCAGCTCCTTGTCCCTGGCTTCAGGCTGGCCCAACTCTAACCACTGCTATCACTCAGGGAGTCAACCAGTGTCTCTCTCTCTCTCTCTCTCTCAAATAAATGAATCTCTTAAAAAAAAATAAGGTGCTGTGGGTAATACACAATAGCATGAAAAAAAATTAGTAGTAGAGAACACTATCTTTCTCCATATTCCCTGCATTCAGGAAGCACGTGGAAGAACAAATGCCACTGTGAAGCCCAGAGACAAACTCGACGGGAGTACTCAGGAGCTGGGAACATGTCTGGGAGCTCTATATACCTACTATCACATGCACCTTTAGACTGAAAAAGGAGCCAGCTCATCCCAAATGTCCATGAAGACGAGAACCAAGAAGTAACTGAAGTACAAATTCACACTAAAAATTATGAGATACCATTTTTAAGGTCCAGACCTGCATTTTTGCTTTTTTGTTTTGTTCTATTGATAAGTCCCAATGTTGACAGTGATGCTGAGACATGGACTTCCGTAGGTGCTGCTAGAGAATAACACACAGCAATTCCGCATCTGGACATTCATCCTAAGAAAATAGTCAAGAATGTGTCAAATTTTACCTTACCAACTTTTTTTTTTTGTCATTCTAGGATCATCAAATTATCTAATGTTAGAAAATGGATTAATTTTGGCAATAGCCAAACCAAACAGTATTAAATAAAAAGCAACAGTAACATCTAAAATGGGGCAGGCCTTTTGCTTAGTGGCTAAGACTGTCCCTCAGTAGAGTACCTGGGTTTGATGGTCACCACTGACTACAGTTTCCGGCAAATGCAAAAGCTGAGAGGAAGAAGTGAAGGCTCCAAGCCCTTGGCTCCTGAGGCCGAGGTAGAAGATAAGTGTGGATTTAGTTTCTAGCTCCTGGCTTTAGCCTGGCTCAGTCACAGCTGGACTTTGGGTAACGAACCAGCACGGACGAGAGGGCTCTCTCTAACTCTTGTTTCTCTCCTCTACCCACCCCCCCTCTCATTTCCCTCAAACATTTTAAATGACATGTAAAATGTTTCTAAGATAAAATTAAGAGGAAAATGAAATTTCAAATATCTTACATGATTATAATTTTTAAAATAATCTACACAGCATATGCACATGAACAGGAGAGTTTCTTTAAAATTTCTTTCTGAAAGACACATGAGAAGAAAGCACTTCTTACTATTTTGAAAGGAATCTTTATAAAAATTTTCTTTGTGGAAAGAATTTAAGCTCATTTCACAATACAAATTAGTCAAAAGTCATCAATTGTTGCTTATACTTTTTTTTTTTAACATTTTTGCCATTTCTCCCCTAGCCAGGCAGATGTTTGTAGGCCTGAAGCAATCAAAGAAGTTACAAATTCATCAAAATCTCCAAACAACACAACAGTGTCACTCATGTGCCACCTGCTTCTGAGACCCATCTGGAAACTGGGGCTTTGCTTGGTTGTTAATTCACATGGAGCAAAGCGCAATTGTGGGTCCCTGGCTTCAGCTGCTGATGTCACCATCCTATGTGACTTCTATAGGCAACTGTTGGCTCTCTCCAAATGTACTGGAGTCTTGTAACACAAAAACACACACTCTGTTGTTAACTGCCTCTGAGGTATTCTGAACACACAGAGGCTGATGTGTTTACTAATAAAGACGCTGCCAGGAAATAATTAGATCAATGGATTCCACCCCACCCCTCCTCCCCTGGCCCAAAATAAATTCATCATACATGTTAGTAAAGGAAGAGTCAACTAAACTATCATTCATGGCCCCAATAGATTCTCACCTGGACAAAGCTGAAAATGAAATGGCTGAGAGTAGAAGTGAGATTACAAGACCTTTTAGGCACGAAAAGTTGTGTAGGAATATTGGGTTCTCTAAACCTTTACTGTTGAACTTTATTTATCTAATAGCTACTATAAGAAGGTCAGAAAAATTAACTAATAGTAGAAAACAAAATGGTCTTTTCTTCTGCCCTAGGTATCTTATCATTACATAGTTATATACCCTGTTAAACTATACCAAACATGATAGTCAACAGTTTTGAAAATTTTATAGAAAGTAATTTTTAAGAATAAAAACTAAAGTGGAAGAATAATCTTGCTAAGCCTGAAACCAAAAATCAAAGGATAAAGCATTTCAAAGCATCACTTCTGGTCCTGTGATTCAAGCTGGTGAAATACAGGTTTAAAATAAAACTATAAACCTAATTGGGATAGAGTAAATCATTTCACTTCAAATTACATAAAGCTTAAACATTTCAAACGCTTGAAACTTACCAGAAAGATGATGGAGTTTATTCTTGTCCAAGATGATGACTGCCTTTTAATCATAAGGCGCTCATAAAATTCCACAGTGACAAAACCCAAAAAGTCCCCAAACAACTTGACATTTAAAGCATAATCATAGCAGAGGAGGCTTACCCCCGGTGCCTGAAATGACTGCTCAACCCAAGAAAAGGAACAATGAATGCAGGCATGCAAGTTCTAAAATGCCCACCTCTGATAAAATAATATCCTAGCACTAGAGCAGAGCAATGGCAGAAGCAGAAGGCATGGCTTTAGCCAAGCTCTCGGAAGCAAGGCCAGCATAGGTGAGACCCACAGTGATGTACTGAACACCTACAACACAGCACTCCAGGCCCCAGGCTAGACCCTGGGGCACAGGCGGGACAGTGACACCTGCAGCAGGTAACCCTACTCTGGAGACAGACTAAAATCAGACTGAAAATCGACACTGATGAAAATCCAAAACCAACATGGAAGTATGGCTATGAAAATTTTTTCCTAAAATAGGAGCCCTAGGACAGAATACAAATTAGAATAAATGACTGTTGAACCATCTAGTTCCCACTATCAATTATAATTATTAATATCAACAAATTACTTTCATATAATACATTCTTATGTGAAAATTACGTATGATGCATCTGCTCTTATTTACCTGACTGTTCTCAATGGCAAAACTAGATTAGGAAGCAAGATCAGTCAATCTTTACTACCTACACAAGAAAGTTAACACCCTTTCAGGCTCTGAGCCATTCATAAACACTTCATAGACTTCTTCCACTCACCAAGAAACCTGCACATAGTACTTACTTAATTAATAATTGATGGAATAATGCCTAAAACCAAATATCTTAATCTTTAAGTGGTAATAGCCATATACATATCATGTGAACATTCAGAGATTGAGTAACATTTTCAAGACCCAAAAACCACCACAAAATGTTTCCTAGCATGAACCTATAAGAATTAAATTGAGTACACGTATAAAGATGTAAACAGCAATAGAAGTCACCATTTTTATGTTTGTTCTTGAAACTTGATCAAAATTTGAATTTAAATGTAAAGGAAAGGGGCCCGGCGGCGTGGCCTAGCGGCTAGAGTCCTCGCCTTGAAAGCCCCAGGATCCCATATGGGCGCCGGTTCTAATCCCGGCAGCTCCACTTCCCATCCAGCTCCCTGCTTGTGGCCTAGGAAAGCAGTCGAGGACGGCCCAAGGCTTTGGGACTCTGCACCCGTGTGGGATACCCGGAGGAGGTTCCTGGTTCCCGGCTTCGGATCGGCGCGCACCGGCCCGTTGGGGCTCACTTGGGGAGTGAAACATCGGATGGAAGAGCTTCCTCTCTGTCTCTCCTCCTCTCTGTATATCCGGCTTTCCAATAATAATAAAATCTTTTTAAAAAAAAGGTAAAGGAAAAAAGAAACTGGATTTTACCTTCATGCAATGTAACCAAGTTTTTGAACTAGCTCTAAAAAACAAAGAGCCTGCCTGCATTTAGTGTGCCTAATACTAAAGTTTATGGACAACCAACAGTGCTGAAACCTTGTCAAAAATATTTTAAATATTAAAACACTAAGTCAAACCTGTTCTGCTCTTGTGCTCATGACTAAATTGATACCATCAAGAAAAATTAGTTTCGGATGTTAGGTGTTTCAGGGATTTAAAGTAGTTTGCTAACTAGAAACCTAAATCCAATTACTTTTCCTAAGATTCGGCATCTTCAACTGAAAGCCAATATTCCAATTAACATTAGACAAATACCCAAGCTCATACACATGTTCCAGGTATCCTTTCTGGCCAACAAGTAGGCTGCATTTCTGTATTTAATTATTCCCAAATTTATATATAGGGTCTGATATTATAGAGGAGGTATAAGTGGCAGGGGGAAAGAGGAAAACAACCCAAATTTAACATTCTAGACAATATTATCATCTTTCCTAGTTTAACTTAAAAAATTCTTAATTAAAAATGTGTCAACCCAAATTTTAAATATATATACAATTCTGTTTTTAACTACCCAAATGTTATCAATGTCGAGTGGCTCTAAATCTGTTCACTGTACCCAAAAAGGACAAGCGCACAAACAAAACCAGCTTTATCATTCAACAACGGTCAGTAGCCGGCCCAAGGCTTAAAAGCAATTCAGATCATCCCAGTGAGATTATTTACATACAGGATTCCTATAATTTAATAGGAAACTTTTTGCTCAAGAATAGCAAGAAAGAGAAAAAATTCAGTTCACAGTCTACTGGGAGACACCCTTCACAACTGGAAAAAATGTTCTCAAGGGTGGGAGAGTTGGTTACCTTCACCTATTATAGTTCTGGTTCTAGGCTTTTAAAACTTACAAATCTTCTCACAGCTATATCAGTTGTCAAATGTAATGTGATGTTATGCTATGTCATCTACTCTGCATTTAATTATTCTGACTGGCACCTTTCAAGCAGGTGATATTTAATAATTCAGAATCAGCAAAGAACGTTATAGGAGCAGTAGCATAGCACACGGTGCCTTACTTTGGAAACTGTCTTCGGTTTCATATCTCAGGCTGAGGACTGTTGTAACAAACTAAAAGCATGTGTGCATGTATATGGGCATGGCTGAAGGTGGATGCATTTGGTAAAACACCAGCTATTTTAATCTCAATGCTCTGACAATGTCATCCATCCACACAAGCACAACCTGGGTGGCAATGGAAGATAGTAGAAAGCATCGGAGTAGGAATATGCATGAACTCCTGAACAAAATTATTTAAAAAGTTCACATTCTAAAACCAGTTTATACAAATCATTGACAAAAACCTTAGATTCTTGTTCAATGTCCACTATCTTTTTAATAATTATCTTTCATGATAGAGTTCCATAGGCTCAAGAATTTCCCCTTCCAAATGGAGTGCCTTCGGAGACCAAGAACTCTGAGGTCACCCACCCCCAACTGGATCTACCACATGGGATGGAAGAAGCCCAAATCCTGCCTTGCAGGATCCAAGGTCATTGGAACAACAACCAGGATCCCTGAGCGGTCCGCAGAAACAGAAGAACAGTAAACTTCCTTCGGGACTAGGGAGAGGAGCTTTCTCTGGTCCTTGTCTGCTTCCAATTTTGGGTCCCCACCCCCTCTCGTAATAACCATCAGGAGCGCTCCAGAAACCCCTCAAAACAAACAAACAAACAAACAAACAAAACTAGAATAGATAGACAGAGAACAACAAGGAAAGCTTAGAAACAGACAGGAAACGGTCAGCGGGGATACACTTATAACTCACTGGGTGGGACACAAAGATTAGTTACTCCTCACTGGGGTATGGAAGATTTCTCTGCACACCCCTCCTAAACATGCTCACCTAAACTGTTGACATATATCCTGTTAGAATTATAGAGTTAGACCACCTGAAAAACAGCCAGGTTCAGCGAAAACGTGCTTCAATGCTATAAACTGCTAAAGACTAAAATTAAAATAGGCATGAGACGGCTAAATAGCAATCTAAGCCATTTTAAGGTGTATAGAACACGGTTAAATATAAACCAAAATTGAAATGTCTATGAAGAAGTCACAGGTTGCGGTTGAGAACCTGCATTTTCCTATTAACATATTGGTTAATTATTACCATGTCAATAATTGCCACAATGTTGTAAATGGTTGGAAATATTATGTTGGGGCTTTTAATTGATTGGGATGATACTCTGCCGGCTCTACCTTCAGACCAGAGATGGTCTCACCAAGAAACCATTGAACTTACCAGGACAGTAAGATGCTGGGCTTTATGCTTGGTAAATACCTCCAATGAAAGAATGTCAACTGAATTTGAACTATGGAAAGGCAACAAGGTGGAGCAATCTGCCGTGGGGGGAGGGTGTGGGGAGGGGCAGGGGGAATCCCAGTGCATACAAAATGTATCACATAATGCAATGTAATTAATTTTAAAAAATGAAATGCAATAAAAATATGTCAAAAAAAAAGAAAAGAAAAGAATTTCCCCTTCCATTTTCCCCCTACCCCTACCCCTCCAGTGTCCACTATTCTTAATCAACGTACGAAAGAAATGAACGTGGCAATGGTTTGCTAAACCCTGTAAATTCATTAGAGCTTTTACAAATCGTGGGGGGGTGGGGAATGAAACAGAAAATAATACCTCAAAATTCAACAGAAAACAGAAAACCAAATTTTATTATTATTATTATTATTTAAAGACTTTTACCTGTTCACTCAGGGCACAGAGTTACAGACAGCGAGGGATAGATAGAAGAGAGAGATCTTCCTTTTGATGTCACAACAGCCAGAGCTAGGTCAAGCGGAAGCCAGGAGCCAGGAACTTAACTGAGGTTTCCAATACAGATGGCAGAGGCACAGGCATGGGCCGGCTCAGTGCGGTAGTAGCTGGCTATTCCTGCAGCACCAGCATCCCATACGGATGCCAGCTCCTATCCCTGGTGCTCCACTTCTGATCCAGCTCCTTGCTTGTGCCTTGGAAAGCAGCAGAGTATGGCCCAAGTCCTTGTGCCTCTATATCTATATGAGAGAGCTGGAGGAAGCTGCTGGTTCCTGGCTTCAGATTGGCTCAGCTGTGGAAGTTGCAGCCATTTGGGGAGTGAACCAGTGGATGGAAAATCTCTTTGTCCCTCTTTTCTCACTGTGTTACTCTGCTTTCCAATTTAAAAAAAAAAAAAAATGATGAGCACCTAGGAAGGCAGCAGAGGACGGCCAAAGTGTTGAGTCCATGTACCCACAAGGGAGACCCAGAAGAGGCTCCTGGCTCCTGGCTTGAGTCTAGCCTAGTCCTGGCCACTGAAGTCACTTGGAAAATGAACCAGCTATTGGAAGATCAAACTCTCTCTCTGTCTCTTTTACTCTCTATAACTCAGCCTTTCAAAGAAATAAATAAACCACTTTTTAAAAGTAGAGAGATAATTAAAGAAGATTTAAATCTTGGGAAAATGTCCTGTGTTCTTGCACTGGAAGACTTAACATTACTTCAGTGTCTGCACTGTCTAGTGAAACCTGTAGATTCAATGAAATCCCTGTCAAAATGTTAATGGTTTATTTCACAGAAATAGAAAAAAAAATCCTTAAATTCACATGAAATCACAAAGTGGCCTAGAGAGCCAAAACAACACTGGAGGCTTCCCTCACGTCCTGATTTCAAAACATATACTAAAGTTAGAGTGATCGAAAACTGAATGGTGCAGTCACAAAGACAGACACACAGACCAGTGGAACAAAACCACACACATAGGCCAGCTGATCTTCATGTCTACACAGTGGGAGAGAGAACAGTCTCTCACTGAACAAACTGGAAATCCACACGGAAAAAACATGAAATGATCCTTACCCCAAATCAGCTGAGAACGCTTTTAAGACTGCAACATTAAACCTGAAGTGATCAAATACCTTCTGGAAAATACAGGGGGAAATCTGTTTCACCACTCATCACGGCAACGATTTCTGGGGTGAGACACCAAGAGTGCAGTCAAAAAAAGCCAAAAAAAAAAAAAAAAGTCACTGCGGCCAGCTCTGGCTCCAACTAAAAGACGTCTGTGTAGCTAAGGAAATAGCCAATAGTTTAAAAGGCAACCCAGAGAACATGAGGAAATACTGATGAATTATATTACTGATAACAGGTTAACATTATGGAACTGCCACAATTTAGTAACAGGGAAAAAAAATCCCACTTAAAACTGGGAAAGGGGCTCACCAATCAGTTAAAATGCTGAAGGAGGTGCCCAGGTCCTTCGCTGGAGTGCCTGGGTAGGATAGTAGGCCTCCTACTACCGCAAAGTCTGGGAGGCAGCAATGACACCCGAACTTGCTGTGTTCCTACCACAGTAGGAGGCTTGAGTTGCGTTCTTGCTTCACTACTTTAGCCAGGCCCAGCGACAGCGATGGCAGGGTGCTAGTGAGTGGACCAGCAGACGACAGTTCTCTGTGTGTCTCTGTCTTCCTGTCTGTCCATCTGCCTATTAATTAATATCATATAGCCTCTCAAAACACCAAAAAAAAAAAAACTTTAAATGGCCAAAGGATTTGAATAGATATTTCTAAAATAAAAGACATAAATGACCAACTGATATGAAATGGTATTCAGCATCACTAATCATCAGATAAATGCAAAACCACACCACACACACACACATAGAGGCAAACTGAAAATAACAAAGTGCTGGCCATGATGTGCAGAACCTGAAATGACTGTGACTGTTGGTGGAAATACAAAACAGTGCAGCCACTATGATTTCCTCAAAAAACAAGAAGTTGCACTACCAAGAGACCCAGCCCTTGCACTTCAGGATATTGACCCAACACGATTCAAAACAGAATCTCAAGGAAATGCTCATACTCTCATGTTAACTGTGGCTTTACTCACAATAGCCAGGAAGTGAGGAAAACCCAAATGAATATCCATAGATGAATAGCCAGAAACAAATGTAATATATACTTAGGATGGAATAGTACCGGGTCTTGAAAGAAGGAAAGGAAGGAAGGAATCTGTCAAATACTACAAATTGGATGAAACGTAAGAGATTGAACGAAGTACGTCAGCATCACAGAAGGGCAAAAATTGCACAATTCCAGCCACGTATGGTGTCTGACATCTTCAGCCTCATAGAGGCACACAGCCAGTCAATGGTTGCCAGGGGCTGGCAAAGGTAAACAAGGAGAGTTGCTGAGCAGTGGGTGAGGGAACTGCATTCATGCAAGATGGCAAAGCCCTGGAGATGGGCGGCGCAGCAGCGGGCAAGCAGCAGCAACAGAGCACACTTCAACCATGATAACGGAGTACATGCCATGGTGTGGGTTGGTTTGTTAGTTACATTGCGTAAAAGCAAATGATGAATTAATGCCATAGGAAGTGCTGAGGCAAAGAAAATAAAAGTAGGTCATTTTTGTAAGCATGTCGAAGGAGAAAAAAAAAAGTGTGGGTTGCATGGAAAAGAGAAACTCAAAGATAAATGCAGGAAATGAGTCTAAATTTATGTTTGGTTAAACTTCAACATATTTTTTAGGTTGTACAGAAGCAAGAAACAAACGGAAAGATCAAAAATAAAAGAGGCAGAAGAAGTGAATAACAAACCAGTAGTTCTAGAAGCCAGCAGAAAGTCCAAAGAGTCAAGAGAAGGGCATTTTTTTTATACATGACTAAGGGCTCTTATCCTTCGAGACCAAGGTTGGCAGAAGAATTGGAAATGGATGTGGACAAGTTTCTAGAAAGGTTGATGAGACAGTGAAAGAAATACCTACAAGTCTTATCTTCCTGACAACATAGGACGTCAGGTCATCTCCTGGGAGTGAGAGGGAGTAGTAGGATCGAAGCCATTCCTGCCTGGCCGAGAGAACAGGCAGAGCGATTAATCAAGGCGAAGCTGTCATTTTAAGCAAACTGTGTCCACAGGCAGGAACTTAAGTGGCAGCAAGGAAACAGAACAGACTTAGAGGTGGTTGAGTTTCCTAAAGGAAAAGAAAGTACTGAGCTAAGGACTCACAGGTCCAGGGAAGAAAGCCTCTGAGATGATCAGCATCCAGGATCCGAAGTCCTAAAGACGACCCAGGAACAGGAAAATGAACTGCAGAGCAAGCCTCACGAAGTGAGAGAGAAAGGATTCTGAAACCGAGCAGGCTTACTACCTACCTTTCTTACTAATGAAGTCTTCTTTAGCACAACTATGCGATCTGTTTTGAAAACAGCACTGACTACTCCTCCCCGTATGTCACTGTTTTGTGCACTAATAGGCACAAAGACGTGGTGCGAAGATGTGGTGCCAGCAAACCATGCTAAATACAGCTTCTCAAGGAAAAAGGTAGCAAGCACCAAAATCCTGCAACATTGAGCAGATAATGTTAAGGATGTGGCCCAACAGAAGTTGAATCACAATGGCCACAAGGCTTAAAGGAGGGGGTGATCACAGATAGCTAGGAGGGACAGGTGAAACAGGAAAAGGCTTCAGGCAGAAGAAGGAATTTTGGAAGACTTCCATGGGGGAAAATCAGAAAATGAAAAAGGAGCTTCAGATGGTAACAGCAACAGAAACCAATTCATGCTGAAAGAAAGGCGCATAGTAACGTTAATCAAAAGAAAAGAATCTAACATGTACATGAAAAGTGTCCAATGTAAACTAAGACAGCGTTAGCAGACCCCTGCAGCCCCACTGGAATGGCTACAATCACACACAGTGAAGATGAGGGTCAGAGAACTGCAGCTCTCAATACATTGCTGATGAGAAAGCATAATGGTGCAACCATTGAGCAAAACAGTCAATTTTTGTTGTTGTTGTTGTTGTTGTTGTTAGAAACAGATTTACCATTACAATTCTCTTCTTCTGTGAATTCATTTGCTTTAGGTTTGTATATATACATGGGAACTTGTGGCACTTGTCTGCTAGTGTTGGCCTTGTTTCACGTAGCCATAAGGTTCTCCAATCCTGTGTTGTCCAAAAATTCTTCCTTTTTAGAGGTTGGATAGTATGTCAGTGCACATATATGACGGAAGAGAGAGACTGGGAGCTTTGGTTGTTCTCAGAGGATAGGCCAGCCTGACTGATATTCAGTTTGTGCAGAAACTGGAGTTAAAAAGAATCAACTACAACTCTTGGGGATCTTCACAGAGCAGGGTGAGAAGTGTCAACTAAATCTGAGAGACAACAGGAACCACATGAAGACAAAGAAATAAAAACTATACATAGTTACATTTGTAAGTTTGATATTTTCTCATGTGCCAAACAAACACATTAGATCTGTGGGCTTCCGTGAGACCAAGGCCTCCAGTTAGAAAGGCCAGATGTTCTCACCCACCTTGAACTTGAATCGCAAAGACAGGGTAACAGGTGGAGGGAGATGAATCATGAAAAACACATCATCACCACGGGAAAAATATCTCACACAGCAGGACTTCTGGGTTCATCACTCTAATGGAGATACCAACCAAATGTGGATCCTAAGATGGCATGAAGCCAGCGCTGGAGGACAGAGGGGGCAGTGAGGGGGCAGATCTGCACTGTGAGATAGAAAATATAATATCCTGATAAAAAAAATTTAGAAATAACATCAAAGAACACTTGAGAGTAAAAATGTAATGGCCCTTCAGGGAGCATGGTACATTTGGATTGCTGTTGTTTTTATTGTACAACATTCTATTATTAATGATACACAGGAAATACAATAATATCTTTAAATGGACTTAAATCTGAAAGTTCAATATGCCTTTTTTTGTTATATGCTATCACTTTTACCTACTGTTACCTTGTTACTGGATACATAATTGGGCCCAACCAGAATATCTTTTTCAAAATACATCATTTCATTCTATTTTTCCTGAATTACATTTGGCAAGCTACACTGTGAGAATGATTAGCCCTCTGCATTCTAATATGCAGAGAAACACACAGAGAAGTGATGGAACTTCTGAGCTGTTCCCATCAGTCCTTATAAAGACAGCCCACATTTGTTGTTGTTGCTGGTTTTGTTATTGAGACCAATTAAAAATAGCATGACACTAGCTTTGCTTTCCATATT
The DNA here is from genome assembly GCF_030435755.1 of Ochotona princeps. NCBI lineage: Eukaryota > Metazoa > Chordata > Mammalia > Lagomorpha > Ochotonidae > Ochotona > Ochotona princeps. The sequence goes on from NC_080851.1 coordinate 23,096,577, forward strand.
TAAAGAGAGAGAGAGAATGAGGGAAGGAAAAAATGACGAGGTTGGGGGAGGGAAAGAAGTTGTGGCGGAAGGTCCTGAGGATTTTAAGGGTTTTAATGATTACTAATTCACAATTCAAACCATTCAGAACTCCATTTACAGAAAACTGATACAAAAGGAATAATTGTGCTAAATGGGATTAGATAGGAAGATAGATAACACGAATGAAAGAAAACCTCATACAATTACAGATAATTGGGGGCCACTTATATATTTTTCTCTCATCACTAACATGAAAAGATAAGATATTCATTTCCTTATAATAGGCCCATTAATAGTTTTATTGTAAGATTAGAAACATCTTTCTTTCTTAGTGTATCTCAAAGGACTAATTTTTTTAAAAAGATCAAACAACAAATACAATGAAATCTTAGCACAAGAGGGGACCCCCTGATTACTTCTGGCTTAGAATGCTTTGTTTAAGAGAGATGATCACATTTCAGAATCTGATAAACTTGCCAAGATAAAAATCCCAATATTAAATTTACAAACTAGGCAGTTGTTCAAGCTAACACTAGCAGGCAGAAAACTCAAATTCTGATTGGAGAACATTCAGATAAAGAAACACACATTCAATTTATAAAGAACACACATGCCCCAGGGAAGTAAGGCATGCCAGATGGTTATTAAAAGTGGAATGTTTTCTATACAATAATAGGTCTGTTTTTTCCTTGATGTATTACAACCTCCATTAACGTCAATTAGCATGACATACCTAAATCTGGGGAAACATAACTTCAATGTGATAATAATACTTTGCACTTACATATCTTGTCTGAGACTAATTTGGTATAATAAAGCCCTGTAACTTAGATCACTGTCATTACCATCTACCCGGGGAATGCTGACAGGTCAACCCCACACTCCAGTTTAGGGGGTTAGAACTAGCTGACCCTGAAGGTCTCCTCAGTTTCGGAAATTCTGAAATCATGGAAATTCAAGATTCAAGCTACTCTGCTGTAACCATTATGCAGGCACTTTAAAAACAAAAGTCTTTGAAAAAGTGCTACAGGCATACACTGGCTACTGCTCAGACAGGTTCTAAAGAGGTTAAAGCTGCAAGTTCAGAGAGCAGAAGAAGTAGAATCAAAGTCAAACAGCCTGAATGATCTGGGCCTAGGACCCAGATCACAAAATTTACGTTTTACATGAAAACAAATTTCCAATCTCCTAAGATGCTTACAGTGATGGTTTGTTTTTGAACAAGAATTTAAAAGCACAGAAGAAAAGGAAAAGGAATCAAGAAAAGAGACATAAAAGAAATGGTATAAAACCCATGAAATGGATATTGTCTACATCTAGGCCCTTATTGCCCAAGGTAAGCACTAGACACACATGGTTACCCAGCACTGGAAATGTGCTGTAAGAATACATTAAAACAGCTTCGAAAGACTTCTGATGAAATATAGAAGATTTCATTAATACTTTTTGTTGATCTTCATGTTGAAATTATAACATCTTGAATGTAGAGGGTTAAATAAAATACTGTTAAAATGACTTATTGCACTTTACTTTTAAAGCAACTACTAGAAAATTAAAATTTAAATATGTGGCTCCCATTTGTGGCTTGGAGAAATTCAGAGTATTGGGCTATACCCTATCACTGTAGATACTGTCTACATCAGTGGTGTGCAGTAGTACATGCCCTAACCACGATGGCCATGCTCCAATACATCCCAGTGGATGCCTGAAACCACAGACCGTATCAAACACTATATACATTATTCTTCTCCCTAGTAAGTCAAGAACTTGCAATTTGTAGCTTGAAGGAAGAACTCTGAAGCTTCTCTTTAACATATTCAACTTACCAGCATCTTTAACTCTTGTACTTGGGCGCCACTACTAGCTAAGAAAAGTTATCTGAACATAAGTACGGCAATACTGCAACAGTTGACCTGGTAACCAAGATGGCTACAAAGTGACTGACGTGAGGGTAGCCTATCCCGCGTGGACAGGCTGGTCACCGAGATAACTCACTTCCTGGCAAGCCACAGCATGACAGCAGATATTACAGTACTCAGGACAGGGCAATACTGAAAATGGACACACTATTAGTTTCTGAAATTCTCCATTTAGTATTTTCAGACGACAATTGACCAGGAGTAACTGAAGCTGGGGAAAGAAAACCAGCAGAAAGGGGTGGGAGAGAGGGGGACTATAATAAACATACTTTGGAGACCAAAGTTTAGGTTGTACTCTAGGCGGGATGAGAAAAAACTTCACAGAATTTTTCCAAGATCTCTGTATAAAACTGTACAATTTGGCATAGGGATTGGTGAGGGTCAGCTACGGGAAGAGAACACCATTTTTATTCATGTGTTCATAGTGGCATGACATGCAGTTACCTTAGTGAATAGCAATAAGCTGCTCATCTGGAATAATCCAAAGCTCTAATCTTTCTGAGGCCAGAAACTGAGTTTTTGCGGTATATGCAGCAAATAGAAAAATGTCTCCCTCAGAAAAATTTCAATGAAGACTGGGAGTTTTTAACTATATCCATTTTTTCACAACTTATTGGTGACATTACAGGTGACAACACACACCGAACAGAATTTAACATCTTAATAATTTTTTAAATCTATAGATCAGTAGTACAATGTATTTTTCTGTTGTGAAAAATTACAACCTTTCTGCTAAGCAACTTATGATCATAATAATATTAAAGGATAATATTTTAAAACTAAAACCATCTAAAAATACACCATTTCTAAATACTCTCTTGTATTATTATCACTATTTGTAGCTTATTACATTCTATTTAGTAATGTGCTTTTTTCAATTAAAAGAAACATTTTTTTATTATTTCAATGTTAATGAACTAATAAGAAGAAATTATATCAAATATACAGCAAGTTTCATTGCTTTCTAACTATGTAAGTTAGATATCTGCTGGTTCACTCCCAAAGTGACTTCAGTGGCTGGGGCAGAAGTGATCCAGAGGTCACAGATTTCTCCTGGATCTCCCATATGGGTGCAAGGTCTCAAGGACTTGGCCCATCCTCTGCTTTCCCAGACCACAAGCAGTGAGCCAGATCAGAGGTGGAGCAGTGAGGATTGAACCAGTGCCCATATGGTATGCCAGCACTTGCAGGTGCAAGATTAGCCAGTTGAGCCATTGTGCTGGCCCCTAGTTTACAATTTCTTTCCAAGGCAATGTTATAAATGAAAAACTTCACTGGTATTTTTTTTTTTTTTTGGTAAACTATTTTCCTGCCAAATATCCATGAGTAGAATTACAGGGCAGGGCCCGGTACAATGGCCCAACAATGGCTAAATCTTCACATAGCAAGCACAGATTCCCAGATGGGCACCAGTTCGTGTCCCAGCTGCTCCACCTCTCATCCAGCTCCCTGCTTGTGGCCTGGAAAAGCAGTAGGGGATGGTCCAAAACCCCAAAATCTTGGGAATCTATACCCATGGGGGGAACCTGCAAGAAGCTCCTGGCTCCAGGCTTCAGATTGGCTCAGCTCTGGCCATGGAGGCACTTTGGGAGGGAATCAGCGGACAAACGATCTTTTTCCTAATATCTCCCCTCTCTGTATATCTGACTTTCCAATAAAAAGAAATTAACTTAAAAAAATGAATTATAGGGTAAAAATAAACTCTACTTTTTTTCCACCATCCCACTGCTCATTAGTTTACTTCTCACTCCTATTTATTCCCAAAGGTATGACTGCAAATTTCCTGGGCGTCCTTTCCTGTCTTTTTTTATTCTATCCCTTTGAGAGAAAGAACTTGGCTCCTAATTGACCCATCAGGAAAGCAGCCCAGCAGCATCGGCGCATCCCTGCAAGCTCCCACTCAGCCTCAGCCTGTCAGCCTGTGGTTCCCACTCTTCAGGGGCAACGTGGAAGAGGCGCCTCTCCACACTTCCTTCACATATGCCTTTGTGTTACTTTTCAAGAGCATGCTCCTTTTAAGAAGCCATGGACCAGACCAAAAATCTCAGAGACCTGTGCGTGACTTAAGATGATTTTTTATACATCAGTACCATACAAATAAACATAATGGGAGGAAGTTTTAAGTACAGAAAAAGCAACAAACAGCCAGCTCCAAACCACAGGATCTCTGTTTAAAATTATGCCTAATAGAGCCTCTGTTTTTGCAGAAGAGAAAAATCGGCCAAGAGCCTTTCGAGAACATTAATGACTATCAGTCATTACATCACACATATGTCATCTGACACAAATTTTTAGATCAGTAAACAGTTTCCCTCTACTACAACAGAGGGTTAGTGTTCAAGCAGAGAAAAAAGAATTCCAGCACACATAAAAGCATCAAAACATCAGCCAAACCATAGAGTAATTCCAATTTCCCCTATTTCAAGTTACTCCACCAATCAGTCTTACTTCAACTAACAAATGCATGTGAAAATTTTAGAACATGAAAGGAAACTTCTGTTTTTCCAAAGCTTCTCTGCCAAATACAATATGCATTAACATTCAATGGCAAACACACACACACATACATACACACACAGGAACTTCAGTATAGGTTCACAAATTAACAAAGTCATCTCTTCCGAGATTCAAGTTTCAGCCATATTATCAGAAGTTGAAGAACTCTGCAGAATGTTTTATTACCTTTCTGATAGGTGTATAGACAATGCATATTGGAAGATCATGAATGTATGAATTTACACAGCATGAATATGTACAAACAGCTTGCACGCATCTCAATTTTCTTGAAGCTGATCCTAGTTTTGGTCAAGAAAACCAGGGACTCATATGTCCCACCTGGCAATCATTAAAGTAAAAATGCCACATGTTTGCAATGCACTGCTTATTATCTGTGCAACATTAGGCCAATTTCTCAACCCTCATCAGAATCTTAGGTTCTTCCTCCATAGCTCAGAAACAATAAAGCCACTCTTACAAGATGTTCCTAAATATTAAACAAAAGGATAAATAAAATTTACTTCAAACTCAGCAGATGCTGAATAAACATGAATTTCACCTCTTTTCATGACTTTGCATCTTGGGTCCCATAAAAACACATGCAAGAGATTGAACACAGTATTTCAATTTCACAAATAACAGAATTTCAGTTTCTAGCTACTGAAAGAAATATTCAACACAGGATCCAATGTGATACCCTAATGGCTAAATCCTTGTCTTGCATGTGCCAGGATCCCATATGGGCAGCTGGTTCGTATCCTGGCTGTTCTACTTCCCATCCAGCTCCCTGCTTGTGGCCTGGGAAAGCAGTGGAGGATGGCCCAAAGCCTTGGGACCCTGCACCCGTGTGGGAGACCCAGATGAAGCTCCTGGCTCTTGGCTCCTGGCTTCAGATCAGCTCAGCTCCACTGGTTGCTGCCACTTTGGGGCGAACCAGCAGATGGAAGATCTACCATGAACTTTGTGCAAGGTCAAGTAATTCCAAAGTGACAGAATGTGAATTCCAACATGGGCTTTTCTGACTGGTTGGCTTATGAGTGACTCACTGTTTTATCTGCACAGGTAAGAAATAGCCTGACATTAAGGTAAAACATACATGTCTCTGGGGTGGGAGAGGCAGAAGCAGAAAGCGCTAACTCCTAAGACACTGACCTGCTTGTAGGTTCCGTCCAGCAGCGTGTCCAGGTGTTGGAGTGGGGCAGGCGTCTTATCTTTGAACCTTGTTAACAGCCGGCGTTGAATGGCCCGAAATTGCACAGCTCTCTCAGATAAGAGTTCTTCTAATTTTTCAGCATTTTTCCGCAGCTACAATGAAGAATTTCTGAAAGTCAGGTTATGTCAGCACAACAAAACATGTTTAAAGCAAGAATACAGGGAACAAAAAGACTTTAAAAAAAAGACTCTGAAAAACTATAATGTATATATTTGAGAGGCAGAGAGACACACACGGAGGAAAAAAAGATAGTGAGAAAGAGCCCTCATCCACTGGTTTACTCCTCAACCGCTTGCCATCACCCGGGCCAAACCCAGAAGCCTGAAATTCAAACCAGCTCTCCCAGATGGGCGGCAAGAACTCAGTTATTGGAGCCATCCTTGCTCGTCCAGGGGCAGCCTGAGCTGGAAGTTGGAGGGAGGAGCTGGAATGGAGTACTGAGTCTAGTTACCATAAGATGGGATGTAGGCATCACCATCAGCATCATAACCATCAGTCTGCATATCCACCCCAGAAGAAAAAAAAAAAGGAATGAGAATATCTAAGTGTATTATACCTTTATAGGAATCAAGGCAAGGAGATGGATGGCACATAAATACACAGGCAAAGCAGTGAAATAAATCAAATGGAAATTTAGTAAAGGTGCCCCAACAGCAGCGAGGAAAGATAGAATACTTAGCAATCCTTTCATAACTGCTACACACATAGGGAAAAATAAGAATTTGCTCCATTTTCCTAACAAAATAGATTGCTAGGAGATTAAAAAGTATAGATACAGTAACAGCACTGGAATAATTAGAATTTTTTCAGTCTTGGCACGGGAAGTTAATACACACATGCTCACTTGCATACATACACACACGATCTGTAAACTGTTAACTAAAAGCAAAACAGAACCATACATTGGCCTGGGGGTTAAGATGCCAATTACATTAGCAGAACCCTGTGCCTGCAGTGCCTTGGAGGGACTCCCAGGTTTGGCTCTGGGGCCCAGGTTTTTGTTGGTGCAGACCACAGGAGGCAGCAGCGATGATCCAAGCATCAGCCTCCTATCACCCTTACGTGTGAGACGTGGACTGGGTGCACAGCTCCTGGCTTCAGCTCCAATTGTGGCTGTTGGGGATAACTGCAGAATGGACCAGAGGATGGGTACTCTGTCTCTTTCTCTGTCTCTGTTTCTCTTAAATAAAATACTTTTTAGAAAGTTAAACTAAACATTTCATTCTACATGGTTAAAAAAAATTGTGGATCCGGGAGTCTTCAGGGTTGGGATACAAGCCTCCTCCTGTCCCCCTGCTCCACTCTGGGGATCCAAGGGCATCAGAACAACAGCCAGGAGCCCTGAGCACTCTGCAGAAACAAAGGAACAGTAAACTTCCTTCGGGACTAGGGAGGGAAGCTTTCTCCAGTCCTCACTTGGTTCTAACTTTGGGTCCCCACCCTCTCTCGCAATGACCATCAGGATTGCTCCGGAGACCCCTCAAAACAAGCAAACAAACAAACAAACAAAAAATCTAGAATAGACAGACAGAGAACAACAAGGATAGCTTAGAATCAGACAGGAAATGGTCAGCGTGGATTCACTTATACCTTACTAGGTGGGACACAAAGATTAGTTACTCCTCCTCACTAGGGTGTTGAAGATTTCTCTGTACACTGCTCCTAAGACTGTTCTGCACCTAAACTGTTGACATATGTCTTGCTAGAGTTATAACCCAGTCTAGACTACCCAAAAAACAGCCAGGTTCAGCAAAATTATGCTTCAACGCTATAAAATGCTAAATACTATAATGAAAATAGACATGAGACAGCTGAATAGTAATCTATAGCCATTTTAAGGTGTATAGAACCCGGTTGTATATATAAACTAAAATTGAAATGTCAATGAAGAAGTCACAGGATGTGGTTAAGAACGTGCATTTTTTTTTAACATATTGGTTACTCAATACTATGTCAATTCACTCCATAACGTTATAAATGGTTACTGATGTCATGTTGGGGCTTTTAATTGATTGGGATAATACTCCGCTGGCTCTACCTTCAGACCAGAGATGGTCTCCCCAACAAGCCGTTGAACTTATCTGGACAATAAGATGCTGGAGTCTATGCTTGGTATATGCTTGCAAATAAAAGAATCTCAAGTGAACTTGAACTGTGGTAATGCAACAAGGTGGAAGAATCCACCATGGGGGGAGGGTTTGGGGAGGGGTGGGGGGAATCCCAGTACCTATAGAACTGTGTCACACAATGCAATGTAATTAATAATAAAAAATTTTTTTAAAAAAATTTAAAAAACAAATTGTGGGGCTGGTGTAGTGGCGCAGCAAGCTAATCCTCCTCCTGTCAGAGACGGTAACCCAAATAGGCACTGGTATGTGTCCAGTTGCTCTACTTCTGATCAAGCTCCCTATGTATGGCCTGGGACAGCCTAGCAGGATGGCCCAGATCCTTCGGCCCCTGAAACCACATGGGAGACCTAGAAGAATCTCGTGGCTCCCAGCTTCAGATCAGCTCAGTTCTAGCTGTCACGGCTATCTGGGGAGTGAACCAGTGGATGGAAGACCCCTCTCTCTCTCTCTCTCTCTCTCTTTCTCTCTCTCTCTCCATTTCTCTGTATCAAACTGTAGGCTACTAAAAATTTTCATTTATGTTTACATTACATTAAAAAACTGTCTTTATAATGCTCTTGCATGTTCTTGGCGAAAATCAATGCCTTGCGATGTACAAGCTATGTCTGGCCAGCTACATGACAAATAACCTCTCTTCTCTATCTTCCTCCCTCTTCTCTCTCTTTCTTTCAGTGTGTGTGCATGTTTCTCTTTCACACCTACACACACCCCACAGCTTACAAATTGAAATATCTATTAAATGTTTTTAAACACAGTCATTTGAAACATCAACGCTTACCTAAAGGCCACTTATTCTTTCAAAATTCCCCTTTTGCATTCCTCAAGGTCTGTTTATAAGTGGAGCCTGGCAACTCTGAGTATAACAGAAATTTCAAACAATCACTAGCACTGCCTAATGCGTTTACAAAGTACGACTTTCGGGTATTTCTCAATATCAAATCAGCATTCAAAGAAGGAAGATTTAATGCAATTGAGATGCTCTGAAGAATCTATCACACAGTCTCTGAAGGCACTTCAAAAAAGAAATGCAGAAATATTCAGAGCAATAATGACACTGTCAGCTCTCATTTCTTCAGACGTTTAATCGTTTAGCATTTACTGAGCACTCATCTTGCCAGGTACTGGAAAACATCTGAAGTGGCTAACCCTCATTGAGATGCACAGGCTCTGGTGTGCGTGTTAGAAAATGAAAATTAAAAAATCACTTTATTTTATAATCACATCTCATTTATGACCTGCTGGAATTAGCTAGCCAAATGGCCACCGATAAGCTCAAGCAGTTTTAGCACTGGATTATTGGGGTTAAGGGTTAAGCCCCCAAGTGGGAGAATTAAATCAGCTCTGTTCCAAGGCCAGACCTCCATGCTTAGCTCCAGGTGGCCTCTCTGTAAATGACTCCAACTGGTCACCAACTAGGCAAGGGGCAGGCATGGGTTCACTCCATCCACCACCCCCATCAGAACAACCCAGAGCGTGAGCACTCCAAGTCTTCACTGAGCGGCAGCAGCCCTAACACATGGCGGTATTCATGATCATACACACCTCGAAATGATGATCAATCAACTCAAAATACTCTTGAAGGGGCATGCATCCAGAAAAAGAACATGCAAAATCTTTGATTCCTTGTTTCTCAAAATGTTCTTGGAGGCGGTGAATAAGCTCATTTGTTATCAGCCAGAGATCTTCAAACTGTTCACTCTGAATGCGGTATCGTTCTACAAGAGGGAAAAAAGTGGGAAATGCAAATTTACATGCCAGTATAAGTGGAATCTACCTGAATAATTATGATCCCTGATATGAATATCAAACCTAAAAGGAAAAACATTTCCTTACTCACATAAACGACTCCCATGGTTTTATAAAGTGCTTCTGCCTTATTCCAGTTTTTCTGTGCCAACCATTTGGATAAAGCTTTATCTAGATGCAATCTGGTATGACTCCAGAATCATGATGTGAAATACAATTTATTTTGTAGGAAGTTCCACACCACAAACACTGCAAACACTATACATCCCCACAACAATGATTAAATGTCCTGTTCTCTAGTAGGTCTTTTACTTCAAGAGGCATTTGAAGTCATCAGCCCTAGTTCACGAATGTACTTCCTCCAAATTCTCTAGTCATCCTCTTTCTCAACTGCATAAGACATAAAATAGTCTGGGGACTGTCTTCTCGAGTCCTGGCCCATCATTTCCACGCCAACTCCCCACGCCCCAGTTTTATGCTGGGTACTTCCTTCCGCCCCTGAGGCTGACCGGAGGTTCTCCTTCACTTCTCTCTACAAAAGGTACTAGGACCAAGGCCAGGGACAGCAGCTTTCTTTGTAAACGGCTCTGGAGGTTTAAGGCTTTAGTCAAAGCACAATTGTGTTAGGGTAGAAGTAGAGACACACAAGAATGGTAATGATGGAACGTGGATTTGAATCCTCTGAGTCAAGTCTTATCCAAGCTGAGATTAGAATCAAATCTATTAATTGCAAACTAGTTTGTAGGCACTCTTTCATTCACAGCAAGACGAAAGGGGTAAAATCAAGAATGAAGCAGAAGTTTCCATTATGAGGGAGCTCCCATGGACTTAGAAAGAGGTCATGAAGGACACTGTCTCTGCATCACAGAGTCAGGGCCACCGTTACACTTGACCTTGCCACAGAAGGGCCAGGACTTCCCCACAGAGGATGTATTATTGTTTTTCAAGTACACAAAAACCAATCATATAGAATTAAATAACAGCAGAGGAACTGCAAAGGGTAGAAGTGACAACAAGAATTCTATCCTTACAGATGTTGGCAGAGCTAGTTGCCCCAGGAGACAGGAGACTCTCCCCTTTACACCACTGGAGGTGTTTGCAAGGAACCGAGCTCTTTGGTCTTCAATATTTCTGGAATTTTCCCCATAACTCAGAGTGAAAGGAAAAAGGGCAACTCCATGAGCTGCTACAAGTGAGACAGGTGTGATTCCAGCTCAGTTCTGCTCCCAGGTCACTGCCACTTTGCTTTGTTGGGCTGGATGCTTGGTTTTTAGCTTTGGGCTAGCTCCAGTAGGCAATCTTCCTTTCTGTGTGTCAGTCCAGCTTGTTGCCCTAATCCACAATCTAGATCTATACATCTTTCCTCTTTCTGGTCACTTTTGTGATATCTATAACACCGGCTTCAAATCCTGCTATTCCAGGCCACTTGGATATAGCAGATGTAGGGGAAGTTGCACATTGCAGCAACCTTGGCCCAAAACAGGAAGAAGCGGTGGTTACTCTGAATTACAGAGCCAGATGTGGTAGTGGTAAGCATGGGTGAGCTTGTTCAAACTACGAATCTCAGTGCTGTGATACTCACCATATCACCCTCACTGCAAGAAGCATCTGAGAGCCACAGTGCGATGGTGAGCATGTTGCTCTCCACAATAGCCCTGTGCCAAGAGATGCCACATTGTGAAATCCAGACAGGAACCCCATGTCCTTCCACTACACCATTCCAGACAGAAATAGGTCTTATCCATGGTGGAAAATTGCTTTCCAGACTTGCAACTTTTCTAATAGGGTCCTGACTCCTTCCCAGGGTAGGCACGTGGCTGGGCAGATAGTACTAGTAGTGCTGCTAATGTGGGAGTGGCTCTCCTGGGATCTCTTAGCAGTCGCAGAGCTACAGCTGTGAAATACTGGTGTAGACACAGTGATAGGTGCCCTCCCAGCAGACAGTTCTGCCTGCAGCATGTCATCTTGTCCCAGAGTTCCTTCTGTACCTTCACCTTTCTAAAACTGCCAACATCATTCTCGAACCATCTTTGGGCTCCCCTCAACAGGCCAGCTCCTATTGCAAATCCTGAAATAGCCACTCAACTGCCCTCATTCTACAGGTACACACCTTCTTCAGTTCAGAGTTCTTGAGAAATCTTGAGGAGGATCTGCTAAGAAGTTAAGAGAAGCACTCCCTCGACACTTCCTAGGAAGGAGTAAGACCCTGTACAATCCTTTGATTGTGAGATTGCTGCCTTAATGAGTTCGTTTTCTTTCATGTATATGTACCTTCTTAAATAACAACTGAAACAGTGCCTGACACATTAAGCACCCAGTAATTAGTACCTATCATCACTGCTGTCATGACTTCCTCCAAACAATTGTAAACGAAAGGGCAGGGATTTCATCACAAACCTTTTTAGACCCATACAGCACCTACCTATTCAAATAACTTTCATGAAGCAGACACGGAAAAAAATCTTATTTCATAAAATGTATTTTTCTGGAGCCAGTGCCATGGCATAGCAAGCGAAGTCTCCACCTGAAGCACCAGCACCCCTTATGGGAAACGGTCCAAGTCTCAGAGGCTTCACTTACAATCCAGCCCCCTGCTATTAGCCTGGAAAGGCAGCAGAAGACAGCTCCAGTCCTGGGGGCCCTGTACCAACATGGCAGACCCAGAGGAAGCTCTTGGCTTTGGATGGGCCCAGCTCCAGCCATTATTCATTTGTGGATTGCACCAGTGGAAAATTTCTCTCTTTCCCTGCCCCCATCCTTCCTTTCCTCCCTCCTCCCTTTTCCTCTCTTTGTAATCTCTTCACTAAAAACAAACAAATCTGTTTTTTAAAAAATGCAACACCCATTGATTCCAGTGGAAGACAGGGCTGGAAACAAAACCAATCCAGCAATTGCAACCACCAGCTGATTGGGGCGATGGACTGTGCTGGGCCCTATACTTGCAAGTACACACAAGAATCTGGTCTGGGATCACCTCAGAAAAAGTTTCTTTGGGGATCTCCCCAATCGAATTGCCGGACTCAGAACCCTAACCATGAAGAGAAGTGCAGGTTCCATGGTCTGCCATGGGGTGCAAGTGCCAGAGCCAAGCCTCCTAGAAGGCTCAGACAGAGCAGTGGAGAGCATAACCAGGTGCACATGGAGGATATGGCAGTCTATCGGAACCTGCAGAGGATACTTGGCACCACAACAGAGGACAGAACAAATCAATCAACTACCCAAACCAAATGTTGGCAGTGAAAAACTGGGCAAACAGAGACTCTAAGATGGACTATGTCAATCAGTGGATTCTGCAGAATTTCATCATGCTTGGAATGGCGAGACTGGCAGCAATTCATAACTGCTGAACTATCAAAACCACTTGAGCAAGACCCTCGGAGCATGCCCCACATCGGGGACCTGGAATGGGTGGGAGACTGGATGGGGCTTCTGCCTTTTTCTCCCCCTTTACCCCAGATACAGAAAAAAAATGTGGAAATAATAGTCTTTCCTCCTCTGTATATATCTGGCTGTAATAAAATGAATAAATCTTTAAAAAAAAAAAAAAAAGAAGAAGAGTTGCTAGAAAGGATTGCTCGGTTGCACCTGCCAGGCTCTGCAGCTCACCCAGCTTCCTCGCTGAGGACGTCATGGCTTAGAGATTCCCTTCTCTTTCCTGATCTTCACCCTCTCACACATTTCAGCTAATATTTACCCACAGAATGACACAAATCCTTCGCCCTACTTCTCATATCTGAATGACTGAATTTAGTCATCCAAAATTCACTGAAAATCCTAGGTACGGAAAACTTGCAACCCCAAAAACCCTGAAACGTATCTTTAGCTCAAGCTGCAGCTTAGACTGCATGGATTTGGGCTCCACGCTATATGAAATAAACTGAGTTTTTGCTCTATTTTTAAAGCTCTATGAAATTTACTATTCATAGATAATTATAAAATCACTTTGATTGTAATATAAAAGTTACAGACCGTACTCCAGGACTTATCTTTGCAAATATTCACAGAAAACACCTCACCCTTGGCTCAGCAGCAACAGACTGTGCATCTACTAAATGAATTCTTTGACTTCATATTTGAACATTCTGAAAATCAGACACACAAGGCTTTCTCATTATTTTAGGCGGCTAGGATCCTATCAATTGTATATGATATCTGAATGCCATTCTTACTTCATTGCCAAACAGATGCACACAGTTTCTAGGAGAAACATTTGCGAGAACTTTTTTTAACAAAGGAGAATAATTAAACCAAAAAAAAAAAATGAGCCCAAATTATTTCATCATTGAGCTGACGTCTGAAGCTGCCCAAAACTAAGCAGCGTCACGTATCTGCAATCAACTACAATGTACTGTACAGTTTAAAATTTGTTGAGAGTGGGCCCTTTATTCTTATGGCAATAAAATAAATGTTTTTAATGGTACCATTATAAAGCAAGACTAATCACAAATACCATAAAAGTGCAGAAAGCTGTCATCTGGCCTATGATTTCTACGTCTTGTTCTGGAACCATTACTCATACCCTAGTCATACCAATCACTCATCTACATACTCAGAAGCTGCTATGATTTTAGTCATGGAAAATATCATCAGAGTTTCTAAATGGGGAGTATGTTCCTCATGCTCATGAGTTTGCTTTTCTCAAAAACTGATGTAATTACTTGCTCATTTAAAAAGCAGTAACAAATTAAGACAGCAAACGTATCAAATGCAAACTGAGAACTCATTGCAAAAACTGTTTTTCCTCTTTATTGGAGCGTATTTAGTCAAACTACTTCAACACACACACACACACACACACACACAATTTTCTCCCCAATACAAGTTTGCTAAAGACTGCCTTTCTTAATATCTTACTTTATTTTCATGAAGGTATGTCCAACAGGGTTCACTAGCTTCAGTACAACACATACATTAGCAGCCACTTTGCCATTGATCAGTTTTAATTATTCTCAGAACAGGCAAATAAGACATTAAAATACACTTGAATCTGAAAGGCAAACTTGACTATCACAATTATTACTTGTCTGTTGAGAGGGATTAGTCTCCGCTGAAGTTATTCATTTTTACAATTAGATCTACTAAAGTACAAAATGAGGAAATAAAAATGTACTACTCCCATAAATAGCAGTCAGCTCGAACTTCAGCAATTCTTAAAACCTAATTCACCACATACATGCCTATCTTGAAAACATCTAAAAATTCTGAATTCCTCTCTCAAACTCTCCTCATCCCCCCAAACTAACACACTGAGCACCATAGAACTCAGCATTTGATACCTGATTTAACTTCACCTTCTCTAGGATTCCTGGCTGAGAGGGTGCTCTAAAAGCCATACCAACATATGTACGTGTAGACTTACGGGAAGTTTTGGAAGCCAAAAGGGTAACTCGGGAACCTCCTAGGAAACGGAAACCCATTACATTCACCTGGTCATCATCTGACTGATTGGCAAAGCCTATAAAGAAAAGAGAAAAATCACCTAATGTAATGACAAAGAAGAATGTTCACAATTAAAACAGGAAGAACTGTTGCATAAGTTATGCTTAAATCACATTACGTTTGAGGCCCATGTTAGAACTATAGTACGTTAACTTTGATTTTTCTCATCTCCTAATGGGTCATTCCAAGCTGAGTCAGCGCATGTACAGTAGAAACCTAGAATATTCTGTCACATCAAATCACACTGTGGTTGAATGAAAAGAATTTGAGAGCAAATGTAAAAATTGACAAGTGCTGGTCAAAGAAAAACATAGTTGAGTCTCATTAAAGACAAAAATTATAATCGAGTAAAATATGTGAAATACATGTAAAGATATGAGCTCATATGGAAATTAATAGCAAAACACAAGTAATTATTAGAGGACCCTAGAAAATCAACTATGCGTATTTTAAATTCTATATATACATACAGACCTCCTCAAACAGTTGTAAAGGAGGTGCAGGTGTATGGCACAGCAAAAACATCACCAAGTAAGATGCCTTTTCATTTCAGGTAAAAATGGTTTGAGGGCCACCTGCTCTGCTTCCCATCCAGCATTCCACTAATGCACACTGGGAGGCAGCAGGTGATGGCTCAAATACTTAGATCCCTGACACCTGTCTGGGAGAATCCTATAGAGGTTTGTTGCTTCTGGCCTCAGCCTGGAGCTCTGGCTCTTTTGAGCATTTAAGGAACAAACCAGTGGATACAAAACTGATTCTCTCTCCCGCAAATATGACTTCTACAAAGTTATGATACAGACTATTTTTATCTCTTTAGGTTCTATTAACACAGAGCATACAACTTTTCTTGAAACTGGAAATACTGATGCCTGAGATGAATTTGAACTCTATTTTGGCAAGGGATGTACTCATGTGTATAAGGACAAGAGCAATAGAGTAACCCGTGGTGGCATCAAAGAAACCCAGAAACATATCGGAAAGATAATTCATGTCCACAGAAACTTGGTTCATGCCAGGGTCTAAGGCAACTGCCCTGCTAATGTCACTGGACACAGAATTCATAATATTTTCTCTCTCAAAGCTTTAAATCATTAAAAGGTAAACACAAATGCATTTGTTTATAAAAAAGGGAAAAGAAAGTCTATGGGATTCCGAGAACAGCAACAAGAAAGCTCATACAATAGCATAGGAGCTAAAGAAGGAAAAGAGAAATAGACAAAAATTATTTTAAAAATAATAGCAGAAGATTTTACAAGTTTGGGGAAAGACATAGATATTTGAACACAAAAAAGTACTTGGCATTAAAATGAAAGAATGGAGGCTTGGTATAAAAAAGTAGAGTTTTGCAATCCAAGTTAAGTTATTTTCAGCTTAGAGAAGACTGTTTTAAATATAAAAGGCTTTCCTTATGCTTCACAGTAACCACAAAAACTACAGTATACATACAAGGATAAAAAACTAAAGACTCAAAACATACCACCAGAAAAAAAAAAACCACCTAATCAAAAACAAAACAGAAACCACAACACCAAAAAGATAGGGAGAGGATAAAGATTTGCAGAACAACCAGAAAACAATAAGCAAACTGGCAGTGGTAAGTGCTAAGGTAGCAACAATTATGGACAACATGCATTTGCAGATAAAGAATACGAATAAATCTACCCAAAAAAGAAAACCACTAGGAACAATAAGTGGATTAATTATGTTGCATGAAACATAATATATAAAAATCAGTTGTATGGCAAGTCAGTAGCAAAGAGCAATTTGAATAGGAAATAAAGTAGTAACTTAGAAGAGTACAAGATATATGAAATGAAATACTTGGGAATAAATCTGCTAAAAGAAAATATCAGTAAATACTTTATAATCATAGAACAGAGAAGATAATGCAAAACCTAATGTGAAATGCTGAGACTAGAAAGAAAATAAATAATGAACTTTACCACCTAAAAACTAGAAAGTTGGAATTTAGTTTAACTGGAATGTCAAAACGCTTTTCAGATGTGCTTGTCTCACCTCACTGTACCTGGGGTCAATAAGCAGGTTCCACTCCTGACTTCAATCTCTTGCTCATGCAGACCTTGAAGGCAACAGTAAACGGCCTATGGGATCGGGTCCTGAACACCAAAGTGGGGAACCTGGATTGAGCTTCTGAGCGCTCTTTATCTATCTCCCCCTTAATCTCTCCATCTCTCAAGTTAAGTAGACAACTATTGTAAAAAGAAATAATTAAAATATGAACTTTACATAATAGAAGAAATAAAATAAAATAATTAAAAATAAAAGTATTAAGAATAACAAAACTTCAACCTGAAGACTCCTAGATCCTCACCAAGGACTATCAGTATGAGCACCGAGGACTACATCCCTACTGCCAAGGAGACCACGGGGAAATGGAGTGCCTTCAGAGACCAAGAACTCTGAGGTCACCCACCCCCAACTGGATCTACCACATGGGATGGAAGAAGCCCAAATCCTGCCTTGCAGGATCCAAGGTCATTGGAACAACAACCAGGATCCCTGAGCGGTCCGCAGAAACAGAAGAACAGTAAACTTCCTTCGGGACTAGGGAGAGGAGCTTTCTCTGGTCCTTGCCTGCTTCCAACTTTGGGTCCCCACCCCCTCTCGTAATAACCATCAGGAGCGCTCCAGAAACCCCTCAAAACAAACAAACAAACAAACAAAACTAGAATAGATAGAACAACAAGGAAAGCTTAGAAACAGACAGGAAACGGTCAGCGGGGATACACTTATAACTCACTGGGTGGGACACAAAGATTAGTTACTCCTCACTGGGGTATGGAAGATTTCTCTGCACAACCCTCCTACACATGCTCACCTAAACTGTTGACATATATCCTGTCAGAATTATAGAGTTAGACCACCTGAAAAACAGCCAGGTTCAGCAAAAACGTGCTTCAATGCTATAAACTGCTAAAGACTAAAATTAAAATAGGCATGAGACAGCTGAATAGCAATCTAAGCCATTTTAAGGTGTATAGAACATGGTTAAATATAAACCAAAATTGAAATGTCTATGAAGAAGTCACAGGTTGTGGTTGAGAACCTGCATTTTCCTATTAACATATTGGTTAATCAATACCATGTCAATTAATGCCACAATGTTGTAAATGGTTGGAAATATTATGTTGAGACTTTTAATTGATTGGGATGATACTCTGCCGGCTCTACCTTCAGACCAGAGATGGTCTCACCAAGAAACCACTGAACTTACCAGGACAATAAGATGCTGGGCTTTATGCTTGGTAAATACCTCCAATGAAAGAATGTCAACTGAATTTGAACTATGGAAAGGCAACAAGGTGGAGCAATCCGCCGTGGGGGGAGGGTGTGGGGAGGGGCAGGGGGAATCCCAGTGCATACAAAATGTATCACATAATGCAATGTAATTAATTTAAAAACTGAAATGCAATAAAAATATGTTAAAAAAAAAAAAGAAAGTTGGAAAATGAGATTTCCAAAAAAAAACAAAACAAAACAAAAAAAAACTTCTATGCTAACAATTAGTTTAGAGATACAAGCACAAACCAGGAAGTCAATTTTCATCTAGCATGTCATAAACAGAAGAAGATCTAATGAATCCTGTAGCCAACACGGGTATGTTAGGAGCGGAACCTGATATTAGCTTTCTAAAGGGCTGTTTGTCAGTTGAATAAAATTTTTAAATGTGCATACTTGTTGATTCAATCATTCTCCTAAAAGAAACAAGTATGTAAGACTATAAGCACACAATTCCCCCCAAAAATGGAATATTATGTAACAACCAAAAGGCAAACACATGGACCTGAAAAGATAGTCCCATATCTGAGTAGTATAAAAGACAGTTACCAAATGACACATGAGCTGCTACATTGGGGTCCAAGTGTTTGCGTGAGGCTCTTAGGGTAATGACAGACTCACTGACACCTCAGGTAACAGCTTCTCCCAACTTCTTCTTCCCTAGTGCACCTCCATCAGTTCTCAGCCTTGCCCTCCGCAGGAGAAAACCATGTGATGAAATGATGACTATAGCAAACACACTAAGAAATTTCTTAGGAAGTTTTTGCATAAAAAAAAAATGCTTTTCTGATAAAAGCTTTAGTTGCTATTACAGCTGTCTCTTCCACCTACCTCGTGCCAGGTACATGATGCCTGAAACTGAACCAAATATGTTATTGCTATGGAACAAACGAGAGGCGGCAGATTGCAAAGAAAGACAAAAGCTGGGTCTTTCCTAATAGTCACAGACCACTGCAACAGGTCACAATGCCCACCACTGTTCTTTTCTTCACAAGATAATAAAATACCTCTATCGCTAAGTCACATTTACCCAGAGGCATCCAGATAGCTAAATTTGACATATATGCATACATACACACACACATGAACAGGGAACAAGCATGCACACACATAGCTATATCAAAAAGTTCATGAAAAAGGGAATTAAATTCAATTGAATGCAGAAAAAAAAAACCTTGACATCCATGCATAGTTTTTTTCATAATATGCATTTTCCACAAAATTTATAAGGCCCTGCATAAGCACAGATTTCAATTTCTTAACAGAATAATTTAATCTTTTAACCTGCTTTTCCATGAATACCTTCACATGCACTCAAGCATAAATTAATCTTTTTAATACAGCCATTAGGTCTACTAAGATCTTTTATAATTACATTCATTACTCTGCACTGGCAAGGATGGTGGAACTTGACATCTTCACTGAAACACTGTTGACAGAGTCAACTGTCACGGCCCTTCAGGAAGTTAATTTCACACCAGTTTTGTTTGTTGTTGTCTGTGAGTCAGAGAAACCAAAAGACGCAGATGCAATCCACTGGTCACTCTGCAAACAGCAAGGCAGGTGAGGTGAGGAGCTGTTAGCTCAATCTAGGTATGCCAGATGGGTGACAGGGTCTCACTTGAGCCACCACTTGCGGCCTTCCGGGGTCTGCACTAGTTGGAGTCAGGAGCTAAACTCAAGGATGGAAGCCAGGTGCTACAAGGTGAAGCCTTGGAAAACATCCTTACCCTTCCTTCTCATCCTTTTAATCCAGCAATTCCACTTTCAGATATTCATCACAGATTAAAAAGCTTGCAGAAGTATTGTTACAAAGATATTCATGACACGTATGCTAATAATACAAACTAAAACCAAAATAACTATAGGTATAATACTGGTTATTAAAAGTCAGCCAACAACATACGTAGACAGTGGGATGTTGGACTGTCTGACATTATCTGTACCAACAATGTCAGGGTACACTTTAAATAAGAGACTGATAGAATTATGATTCCTTATTAAGGACTACACTAGTGTATTAAAATGGGGAAAATCTGTCGGGGGTGGGAGTTGGGGGTGAATCCCAGCCTGTACGAAATTGTACCACATAATTCAAAATGCATAACAAAAATATATTTAAAAAAGCCAACAGTGCTGACTTTGAATGAATGATTAAAGGGGCTGGTTTAATCCCACATCTTTTTTTTTTTTCTTAACACTACTCCATTTCCAAGAAACATATTAGATGTGGCACTATAAACTTTGGTTGCTGAAGATGTTTTATCCCAACAAAACCTCGAGAGGCTGTAAAGGAACCAAAGAAATATGAACACCTGGGGAAAGTCGCAGCTTCACAAAGCACCCTCAGTGGTCACTGTGATGCTGGGGGGGGCCCTCTGAACAATCAGCGCCACCAAGTGGGCGTGACCGCCTCCCCAGCTCCTGCAGATGGCTGAACCACAGAGAGCACCAATCGTGAGATGATTTCTCAGGGGCATAAGAGCGTACTTTTAGATACATATCCAAAAAACTATGGTAAAGATGAATAATATATATTTTACTTCAAGATGGGTATATCCAAAAACCTACAATAAAGATGAATAATATCTACATCCCAAACTAAAAAAAAAAGTCCATAGCCTATAAACATTTGATTTTTTAAAAAATTTCTGAACACTCAAGTAAAATAATGATTATAATAATCTTAATCAAACCTTTAAAAGTACACCATATTACTTTGTAGATAGAAGTTCTCCTTTGAACAGGCAAGCAAGAGGGGGGAGGGTAACTCCCTGAGGCGTTTTTTTGGTCTTACTTAACAATTATCTGACAATTACCCTCTCATTACCTGCTGATGAAGGATTCCATTCTAAAGACTGTGGCATTTCTGATGTTACAGGAAGATGACTTGGGAAGCCCTACCTGGGAAGAGACTGAGGAGGCTGACGGGAGGCTTGTTCGTATCAATAGTTAACTTGTGGCTTGCAGTCTTGGAAGGCTGGCCTGGCTGGCAGATTAACTTCAGGGGAAGTCTAAATTTACACTGGATAACACGAGGAACTCCTGAAGAGAGAGAGAGCAAGAGAGAGAGATCCATAAACATACCAAGAAAAAAACCCATACTACTAGTAGTCTGAGCAGTAACACAGATCATAATTTATCAACATCCTACTTCATTTAGCATAAATGAAGTAACTGTAGAGTGTTGTCATAACTCATATTTTTACTACTTTTGGAAAGAACAATGCAAAAAAAATTCTTTAAAAGAGCATGAGCTGAAGTCTATCTTTACTAGTTGTAATATTTTTAAATCTTCACACCAGAGCACCATATAGAACATTATACTCCCTTACATTCAATTAGCGAACTGAGCCTTTGAGAGCTTCCAAGCTTCAACCCTAAGCCAAGAGTGCCACCTAAAAGGAACACAGAAAATGAGTTCCATCGCGGACACTCAACGATCACAACTAAAAATTTCTCTACCCATGAATGTTTTGAATCTTTGGCAGTTTTTACTTACTGGGGACAAGTAAATTTCATTAATTTTAATTGTATTCATCCTTTCCAATAAATTCCATGTTCGGGGCCCAGCACCGTGGCCTAGCAGCTAAAGTCCTCGCCTTGAAAGCCCCGGGATCCCATATGGGCGCCGGTTCTAATCCCGGCAGCTCCACTTCCCATCCAGCTCCCTGCTTGTGGCCTGGGAAAGCAGGAGAGGACGGCCCAATGCATTGGGACACTGCACCCGCATGGGAGACCTGCAAGAGGTTCCTGGTTCCCGGCATCGGATCGGCGTGCACCGGCCCATTGCGGCTCACTTGGGGAGTGAAACATCGGACGGAAGATCTTCCTCTCTGTCTCTCCTCCTCTGTGTATATCTGGCTGTAATAAAATGAATAAATCTTTTTAAAAAAAATAAATTATGGGGAAGCAGCACTCACTCTACTGAAGTCCATGTTCGTGTTACACACGAATATTAAGAAGATGGCTTACATATGAATTTGATTTTATAAATCGGTGTAAGTTACATTTGGAAAGGCTCATCTAGTAATTTAGTTATCAAAAGCTTTCAACAATCATGCACATGCACTGAAAGATAAACACATAGTTTTATATCAGAATTTTAATTTTTTAAATTGCTTTCAATATTTTTACAGAGAATAAAATTGAAACCAAAGCAAATCAGGACCCCTACTTACAAATCTATTCAAGGAGTACTACCTCTTTAGTTCCCCTTCTTTTTGTTTTAGATTTATGTTTTTGATCTTTTAAGATGTACTTAAAAGATAGGATATAGATTCCCTTGCGCACGGCTCTAGAGACATGAAAACTCAAAAACAACCTAGTCCACATAGTACCTCCACATACAAATCTCTTTATTTCTTTATGGTGGAGTCAGCAAACAGCTTAAAACTAGCAGAAGCTGTGAGAGTTCAGAAACAACGATCCGGAACCCAGATTCCTGGGACTATCTGCTTATGCCAGTTGGGGTCGTGTGACTTACTGCACACTCAGGCTGGGAACAGACTTCTCAGGATTCACTGCATGCCACTAGGATAGTGAAGAATCATCTTCGCTGGCAAGCACATTGATAGGTGAGGCCAATTAAATACTTTTTCAGAGCATGGAGAGCATATTTGTCATTCTCTTCAACCTAATTGACCATCCATCAAATTTTACCTAGTTCATCTTCTGTTCATAACCAACAGATGTTAAACTCACTTCTCTAGGAATCCTGGATGCAAATTATATCTGGTGTCTCTTCAATACAGCTCCAGAGTATTATTTCCTAACAATCTGTGAGGTTTTTAGAGGCATGTGTATTTGTACTTAACAATGATGAAACGTTTCACTTCAGAATGTTTTGGTAACATGATCTAAGATACTGCCCAAAACATAGTGATCTGCATCACCACGAACAAAAAGAAAAAAACAGCAAGTAATACTTTTCCAACTTTAAGGAAATTTTCATTTATTCTATACATTCTCAAATTATATAAATATTACTAGCGAATATCCTTCCCTTACAATAAGTAAGCTGGAGCTTCCTCTAATAGATACAGTCTGGAAAGAACAAGGAAACTGAAACCTTGTTCATCTGTTTAATGTTTACTTTCAATTTGTCTTCATTTTATTTGAGAGAGAGAGAGACCATTCTTCCATTATGTTGGTCTGCTATTTAACTTCCCAAATGCCAGCAACAGCCAGCGTGCAGACAGGAGCCCAGAACTCCTGCTGGGTTTCCCATGTGGGTGTCAAGGACACAGGGGCCTAAGCTTCCTAGGGTGTGCCTTAGCAAGAAGCTGGATGGGAAGTGAAGTGGTCAGCACCTGAATCAGGCACCCCAATGTGTGCCACATGGTGACTTTTAACTGTTATTATCACATGCCCAACACATCTTTCATTTTTAATGGCAGTAAACAACAAAAACTATTTGATCTGACAGTTCTGCATATGCCCAGAGAGAAACAATCTTCTGTATACTTTCACCCAAACTTTGAGCTAATTATTCAAACAAAAATCCGACTGTACATGATCTTGCCAAACTGTGCTACTAAAACTGTGTCCTTTACTTCAACCGGGTACTTCACTGAATTCACATTAAAAAATAAATTCAACATGGTCAACAACATGGACTTCATGAAGAAGTCAAAGACAAAGAAACTGATGGTATACTTAAGTTATCGCAAATAAAACAAATGGGTAGCAAGCACTAATGAACAAACCCTACAGGCAAACGACATGGTAACTCAAGTCACAGTTTGGTGAGCCAGCTAATGGTATTATCACACTCTAGGGCAAGTTCTGCAGTTGTGAAAATGTGTAGGCACCCTCTAGGATTTCTTTTCTCTCCAGGAATTATAAACCTATTTCATAGGACATTTGGAAAACATTACTTTGAAAAATGATGACACTTAGACTTAATAAAATGATTGCAGCTATTTGTTTAAATGATGGCAGCTTGAAAAGTTTTTGCACTGGGGGAAAGAAGTGTACAAACCTGTTTAGGAAGCATTTTTTGAAAACCATACCTTTCAGAGGAAAAACAATGACAATGTCACTATTTTCCAGCATATCTCCCCTCAAATTAAAATGTACCCACTAAAACACAATCTCTAGTCTTTGGGGTAGATCAGAATCCTATTTCTCCTGAAATTTCTATAGTCTCTTGAGAGAAACAGTCAAGTGTTAATTTGGCTTCCAGTTACTCCACTGGCTGTAACTGTATCAAAGAGCCTGAAGCCAAACACTCTGAGGGTATGTATGGGGGTGTGCGTGTGTGGACCTGCAACAAAGGAAGAATTACATGCTTTTAAAGACTCTCCATGTAGGCTCCTAGAACAGATCTCAACCTGGTCAAATGCACCTAATTGGTCCCAACTTCGCCCACCATCAGCAATATTTTCTCTCTGTAGTTGGCAAAACAGTCTGGCTGGCTTGGTCAACTCAGAGCCTTATGCCAAGAAAAAAAAAAAAAAACAGCAGAAAATTTTGTCATTTATTTTACTCAAATATTGCCCTAATCAGTCATCAGATTGACTTTGTTGTACAGTTTTTCTACTAAGTATAATAACTTCTCCTTCCAACTAACTTTCCCTTCCCCCTAACTTCCCAGAGGAAGTAGACAGTTGCAACTTTTGTGGTGCAATTAATCACAAAATAACTCTCAGAACATTCACATCAAAACCAGCCCTGGCAGAGTAATTTTTCCAGGAAGTAAGTCTAATTACATCTGGCACACACAAGAGCCCCACATCACTTGTCAAGTCGGAAATGAAACTGTACCTTAAAACAGAAAGAATATATATGTAGAGTAACCTACGTGTGTGTGTGTGTGTGTGTGTGTGTGTGTGTGTGTGTGTGTATAAATGCCTTTAGAACTCTTTCCGGGGGCCTGCTAGAGTCATTTCACATTGAAAACAAGGAGACCCAAAGTAGTAACAATGTCTGGTAGTCAGGACTTCCTTGATCCCTTCCTGGTATGTCTGGCTACGTATTGTGCTTCATCTGCAGTCATGTCTTATGCTGCCCAAGTCACGTAACTTTAATGCAGAAATAATGGAGACTAATTCTTCTGGGACAACATAAAACCTCCTGTGGCTAAGCTTTTTCCACGTGTCAAGAGCAAAAGTGCTTATCTGCAGCACAGCCTGAACACCTCAGGACAGTAAAGTGGATTGGTCTCTGAAATGCGAAACCTTGTACCAAGGCCTAAGTGGCAACATGTTATTTCCTTGTCTATTAGATGCAGCTATATCAACTCTGGCCCCTGGAGTTTCATTATGATTTTAAAATATACCAAGAGAAATTATTAAAACCAGCTTTCCCTTTCTATAAAAATGCTAGAATTTCTATACATTGTGAATTTCTTTTTTCTCATGGTTTGGGTTGAATTTCCGGAGAGAATACATTTCTTTCAGCAATATCTTCCAGTATTCTTAAAACTTAAACAGATCATTTAAATGATCCAACGCTTCATAAAATTTGGTCCACAATTTTTATCAGTCAACATGTAATCTTGCAAATTAAAATGCAAATATTGATCATTAATAATGGACTATTTATTTATTTTTAATATGAGAGGCAAGGAGACAGAGAAAGAGAAAGCACCCTGTATCCAGTGCTTCACTCCCCAAATGCACACAACAAAGCCAGTGCATTTGAATGTGCAGTATGGCTGGCAGGAGCTCAGTTACGTGTGTTCACACCACGGCATCAGCAGGCAGAAACTGTGGTGGGGAGCCAACGCTCCTTACCGGGCTCAGGCAGCCTGACATGGGATGCGGGTATTTTAACTGGTGCATCTTAACTGCTAACTGCCAGGGGAAAAAAAATTCTGCCGCAAAAGGTTACTGTTTAACTGGCCCAGTTCTGGGTGGGTGATACACTTAATGATATGAAACTAACACTTACTTCTATTAAAACTTTGCCATATAGGAGCCAAGCCACTTCTTCAGTGTCAACATCTCATATGAGTGCAGGTTCAAGTCCCGCCTGTTCCACTTCCAATCTAGCTCCCTGCTAATGTAGCTGGGAAACCAGTTAAGATGGTCCAAGTGGCATGGCCCCTGCACCAAAGACAGAGACTTGGAAGAAGCTCTTGGTTCCTGGGTTACGCCTTGCCAAATCATGGTCATTATAGGCATTTGGGGAGTGAACAAGCAGATAGAAGTTATCTTTCTCTGCTGCTCCTCTCTGTAACTCTTCCTTTCAAATAACTAGATGAATATTAACAACAAAAGCCACCTTCCAGATATTAAAGTCATACATGTTCTGTAACTCAGATTGTTAATGTTAACAAAACTGAATAAATATTGCTAAATTTTTTTTAAAGATTTATTTATTTTTTTTCATTACAAAGTCAGATATACTGAGAGGAGGAGAGACAGAGAGGAAGTGGAGCTGCCGGGATCAGAACCAACAGCCATATGGGATCAAGGCGAGGACCTTAGCCACTAGGCCACGCTGCCGAGCCCAATATTGCTAAATTTTTAAACGTTTTAATGTTATTTAAGTATTACCAATCATTTGTTTTCAAACATTTGTCTTAACAAAGATATTTTTTATAAAGCTAAACCACTACGGCAGGTTTAGATCTACAAAGCAAAACAAGCAAAGAGATACATTCAATGCCGCTATGTGCCCTGATGTTGCACAGACACTTCATCCCTACTCTCTAATAGCTTAAAATGTTCTAGGAGAACCTAAAATACAAATGCAATGCAGCTCAAATGCTAAGTGTTAAAGAAAAATAATAAACAAAAAAAGTTGGGGGAAAATAAAAAGTAGCAGGCAACGAACTCAAGCAAGTTCCTTCAATGGGTCAGATGTCAGATAAGGATCCTCTCCAAATCCTAAACAAGATAAAGGACAGAAGCACAAATGCTGTATGCACAACATTCTGATTAGAGACAGGGGTGGGTATGTAGAGAAACAGACGATTTCAAATCATTGATAAACAACTATTAGTCTTTCTTTAAATTAAGATGACAAAATATTCAGGAAAATAGTCA
This sequence comes from Ochotona princeps, assembly GCF_030435755.1. NCBI lineage: Eukaryota > Metazoa > Chordata > Mammalia > Lagomorpha > Ochotonidae > Ochotona > Ochotona princeps. The sequence continues at coordinate 23,123,839 of NC_080851.1, forward strand.
CTGACTTACAGAAGTAAACTGTCAGTGACAACTTCAATGTTTCTCAAAAAAAAAAACCTCACTCTATTCCTACTCCTAACTACACTCTTTCTCGTAACTCTGAAACATTAATGACAACTTGCTATGTGAACATTACAATCAGGACTCCGGTACTGTATTATCTTAAAAGTGTGTCTATAGGTAAAAGAGTAACCTATGCAAAGAGTTTGTTCACGGTACAACATCAGTCGAACAATCATGGTTCTAAAATTCATTATTTTTCCTAAATTATCTTTTCACTTACCATCAGGATTTCGATCTATTCCTCAAAGGCAATGCAAAAAAAGGTAAAGAAGGAAGAAAGAACACAATAAATCATCTATGACAAAGTTACAACAGATTTTATACACATCCACTGACATCAGTCAAAAGTTTCAAAAGTTTCACGGATGGTTTAAATCGACCTCTAACAAAAGACAAGAAACTCAGAATTGAAACTTGCAACATGAATTAATGAAATTCAACAACATATTTGCACTTCCATTCTAAGTCCTTGAGAGTGTTTTATTCCAGTGTAAATACAACAAAATAATTAAACAAATAAAGGTACATGATTCAGTCAAAGAGCCAATCAAATCCAATGCACAAATGACTTTAAAAAAAAAAAAAAAACTAAGTTAACCACAAAACACGTGGCACTAATATTTCCGGTTAACATTGCTTATAATATTTCATTAGATGCTACTACAGAATAACATTTCTGCCTTTATTTTTGGTTTTTGGTTTTTATTTGATTTGTCTTAGGGTTTTCTTTATAGGCTTTTTAATATTAATTTGTAATCCACTTTAACACCTTAATACAAAAGCTCCCTCACTTAATAATTTATAATGTCTTAAATTCTATCTATAGAAAAGCATAAGAATCAAAATGGTATGATGCAATTATAAGCTTACACACTGATTGGACAACTTTAGTTTTATAGTCTATGCTTAACTTTTTTGTCTACTTTCTCTCTTTAAAAACTCTTTTCAAACATGGTCACTATTTTTCCTTTAAAAATTGGATTTCTATGCACTGAAAAGAATTGACAATATATATGTAAGCTAAATACTATTACTGCCAACTTATAAAAATTATTAGATACATAATTTAGTTTAACAGTAAAAAAAGTTTCTGCTTAGGCATATTTTCCAAGATGTTTTTCCATCTTAAACACAACGGTAATTAACTTGTCACTCTAGTGTTTTAAAGAAATGATTAGGCTGGATTTGCAAACAAGTGTATATTTACCTGTTGGTCTCAAGTAAGAAACCACAGCATTTCCATCCAGCGCAGACGGCATATAATTTCTTTTCAGATAAACAGAAAAGGATACAGTGCTAGTCATCTCTGGGGCTACAGGGAAAGTATAATATAAATTATATGCTTTGGAAAAAATAGTTATCAACAAGCTAAAGGTTATCAAACACTAATACATGCCGAATATTATCTGAACTTCTTTACATCTAATGTTTACAACAACCCTACAAGATAGGTCACATAACTGTCCCCAGTTTTAACGAATGGGGAAACTTAAATATAAAGAGATTAAGAAACTTTCCCATGGCCGAACAATAAGGCATGACTCCAGAACATTCGATACCATTGCTTCTCTTCATGAAGATAAACAGGCTGCATAAAAGGGGAGGGGTATTGAAAAGGGCAAGAGAATTTGGGAGAGGGGTGTAGGGGATCTGGAAGAGAGGAGTGGCTACAGACACACCTATATGTACACAAGGCGACTTCACAGACTGTGTATTTACTTCTATATTAATATATTACACCTCTACTCTGTGTTAAAAAACCATACTTTAACTGAAAAAACTTTATTGTTCAGAATGTGTTTTAGAAAGATAAAGTACTTCAAAAAGAAAACAGAAAAAAAAAATCCTGAGAACCCAATGGTTGAATATCACCTACAAGGATATGAATCATTCATGATTCAATGAATGAATATTTGAGTTCTCACTATCTGCCAGACATTCAAGTAAAGGTTGGTTATACAGAGGTTTAAAGAGAAAAAGAGAGAGAGAGAGAGAGAGAGAGAAGAAAGCAAGCTTTTGACTTCATGAGTAAGAGGTGAGAGCCTTACCTGTAGAGCTAAATAATAGAAGGAAAAAAGTTTTGAAAGATAACATGAAGATTATTTTAACAGGCCTAGGACAACCTAGAAATAAACGTTTGAGTGTTAAAGATTCCATACCAAAAAAAAAACCCGCCTCACTAAGAGGTGACATTTATGACACGTCTCCTATTTTTGATGTTACTTTGGATATTTTACATGGTTTCATTTTCTAATGAAATCCTCAAGCCAACCTTTAAGACCAATATTAATCCCTTTTTGCATATTAAAATAACTGAGGCTCCATGTGATTACCAGGGCAGTTACACTAAGCTTACACATCAACGAAGTGTCAGAGCCAGGCTTCAAGCTCGGGCAACATTACAAAGACAATATTTGTTCTTCAAACATTACTGATTCAATAAATAGATCACTAGAGAAACACTAGTAAAGAAAGTTTTCCAAAGTATAATATCTGAGTCCAATTACTGACCCAACCAGTTATGGAAAGCTCTTAGAAACAGTAATCATGAAATCGTCATTTGCTGAAGATGCAAGCTTGATATTTAGAGAAAAAGATAAGCAAAACAACACAATTATTGCTCTGAAGAAGATCTCAACCTCACCATCGAGACAAAACTATAACCACAAAGTAAACACACTAATTCTTAAGAAACAAATGTACAAGCCAGCAAAAAAATAAATAAATAAATAAACATACTCACTTGAAAATTCAAAGGTGAACTGATCCTGAGTGAGTACTAATGGTGATTGCACATAGATGGATAACTTGACTTTTTGTAATACCACTCGATTGTGCAGTGTGACCTAAGGAGACAGAAAGTGTGAAATAGAACATGGTATTTTATCCAAATGCACACACAACAAGGTATTGAAAAATCACTGGCAAGACGGGCATGTGGCAGTGATTAGGATGCCACGTGGGATGCCTGTAGCCCATTTTGCAGTGCCCAGATCCCAGGTCCAGCTCCATCTGCAGTTTCAGTTTCCCAGGGAGACAGCAGTGACAGCTCAAGTATTTGGCACTGACGGGGCCCAGCACCGTAGCCTAGTGGCTAAAGTCCTCTCCTTGAACGCACCGGGATCGCATATGAGCAAGTTCTAATCCCGGCAGCTCCACTTCCCATCCAGCTTCCTACTTGTGGCCTGGGAAAGCAGTTGAGGATGGCCCAAAGATTTGGGACCCTGCAACCATGTGAGAGACCCGGAAGAGGTTCCTGGTTCCCGGCTTCGGATTGGCTCAGCACCGGCCCATTGCGGCTCACTTGGGAGTGAATCATCGGATGGAAGATCTTCCTCTCTGTCTCTTCTCTCTGTATATCTGACTTTGCAATAAAAATAAATAAATCTTTAGAAAAAAAAAAGTATTGTATTTGGCACTGAGATGGAGTGCCAATGAGAACTCTCTGCACAGCCTGGCATGGCCCAGAACCAGAGGATGGAAGCAAGCTTGCTCTCTCTCTCTCACTCTTTCCCTTTCTCTGCCTCCTCCTTTGAAATTAACAAGAATAAATATCTTTGTGCATCATTTTTTACATCATTACTAAACAATTAGAAAACATTACCCAAGAAAATATAAGTAATCACATAACACAGCACACATCAAATGTAAGAGATTAAAGCCTTATATCCAGTTAGACATTGAGGAATTTTTTCCAGAGAAGACATAAAGATAGGCAAGAAACACATGCAAAGATGCCCAATCAACAAGTTAAAACCAAGTGAAGATACGACTCCACATCCACCTAAATGGTTTGAATCACAAGCACAGATAAGTACAGAAGTCAGCAAAGATGCTGAGGGCCTGGAACCCTCACACACTGCTAGTAGGAAAACAAACTTACCACGGGACCACATAATCTAGTGCCAAGAGAAATTATATATATATTTGAGTACATTTGGAGTGATATATATATATATCACTCCAAATGTACTCAAATGCTCACAGAAATGCTCACAGAAGCATTATCAACAATTGCTAAAATCAGAACCAACTGAAATGACCATCATGAATGGAAACAACACAAAACGTGGCATATCCATATAACAAAACATTATTTCGCAGTAAAAACAGTGAAGCATTGGTGCATGCAACGAGTGACTTCTGTAAACATACTAAACAAAGAAAAGCTCTCTCTTCATATATATGTGCGTGTGTAAATCTATATATACATATTAATATGTTATAATTTATATATTTGTATATATAAAATTCCCTTTATATGCAAGATTTATTATAGGGAAACTACAAGGAAAGTAGATCAGCAATTGCTTCATGATGGGGCATGGGAAAATGACAGTTAGTAGGTATGGCAGACAGAATCTCCGGAAATGGCACAGTGGTGGTGGTTGTATGATTCTATGGCAAATCATATACTTTAAATGACTGAATTGTATGGTATGTGAGTGTTACCTCACTAAGGTTGAAAACAAATTTCCTACCAAGAGAAAAGAAAACCTACCCTCAGTGCCAGTGAATAATGACCCCATAAACTAATTCTGTTCATTCTTGATACATATAGTTACAGCAGAAAATCAGTTAAAGGAAATCAGTAGGTTTTCTTTTTCACAAATTACTTGTTCTTCTATGATTTCTGCATTCGGCTTCTATATGCACCAGTACAGATAAATAATGAAGCACTGCATTTTCTTCCATGGTTTAACATAAAGACCTATGATATAACTAATTCTAAAAAAAAATACCAAAGAGCAGCCATTTTGACTGCTGCATTTTTCAGATAACTGCATCTCTAAACTGGGACTCCTCTTCAGTGATGCTAAGAAAACTCTCCTCTTTCAATAGGAGTAAGCAGAGGAGAACTCTGGGAAAAGAGTTTGCCTGGCATATACACGCGATGTGGCTAGAGGAAACTTCCCGAGCAGGAGTGTCAGAAGCCATCAGACCCAAGGATCTCCTTTGGGTCACGGAGCGGAAAGGCATCATTTTTCAGACTAGCTAAGAGATTCAGAGACCTGGTTTCCATGGGGCATGCTCTCTCTTTGGGTTTACCTTCTTGATAATGTCTTTCTGAGGGTCAGCAAGGTGGCCCAACAGGTGAAACTGCCACCTGGGATGCCAGCATCCCACATGGGCACCAATTCAAGTCCTGGTTGCTCCATTTCCAACTGAGCTCCCTACTAAAGCTGCCCAAGTCCGTAGGACCCTTCCATCCACCTTGGAGATTTGGATAGAGTTCTAGACTCCCGACTTGGGCCTGACTCATGCCTGGTTACTCAGGCAATTCAAACAGTGAGTCAATGCAAGATTTCTCACCCTCTCCGTTTCTCTCCTTCTCCCTCTCCCTTTCCTACACCTCTCTCCCTCTAACTATGTCTTTCAAGTAAAATAAACTTTCAGAAAAACACAATTCTCTCTGGATAGTATCGTTTCAATGACTTTATCACACATGGCTAATGTGTAAACCAAAGAAAGTACTTGTCTGAGCACAAAGAGTTACGAAGCACTGAGTCTGAATCTTTGCAGACAGACCCAACCATTGGTGCCTTTACAGCTCCCTGGGTGATTCCTCTGTGCACCCAGAAGTCCTTGATTGCTTGAGAAATGTTCGTTTCTGCTGCGCTGCTGCTAAGCAGCCATCCCATCTATTTTACTAGACTCCATTAATGAGAGAGAAACACACCGCTCCTAACTGACTTAATGCAAGGCCATTCTCAAATCTTTAAAAAAGGTAATTTTAAATGTCTCTTAAGCAGAAGATACATATCACCTAGTCCCTAATTCACGTTTGTATATTACATATATTTATATTGGAATATACAAATAGCTCAGAAACATTATATACATCTAGTTGTCATAATGAATTTTAAGTGATATGATCATTTTAGATAAAATTCTTACTTGTAAAACAAAACATTTAAAAGGCAACTATGGGGCTGGCATTATTGCTTAGCAGGTAAAGCCACTGCCTGCAACATGAGCATCCCTAATGGGTGCCGATTCAAGTCCTGGCTGCTCCAGTCTCGATCCAGCTCCCTGCCCTGCCCTTGCTAACAGTCTGGGAAAAACAATGGAGGATGGTCAAGAACTTGGGCCCCCTGCCACCCACATGGGAGACCCAGACAAAGCTCGTGGCTTCTGCCTTTGGACCAGCCTGGCTCCAGCCGTTACAGTCATTTGGGGAATGAATCAACAGACAGAAGACCTCTCTCTCTTTTAGCTTGACTCACAAATAAATACATTTAAAAAAAACACCAAACATACAAATATGACAGACAGACTAAATGAACATGAATCCTTGTTTTGTTTCATCTTGTTTTCTTAATAAAGCCTGGGAATACACACAGGAATTGACATGCCATACACAAAACTTCCTCAGTGATGTCTGACCACCGGAAACAACGTAATTCCTTTTCTGGAACATCCCGATAGCAAATCTGGTAATCAGAGTCTATGGGAGTGTTACAACTAATTCAAACAGTTAGTCCACTAAAATAGATTAAAGAGGATACAAGTATTTTACTGCTAAAAATTAAACAATGCTAGTCATCATGCATAGTTTTAAATGAAACTGATAGCAATAATAACTATTGGTCACTTCCTATATTCATGGGAGTAAAGGTGGTAAATTGTACATGTGCAGTGCTTTGGTTAATCACCACAACTGTGAAACAGGTACTGTCACACATTCCCTTACAGGAAACAAAACCGTGATTAGGAAAGGTTACATACTCATCCGAGGTCACTCCGATTAGAAGAGGAAGAGTCACAATTTAACTGCCACCTGTCAGTATCCAGAGCCCATACCCGTGCCCAACTATGGCTAAGTTTCAAAATAAACTTGCAAATGAAAAATGACACCTATCTTACAGTTTAAATAGAAAGGTTCAAAGAAATTAAATCATATACCTTAGAACATCAAGCCAGTAAGTGCTAGGGAACTTGCAAGCTGTGGTCAGGGACATCTCATGAGAGGCTCACTTTTAAAAGTGAAAATGGAAATTCTTTAAATTAGTCATACGTTCACTTGTGTAAAGAGCAGACATTCTTTTATTCCTTTGTAAGAGTTATTTTATTTATTTGAAAGGCAGAGTTACTGAGAGAGAGACAGACAGACAGACAGCAAGGTAGCAAGATCTTTCTTCTGTTGATTCCCTCCCCAAGTTACCACAACAGCCAGGGCAGGGCCAAGCCAAGGCAGGTCTCCCACGTGGGTGCAGGGCCTAGGGCTTGAGCTGTCTTCTGCTGCTTTCCCAGGCATGGCAGCAAGGAGCTGCATCAGAAGTGCAGCAGCCAGGACTCAGACTGGTGCCCATATTGGATGTCAGGATTGCAGACAGTGGCTTAACCCATTATGTCCCAACTCTGGCCCTAACAGCAGACACTGTGACTCTTCCTGGACAACAAACACACAATCTCCCATCACTCCAATGAGGCTCTGCATTTGGTTTAGATGCGCAATCCTGCTAACTTTAATTCTCAAACTCGCTGAACTATAAAAATGGGCTGGGCACTTTTCAAACCCAACTCAAGGAGATATGTGACAGAAATAACTACAGTAACAAAGAAGAGTTGTATTTGAGCCAAAAAGAAAAAAAGAAAAAAAACAAGAGTTAAAGATTTGGCTAGATCATAAACTTCATAGTTTGGAGGAACATAATTACAGACTATTGAGAAGAAAGTATAAAACGTTAATCCAAGTTATTTTCAACTTCTAATGAAATGAAATACAATCTCTAGAAAATACAGTATCAAATGTCTATCCTGTATATACAAACATGACCCCGAAGGCCAGATAGGAACCACCACTGTGCCTAGCTGACTGGAGTGCATGGTCACGGATCATACACACATACTCAAGGTAGCCACATCTTCATTCACTTGGAACGAATGGAAAAATTTTCTCAATTAACAGGATTTATTATGATGGAAACTTGCATGGTTATATATCTTGGCTGATGTTGTTATAAAAGGCCATAAGGAGAGATTTATGGCAGAAATTTGTATAGAGACTGACAGGATCAGAAAGTCATTGTGTCTCCTGGGTAACAACAGCCAACTGTGAGCAAGCCTCGTGTGCTCCTTCTCTCTTGTGCTTTCATGATGGCAATGAGAAAGGGTGCTGTGACAAAAGCATTCTCAACTATAAGAAATTCTCCTAGTGGAAGAGAATTTTCCAGAATGGTCCTATCATAATATTAAAGCAGTTATTACACATGAAAGTCTACAGACTAAAAGTGTTTACTTTCAGCACCTAGGTATTGCCTGATTGGGGGAAAATATGACATAAGCAATGTTACCTGGCTTAGGTACCAGATTTCTTTTCGCAATGTACACAGTGCATTGAATCACAATGTGGCAGTCAGAAAACAGATACAAAAGAGGATTCTCTTACACAAAAGTATAGCTCAATCCTGGAACTACACCTTTTGGGGTTTTTTAAGTGTTTGATTTCTTGCCACAAATGCGTTCCCAGACTCAAAAGTATTAATGAGATAGAGCCTTTGACTGGATGAAGGCAAAGCAAGACTGGGGAAAGACCACCCTTGTTTCCAGTGGCAAGACTCCAAACAAATTAACTTAGGAAACTGCTGTAAGATTGGGCTCCCTTCGGCTCTCACCAAAGATCTCCACACTTGGGCCACCCGCTGGGTCCAGTGTAAGCGAACACAATTGGTAAAGCTTGGTGCCCTGTAAAGCTCCTCCAAGGACAGCAACCCATAATCTAAAAAAACAGAATGGCTCGTCCAAGTTTTTACTAAGTCGGTCGCCAAAACCCACAACTTTCCTGGCTTCCAAAGTCTGGGCAGTGATAAATATTTTCAGCTTAATAATGTGCTGACTGATTACCACACTTCAATCTAAAAGCCTTAAGAGAGTTCTACGTTTGAGTTCTGGTTCCAAAATTCTACAATGACAAGACTAAAAATCTCAACCAAAACCACATCCGTCATATTCTATTTTGCCAGGACTATCAATTTGTCAGTATTTTACTTTATGGCTTCTTCGTTTAGTAGTTTCTTGCTATAACTACATACATTTAAAGCTAATGTGGTGGCAAATAAATGGCTGGCAATGGCTCTTCTCAAACTTACATATAATCATTAACAGAAGAAAGGTAATATTAGCATTCATGTGCTTTTTGAATATCATTTCACAATAGACAAAGTATGATGCTACAACAAACTGGTTGGCCCATATGGGTGATAATGTCACATTTGCTAACAGTCATAAAATGCTGATTTTATTTCTGGGGGGAAAAAGGACTCCCTGAAGAAGTTCTGGGGTTCACTACATGGTAGGATGACTGTGGCCATTATTAATCTACTGTCTGATCTTCTATTAAAATAAATTCCAGAAGACAGGCTTCTGAAGCAATGTTAAGTGTTTGATAGCTACATTTACCATGATTGAAAATTACACAATATAAATACACAATATAATACTGCACAGTGCTCAACAAATATGTACATTTTTAAAGATTTATTTATCTATTTATTTACTGGAAAGGCATTTTTGCAGAGAGCAGAGAGAGAAAGATCCATCACTGCTTCACGTCCTAACTGGCCATAACTGGCCAGGGCTGAACTGATCAGAAGCCAGGAGCCAGGAGCTTCTCCCTGGTCTCTCACATGGATGCAGGATCCCAAAGCCTGGGGATGTCCTCCACTGCTTTTCCAGGTCACGATTGGGGAGCAAGATGGGAAATGGAGCAGTCGAGACACAAACTGGCACCCATATAGGATGTCAGCACTTGATGTAGAGAATAACCCAATTGAGCCTTACTCTGGGCCCATTAAACAATCTTTCCTGTATCCGATAAAAAGAGCCTGGCTCATGCTCCACACTTAAACAGGGGTAGGAGAAAACCACAACAATTGCTTATTCTATGTTTAATTACTAGTTCTTAGAAAAAAGAAAAGTTTTGTATTTCCAAATTATTTTTATTATGTCACTATAATTATCAGGTTTTTATTTTCATTCTCAATGTTTGTTCTCATTTTGGAATTTTAAAATATTTAGTCTTTGTGAGACAGCACTTTGGTGTTACATTATACTCAAAGGCTTACCGGCTTCATTAAATACAATACCTTCACTGTGATAGAAGGGACAAGATCAGTTCCCACTTCAACATCAGTGGCTTGCTGCAAACAAAAAAATTGAGAGGAGAAGGTAGAAAACAATTATTTCAAAATTTTACACCAGCAAAGAAACCCAGCGGGTACACTATATATACCACAAGCAAAATAAACAATGAATCTAGGGACACACTAAGAAAGCCTAACGAAGATGCTTCAACAGGACAGAAATGAGCTACTGCAAAAACCCGCAAAAAGAGAAAAGGTCAAATATTTTTTCATTTCAAAAGGCACTTAAAAATTAAAAGTTTTCATTTTATTAACTATTCTTTATATTGTATAAAAGGCAATCCTGTATTACCCAGATAAACACTATGTCATTCCTTTAGATCCTTGTATTTTCAACTTATCAAAAATACATTTTCATTCTAATTAGCATCATGTATCTAAAAAATGTTAACTAATAACATGAAGATTGTGTAACCCCACAATAGTGCATGTCATAAACAAATTCAGCGGGTATTCTAAGCACCAGCTTTGGTGGCCTGGTCCCACTCCTCCAAAATGCCTAGCAAAAGGACATCAAGTAAATATATTCTTAGAGCTTATTTTTCAGAGCGGTACATTAAAAGGGGAAACCGATGTCAACTCCATAATAAACTCAAGGGATAACATTTTTTTAACTTGAACAGTTTAGTATGAATTCCTAGAGAATTAAGATCACAATGTCTCTTTACAGTAAGTGAATCATATCTTATATGAATTTTTTCCTTTTTTATGTTTACTAATACAAAGAGAACAGAGTTCAAATATTTCATAGATAATATTTAAAGAGGGTAACTATATTCCCTCACACCTTAAGCCCCCTCATTCCATTCTTTTTTTCTTCATTTTTTGCAAAAAAAAAAGTATGATTTAATCTGTTTTATAATGACAGGCTTAGAGAAATTAAGCCACATCCAAGAAACAGGGAATCACAAATGTAAATAGGCATTCGTAGAATAGAGCTGGTAGAGTCATCTTTTCTTGCCACAGGAAATTCTGATCCAGCTTCTCATCCGAAAAACGGGATAGCAAGTGCTTGTCACCCCTACGAGAGACTATCCTAATGGAAATGCTGTTACTTTTGTATGTGTGCTTTCAGAATAATGCTGCCAAACACATTGTTAATCTAGGCTTTTTGTTCTAATACTGTATTACCTAAAGCCCAAGAAATGTTATAATTAAAAGAGAGCTTCAATATCACAGGTTTCCTGGTCTTTTCGATCCCTGTTTAAAGTCCTAAGTACTCAGGGACAGCAGTCCATTAGGAACATAACATTATAGGCAGAGTCGCATGGCTTTAAGAAGATACTGTGACATTACAGTCACATAACTTGGGGACTAATGATTCCTAGCAGGATGAACAGGATACCCTTTAGAAAGAAAACAACCAGTAACACGGGAAAAAACAAAGCTGGGAAAAAGACACTTGGCTAGGAAAAACAGCATCCAGCATTACCAGTAGGGAAATGGCAATTAAAGACGGTGTTTCTATGCAAGGCCTTTTCTGACCAGGACCAAAACTACCCACAGAACAGAAAGCTTACTCCACACTGCAACTCACCTTTGTTTTAGAGAACCCAGGAAAAACTACGTGAGTTTCCCAAAGGAAAAAGAGAATCATTTCCACGGCCAGCAAGCGCGTGCACATTTGTCAGCCAACTGAGCGGAAACGTTCCACTCACACACTCCACCCTTCAGGCAGAGTGAGAAATGGGGTGTGCTGAAAGACCCATGTTGCAAACAGTGCCGCTACTATGTGAGTCAGCTGAGTGAATGTTCCTTTCATATGGACTCCTACTTTTTTAAAGGGGACCCAATTTACTACACTATAGCAAAGTTGACATGCTTTTAATCACAATTTGGATTGGCTGTCTGTACTAAGATCCTTTGTCTTGGATCACCCAGACAGACGTGGAGAGGAAAATGACTCCCAGACCAACCATCCACTTTTAAACTGCCCTGCACCGCCTCTGCGACCAATGTAACGTATTAAAGAGCGTATACATCATCAGACCCCGAGCTATGCCACTCAACAACGTTATCCCACACACTTGCCTACAACGGGTCTTGCGCAGTTAGTATGGCTCATCTGGAAATGGATAAACTCAGTACTGCAAAATCTGAACTGGACTTTCAAAAAAAAAAAACTCAACCAGGTAGATGTAGAACAAGGGCAATAACCAGAAATTTCTACTGCATTCTTCTCAACACCTCCTTCGTTTCACATTCCTGCCCAAGAATCTCTTTATTAGTGACACCAAGAGACTAAAGAAACTAGCAGTGTTTTCACCCAGCAAATAACAGTGACTAAAATTTATTAGTCTCCCTGAAGTTTCTATTTGAAAGTCCTAAATTTAAACCAACACATTTTGATCCCAATTATCAGTATCACAAATCCCTTAAACATTTGTAAAAATCCACCTACAGAAACAGCATCAAAACTTGGAGAAACCAGGACTGAAACTTTCAAGTCATCTTCTCTCTCCATCATGGGCCAAAGAACTGGAATTGAAAAAAACAGCAATAATAAATCAGAACCTGTTTCATATTATTTTTCTTTAAAGATTTATGTATACCACTCATCAAAAAATAACTTCATAAGTACACTCACAAATTGAAAAAATAATGTATTACATAGGTAGAAGTTTGATACTAATTACTGTATTATATAATACTATAAAGAAAAAAATGTCTCTTTAGCCAAAGAGATTACCCAAGATGTGAACCATTAACTAACTGGTACTGGGAATTTCAATATTCTCTCCTTAACAGTTCTAATGTAAGCCTAAAATGGTAGAGTCTGTTGGGAAGAAAGAGTCTATGTTTTAGCCTATAGTTTCAGATGGCCATGTCCCACATCACAGTGCCTGGCTTCTCTCCTCAGTTTCAGCTCCTAACAACAGCTTCCCGCTAATGCAGACTTTGGGAAACAGTCATGACAACTCAAGTCACTGGGTTCCTTCCAACCGTGTGGGAGACCTGCACTGAGTTTCCACCTCCCAGCCTCAATCAGGCATAGCCTTAACCATCAAGAGCATGCGGGGCTCTACTTCTCTCTCAATTAATTCTTAATTAATTCATTAACTTGTGCAACGACAAACATTCGTATCTTGGGGCCAGCAAGTGCTAGGGACTCAGGTTAAGCGACAACCTGCAGCACTGGCATTCCACACCAGAGCCCAGGTTCAAGTTCCAGCTGCTCTGCTTCCAATCTAGTTCCCTGCCACTGTACTAAGTAACTGGCAGAAGACAGCCAAGAGACCCAGACGGAGTTGCCGGCTGCCGCTTGGCAGCTGGCCCAGTCCCAGCCATTGGAGCCATTTGAGAAGTGAACCAGCAGATAAAAGATCTTTTCCTCTCTCTTTTATTTCTCTCTCCTTCTTTGTCACTCTGTATTTCAAAAAATATATACTTTAATTCTTATCATATAACTTCCACCCCCAAGAATTTATCTGAATTCATACTCTCAAGGAGGTTTTCTGCTAGTCATAGTTCCTTTTAAAATGAAAACATAAATACATATATATGAATAGTTAAATCAATGAAGCTATGTACATATTATGCAATGGTCCAAACTTGTAAATACAAATATTCTCAATCTTTACTATTAAACATCAAAATTACTCATTGATGTTTAAAAATTAATACATAGTACATCGTGTCTAATATGCATGTTCATATAAAAACAAATAGATAAACCTGAATCTTTACTAGAAAAATACACAAACTTGATAAGGATTGTCTTTAAGGAGTAGAACTAGAATCTGGAGACGATGGAAGATTCAGCTTTCCCATATATCAGTAAGTAAGAAATGTAAACAATAAAACACAGACTCTTTGCTGTCTAGCCAACATCCCATCTTCCTCTGAGAACTTTGTTGAGGTATTCACTTTCATCTCAGAGAAAGTCACCTCTCCCAGGCCTCAGGGTCAAATCTGATAATGGTGATTCAATCCCACTGACCATTTGTTCTTTTAGGCATCAACAAGCCACTTAATCCTCACAGATGGGAAGTCAGGGAAATTGTTGGGAGTTGGGAGGGTTGGCACACACTCCTTCAAAAGTTACTCCTCTCAAAGAAAAATGGATAAACTCAGGAGAAACAGCTCACTTCTCCCCCTGGAAACCTGCATCTACTGTCCAGACCTGCTGAGGACACCTCCACAGGCTGAGGACGGCTGACTGAAAACACAGTGCGTGGGGACACCACGGGAACTGCTGCCCTAAAGGACAATAACTGCCTATCCCTGTCCTCGGGATTCCTCCGGGAATTTCCAAAACCTGGGGAGAATACAAAAAGCTGCTCATTATCCATCCAATAAGCATTCTTCAATTCTTCTTTACTAAAAAAGCCCAGTTTTCCTCTGAGCCATAAACTACTCAGCAGAACACTTAATTTCTCGGCTTGTTTTGCAGCTCGGAGAGGCCAGTGGGATGGAAGGAGGAGCTGCTCAGGGTGTAGCTTCCAGGAAGGCTCCTTAAGGGGGCTGACTCAGCTGCAGATGTGAGGCCAGAAGTTCCAGAAGGCATCTTGGACAAACACATGAGCCTGGGAGAGGAGAAACTGGACTCCCTGACGACCGGGGCACTGCTGGACCAACCCTGGTATGCCCATCAGCGGGCTTCTCGTACACGAGAAAAACTTGTGTTTTGTTGAAGCTGTTCTGTGCTTGTAATGTTAAGTGAACAAAAGCACCAAATGCAAAGTCTCTAGTAAGTAGCAATAACTTGGCAGATGTGTTAAATAGGGTCTAGACTTTCATGGATATGCACTTATCTACTGATCTCTAGGTGGCCATCTCTCTTAACATCGTCATCCCTGGGTCTTCACATCCACTCCAGGTGGAGAAGGTGCTCAGTTATCTACATCACAAAGAAACTCCACCTTTTAAAGGTCCTGCGGGCAGATGGGTTACACAAATGCTAGGCAGGATTCACACTAATGACTTGAGTGGGAAAGCTCCAGAGCCCATGAGCCATACAGAAACTATTACTATGATTTCACGCTTACGTCTTCCTCATACAACCTAGACACATAAAATCAGCTTTTAAAACACTTTTATCACAGTAGGTAATACACAGCACATGCACAATGAAATGTACTTGCAGTTGGCTCCACATGCTGTTGCAACTCTTCACTTGAAAAAAACATGAAAGCTTTACACGTGTACCATAACTCTTACGGTTGTGAAATGTGTTGGCAAACTAGGCTCACTGTACTAAAGTAAATAACATTTAAATGAAAAGAGAGATAAGCAAAAAGCTCAAAGTTTTAGTTTCTCGTAATTTCTGGTAATGAAATAATTTGGTACTTCTGTGGAATCATAAGCATTTTAATAAACAAACATACCATGATTTTATGAAGGCACGGATGATTATATTTTTCTATATCTAGAAACAAAATATTTTAAAAGCTTCTCTTTTTAAGTTTCTCTCTTTTTATTTCCAGTCCTCCCCTCCCCACCCCACCCCCGCCCAACTAATAACCAACTAAGTGTCTGGGAACTTCAACATTATTTAAAATTTGAGATCACATAAATCATGAACTACACACCCAATTCTGTGGCAACATCCTTAATTGACTTAGCAGTTATTTCAAGACCAACAGAATGACCAGGGTAATGACAGGTACACCTTCACACCACAAGAAACCAGTGTGGTCCTCAAGGACTTCTAAGAGTGAGGGACTGAGAAACTTCATACACACAATTAATGCTAATAAAAAATACTGTTCATATACTGTGAATAGAACAAAGTCTCAAGTTGCGAAATTTGGAGTCAAAAGCCATAAGTATTATTTAAAAGAACCCTGGAAGTTTGATGTCTCATATATTTGCTGCTCTTTCCCAACTACAGTTCTAAATGTTAAAATGAGACTTATAATCTTATTAACCCAAAAAACTACTTGTATCAAAAATGGAAAATGATTTGTATATTGCAATATGTCTCATCAGATGTTAACCACTCTCTATTTGACACAGGGGTGCTGACAACAAACAGATTGTTAAGTAATTGGAGGTACTTAAAATACCAGAGATTCACTGGTTTATTTTCAAAACATTCTAAAAGAACGTGTGAAGCCAAAGCATAATAACTTTATTTTAATGTTCATATATTTAAAATATATAATCTTGATTCCTCAAAACCAAAGGAATATAATCTTGGTAACACAGACTCAAAAATACATAAATCTCATAAAGTGATCGAATCAGGACTGCGATTGGTTCTGTTATTTTGCTTGGCTTTTGATGCTCTGCTTCTTTTATTATTCCTACTTGTTTTAACATTTCTTTCATGTGAAAATACACTACATTTTTTCTCATTAAAAAATCCTTTTACCTGACCTGAAAAGGGAGCTTCAAGTAATGTCTTTCACATGTCCGAATCAAGCTGCAGGATTGGTGTTTTGTTTCTCCCTTTAATTCACAATAAAATTACACCCTTGTGAGTCTCCAAGTAAGATAATATTGAGTTATTCAAAACTTGGGAACTGAAAATACCATCAGCCTCTGAGTCATTAGAAATCAGCATACCACAGGCTACCCTCCATTTGGACGGCTAATTAACTACACACATAAATTACCTCGCTAAGCTGTAAATGACTACACCTTTAGTCACATAGCTGTAACTCATGCCCTGCTTTAGTTTCTTCTAAAAGAATCATGTGAGCTTTTTTCAGGGCTATTAGAAGTTAATAAGTGGCTATTCTAAACTTCAACACTTTTCTCTAGGCCTAAAACCACTAACCAAAGAAATGCTTCTTCCTTTCTTGCAGGGTGGGGGGCGCGGGGAGGTGGGTGGGAGAGCATTGATACCGAGATAGTGCAGTCCCCAAAACACACATATCGAAACATTATTTTTAAACAGGACATCATTTCCAGAAGCTGTAATATAGAAAGGGAACACAGAAATCCTGTGTGCTAAGGAATGAAAATGCCTTTACAAATGTAATTTGAATTGAGCCTAGGGGAGAAAATTGATAGATACAAAACATCTATATAGCAGATAATGTGAATTTTGCAATGAACTCCAAAATTAAATAATAGGCTGCAAATTAGATACCTTGTGACTTGTTCACATCTTTGATGATTTTTTGAAGTTCTTTCAACTCTATGTCAAGTTCATCATAGTTGAGTTCTCTAGATTCAACTTTTGGAGCTTGGAACAAGGAAGGATCGGTCCCCAGGTAGGAGCACTGCAAGCGACCATCGTCACTCAGGGTAACTATCACGCCCTTCAAGTCACTGTAGAAGAGAAAATGGGACACCATCACTTCAGTGGATTGAGCCTTGATTAACCACAATTTCATCCCATTCTCATCAACATACAATTAAGGAAAAAAAGTTACTTATTTTCTAGATTACTTCAAAATTTTAATTGAAGTGTTTCAGATGTCATTTATCCTTAACAAGATGCATTTTTTTTTTTTCAGGAAAAAAAATTATTATCACAGCCCACATTTTGGAGGCAAATCCTGTCACGTCATGAGGTAATCGGCATGTGAACAAGGTTAGACAGACCCAAAGATGGAACTGGGTTACTGCCAAGGATGAGGCGGGCACAGGCAGAGGAACCCAAAATGGCAAGGGTAAGTTCGTAGGGGATGCTGTTGGCTGCTTTGCAGAAAAAATGTGCCCATTAATATTTTCCCTGCCTCTACCCTTTGGAGTCACATCTGACCACCTTCCCCCAAGCCAAGACTTCTCTCCAACTTCAGTAAGCCTCTAGTTTGTACTACAAAACTTGTCACTCTTATTAGTAGTCATGGTGTCACGCTGAGCTCTCTCGCAATGGCTCTTCTCAGCCTGTCTCTTTTCTTCCCCATTTGCTATTGTGTAAATATGTTCCCACAAAGGCATGTGTTGGAAACATCACTCCCAAGGAACAGGTGTTGAAAGGTAGAAGTTGCTGCTTGGCGCAGTAGCCTAATAGCTGGAAGCCATCACCTTGCACGCACCAAGATCCCACACGGGTGTCGGTTCTAATCCCAGCAGCCCCACTTCCCATCCAGCTCCCTGCTTGTGGCCTGGGAAAGCAGTCGAAGACAGCCCAAAGCCTTGGGACCCTGCACCCACATGGGAGACCTGGAAGAGGCTCCTGGCTTCAGACTGGCACAGCTCTGTTCGTTGCGCTCACTTGGGGAGTGAATCATCGGAAGGAAGATCTTCCTCTCTGTCTCTCCTCTCTGTATATATCTACCTTTCATTACAAGTTGGGATAAGTACTGTGGTGCAACAGATTAAGCAACTGCCTGCAAGGCTTGCATCTCATACAGTCACCAGTTAAACTTCTGATTACTCCACTTCCGGTCTAGCTTCCTGCTCATGGTCTTAGAAAACAGCAGAAGATGACTCAAGTCCTTGTAGCCCGCACTCATGTGGGAGACCGAGAAGAAACTCTAGGCCCTGGCTTATGCCTGGCCCAGCCCTGGTTGTAAGGACCATATGAGAAGAGAACCAGTAGATGGAAGATCTCTCTCTCTCTGCAGCTTCCTTTCTCTGCCTATAAAATTGTCTTTAAAATAAATCAAAAATAAAATACTTTTTAAATAAATAGGTGCTTTAATATGATTAGAACCCCAACATACTGATGAACTTCCCCAGCCTTCCAGTACAATCAGCCAAATAAG
Organism: Ochotona princeps; assembly: GCF_030435755.1. Lineage (NCBI taxonomy): Eukaryota > Metazoa > Chordata > Mammalia > Lagomorpha > Ochotonidae > Ochotona > Ochotona princeps. The sequence continues at coordinate 23,142,653 of NC_080851.1, forward strand.
TTTTTATTCTTTATAAATTGCCCAGTCGTACAGATTATGTTACAAAAGAGACCAGGACACCATTCTTCGGAAGCCTCAGAATTGAAAAGAGCTGTGCATTTTCCTTAACTTGCTATAAAGAACTATCTCAGATCCTATGTTGGCCTCCTCCATAGATTTCCCCAGAAAACAAATTCAAAATTGCTATAGGTTTTTTTGAGCTGACAAAGAATGAATTTACTTGATTTCTGTGGTGCCATCTATAATGACCGCTGATGAAGGGAAGCAAGGGAGGGGTGGGGAGGAAACATTCACCTCCGCAGCCCATGCACCAGTGTCCAGGTCCTTCCTACTATCGCTCCGACCTATTGCTTCCTGTAGTCCAGACCCTTAGAGGTAGTGGTGACGGTCCAAGTCATCAGGCGACTGTCACCCACACAGGAGACCTGGATTGTGTTTCTAGCTCCTGGTTCTGGCCCCAGCCCAAACCCAGCAAGCGACCCCGTGGATTCCTTCCTCTCTCTATCTCTATCTTTCTCTCTCTCTCCCCCCACCCCCACCTCCTTGTCTGACTCGATTTTGCCACCCTGAAATTAATCGCTTTAAAAATAAGGACAGCCAGGGCTGATACATTGGCATAGTGAGCTACACCTCCATCTACAGACCCAGAATCAAATATGAGCACCAACTTGTTTCCCAGCTGCACCACTTCTGATCCAGCTCCCTGTTTAGGATCTGGGGAAGCAGCAGAGGATGGTTAAAATTCCTATTGTTGGCCCCCTGCACACAAATGGAAGACCTAGAAAAAGCTCCTGGCTCCCAGCTTCAGCTCAGCTCAGCTCAGGCCACTGTGATCATCTGGGCGGTGAGCCAGTGGTCGGAAGACCTCTCTCTCTCTTCCTCTCTCTTCTCTGTAATTCTGCCTTTCAAATTAATGTAAAGTAAATCTTAGAATAAGTAAGGAAGGAAAGATTTTACCATGTTCCAGAACTTCAATACCAACTTAAAATAATTATATTATTAGTATTAAATAATAAAAAATAGAAAAAACGTGAAATGAAACAAGACAAATTACTTTCATATTTAAAGATGAGAAAAGGGGATAACATATATAGTAGCTAAAATATGCTAAGAACCTAGCCTTATTCAGAATGAATATTCATTTTTCAATCCCCAGCTCTAAGTCAAGGCAAGTGGTCACCTCCTTCGTCTAAACACTCAACTACGCTGAGAGCGGATGCTGTCATTGCTCTGTTCTGCTGCCACAGAGCCACCAGCACCACCACCTGCTTTACACACAGCATTTCTATGCACCCTTTCTACAGGAATCAAGCATCATATCCCTGTGATGCAGCTTCAGAGAAATTTAAAACTTTAATATTCTATACACTGACCCACCTGCTGAAGAACTGGACTGCTTCTAGTGAGGAATCGGGGGATTTGAGTTTCAGTTCTCACTCCGTCCCTGCAGAGGTGAATCCACATAAAGAATTCTTCCTAAATATCCCTCATCTCTAACATGAGAAGATGGGAATTAATATCTTGCGAGAGTTGGTTCTGCCATCTCCCTCAGAAAATAACGCCCAGAACGAAACTGTTTTCCTAAAATGAATCTCTGGGTCTGGACGATTTCTCTGCAGGCGACTGAAGCCACCTAGTGGCCACGGGCGTCCTGACCATCAGCCGTGCCGCACCTTCCTGCCTTTCTCCCTACGGAGCCCACTAAGGTCCAGGAACACGAGGAGCCGTCAAGAAACTCAAGCACAGTCAGGGGCTGTTGCCTGGCTGCCTTCTCAGAAAATATGAGAGGATCAAATTCTTTGAATTGAAGCAGGTATTTTCACATTATCCTCACCATTAAGTGGATGGCACCTTAAGAACCTGCCCCAGTGCCAGTAGGCAATCAAATTGATTCGGTTTGTGAATCAGATTACTTAGTGTTAAACCCATTTTTGTTCCATTATTTCCTTCTGCAAAAACCCGTCTGTTTAGATATTAGAATGACTTACAAATATCTGAAACTATGAATTTCTGAGTTCAAGCAAGCAACGTAGACAATGGGGAATATATCCATTTGTTCAGACTCTCAGAAAGTATTCTTCCTTGGTCCCCACAATAAAAAGAGGCCAGCATCCTCACTCACTGAAAAAACATACTCAATGTCACCAGACTGTGCTGACAAAGGTGAATTACAGAACTCATACAATTTGCTTTTTCCTCACGAGTGGCATCGAAGCCACTGCATATAATTTAGAGCAATTAACAGAATTATAGACTGTATTTACAATTGCTTGGTAAATAAGTAATAACAATGTGCTTGTGCAAAAAAAATAATTTTTTAAATATATGATAAACAGCATATACATTATTTCCCAAAAGTAGGCCCAAATTTAGTATAAACAACAAAGGTAAGCCCAGCATAGTAGCCTAGTGGCTCAAGTCCTTGCCTTGCATGCACCAGGATCCTGTATGGATGCAGGTTCATGTTCCGGCGGCCCCACTTTCCATCCAGCTCCCTGCTTCTGGCTCAAAGCCTTGGGACCCTGCACCCATGTGGGAGACCTGGAGGAAGCTCCTGGCTCCTGGCTTCTGATTGGCTCAGCTCCAGCCACTGCAGTCGCTTGAGGAGTGAACCAGCAGACAGAAGATCTTTCTGTTTCTCCTCATTTATGTACATCTGACTTTGCATTACAAATAAATATTTTTTAAAATAGATTAATAAATATCTATCAAGCTAATAGAACTACAGAACTCCTTGCCTTTTGGATAAATAAATGTTAAAATATTTAACAGGGTAAAAAAAATTAGTTTTTAGGTTAGTTTTTGTGAAGATAGGTATGTCTTAAGAGAGAAAAATCATTTTCACATTAGAATAGTCCAAATTATAGCTGTTCTTGTTGTAGTTAAATCAGTTTTAGACTAGGCAGTGCCTTTTCCAAACCAGCATTGAACTGAAACAGAAAACAGAAGGGGTAGGGGCTGTGCCCAATTTTGTTCTAATGTCTCTTTCCTTTTGCCTTTCCTTTCTCCATTATATTTCAGTCACTCATTCATCGAATGTTTTCAATATTTGTTCTTTTCAGGCTACTATTTAAAGAATGAAGCATACCCAGGTAAAGTTAGAAATGGGCTCAAAAACATTGCAATCTTGCACAAGAACAAGACATGTATCTTCGTAACTATAGTAACATGGGGCAGAAGACATGGGTGCCATCACACAAGTACAAAGTACTTTCTAATTGAGAAAATGGAAATGCCATTTCTACTCAAGGAAATCAGGGAAATTTTGATGCTAGAAGTAAAAGCTAAAGCTGAACGGCAAGGAAAAAAGTATGGTTCTTGAAAACTGTTTTCTAAAACCAGAATTAACCTCTCGTGATTTTAAACAAGGAAAAGATGTTGATAGAATTTTAAACTTGATTTATACGTGATTTTTGCCAACACATGAATGTTTTAAACCTCCAAGCCACATCAGAAAAATGCAGTACACGAGTGTATATAACACACCATTATCCCACTGTTCCACCCCGCAGGTCTTGTGTGTGTGCCTTGGACTGAAGCTGTTGGCATGGCTTCCACGATCAGTGTTTATTTTGGTCTCATCTCCTCAGCCTTTCCTTCAACCCACTTTCATCGTTGGATTTAAATTAAAATGCTGAGCTACAGTGCCAGCACCTGTTTCAAATCTTTGTCAACAAACTCGTAGGAATTATACATTACTATTGTTTTAATGATTTTTGACTATTTTAAAATGTGCTATTTATGTGTGAAGCTGAATATCATTTCATTATCGTTTTTAGCTCCTGCGTATTTCTCTGCTGGCTTATGGCTTTTGAAATTTGCTATTTGTTAAACATTTTATTTATTGGAGCCATGAACTCACTGATTATAGTGCAAACTAAAAACATATTATCTCTAAAAATTTTTAAATAAAATATGAATGAGTGCCCTTACCATTTTTTTTCTAGAAAGTCACGATTCTGACCAAAGTGATATAAAGAGACCAACACAATTCAAATGAAAATCTCAGCAAGGTTTTTGGATTTTTTTTTTAACTGAGACACTGATTTCTATCATTTCTATGAAAAAGCAAAAAAAGAAAATACCAGGATGGAAAATAAGATCTTGAAAAAGAAGACTAGAGATGGTGGGATTTCACAACTGCCATCACAGCACACCATAAATCTATGGAGATGCTGACGGTGCGGTGTTGACCAAAGAGGAACTGGACGCAGAAGAACAAAACAGAGACTCCCCAGATAAACCCACACTCATTTGGTCAATTGATTTTCAACAAGGATGCCAAAATAATTCCAAAAATGGAAGAAAATTCTTTTCAACAAATGGTGTTGGAACAACGGGATATCCATATGGAAAATAATAAATCACTGTATACAGCAAAATTAATTGGGGGTGGGTCACAGAACATCTTGTAACAGCTAAACTTACAAAACTTTTTTGAAGGAAACAATATCTTTCGGGACCCAGAATAGACGAGGATTGTTCAGAATGTGGAAAGAAGAACCATAAAAGACAAATTAGATCTTTCAGGTTTCAAAACTTCTGCTTTATCAAAAAATTTTGGTAAGAAAAGCAATGAGTGAAACTGGCAGGATAGTCCAACCGGTTAAGCCACAGCTTAAGGTGCCAGCAACCCCTACCAGGACACTAGTTCAAGTACTGGCTTTTCTTCCTCAAATCTAATTCCCTGTTAATCCCATTTTAATGCACCTGGGAAGAGCAGAAGCTGGCCAAAATGGGACGTCCAGATAAAGCTGGTGGCTCAGCCTGGCCAGTGCAGCCATTTGGAGAGTAAACAGGTGGATAGAAGGTCCTTTTCCCTCCCTGTCTATCCCTCCCCATCCCCACTCTGTAATTTAGATTTTCAAATAAGTAAACTTTAAAGAAAAAGAAAACTGAATAAGCTAAAAACTGAGAGACAATTTTCACACAGACAAAAAAAAAATTTTCGATAAAGGACTTATATCCTTCATACATAAAAGAAATACTACAACACCAACAACACCAAAAACTTTGTTAAACTGGGAAACAGACATGAATTCACATTTCATAAAGCATAAAAATGGGCATGAACATGGGTCTAGGGGATGATGTCTAGGGCAAGTTCACTAAAGCTCATGCAACAAGAGCAAAATTCAACAAACGGAGCTGCAGCAGACTCAGGACGCTTTGCAGAGCACATGAAACAATCCACAGAGTAAACTACGACCAACAGTACATATCCAGCAAACGACTAATATCCAAAATATATCAGCAACTGAAGCAACTAAACACCCACAAACAAACCCACAACCACCAGCCATGTTAGACAGCAAATGTGCAAAGGACCTCAATAGACAGTTTTCAAAAGAAGAAGCACAAATGGCCAACATCATTAGCCATCGGGAAAATGCAAATTAAATCTACCACTAGAGATCACTTTAACACTGTCAAATGACTAAACTAGAAAACACAGAGAGTAACAACCTGATGAGGGTGTGGAGGAAAGGGAACATTATTTTTGTGAATATAAATTAGTGCAACCTCTGTGGAAAACAGTAAGTAGATTCTTTAAAAAAAAAAAAAAGTAAAAAATCAAAAACAAAAAAAAAACTAGGAATAGACTTCCCTATGATCCTGCAACCCCACCACTGGGTATTACCCAAAAACATGAACATGTTCTACCCAAGAGATACCTGCAGCACCATGTTTATGCAGCACTGCTCCTAACAGACCAGGCAGGGTGTGTCTACCATCATATGGACAGAAGAGTAAAATGTGATATAGAGACACAATGGAATACTACTCGTGCGTTAATGGGAAAGCCCACCATTTAGAGTAAATTGCTGCAATCGAAAGACATCATGTTGAATGAAATAAGACATACACAGATACAGAAAAAAATGCACGTCCCCCTTATATGTACAAGCTAAAATTTAGAAACAAAGGTTGTGAAAAAAGTTTTAAAGAAACCATGAGAACAAAAAAACAAAAAGGAGATGTCTGTGTTTATCAATTCTGCTACAAATACAGCTTTGTAAAACTCCCATACCTGTGTGAAAGCAATGGTTAAGACTGTCATACTGCTTTAGTTGAATGATCTGATATTATTTAAAATGTACCGTATATGAGTGAAATAGCCATTTTTCCACTTACTGTTTGTAGTCATCTGTCTTCACTTTGAATTAGGGTCTTTTTGCTTTTTACATGTTAATTTTTTTTTACTTGGTGAATCCTTAAGCATTTTTACTGTAATGTAAATTTAAAAGATGTTATCTCAAAAACTAAATAGCAAAAGCTGCGTAAACCACCACCTGCAATGCAGGCAACTCAAATGGGTTAGGGTTTGAATCCAGACTTTCCACTCCCTAGCTTCCGGAGTGCCTGGGCAAACAGCAGAATACGGGATGAATAGGGATGAAGCTCTGGGCTCTAATTCTGGTGTCGAAGGCAGAGGTTTATCTTGCTATGTAATAATGCCAGACCAAAAACAAGTCCTAAAGATACTAAAAACGGAAAAAAAAAAAAAAGAGGGAGGGAGAGTAGAAGAGAGAGGTGAAGAAACATCATTCAAATTCTGAGAATTGTACTTATGAACTATATTGAATCTGTTTTAAAAAGTATTTAAAAAATATTAAGAATTGGGCCCGGCAGTGTGGCCTAGCGACTAAAGTCCTTGCCTTGAACGCCCCGGGATCCCATATGGGTGCCGGTTCTAATCCCGGCAGCTCCACTTCCCATCCAGCTCCCTGCTTGTGGCCTGGGAAAGCAATTGAGGATGGCCCATTGGGACACTGCCCCCGCGTGGGAGACCCGGAGGAGGTTCCAGGTTCCCTGCTTCGGATCGGCGCGCACCAGCCCGTTGCAGCTCACTTGGGGAGTGAATCATTGGATGGAAGATCTTCCTCTCTGTCTCTCCTCCTCTGTGTATATCTGGCTGTAATAAAATGAATAAATCTTTAAAAATATGTATATATTAAGAATTAAAATTAAACACATTTAAGGGGCTAACCCATAACAGTTCAAATGGAACTCTTAAGATCGATATGAATATAACCAACTTTATTCACAGCTACCAAACATCTCATCGTTATTTCGACTAATCCTCAAATAATGAGGCAATATCATAAGTGGGCAGTGCTGAAAGTGTATGCAAGTAGGAACTCCATTCTGGCACTAAGCCTTGAATATATAAATACCAAGGAAATTAGTGTATGTCTTCTCCTAACAAAAAGAGGATGATTTTTCCAATGTGGAAGCTCACAGAAATATGTCTTTCCATAAGGTAAAGCAGACATTAACATCCTGGGCAGGGGAGGGGGAAAGGGTATCATTGTAGCATAGCAATAAAACCACCAGCATCCAATAAGGGTACCAGTTCGTGTCACGGCTGTTCTACCCTGATTCAGCTTCCTGCTAATGGTCTAAGGAAAACTAGAGAAATGTGGTCAGAATGTTTGGGCTCCTGTCACGCATGTGGGAGACTTGGATGAAGTTCCTGCTTCCTGGCTTTGGTCTGGCCCACTGTGGGAATCCGCAGTCATCCGCAGACTGAAACAGTGGGACACCTCTCTGCTTGTAACTGACTTTGAAATACCTCAATAAAAATCTGTAAAGAAGAAAGAGAGAGAGAGAGAGAGAGAGAAGGAATGAAGGGGAAAGAGAAAGCAAAGGAAAGGAAGGGTCTTCTGGGATGCATTAAAAAAAGAAGAAAATAAAGGATTCTGGGTCAAAAATCTCCAGTGTATTAATCCTTTACTGGAAACAATTCAGGCATTAAACAAATCACCTACATATTTTTAGAAAGTATGAATCGCAGTAGCTGGCCACCAGAATCCCACATGGGGACCAGTTCATGTCAGTCACTCCACTTCTGATCCAGCTTCCTGCTAAAGTTCTGGGAAAGCAGTGGAAGATGGTCAAAGTGCTTGGGACTAATGCCACCCATATGAGACTCCTGGCTCCTGGCTTCAGCCTTGGCCATCCTATGGGGAGTGAATCAATGAAGAGATGACCTCTTTCTGTCGCTTCATGTTAGGTTTTAGGATTTTAGGGTTCAAAGAAGGAGAGGAGGGAACTAATTAAAACAGGGAAAACTTTATTTTAGAGAGCACTGGATGCAGAGATAGAGAGAGAGAGCAGGGGTAGATCCTGCCATATAGAGGGCAGGGGGTTGAAACCATGCTTCCTTCCACCGGAACAGCCAGCTGAGCTATTTCCTCTGAAGCACTTGTTAGGGGACCCTGATAAAGTAGATGGAGGACAATTGGGGGAGTGGCTGTAATCAGAGGGGCTCCTGGGTTAACAGTACGCCCCCTCCACCCTAGTTTGAGGGCTTTTTGGAGCAATAAGCATTCCACTAGCTTCATTAGGCCTGGGGGTTCAAAACCTGTATTCCAATACTTCCTCTCTCCATAATTCTGATTTGCAAATGAATAGCAGGTTTTTTTTTCAATGCAGAGAAAATAGGTATTTAGAAGTTGCTTCCACAATTTTTAAAAGTAACTTATTATGCTTACTGGCATCTTCCAGCATAATCATGATTTGCAAAACTTCATGTTAGTGCATCTTAACATACAAGACTCATTCTGAATATAAAAGTTCGGGAGTTGGGAAGAAATCAATCTTGGAAACTAAGTTTCCTTACTCATAGTGGGGAATTTTTTTGCTCACTGGTCCATGTTGACTCCCCAAGAATGGAAAAGTTAAAGCTATGTTTAAAGGGTACAATTTGAGGTCTATGAAAACGGCTCTCAGTTATTACTGCCACACACCATTAGCTTCACTGATCATGAGTTATATTATTTAATGAAAGAGACATGGTAATTAGAATTCCCAAGTAAAGGACAAGTAAAATGGGGGAGCCAGGGTCATTCTCCAAACACACTAAAAGTAGCAAGAACTCTGCAAAAAAAAAAAAAAAGTTGTCAGGGCAAATTGCAGAAATTACAGAAGTTTTAGTATGGGGGTTGAACAAAATATCTTTTGTAGTAAAGAAATTTCTAAGCATCAAAAACTCAAGTTCAACCGTTTCTCTAAAATCAACACCTACTATACTTACTAAAAAGCTAACACAAGCCTACTATATTTGACTATGTTCATAGAGTAAATAAGTAAATTACTAACTAGAAAAAAAGGACACAAATTTTAGAGGTGCCAATTTTCTATTCTGGAAGTAACGTACATTTATAAGGACTTGATTTCATTGTAATTTATTTTGCTATTGAAGATGTTCGTTTAGCATACTGTGTGGAGGCACCATTTGAGAGGTTAAGCATAGGCAGGTTACCCTGGTACTTCCTTGAAGGAACGTGAAACTTAATGGAAAATACAATGTATAAGCAAAATAAAGATGAAGAACCTCGGCATCAGTCAAAGGAAGGTAACAGAATGGATGACATGGGCAGGCATCCACGAAGGAAAGGAACAGAACATTCTACTGAATACAAGCCAGTCAGTAGGGGGAAAAAAAAAAGAAAAACAATGGCCATTATTTCTGAACCGCTGAAATGTCAACACAGGACATTTTTTGAGGAACAAAAACCAAGGTTGTTTTCTAGCAGTAAGCAAGGTGGGTGTGTGAGGAGAACAGACAGCGAGTGCAAACGATCAAGACTAAGACCTGAATGCTGTGGGCAGCCTTTTTAAGGCAACGTAGCAGAACAATTAGATGACACTTCAGAAGGGCGCTCTTCTTTCAAACTCAAATTTCATCATGTGACTTGCAAGCTTCCAATGTTTAAGCTGTGATCAGCCCACTGGTTTACCTCAGCCATCTCCTCTAGTCATCTCCAATCCCGAGCCCTCCAACCACACTGACCCTCTTCCAGTACTTGGGTCTTCTGGCACCTGTTACGCTCTTCCTCCTGCCCTGCTCTCTACATCATTGCGTAGTTAACTTCAGGTCAACTCATCATCCAAATCTCAACTCAAATATCAGAAAATGCTCCCCCCCGACCTCACATTTTAACTCTGGTTCCCTCTTATACATTGTCCCAAAAGTAACATAATATTATGTAGCATTTTCATTGTTGGAATGATATATTTATAATGGAATTATGTATTTAATCTTAGTATTCCTCTACTACCAGATGCATGAATTTAGGCATCGTAACTCTTTGTTCATAAATGCATCCCCAGAATCTGGCACTGAAGCTGGCATAGGGAAGGAGCTAAATACTTGGTCAATGACTTTCAAAGTAGAAAGCCAAACAATCTTTGTTGTGTGCTCTGGATTGTGCAATACGGGACATATATCAGCAGTATGACATCTCTCCACGAAAAACCAATAATAACCTTTTCCCTTTCAGTTAATCAAAAATGCATGCAAGCAATGTCAGTGTCCTCTGAGCAAATTCACTCCTAAATGCAACTACCTAGCAGGTGTAACCATCCATTTTCCAGAAAAATCCATGTTAATGTCCTGGTTGTCTTCGTAAAATTATTAACAAAACTCCCTTTCACTCTCAGAAACATCCCAGTTTAGAGGATGAAATATGTGATCATCCTACACACAGCCCATCTCGATACATCTTTATGGGTTCTCTTGCTCAGAACAAGTCATTAGATACATAACAACCACGGTTTTGCTTCCAACCTAACAGAACTGATAATGCTTAAATTATTTTCAATAAGCATACTTACAAGAAACAGACCTATGTGGTAGGGTTTTGGATTAGTAGAAACAGCACAATGATGATCAACAAATAAATATACCAGAGAAAAAATAAACAATAAGTAGATGATGAACATTGAAATAGGGAAAATAGTTACACTTTCTAACTGTGCTATCTTGGAGGATTGTGTGTGAATTCACTCATCAAGATTAGATCTGCAGCAAGAGGAGCCATGAACTTGGGAGGTGAATAAGAAGATGGAGAAATCAGCAAGCTTTTATTTTTAGAACATCCTCAATACCCAGATGATCCCCATCAACACTCAGAAACACAGGTTGCTGACATGCAGCTTTCTTTGTCATGATAGGCTCCACGCCTCAATCCATCACTCTATTCCAGAAACTCTAATGTCATTACAACTGAGAGCCATGAATTCAAGCTCTCATTACTTTCACCTCTGCTTGCAGATATAGAAAATCAGGCTCAGAAGAATGACAGTAAATAACTAGTTCATAAGTGGTAAATCAGCCCAGTTCTTCCTGATTCCAAAGTCTACACTCTTTCCAAATAGTAGCTGGTACTTAAACATACAATCTACACCAATCAAGGCAATATTTGGTTTTATGTTACTTTAAAAATTCTTCATTTTCCCCCATATGCATATGGTGTAACGTTGTAAGTTAGAAATGAAATCGTTTCCCTCATAGAAACTCTATTAGGATTGAGGATATAACCAGACACTAGGTTTTAAAAAAAGGATTTACTTATTTATTTGAAAAGCATAATTATAAAGAAAGGGGGAGAGAGAGAGAGACAGAGAGAGATCTTCAATCCATTGCTTCACCCTTCCAATGGGCTCAAAAGCCAGGGCTGGGCCAGGCTAAAACCAGGAGCCAGAAACTTCATGCAGGTCTCCTACATGCGTTCAGAGGCCAAAACACTTGTGCCACCCTCCACTGCTTTCTCATGTACATCTGCAGAAAGCTGGATCAGAGGAGGAGCAGCCAGGACTCAAAGTAGTGCCCATTTGGAATGCTGGCACTACAGGCCATGGTTTAATGGCTACACCACAACACCAGCCGCAGGACAGTTTAGTTTTACAATATTTCACATAAAGTAGTGATGTGTGCTTGTATTTTCAAGATTCCAAAGTGAACTGTGTTTATAACTTGAAAACTCCCAAAACAATGCAGGTACATCATCAAATGAGCGAGGCAGAGAATCATAACTAGACCAAGGTTCAATAAGGTACAAAACTGGGATGAATGGTACTTTCCAAAAGTCATAACATATGCTACCAAATATCAAACCTTTAGTGAACAACCAGATCTTTGGATCAGACACCTTAGCAAAGATCTTTTCTATTATTTGGGGCGGGGGCACAATCTCATTTAACAAGAAAGTCAGAAACTTACTAATAGCTGTTTTCTCATCTACTTCACTCCTGTCAAGGCTACTCTTGACAAATCAAATCTCTAGATCTGTTTTCATCATTCCCCTGGGCAACCTACCCATTAATACTGGTCATTCCTTCTCACCTAAGGAAAACAGAGGGGTCTGGGATGACCCGCAGCCTCCAAACCCAGCTGTTCCCCAGGAGGGGCTGCACACCCTCTCCCGTGTTCCACTAATGGACCTTGGTGAGGCACACAGTCAGCTGGTTGCCCAAGTCGTTGAGAACATCAGCCAACAACATCCACCTACCTACCTCTTACTAACCATAATAACGTGTGTTCACATACATATTCAGCCCTCACCAGCTCTACACACACACACACACACACACACACACACAAACACACATCAAAGAGCATGCGGCACTGCTTCTATTATTACTATCACTGTTTCTACTATTACTATGCTCTAAAAATTCCTTTTGGATTCAATGACTTGAGAATTTTGCCACCCACTTGAATCCAATAAATACAAAACATATGAAGAAAAAAACTAGGTTTTTTTTTACTGTATGCATGCAGTTAGGTCATATTTTAAAGACAAACATAGGTTACAACTGTAAGCTGAAAATTGTATTTACCAATGAATTGCCAATCATCAAATTGATTTGTTGCTACTGTTCCTCAATTGTGGGTTTTAAGGCAAAATTTTGCACTTTTAAAATAGCTTAGGAAAAAAGATACCTTACACTATGCAAACAATGTCCCTGTAAATCTCATTATTTTTTTTCAATAAATTGTAGAATCTGCCAATTTAAATACTTACCAAATATTTTACCCTATGCTGTTTCTATTATATATTATACTATAGTCACAGGAATATTGACAATGAATGGGGTTTTCAAAGCCTAAAATGTGAAACAAACTACTCTGCTATCTAAAATAACCTATGAAAGCAACTCCCACACACATGTGGTAATAATTTGCAAAAGTTATCTTTTATTGGATTCTAGGTAATAACAATGGCATATACTTTTTGTACATCTACTCTTACAAAACAAGTTTTTCACAACATAACCTTTCAAGAAATCAAAATGCTTCAGATACTTTCCGTTGTGCAATATCAATCCAACAACCCAAATACCTGGCTTACAGGATTTAATAAGAAAGCTTTCTTAAATTACCATCAAAAGAAAAGCGGTTCATCACTTTTCCTCCAATACAATTTTAGTGACGGTAAAAAAAAAAGACTCTTCGGTTTTTGAATCAGAAAAGTTGCTGTCTTTTGTCTACACTTTCATGCCCAGTATAACAGACCTGACTATGGGAAGCATCACTGACGATAATAGAGAATGTTCCTGATGTCTGAAAGGAAGAGCGCCTCACAAGCAGGATGGACTTCACTTGCAGATGGACACTCACTGGGACAAGATAATACGCCTTCTACAGTAATAGAATCACAAATCCTCGGCTTCGTATAATGCTTCTGAATAAATGCTTTTCATTAAAAAGCATTTTCTTTTCACATGTATTGTTTCATAACAAAATGACAAAGACAAAAGAAAATGTTAACAAATCTATTTTATGCTATGCTACACTAATCAGAGAGTTCCCTAGCAATCAATTCTTTTCCGGTGCTCTAAATAAAGAGAGAGAAAAAATTATAATTTCTTTCTCCTCTACTTTCTTGAAACAGACAAGAGAAAAAATGATCTTGTTAGATTCACCTTAATCCTTGTAATATTATACTTTTGTTAAGGAGCAGAATAAACAATATGTAAAAATTCCTAAAACATAATATGCCACCTTATACCAACTAGCCTTCATTCCCTACTTCTTTGCTTTTACTATAAACCTAACTATTTAAAACCATAACCTTCTTAGTCCTCTTAAAATAACTGCTTTAACATGGAACAAGCTGTGAATAAATTCATCACCTTTAGCCTATTACAGTAAAATTGCTGAAAATCAAAAACAGAAAGCTCTTTAAAGCATCCTAAAATGGACAGACTGTTTCAAAGAAGTAATAATTACAATAACACAACTAAATTTTCAGTCACACTTACAAAAGACAGATGGGTGTGCTGATAATTTCAAAATGCTGCAACAAAATAACTTTTGATCTAGCATTCCATACCCAGCAAAAATACCCTCAACACAAACATAAGTAAATAAATATTTTCCAAGGAAAACAGAAATATTATTTACCTACCTAGTAGACACAGACTAAAACAAACAGTAAAGAGCATTTTTAGACAGAGGGAAAAATGGTCTCAGAAGTGTGTCAATTTTAAGAAGGAAGAAGACTAATAAAAACAAACGTTTGCGTATGCCTGTCCAAAACTCATTTCTGTGGCATGATGCCTAATCCAATCTACATAGTGTAGGGACTGGGTTTTTTAAACTGTCATTAATGTGGAAAGAACAGATTTGGTATAACCCATATGTACATCTCAAAAAAACAATCACACTTTCCTCACTTCCCTCTCTTCAACAGCATTTGCAGTTACAATTCTAAAGGGATTGTTTTTGCTATCTCTATTTGAATCATAAAGAAGAAAACAAGCAAGAGACACGGTTAATTTTCCCAAAATCCTAAAGGCAACCTGGGAAACTGCAAGAAAAGAGATTCAGGCTACAGGATCCTTAGCATAATTAAGAAAACACATTTAAAAATTAAAAACAAACAGGTCAAATGATATGAGGCAGAAGCCGAAAATTCCAGCCTCACTGTAGCTTTGACACTGAAAAACTATTTTCCAAGTAGTGTCTCTGTGAACTGGATATTTTCCATTTGCCCTGCAAACTTTCCATCTGTTTCCAATCTCTTCTGTGCCAGAAGAAGCTGACCACTGCACCCAAGCATCCCTGTTCCTCTGGCTTCCAGTGGAGATTGGCCAATGAGGATCATTGGCAAGACACAGGAGACAGGGAGGAAAGCAGGGTCAGGCCTTTTATTGCCTCAGCTTCCTCATGCAGGGTCACCAAGGCATACTGTGCTTGTCAATCCAAGCCACCAGTTCTTGTCAGAAGGGGTTCTGAAAGCCAAGGCCACTCTCCTTAGGCTCCACAAACCGATCCTTTGTGTGGCTCTTTCAGGTAAGGGATGATTATAGCTATTGTTTCAATGCCAAGATGGCTCACTATTGCTTGTTAGGGGATCTTACCCTTGCACAAAGATACTCCCTCGGCTGTGTGTCATCTATTCACTCCCAAGACCTGGTACGCCAATTCATAACATGGAAGGTAGTAAAAATAAAACAGAGATCATGAGATCAAATTCTAAAGTAAAAAAACAACTAGAATTGGGTCTGTGTTCCAAAGTTGTGACTTTGGAAGAGTTTGTTAACAGATCTAAATCTCTCTTTTAGTTCATCTATACCATTAAAAAAAAAAAGTAGCACCAATCTGAAAAACTATTGGTGTAGATCATTTAAGGAATCTAGTGTCAGGTATGAAATAAATATCAAATTAGGCTTATTGAATACTACTTTATTTCACAGATATGGCACAAAAGTGACCACATGACTGTAATCAAGGAACAGACATAGCTATGCTGCTCCAGCTTTTCATCTTGCTGCTATTTAGTACATCAAGTTTCAAACCAAAAATCACATCAAAAGGCAAACTCTTACAATGTTCTACTTTGCCTACCACAAGATTAAAATGCAACTAGTGTGCATAATTTTTCTGTCTGTGTAAATAAGTATCTGTACGTTTTAGAGGCCAGCATTAGCACAATAAGTAGGTCTGCTCCAGTTCAATGTTACTGGAAGAAAACAGTGTCGTAAATCAGCCCAATCTTATTTCAGTTTGCTCAGAGCTAAAGTAAATTTTAATTGGGTCAAGTCAAAGCAAATCATTTCAATACATTATATACTTACATAACTGCCCTGAAAAAAACAGATGTATTAGATAGAAGTCGAACATATACTTGTGATCAAAAGTGCTCAGAAACAATAGTAGTAATATGAAAACTAAAATCAAAAACAGATGAAAGAGAAGATAGACCATCAAAATACCGCACTCATCATTCACTTTTTAATGTTATGACCGAAAGTCTTAGTTACTATGCATGCAACTGTGAGTGAAAAGACCAAATATAGCCAGTAATATTAAAGTTGGACTATGATAGCTAGATTGGTTGCAAGTCCTTTGAAAAATAAGTGCAGCTGCTGCCTGCAGGGTCTGCATAATAACAATATATTTGGCAGCACTAAAGAGATAACCATCTTTCCAATTTTCTCTAAGTGAAAAACGGTATCAACAACAAGAAAAGACTGCTGACTGCTATTTAAACCGTGAACCAAAATATTTTCCCCCAGGTTGGTTGTGGGACTGATTCAAAGGTGGAAAAAGAAAGGCAAGGTTTGTCCTTTGTATTGCATCAAGGTACTAGTTCAGCCCGGCCTGCATGGGGACTGCACTGGGAGTCCTTGATCTTAAAGACCTTAACTAACTACCTTCCTAGATCAAATCACTCTAAGACACAAAATCTCCAACTCCCTCTGACTTGTTCTATCAGAACCCGATGCAATCCAGCAAACAAGGCAACTAAAACAGAACTCTGCATACAGAGGCACTAAATGATGTTGCTAAATGACTCATTACATGATATTTATAATCCCTTGCCTGGTTTTCCAATCATCTCAAGCTGATATCATTCAGTGACAATTATATTTATGCAAGAGATTTAATGACTACAATTACAAATTCTCTAAGGAAAATTGCCAGAAGCAAGCGAGCTGACGAATGTACCAAAACTGATAGAAATGTTGGTTAAAATATATACAGTGAGTTCTATGTACCGTGAACCAAGCATTGTTCTAAGAGCTTATGCTAACTTATTCAACCCTCTTGATAACCACCTGGGAATGGTATTATTCTTGGGTCCACTTTACAGAAAGCAAGGGCTGAGGTGAAGAATCTAACTGACTCACTGAAGATCCTAGAGCCCACTGAACACAGTTCCCTGCTTTAACTACTATAATATCCTCACATTAAAAACAAGACTTTTTACACTATTGCTGAACCACACTATCATGGAATTAAGGTGTGTATGTAGCTCTAATCTCTTTTTCTATTTATTATCAAATAAAAATCCCAAGCTTACATTTACAACTAAGAGTACTGAATTTCTCTCAAAAAACAATACAACACTCTAATAAAATTTTGACCAAGTGAACTTGCAAAAGGTACACTATGGTGATCTAGAACAACAGAGTCTGTCTTTGATAGCTAATTATAAAGCACATAAGTTATCAAGGAGCTTTCAATAATATAGTAGCATTTGTGAAGTTAATTCTATTACATTTTTCATTTTTAAGAGGAAGTACTTTTTTGTGATTCTAAAAGTGCCATTTCAACCGTTATCAAATCTGCTTTTTCCTTCTTCTAAACAGAATGCAATTAAATAACCTCCCAGGGTCAGCTGCATTCACAACACCTTGAAATACATGTTTCTAGGCCCGGGGCAATGGCTCATTGGCTAAATCCTCGTCTTGCACATTCCAGGTTCCCATGTGAGTGAGAGTTTATGCCCCGGCTGCTCCTCAACCTATGCAGTTCCCTGCTTGTGGCCTTGGAAAGCAGAACAGGATGCCCCAAAGCCTTGGGACCCTGCACCGACATGGGACACTAGGAAAAAGCTCCTGGCTTCAAATCAGCTCAGCTCCAGCCATGACAGTTACTTGGGGAGTGAACCAGGGATAAAAGATTTTTCTGTCTCTCCTTCTCTCTATAAATCTGCCTTTCCCATAAAAATTAATAAATCTTAAAAAAAAACTACATGTTTCGCACTCTATAAAAAGATGGGAAGCATCACCCCAAAATGGATCCACTGGATTTACATTCCAAATTCTACAAAGCAAGTTATTTACTATTCAAGCTAAGCATTTCTTAGAGAAATGCTACTTTGTTATTCATTAATTTATATTCTGTACAGTGTAGACCATATAATGTGATTGTGCAGCAACTACTCAATGCATTTAGAACAGTGATATTTATGGAAATGACTTTCACCCTAAACCAAAGCTGACGTCCACTCAGAAAGGTAAGTAAGGGGTACACAGAAACATCACCCATCTGTGATACCCACCGAATTACGGAGTAATTTATAACAAGTCATCTCCTGGAGTCTTAAGTTTCTCATTTCCACATGCTCTTTCACTTTGCCATGTTTCCTAAGGCTTATGTCCCAGAAAATCAGAATCGTTTTCCCTTTCATGTCAACAATGACTCTTTTAAAAGTCTTTTCTATATCTGAGACAGAAATTTATTTCCAGTGAATTTTTCTGTTTTGCTCTGTAATTCTTGAAGATAACCAGGCACAGAAAGACAAAAAACTTTCCTTTGAAGAGTAAATGTTACTGGCAATTGGTGGGTTTTTTTTTTTCTTATTGTTGGTAACAAAAGTACTAAGTCCTAAGATTCAAGATATACACTATTAAATTCAATCTGGTTTCCTATCATAAACAAACCACAATTGGAAGTGGCAAATTAATTCTGAACATACTTGCTCCAGGGTACCTGCCGGGCCCATGGCCTCTAACCTTCACATACCTAGAGTGTTTATTCGCCTTTGTTGGAAAGAACTGCAGGTTGGTGGAGTCAAAGGTTAGCCAATGGAGGAGAAAAATGGGATAGGATCTCTAGAGCTGAGAGAAGAAAGTAATGAACTGCTCAAATGTTTCCCCTGGCACTCTGAGGAAGCTGCCAAGTTTGGGTCAGAGGTATAATTTACCTAGAAGTCCCCATTTTTCTCCACTAGGTTATCATAATCTCAATGAAGCAGGTGGTTGCTCCCTGACTTAAAAGAGCTTCAAAATTAAAAACCATAGGAAAGCATGCCAAATAAAACAAATTGTGAAGATAGAATTACTGCTTTCAATTACATGGATGTCAAATCTGTTTATAGTACCAAAGTTTTACCAAAGTTGATCAAATATCATCTAATCACAAATTAACCTCTGATTTTTACACATAGAATATGTCATATTTTCCACAGATCTCTAACTTAAAATTCTAAACAACCCCAACATAAAACTACTATCAAGAGCTGGTAGCAAACAAAAAATTCCAACTATTCTGATAGGGAACTTCAAAAAAATTATTTAAAATAGTTGAAAATGTGTTTATTTTGGCATAAGAAAAATTTAAATCTAGACATGATCTCCTAACACTCATTTTCCATGAATCTCTTTTAAATTATTAATTTTTTTTTGTGATGATTTTTATATAGTTGATTAGGGCGATCAGGGTCAAGAGCTACAGGAAGGTGGGTGAGATGGTCATTTTCACATTCTCTTTTTTTCCTTCCTGTGTCTGGCGGGGGCGTGGAGACATGAACAGAAGCCACATCCAGCCTCCCAAAAGGCTCTGCACCCCCAGATGGAGGGCAGTCAACCGACACTACCCCAGGGTCCCCGATGTGGGGCAAGCTCTGAGGGACCACCTCATGAGGTTTCAATAGTTTGACAGTTCCAAAATACTGCCAATCTCACCACTCCAAGCACAATGAAATCTTTCCAGAATCCATCAGCTGACACAGTCCACTTTAGAATCTCCATTTGCCCAGTTATTCACTGCCAACCCTTGGCTGGGGTAGCTGATCAATTTGTGCTGTCCTCTGTTCTCTATTATGGTACCAGGTGTCCTCTGCAGACTCTAATGTACTGCCATGTTCTCCATGTGCACCTGGATATGCTGTCCACTGCTCCATCTAAACCACTGAGGAGGCCTAGCTCTGACACATGCACTCCATGGTCAGACCATAGAATCTGCAATTCTCTCCATGGTTGGGGTTCTGAGTCAAGCAATTCAGTACAACAGATTGGTCCTGTCTGTCCCACATCCCATTCAGCTCTCATACATGTCAATGGACATTGAAGCCTAGTTCAACACAACCAGCCCCACTATCCAGCCCACACACCTGCAGATGGGTACCACTCTCTGTCTAGTTATTCCTGTCCCAGTCCTGCTTCTCATGCTCACCAGTTAGAGTGGCAACCGAAGAGTGCCCACTGCTTCCCCACTGATCCCACTCCCACTCTCAAATCTTGCATGCTCCAGGTAGTTCTGTAGTTTAACTTGAAAAAATTTGCCCTCCATGCCAACATCTGCCAACTGATGTTACAGCAAAGCCCAACCAACCCTAACTCACTCTGACTTATGCATGTACCAGTAGGAACAGTCAACCCATCCTGACTTTCCTCTGTTCTAGGCCAAGTGAGGCCCACAAGTATTTTAGCCCTGCCCAGTCTGGTCTGCCCCATCCCAACTCACGCTCTCCAGTGGGAGTGATGGTCCAGCAGGGAAGCCCTCTCCACAGCCCCCATATTGGCTTTGCCTCTTCATCCTCCCCCCAGGTCTCACACAGCTGGTTGGGTGCTGCGGCCCAGTTTGGCATGGCCCCACTCTCTTCGACATTTGCCAGTGGGTGCTCTATCCTGGTTGGGTCCAGCCCACCCCCAATTCCAACTCATGCTGGTGGAAACTACAGCCTAGCCCAGCTCAGCAGGCACCCAGTCCAAGCCTTCATGTGCACTGGCTTGTGTTAATGATCCAACCTGACCTGACCCACACTCCATTCTGGTGCTCAAATTTGCCAGCAGATGATGTGAACTGACCCAGCCAGGTTCGCCCCAACCTGTGCTAAATGTAAGCCAGTGGGTACTGTTCCCTGGCCTGGTCTAGGCTGCTCCCTATCATGGTTCTTGCACTCACCTGCAGGGACTGTGTCCCAACAGAGGAGTTGCCCAAGCTCCTCCGTCAGAATCTTTCCCAAAGCCAGATCTCACACACACTGGCGGATCCATGGGCCAGCCCTACTTACTCCACCTCCTGTCCTGGCAAAAACAGTGGCCTTTCCTGAATGACCTTCAACCCATTCCAGTTCTTACTGTTGGATGTTTCAGCCCAGCAAGGTTCGTCCATTCCCAGACACAGCTCACACATGGCTCAGCAGAGGCAGAGACCTAGCCTAGCCCATCCTACACCTACCCTGCTTTTCATGAACACCAGTGGGTGCTGGAGTCTAGCCTAGTCAGGCCTATCCCAGACCCAGTTCATACTTGTGCCAAGGAACACTGCAGCCATGTCCAGACAAGACAACAGCCCTCACTCTGCCCTTCACACTCACCAGTGGGAAGCACAACCTAGTCAGGGCATCCCCTTAGCTCCCTAACCAGGCCTGTTCCCAGACACAGATCACACATGCACCAGTGGTTGTTCTGACCCAGC
Organism: Ochotona princeps; assembly: GCF_030435755.1. NCBI lineage: Eukaryota > Metazoa > Chordata > Mammalia > Lagomorpha > Ochotonidae > Ochotona > Ochotona princeps. The sequence goes on from NC_080851.1 coordinate 23,163,882, forward strand.
TTGGCAACACTCACTGGTGGGTGCTAGAATCTGGCCCTGCTCAGTCTGCTCCCATCCCTGTGTCATGCAAACTAGTAGGTGTAAAAGCCTAGCTCGGCATGACCTGTGCTCCACCCTGACCTCTGCACTTGCCAGTGAGTTTATGTTTGCTTGGCCCTGCTCAATCCACCCTCTTCCAAACCCAGCCCACACACTAGCCAACAGTTGGAGCTACTTTGCCAAGCCTTCCCGACTCCCAGCTCTGGACCACGTGCTCACCAACAGGAGCTATGATTCATTAGGAGAGTTTCTAATGTTTCCCCATTCGGCCCACTCCTAGACCCAGATCTCACACATGCCAGCAGGTGCTAGGCCCTTGCCCGGCATAATCTGCTCCTCCACTTGGCCTTGTATAAGCTGATGAATGTTGTGGCCCAGGCCACCCCCACACCCTGTCTTTAGGATGCACATGCGGGAGTTGCAGCCTGGACCTACCCAGACTATTCTCAGTCCCTGACCCATGAGTGTTTCAGGTTCTATAGTTACACCTAGCTCAGCCCATCACCACCCCAACTCTTGAGCTAACCAGTGGGACTTGCATTTCCACAAGGTTTGACCCTCATATCCCCCACAGAATCTACCCCTAAACCTTGCTCTCTTGCGTGCTGGTTAGTGTAATGGCCCTGCCTATTGTGACCTATCCCGTTATGACATTCATTCAGGTACTGGGATCTAGTCCTGCTAGATAGGCCCCCCTGCCCTAACTTTTACTTGGAATGGTGTGTGGTGGTCAGCAATACTCCAAGCTAACAAGCCCAACCCCATGTAGGCTGGTACCTATGAGTCTGACCCATACAGATCTTTCAATCTCTCCCATCGAAATCATCAGATCTCAGTTCTTCTCATTTAGCTGCAAGCACAGCAGCCCTGTCATGGAGTGTCCCTCAGGATTCATTCCTCACCTACACGTACTATAGCCTTAGCCATGGATGTTCCTAGACAGTAATTCCAGACCCCCGAGACCCCAGAGCTCGCCGCTGGGCAGCCAGTGGACGAAGCCTCAGCATTCGCTCACTGCTTAACAGCGGTGGATGGGGAGCTAGGTGGATGGGCTCTACACCTGTCCTTCTAGCCACAGCCATGTGGCTGGGAGATTCAGACCCCCGCATCTCTGAGCAAACTTACCTGGACTCCAAAGATCTTGTTTTTTATTGAAAAGTCAAATAACAGAGAGGAGAAGAGACAGAGAGGAAGATCATTTGTCCATTGATTCACTCCCCAAGTGGGGCCACTGGGACATGAACTGCACTGGGCCCACCATGAATCTTTGGAAGCACCCTCATGTGCTTGGATTTAAGATTTTTTTCACCAAAATAAACTTATTTTATAATTCCATTTTTTCATGAATTAAAAAACTCATCATATCTCCTGGGTTATTTTTTTTCAGTAGTCTGAAATAAAATGCTATCTATGTAATGATAAAAGCATATCACAATACATTTCTTGTTAAATTATTCATATTACTGTAGTCTGGCTTTGAAGTTATGACTTTAGTGTCACTGTTTTCTGAAAGTAGAAAGTTGCTCCAGTCCAATACAATCTGGTGACTTAATCAACATTTTAGAATCCATGACTTAAAATGGTAACTACTTTTTAAAACTTTGATGTTGGACAGAAAATAACTGTGAAGAAGCCCGAAATTTGGGGGAAAATCTGGAAACATAGTTATAAAGAGCAAAACTAAAGTTCAAAACAGATATCACATAAAATACCAGTTGTTTTAAATATGATTTATTTTTGGGCCCAGTGCAAGTACTGGGATCCCATATGGGTGTCAGTTCGTGTCCTGGCTGCTCTATTTCCCATCCAGCTCCCTGCCTGTGTCCTGGGAAAGCAGCAGAAGATGGCTGAAAGCCTTGGGACCCTGCATGCACATGACAGACCGGGAAGAGGCTCCTGGTTCCTGACTTCAGATCAGCTCAGCTCCGGCCATTGAGGCCCCCAGGGGAGTGAATCACTGGATGGAAGATCTGTCTCTGTCTCTACTTTTCTCTGTAAATCTGATCGGCCTTTCCAATAAAAATAGATAAATTCTTTAAAAAGCTAATTTATTTTTTCATTTTTTTTCAGATCATTAAAAATTTAACTACATCATCTGGAGTTAAGAGGCTCAATTTTTAAAATGCTTTTCAGTACTTTCCCGTTGAAGATATAAAAGTAAGTGTCAAAAATATACAAATGGGCTTGGCAGCGTGGCCTAGTGGCTAATGTCCTCGCCTTGATCCCATATGGCCGCTGGTTCTAGTCCCAGCAGCTCCACTTCCTCTCTATCTCTCCTCCTCTCAGTATATCTGACTTTGTAATAAAAATAAAATAAGTCTTTAAAAAATATATATATACAAATGCTATTTACATATATAAATAACATTAGAATGATAAAAAGATATGAGGAAAATTTCTACCATAGTTAAAAATTTTACTGTTACATATCAATTTCAATTCCCATCTCTCTTAACTTACTCTATTTTCTGTAGTTATAACAGAATACTACTGACTGATATTTGTCAACAATAGAAGCCTATTTGGGTCATGATTCCAAAGGCTAGGAGGTCCAGAAACATAGCATTGGCACCTGGTGAGAGCCTCGTGCCGCATCATTTCACGGCAGAAGGTAGAGGGTGCTGGCACTGTGGCAGACCAGCATTCCACGTGGGCACAGGTTCATGTTCTAGTTGCTTTACTTCCCTGGACCGGCCTGCAATAGGCAGCAGAAGATAGCCCGAGTGCTTGGCTTCCTGATACCCACATGGAAAACCTTGATAAAGCTTCCGACTGGTGGCCATCTGGGTACTAAACCAGTAAATGTACAACCTCCCTCTCTCTGTAATACTTTCAAATAAATAAATAAATCTTTAAAAAAAAAGCAAATGAAAGGGTAAAGGAAACGGAGGAGGAGGATGGATGGAAGAGAACGCTGAGAAGATGACAGGCAAGAGAGGACAGAGCAAGAGAGAAGGGGGTCAAAGTCATCCTTTGAATCAGGAACCCACTACTGCACAAATGCCCTTAATTCACTCAGGCACCGAACACCTCTTAAAAGGCTCACCTCTCTTCATACCTGCATGGGGATTTTGTTTCTAACACATGAATGTGGGGTACACATTCAAACCATAGCATCTGTCTTTCTCAAATCCTGGGAGTATTTAGCAGTACACTCCTCTGGGTATCTGTCCCTCGGAAGCAGATTTTAGATTCAACATGATTCAAATACAAGTTCCCATTCTGCTTGCCTTAGACATGGAAACCTGTGAAATGATGAAATATTTCCATAACTCCTTTCACCTATATTTCAAATATTCAGCATGCCCACTCAGAACAAACAAAAGAAAATATCCCAAAGAAAAGAACTAAAAGCAGATCGTATTCATCCCATTCTAACAGTGCACACATGAACAAGTTGCTTCTAATAAGAGCAGGTTTTACTTAGGAATAAAGAGACTATTTGAGAAAGCTTCAGACAGACTAAATTTATCATCAAGAAAACCACTTGGAATAACAACAGACTACTGCTTACTTTTTTGATTGCGTCAGTTTACACAGATGAACACTAAAAGCAACCCTTTGATTTCTAGATGAATTGCTTATTAACTACAAAATCAAATTTGGCTTCATGAATATAAATTCATTTTTAATGTTTAGCATGTTTAGATTTTAATACACATGCATCACTATGGTTGTATAAAAGCTTCTAAATATGATTTACTTAGGGAGAGCATAATTCTAGGTTACTGCATTACAGATTACCACTTACAGCAGCTAAAAGGGTCAGCTACATTACCAAAAGTGAGAGGGCAGGCACTGCTTATTAATAACATCTACTGCTTTAAGTCAACAGTTGTCTTTGGCCACGGCTCTTCCCTGTCCTCTCTCTTGTCAGCCACCTAAAACACACCATCGACTGTGAAGGAGAAGAAAGGGGCACATGACTGTTCATACATCAATATCTAAGTAGAGTGAGAAACAGTAGTGTGTGTGTATGTGCATGTGCAAATGGGAATGCATAATCAAGACTGAGGGGGGCTTGGTGCTGGACCTAAGCATCCTAAACATAAAGATACCTAAAGGTGATTGAATTATAGTTCGTTGATCAAAGTTATCAGCCTAATAGAACACAGAATCCATTCCTAGCTTGGAGTGGTTTGCAGGATATTCTCTATTACACTAAGATGTGCAGAGTATGCTTCTGTGTTTTCAATCTGGAGGCTTGAGGCCACTCCAAGAGAGAGCAACAAGAAAGTCACACTTCCACATCAGAGCAACATAATCTGTGGGTTATAGAGATGAAGCAACATGGAATTATTTCTAGTAGTCAGAGAGAAGCCGCACATCAAAGTTGGTTAATATCACTGCATCCAGGGAAAAACTGTTTCTCAGAAGCAGAAATTGGTACCTTCCCATTTGATTACTGCTTATGGCCCTGGCCAGTTTTCCTTCTGAACTATGGTCTTTTTGCTTTGTATTTTTTTTTTTTTTATTGGAAAGGCAAATATACAGTGAGGTGGAGGAGGAGAGACAGAGAGGAAGTACTTCCACCCAATGGTTCATTCCCCAAGCGGCTGCAATAGCTGGAGCTGAGCCGATCCGAAGCCAGGAGGCAGGAGCTCTTCCGGGTCTCCCACGCAGGTGCAGGGTCCCAAGGCTTTGGGCCATCCTCCACTGCTTTCCCAGGCCACAAGCAGAGAGTTGGATGGGAAGCAGGGCCGCCGGGATTAGAACCAGCGCCCATATGGGATCCCAGCGTGTTCAAGGCGAGGACTTTAGCCACTAGACTATTGCACCGAGCCCTGCTTTTTATTTCTTGAACTCTGTCTTTAGTAGAACCATTAGTTTTTGCTTATAGCATAAATTTAAAATGTCATCTCCATAAACAAAAACAAAATATTCAACGGGTAAACAAACAAAAAAAGAAGTAGAGGTTGACTGAATAAAGAGATATGTGATGAAGAATAAACAAGATACTAGGGGGAATGATGTATGTAACTCCTTGAAATTATAGCAATTGAAAGTGTTAATTGCAATATCTGCTTTTATTCATTTATAATATCTAAAAATCTATAAAAATAGGAAAACTCACAAATACCTGTTAATACATGTGACCTGCTGTTATGAAACATTTGCAGCATGAGGCACACTATATGGAAATTCAGTTTTTTCTTCATAATAATTTTAGTTACTGGATCCTTAAGTTGTAATTTACATCTGGTCTGAACAGATGTTTGCACATTCTTGGGTATACTGACCTCATGTGAGTATTTCCTATGTGCTTTATAACATTATACATTGTACACTGTAACAGAAAAATGTCGGGTTCGGCACTGCGGCATTGTGAGTTAAGCAACCTGCAACACTGGTCATCCCATATAAGCATCCATTCGAGTTCCAGTTGCTACACATCCGACCTAGCTCCCTGCTAATGTAGCTGGGAAGGTAGCAGAAGATAACCAAGCCCTTGGACCTCTACATCTACACAGGAGGTCCAGAGGAGGCCCCTGGTTCCTGGCTTCAGCCTGGCCCAACCCTGGCTACTGAAACCATTTGGGAAACGAACCAGTGGATTGCAGATCTCTCTGTTCTTCCTCTCTATATATATAACTCTACCTTTCAAATAATAAACAAATCTCTAAAACCTCTAAGAAAGAGAGAGAGAGAGAGAAATATTCAGACCAAATGTTTCCAATAGTCTATCTACTCACCACTCTGCCATGCCAAAAATACACATATTTAATATTTATAGATTTTAGCTCTACGGGGGCATGGAGATTATAAGCCAAGAAAGGCTGCACTACCCCCCAGTGTAGATGTGTCTTCCGGCAGCTCTGGCACTGGCTTGGGAGGCTCAGAGCAGCTCTTGGATGGGCTGATGCAAGAATTACTCTCCCAGAAGAGAAACAGTCGCCCAGCTAGCAACACATTTCCCCTGATCTAAATCCTTCTAAGTCCATCTGATTCAAAATGGTGAGTCTGACGATTCCAGTGAACTTAAAAAGACCATCTGGTGGACATTGTAAAAGCCAATCTCAAAACCATAAATTATTCTTCATGTACAGAATAATCCAATTTATGCTAAATATATAGCAACTCTAGGTATACGATGATCTCTTCTCATCAAACATAAGGCAGCAACTTCTTTCAAAAACATTTTATGCTTTGAAACCGTTTCCACGTATCCAATAGTCAAGCTTTAGAACAACCATTAATGCAAACAAAAATGTCCCTCATTGAATTTGGACAATATTATACAGGACAATACCCTGGATACCATAGGTGTCACTTAAGAATCCCATATACATTTCTAGATTATGTGAAATAAAATATTATAGGTAAACAGAACTGAAAAAAAAATCTGGGAAGTTACATGGCTTTATAGGAAGTTGCAGTTTTACACATTTGTTAAGATTTTTTAATTATGAAACAATCTGAAATTTTAAAGAGTCTGCTAGGATTTTGCCTTTCATATTGATAATCTAGAATAATCACCTCCTAAATGTCTCATTTCAGATGTTTTCTTATAAATTTTAAGTTTAATGTTTAGATATGGCTTCTGTTTCACAACAGAAATGCGAAGTAACCCTTCTCAAAAGGTATACTGCTTAAACACGTGACCATTAACACTTCCTCATCAGTTGACATAAGACTGGAAACATTAAATGCCGGATCCATTAAATGCCAGAAGAAATCTTTTATCTTAATGAAAATAACCTATTGAGTAAACTACTTTCTTTGTTCCTGAACAGTTCTCATCTTAAATTCACAACACACATTTGCCAGAAATATTAAATTCAAAAGATTGTTAATTAAGGCTTTTTATATCTTTCCTTCCCAGTAAAAGTTACATTCCACATTTCTATTATTGACATCAACATCACAACGTCACCTGTAATTATTTAAAATTGCTTGCCATTACTTCAGAAAACTCCCTTGGCTAACATCCTACAATTAAACTATGTGAAATTAAATCACTTACTTCAAGCAGCCCACTCTTACTGCTACAGGAATGTGGGGAAGTTGAGTGGCCCACTTCAGTGTCACATCCTGATAAATATGCAACATGTTACTATGGTTTCCAATCAAAGTATTGATCGTTCCTTCAGATACTGTGGGTAGAAGATATCGAAATAGGATACTAAGAAAACAAGTCATTTGAAACAACATATCACATGTCTTACAAGGGACTTACAATAAAAACTAATTATTTTTTTTTCCATTCATGCTGTTGCTGTTGTTGTTGTTATCATCTCTTTATGCTGCAGCTCCATCGGCCTTGGGATTTCCCCTTACTTTTAGTATGTAAAGATTTAAATAACATAATACAACATTATTTATAAAGTTCAAGTTAAAATATCAAAAGAAACAAGTCATTTTATGGACTTGGAAACTATAGATAATAACCAACTTTTTTTTTCATTTCATGTAAAAGCATGGATCTCATTAACACACAATGCAAACTAATGATTTACTGGGCATTCACTACAAATAAGTCATTCTCTCAGACACCATGATTCTTTTCATAAAGAAATCTGATGCCATACTAAAAACACCCTGAACAGAATATCATGGAAATTATTAATGTATACAAGAGGCCAACAAACCAAATGCTTGTTTTGTATCATTTACTCAAACTCTGAAAATTAAAATTTCTATTACATATTCAGTATGAAATTATCTTCCTAGATGATTAAAATATGTGTGTGAATGTGGCTTTTCCTGATACACATAACATGGTCTTGACACATGGAAAAGATCAAAGAAAATGTTCCTGCACACCTGAGCAGTAAGGGAGAAAACAGCTTGGGCTACAATCTAGCTTCTTCATGAACCGAATTTGTCCGTTATCCTTAAGACAAAAAAAGTTTCTCTCGCCAAGAACAAACACAGAGGAGGCTGACTGATTGAAGGAGACAATACATATATCGAGGGCTTGCTCTCCAATATTTAGCGTCCAATCCACCTAAAATGCAAAATTCCAGATCATTTTAATTGCTAAAAACAGAACATCTCATTCATTTAATACAAATTATTAACTTTCTATTAACACAGAAATACAAAGGTTGGCCAATCATTTCCTTCTCTTTTTTGTAATTATAGCAGATTTTGCTCATCTCTTACCAGAAGATAATAACTATTCAATGGTTCAGAAAAACCTCATAAAAATTTATCTGCTTCCCTGAAAAAACTTCCATAAGAAAGCTAATATGTTTGCTCTGTGAATCAAATTTAATCCTTAATAATATTTATAGCCAGTAGTGTTGCAAATAACATTTTGATAAAGCCAATACTTAAAAAGTGTCAACCTGAATGAACAGAGCAGCCACAAAAGAACTACAGCATTGTAAATAGAATCCTTAACAGACAAGAGCGCTTCCAGACCATCTGCATTTATGGAACACAGTCCACAGTCAACAAATGAGTCTCAGAACGGCAAAGGAATGAATATCAAATTGGTGCTTGTATAGGAGTTTTCCAAATTCATCTTCCAAGCAAATAATGTGTATAAATCAGAAACATGAAAAAAAATAGGAAATATATGCCGTTTTGAAAAATACTGGCTGACCAAAATACACTATACATGGCCATGAAAGTGGGATGGCCTCATCAAAACAAAACAAAACAAAACTCCTATATAAACAGGAAGTAATTGTCCTCAAAGTTAGGTGAAAATTAACACACAACGCAATGAAGAACGGGGTTGTACTAAAGACACAGGTTGGAAGGAAAGCATTAGGACACCCGTGTCTTGTATTGGAGTGTCTGGGTTCCAGATCAGCTCTTCCTCGTTCCCAGCTGCCTGCCAGTATAGACCATTGGAGGCAGAAGGAAAATATCTCAAGTGGTTGAGTTCCTGTCATCCCTTTGGGAGATCTGAATTAAGTTTCCAGCTTTTAGTTCTAGTCTTGGCCATTAAAAGCACTTGGGAAGTGAACCAGCAGACAGGAGAGTTTTCTCTCCCTTTTTCTCTCTGACACTCAAATTGTTAAAAAATGATATAGATGGATTTCTAGCCATCAAGGCATGCTTTTAGGTATTTTTATCTATTATAGAAATTAAAATATCTCCAGAATTAAATATGAAATTGAAATGGAACTGAGCAGAAAGGCCAGTAATGCTAGTGTGTATATAAGAATAATCTGTACGAGGGGGCAGGCATTGGGGCACAGCGGGTTAGGGAACCATTTGTGGTGCCCACATCCCAAATCAGGATAATAGTTCTAGCATCAGATACTCTACATTTGATCCAGCCCTTTTCTAATATAGGTGGAAGACAGCAGGTGATGGCCTAGGTGTTTGGGTCCCTGGATGAAGTTTGGTCTGGCCCAGCCCAGGATGTTGTAACCATTAGGAGAGACAGTCAATGCAGAGGACATCCTCCTGACCCTTCTCCACTGCCCTCACTGCCCACTTTCAATCTCTCGCTCTCTCTCTCCCTCTTTCTCTCTCTCCTTCCCTCAAACTGAATTTTTGGAGATGAAAACAATACCAAGTTGAAATTAATACCAAAATGAACTGTGTAGATAGGAAATCACAGCAAAAAAATATGCTCTTAAAATCACAGCAAAAAAGTATGTCACTCGAAGGAGCAAGAACAATCAATTTCATAAAGTGAAAAAAATCTGAGACAACTCTGATGTACTGCCCTTCAAAAGTAAACAAATTCTCTTTAAAGAAGAAGAAACTGTAAAAGACACCACAGTAAACATATGCAGATATACCAAACCATAAGTAGAACTACAATTCAGCACTGAGTTGCAGGTAATTATCATTTGGTTCTAGTGTATTCTGCCTATATGAAAAGATACCACTGGGTATAGACGTGAAGGCCTATCACATGGCAGCTACATTTCTCATTGTGCTGTAATAGACTAGCATTTTGTGAGTCAAAGTATACAACTCCAGCTGATAGTCACCTGACCCTGGGAGATGAGGATTCAGAATGGATTAGCAAAGCATGTTTCTGAGTCCACTAAATACCTTCAATGCACTAGCTCCGGTCACTCCTCATGACCTCCCCTTAGGGAAATATGTCACATTCTGAACTAATGAGTCTCGCCAAACATAGATGCTTTCTTACTAAGGATAACAATGAAAAAAAAATCCTTTATGTTCCAACAAAGATGGAGCAACACAAAAAGGATTTTTTTTGTAAAGTTCATAAGCTTTATAAAAACTGTAAATTCTTAGTGACAAAAATCCAACCAATCCTAAGCTCAAAATGAAATGAAAGCACACATTATAATGATTCAAAACAAGTAATAAAGGAAATCTACAAGAAGACATTATGAACTGAGGGACAAAAAGTACATAAATTTGCCTATTGAAAAGAGTATTTTAAAAAAATCTTTCTCTTTGTATTGTGTTAGTTTATAATTACTATGACTCCTCTGGGCACCCATGGTTCTAATAGGCATGTTCCTCGACTGTTCAACAATAGCCAATTTCTTGGGTCAGAGATGTAGCATGGGGAAAAATGGCTGAAATAAAAATTTTTCAAATTTTCTTTCCATGAAGTTATACTTTTAACAAAGAGCTGTGACTAAATATAGCATACTAAAATATTTACATATTAAAGAAAGAACTTACAACTAGTCTTTTTCCAGAACCAAGTTTCTGCTGTTCCGTCTCCTGCCTTTTATCTGCATCTGTTGCAAAAGCAAGCACTTGGTACCTGCATGGAAGGGAAAAATGATAACTGTCTCGGTCATTTACAGCAGAAGTTCTGTTAAACTTCAAAGGCACACACTACGTAATTGCTATGAATCACTTTTTCTTCCATTCTAAGCTGTAAAGTTTTAGCTCTAAGATTTTAAATTTAGCAACTCTGCAATTATAATGAACAACAGTAACCCTGTGTCCCAATTATTCAACACTTCTACCAACGATCGAAGCACTTCCAGTAGAATTTTGCGTGACAAATAGCAATAGGCAAGATGTAGACACAATACACTAAACACACAAAAAAGTAAGGAATGCAAACTAGTTAGAAGTAGCAGATATTACTGATGTATAATCTATACAACCAAGAAGAATCATTGAGTTTAATCCCTAGGTAAACCACTTATTCACTGAGTATTTTGGAAAATTAATCACTTTGTACTTTAATTTCCCCATCTGTAAAATATGAATAATCTCTAACCTAAACACTGTTAAAGAAAATTGAAAGCTAAACTGTAAAATGTTCCTGGTGTAGTTTGGTTTATATTAATTTTTTGTCCAATTAATTGATCCAGGAATCGAAAGACAAAGAGACACAATGACTCTGGACAAGTCTTTCACAGCTTCTAGATCAACAGTAACATTTAGTCCAAATCATTTTTACAAGATATCATATCACCCAATCTAGAATGATTAATTTATCAAATAAAGTTTAAATTCTTAAATTTCCCATCAATTAGATATATTTTAGGAGGGGGACATTGTGGCATGGCAGGTTAAGCCACTACTTGTGATGTCAGTGTTGTATCAAGGTGTCAGGTAGACTGCCGGTGGCTCTGCTTCTGATTCAGCTTCCTGCTAAAGCCGGGAAGGCAACAGTGATGCCCCCAAGTACTTGGGCCTCTGCCACCCGTGTGGGAGAGCAGGGTAGAATTTCAGGCTCAGGGTTCTGTTCTAGAGCAGATCTTGTTTGCAACCATTTGGAAAGTGAACCGGTAGCTGGAGAACCTCTCTCCTTCCTACTTTCCCTCTCTCTTTCTCTCAGCTTATCAAAAACATTTATTATTAAATAAATCTTATAAAAAGTGATATATTTGAGGAGGAATCCCACTCCAAACAAAGGAACTTTGGGCCAACATAGATTGCTTTTCTTTCTACCAAATCAAAGCCCCCTTCATTGTTCCTCTGTAGCAAAGAGAAAATCTAATGACTGCTACTTACATCGTCTAAGAAACCCAGGAACCTAAACGAATAATGACAGTGTGGCATATCTAAGTCAGCATTGAAATGTACAGTGGTTCAGCTGTCACACACCGCTGTGGTGTAACTGTATCTCCCGGAAAGCCTACATTAGAACCGTAAGTGCCTGTGCAACAGAGGGGAGAAATGAAGCCCCCTAAGTGTGTACGTTACAAGGACTCCACTCTCGTGACTGGAGCAATGCTGAATAAAAGGGCTTGAGGCTGAGGGCTGCGTGTTGAAATGCTGGTCTCTCTTGTGCGCTTCTGCCACACGCCATGGGTGACACAGCCAGAAGGCCTTCGACCTGGACTTCCCAGCCTCCACACTGCAAAACATACCCTCCTGTTTTCCACAGACCACATGCTCTTAGTTATTCTGTCATACGCACAAAACAGACTACAACATATACCAAATCTAAATCAACCCTAGGATTACAATTATTCCTATCTCCATCAGGAATAGTTCATTTGTAAAAATTGCCCAATTTCAGTTGGATAAAGAATATGAAGGGAAAATAGATTTACAAGCACAGAGGCTGATGATAAAATGAAAAAGAGCCGGTTTTATAATTATTGTCAAAGTATAATGTATATAGACTTCATCTATTCCATAAACATATGGTGGCGATCTAGTGTAAGCATTAGCAAGAGGAAAAACACAACTATATGACCTGTACTTATGAGGAGTTCTCGAAGCAGATGCAAAGACTAACACAGGGACAGCCAAGTGGAACTCAGCGTGCCTGTGCTAGGACCTGGCAAGTATGCACACAAACCATGTGGGAGCAGACACAAGTTCACGGGGGTTACGGGGACCTGCTCTTGGAATAGACTCAGGAGAGAGTTAGGCTGTGAAGAATGAACGAACATGTGCAATGCCGGTAAAGAGGAAAGGTATTACAGCCAAGCAAATAGCACATGCAAAGGCACGTAGTGCTAAAAAAGAGACATGAGAAACCAATGCCAAGACCAAAGTTCAAGAGAGGTGCATGGTGATGAGGAATGAGTCATAGGAAATGAAACCAAACAAAGGCATTAAAAAAAATCCCATAGGCCGGTGCTGCACAGGCCTCTTACCAGCTGAGATCCACCAGCCATCAAAATCCCAAGGTCTCCAAAAATGCCAAATAATTCATATTGTGACCTCCAAACAGGTTTGATTCCTGTCCCCCATTTACAGTAGCAGAAATAACATGCACCACTCACTTAGACCATGACCCCAGAGCCGGTTCTTCTATAGATCTAACCTCAGGCAATTAATTACAGACATCAGCCTACCAGAGGATGATATGGATTTTAATGAGATCGTTACAAAAATCCAAAGCTCAGTGAGCTGTTTGAAGTTTCTTCTGTAACTACAAAGAGTTATTATTGCATCTGAGAAACAAGTGAGCCCCTGAAGTAGCCTCGTTAACATCAAAACAGCAGGCAGAGACACAGCCAAAACTGACTTTTGATTTACAAATCCAGACCATTTGTCTTCCTGGAAGACAGCTAAGCCGTGTGTTTTATGAGTTAAACACAACTGGCAGTAAATTTACATGATGACAAACGCACAAGAGCATCTCATTTCTGGTTCTTCCTTCGACCCAACAATGCACATGGAAATCGATTCCCAAAACCAAACAATTCCTAACGGTCATGGAAATTCTGCAATAAAGAAAGCGTTAGATTTTCCTTTCTTACCCTTCAGTCCTTGATGATACAAGCTAACAAATCAAGATGCCTTCTTGAAACTGCCCTTAGAATAACCAGACCCAATGGAAGAAGATTCTGTGAAGGAGTGCTTCTTTTCAGTCCAGAAACACGCTCATGACAAACACAGCATGAGCAGAGCTGCTTGCTGACCCACTGGCCACAAATGCTTCATGGGTGCCATGCAGCACCAATGTCAAACTCAACCTACAATTTAGAGTTTTTCCATATCACATCGTAAAAGCAACAGCAAGTAACTAAAACACGGACTGAGGTGTCACACAGCATAAAAAGCAAACCCTATGCAATCATTTATCTTGAAATGAGACATACTGGACACCAGGCAATGTTAATATTTCACACAGAAAACTTTGGCCAAAATGGAAACTCAGTACTAAGCATTATTGTGGTCAACTATGGCTAATTCATTCTCTGGCCAACAATGATCGTTTTCACTGAAAGATGCCACTAACAAAGCAGAAGCTTACTCTTTTCACTCCTTTTTCAAGCTCTCTTTGGACATCCACTCTGGGCAAGGCACAATGCTAAGCCCTTCCGGGAGTACAAAACCAAATCTTGGTGTCAACAAACACTGAGTCCAGCCAAGGAAAAAAACAATAAAGCAAAATCTACCATCAGCATATAGGCCTGAACGGAACTTAAGGAAAACACTGAAAACTACCTTATGATTCAAGGAGGAAATGCGGCCTGCAGCTAGGGTAGGGAGGAAGGGAAGCTTCCAGACATAATTCTCATACGTAGGAAAGGAAGGAAGAGCAATTCAGATATAAGGAAGAGTGAGAGCGGAAGAGGGCGTGCGACAATCACTGTACATAAATGTGGAATACAAATATTAAAGTTTTGGTAGGATCCTAAAAGTGGTGAAGAACATGAGCTTCCTTCAAAATAGCTAGCTACTCCCCACAATACTTCAGCAAAGGAGTTGGTGTTGTGGCAAAGCAGCCGGAGCTGCCTGTTGAGGCAGGGGCATCCCAGTTCTGGTTCCCACTGTCACACTTCCACTCTAACTCTTGCTGCCTTCCTGGGATGGGGGGGCAGCAGAAAATGGGCCAAGTTCTGTGGTCCCTACTACACGTGGGAAGCTAGATAGAATTCCCAGCTCTTGGCTTCAGCCTACTGTAGCCCTAGCTGTTGCAACCATTTGGGATGAAAGAAGATTAGTCAATTTATTTCTTTTTCTTCCTTCCTTCCTTTCTCTCTTTCTTTCTTCCTTTCTTTCTGCCTTCCCCTCACCCCCCATCCTCTCTCTTTGTGCCTTATCAAATAAGTTTTTAAAAAATAATGTATGCCAGTTATTGAGTAGGACATGTATCAGGAACTGCTAAGGGTGCCAGCAGGCATGCAACAGAGAGAAGAGGAGAAGACAAAGTCCATGCAGACAACTGCTCAGGGAGCTTCCCAGGCTTCACCTCTCCCCTATACGTTCCCCCGAATGTCATATTGCCGTGCACCTCTCAGCAACCTGTCACAGCTCTCATGCAGCCCGCATCACTGTGGACCAAAACTGCTGTTTAACTTGTTGCCTCTCACACTGGCATAAGGAAGAGAGACGGGTTTTATTTTACTTTATATTCCTGGGACTTTATACAATGTGTGGCACACAGAAACATCTTTTAAAATGTTCGCTGAAGGGCTGATGCCGTGATGTAGTGCGCTAAGCCTCAGCCTGCAGCACCAACACCCCATATGCATGCCAGCTGGAGAACCTGCTGCTCCACTTCTGATCCAGCTCCCTGCTTATAGCCTGGGAAAGCAGCAGAGGATGGCTCAAGTCCTTAGGCCCCTGCCCCTGTGGAAGAGCCAGAAGAGGCTCCTGGCTTAAGATACATACAGCTGCAGCTACTGCAGCCATTTAGGGAATAATCCACAAAATAAAACATTTCCTTTCTCTCTCTCTCCCTCTTTCTCTCTCTCCCTCTCCCTCTCTCTCTCTCTCTCTCTCTCTCTCTCTCTCTCCCACCCCCTCTCTCTCTTTCTGGTCTTTGTGACTGCCTTTCAAATAAAAATGAAACAAATTTAAAACAAAGAAAAACGTTTACTGAATGGTTGACTAAATGAACTGACCTAATCAGTGAACTAATGTTTAACACATATTCTGCCCTCAGGAACCTGACAAAAGAAGCACACAGCCTGGAACTTAAAAAAAAAATCTAAAATAAGAGCAAATATGATACTGGGCAAGAAAAACAGTAATTTAGGCAGAAATATTTCTGCTATTTGAGGCTATTTGAATTAGTTAACTTTGAAAGTCTCAAGAGGTCAGATGGAACTAGACTATATAGAACACCAAATGGCAACAGAGCCATGCCCTGATATCCATCAGGGATGGGTGAAAGGATCCCTAGCAAATGACAATAAACCCACAGGTGCATGAGCCCCTTCATCCAATGTCACAGCTGTTTGAATGCAACCTGCAGGCACATCCCCGACTCACAGAGTCACACACAGGCTAACAACAGGGGCAGGTCTATCACAAGTCCTCAGGTGGCTGAGCAAACATTGCAGGAAGTATCTACATACACTCAGATAGCTCTAATGTCACTGGACAATATAATCTTACGCGACCCCTATTGTATCCATAGAGAGGAGTCTATAATTGGCAAAAACTGTGCTAAGCCATACAAGGCTATGCTTTAAACCATCTCTATCTGTAATGGTTTATGATCTCTAAAATCAAGTAAATAATTGCTTTAGGGAATAAGCACAAGAAAAATAAACTCCACCTGTGTTTTGTACAGGATATAATTTTTTTTCAAACATTTTCCATCCACAGTCTAATCCATGGATATTTTGGAACCCACAGTTACTAAGGGTCAGTTGTGTAGGAAGGTTTGTATTTTTTTATGGGAAATGAAGATCAGACTGGATCAGAGAGGTGCTTTACAAGGATAGCTATGGGAGGACCATCACCACCTCGACTCAAGGCTAGAAACAACGAACAGCACACATCTGAGTGCAAAAGAGGAAGGGTCCAAATAACAAGGATTAGAAACAAGGACAGAAAGGGCAGGATTCGCTGACTGTACAGTTGTGATCAGCCAGCAAAGGAAAAAAGAGGAAAAGATAATCCAAGGTTGGTGATACCTGGCCAGGAGAACAGTGGTACCAGAGACCTGAGTCTTGCTCCTCCCCAACAAGGGCTACTAATTCTCTTATCTGGGAGGGAAAGCAATGCTCCAAGTTTGTCCCAGCATTAGAATCATCCAGGTTAAATGCATTTACAACGATGGTTTCCAGGTTATCCCCAAACTCTTAAATCAAAATCTAGGAGCAGGAGGCCAGAGAATCTGTAAATGTGCATTTAATAACAGGATGCCAGCAGTTATATGCACTCTAACGTTTGAGACCAGCCTTTGCTAGCTCCGTTTCAATATAATACAGTAATTAAATCTCCGTAACAAAATAAAGTATGTCTGAAAAGCCTGTTCTATTAGCTGATTACATTCTGCTGGCTCACTGCAGATTGGTTTAATGAAATCTCAAAGGGACAAATATCTACGGTCTTCACACTTTTTCCCATCCTAAACTGTACCAAGTTGATCTACTAAATTCAGAAGCATCACACGCAGTTGGATGTTATTAACGTTCTCCATTGACATAATTTCACAATAACCATACATCTCCTGCATTTTTACCATTACTAAATATCCACACAAAGGGAAGTATGTATCTTTTTAGTCCTAGATGGAAAAATTTAACAGATTGCTACGCTGGGAGAATTACCACATTGTAACCTCCATCTAGACTTCTGTCAGATAAGGCTCACACATTAAGGCAATCTACACGTGGCTTCCTCATTCAGTCATTCCTGGAGTTATTATCAAATTAATTCCAATGCACATGCTTCAAAGAGTCAGTAATGGACCCTTCACATCTTTGCTTTGTGACCCCACAGTAACACTATTTGTTAGAGGGTGAGGCACAGAGCTGGAACATAAGCTGAAAAGCAGATCCCCTCAATATTGTTCAGTGTTGACAGATCTGAGTACATAACACAGATTTTTTTGCAGCCTCTCCAAACAAACATAATATTTTATGTATTGCCAGTAGGCAAGTCGCAATTCATTTTTGGTCTTTGGATAAGAGCCACAGGACTCATAGGAGGACCATGACACTGTGATACACTACCCACCCTCAGTTCACTTCTGCTGAGTCACCAACATTTGCTTATTCTCAGTTTGAAACCCTTCTTGCCTCAACAATCATTCACAAAGGGGAGACTGCCACTTTTGAAGGGAAAACTCCATTACCCGGCTGCATACACAAGATGGAGGCTTGAAGACAAAAATTTACAGCCATCGCCTGATGAATTTATGTTTCTACCTCAGGAAAACTTACCTGATCCGAAAAAACACTAAAAAGCTAATGTGATGTGCTGCTTAGATGTTTGTAAGTTCTAAATGCTGCCAACAGTTAAGATAACAATAAAATCACCGGAGATGTTGAAACTCTCCCATTATCTCTTGTCTCAGCATGGGTTTCTACTTGCTTTTCCCAATTCTCACTGCCAACAACAACAACAACATCAACAAAATGCACTCTCCAGAAACTCCCAGCCTTAACTTATTTAAATTCAGCTCATAAAGGAGAAAACAGTCTAGCTTTAACGCACTTCACCCAAGCTCAGTAAGGATTTCCATCGCAAAGGATAAACTGTTTCGCTAGTTTCACACCTCACCCCTCCCACGAGTTAGTCTTTTAGAAATGATCAGCAGTCAGAACAACACTTGTGTTTCTTTTCGGGATTTTTCCTGTATCACGATATCTTTTTCTGTTGTAAAATCATCCCATACGTGAATCTTTTTATTGGAATTTTTTAAACTCAACACTCTCTTTTCATATTTCTGTCACAGAATAGTCACAACAACTACTAACCATTTTGTACGGGGTGGTGATTTGGTATGCGTTTAATCTTTACAACGCAGTAGTGGAAATGAGCATAATTACTTCCTTCAGAGCCAACATGAAGACACTAACCATCAAACAGCTGTGCACGGGAAATTCAGAATTCCAACCACGTCTGCCTCCTCCAGACACCTCTTCTCAAATCACTGCACTACACTTCCGTTCAAATATTTCCCAATATAAAAATAGTAGGCTGTGTATCGTAGTAACATTTCATCACAGGAATCTCTTCTTCATTTACAATAATGAAGCTCTTTTTGGTTCAAAAATAATAATAACCAGCCAAACAACACCAGAAAAATCATGATTTCAAGGCTGTAACTTGCGTACTTACTTGTAACTCTCCACTTGCCGGCAGGACGACACCGTGATGAAGGAATCCGTGCGGGAGCTGTAGGCAAGAGGGCCAGGGAGAAGGGAACCGGGGAGAAACCTCCCGAAAGCATAGCTTTCCTGCTCAAACACCATCAGCATTCCATCCATAGACTGGATACAAATTAAATCTCGACCTTTGGGATAACAAAAGGAAATGAGACAACCTATTCTTCAATAAATGAAATGTTTTAATTTGTCAACATCTGCAACAAATAGGTCATAGCTAATTTTTCCCCCACTAAAAATGCAACTATTTATATTTTCAATTACAAAACAATGAAGCTTTGAAGCTCTCAAATTACTGATACTAGTATACGTTCATTTTCCATTTTTAAAATGATTCAAAGGTAGGTGTTGTAGCGCAGCTGGATCAGCCTCCGTCTGGGGACACCTACACCCTGTATCGTCACAGGGCCTGATTTGAGTGTCAGCTCTTCTACTTCTGACACATCTTCCTGCTCAGGAGCGCCCTCGGTCGCATAAGGCACAAGGACTTGGGTCTGTCATCCACGGAAAGACCTGAGTTGAGTTTCTGCCTCCCAAATGAACTCTAGTAGTTGAGAATCTTTGGGGAATAAATGATCGAATAGAAGATCTCTCTCTCCTACTCTTCCTTTTCTCTCTCCTTCTCTCTTTCTTTCTCACTTGCCTCAAATAAAATAAGTAAAAGTGATCTTAAAAAAGAAAACATATATGGAGCCGGCACAGCGGTATAGCAGCTAAAGTCTTCGCCTTCCACGCACTGGGAACCCATATGGGCGCCGGTTCTAATCCTAGCAGACCTGCTTCCCATCCAGCTCCCTGCTTGTGGCCTGGGAAAGCAGTAGAGGACAGCCCAAAGCCTTGGAACCCTGCACCCGCATGGGAGACCCAGAAGAGCTCCTGGCTCCTGGCTTCGGATCAGCTCAGTTCTAGCCATTGCAGCCACTTGGGAAGTGAATCATTGGACAGAAGACCTTCCTCTCCATCTTTCCTCCTCTCTGTGTATCTGACTTTGCAATAAAAATAAATAATAAAGAAATATTTTTAAAAGGATTTACTTACTTATTTAAAAAGCAGAATTATAAAGAAAGGGAGATGCAGAGAGAGATCATCAATCTATTGTTTCACTCTCCAAATGGACCCAAAGGCCAGGGCTGGGCCAGGCTAAAACCAGGAGCCAGAAACTTCATGCACTTGGGAAGTAAATCAGTGGATGGAAGATCTTCCTCTCTGTCTCTCCTCCTCTCTGTATTTCTGCCTTCCAATAAAAATAAATACATCTTTAAAAAACATAAAGATACTTTAAAAACTTCAGGAGAAAACAGCATTAAAAGATGCTTATTCTGGTGCAAACAATTTTAAAATTCATGCTTATGATCATGTAAATGCACATTATTTTTTTAAAGCATGGGTTTTATGCCTTTTTGTGCCATAATAAACTAACCTTTGAATTTCACCTTTCCATGAACTTTTTGAAGTACCCATGTAATGCTTAAGGAACTCTAAAAAAAAAAAACTGAGACTTGGGGAATCTACTCTGGTCCTTCTTGACTAAGGCAATATTCTATCAACTTCAAATACTCTGAGAAATGTTCCAAGCTGAATGTCGTCTCAGCAAATGAATGTTTTGGAAACATACATCTGAATTTCCTTAGACAAACAGAGATTGTTCATTTGAAGGCCGTTTGAAAAGAATTCTCTTGTGCTCAAACTCTTTCATAACACACAATAGGTACTGCAGTCACTGTCTCCACTGTGCTACAAGGTGTTTTTACAAAAGACCTGCTGTGAATGTGTGTGCGTGCTGGACACACATACTCACAGGGTGCATCCACAGACTGTTTTCTATGGGATTTGGTCAGTCTCATCCGCCTGTGACCATCAGACACAAATAAGTATTAAAAAATGCTTCTATACAGCTGCAACTGATGCTCCAACTATGATATGTCTTTCTAACAAAAATCATTCAAACTGTTTACAGGTAAAAGTTATATAAAATATCAACATATATTTCAATATATGTATCAATATAATATATAATATCAATTATATTTTAATTATGGTTCTAAGTATTCTAACAATTGTAGTTTTTATAAATGAGTCACTAATAGTCCTGAAACTTCAGCCTTCAAATTTGTAAAATGAGAATCTTTGCATGAAAATACCAAACTTATTTTCATCAAAAGTGCCAAGAATTCACATTGACTAAAGAACAACAGTCTTCAATGAATGCTGTTGGAAAAGTTGCATATCCACATGAGAAAAAGAAAGCAAGCAAGAAATCGGATCTTACATCATACACAGAAATCAACTCAAAATGGATTATGTAGTTAAACACAGACCAGAAACTATAAAACTCTTACAAGAAAACATGGGGGGAACATTCATGACATTGTTCTTGGCAATGGTTTTTTTTGGATAGGATACCAAAAGCACAGGAAACAAAAGCAAAAATAGACAAGGGGGACTTTATCAAACTAAAATGAATTTGCACAAAAGGAAACAATCAACAAGGTTAAAACACAATAAGTGGAATTGGGGAAATGTTTGCAAACCACATATCTAATAAGGGATTAATCTTCAGACTATATAAGGAAATCATGTAACTCCACAGCAATAACAACAACAACAACAAAATAATCCAATTTAAAAATGGGCAAAAGATCAAACCAGACATTGCTCCAAAAAAGACATGCAAGTGGCCAACAGAAACACAAAAGGTGTTTAGCAAACGCAGGTCAAAACCAAGGGGGCACATCACCTCACACAAGTTAGGGAGGAAGAAGGAAATTCTGCTGTTTGCAACAACACAGCTAAGCACAGAGGACGTGAGGCTCAGTGCAGCAAGCCAGATGTGGAAAGGCAAATAGTTAAAAATCCCACTTCCAGGTGGGAACTAAGAAAGCCGGAGTAGACATGCGGCTGCTGGGAGTCAGCGGGGGAAAAGATACAGACAAGATGGTCAAAAGACACAGGTTTACACTGCTAAGCTGAGAAAGTTCTAATGTACAGGATGGAGACTACAGCAAACAATGATGCATGATGTATATGGAGTTTTCTGAGCAGCTAGATGTTAAGTGTTCTCAACACAAACAGAAAACAATGTAAGGGGATAAATATATGATACCTGGAATATGTGAACTTACTTGTAATAACCACTTCACATTGCAAACATATATTGAAACATCACACTGCCTACATCTGTATAACAACATAAGAATATATACAATTTACATTTGTCAGTTATACTTCAACAAAGCTAGGGGTAGGAAGAGAATTCTAAAGTTAGAGACAAGATATCCAAGTCCCTAACACTATATGCAACATAAGGCACATCATAAATTACAGCACGAAAATATTTTTTTAAAAAAAAAGATTTATTTATTTTTATTGGAAAGTCAGATTTACACAAAGAAGGAGAGACAGAAAGATCTTCCATCCACTGGTTCACTACTCGAGTGGCCTCAACAGCTGGAGTTGCGCCAATCTTAAGCCAGGAGCCAGGAGTTCTTCCGGGTCTCCCATACAAACACAGGGTCCCAAGGCTTTGGGCCATCCTCTACTGCTTACCCAGGTCACAAGCAGGGAGATGGAAGGGAAGTAGAGCAGCAAAGATACAAACCAGCACCCATATGAGATGCTGGTGCAAGCAAGGAGAGGAATTTAGCCACTAGGCTATCCCTCCAGGCCCAAAATAAGGATTTTTATTACCTGTTTTCTAACCTAGAAAATAGAGAGTAGCACAATTAGAAATGAGGTGAAGAGAAGGTAAAGCTACGAGCAGTCATAGTTAGTGCCATAGTGAAAAGGATGAAAACAGGACATGAATAAAACACATATCAAAGGGCTGTTGTCATTGCATAGCAAGTTAAGCCTCCATCTGCAATGCCAGCATCCCATGTGGACACCAGTTCAAGTCCTGGCTGCTCCACTTCCAGGCAAGTTCCCTGCTGGTGCACCTGGAAAGGCAGTGAGTGAAGGCCCAAGCCCGTGGGCACCTGCACCAATGTGAGAGACCCAAAAGAAGCTCTAGGCTTTGGCCTGTCCCACCTCTGGCCATTGTAGCCATCTGGGGAGTGAGCCAGAGGATGGAAAAAATCTCTCTGTGTCTCTCCTTCCTTCTCTGTAAATCTGCCTTTCAAGCAAGAATCTAAAAATCTTTTTTTTTTTAAGTATCTTTATAAAAACTTATCAAACAATTTTTCAGGAACGTATCAATACATCATCACCAGTTGAGGCTCACATTTTTCCAAAAGACTTCTTGCCCTGTTTGTTCAGCCTCTATCTGTAATCTCAAACAGCCCCATCACTACCCTGGAACATTCCAGGACAAATCATCGTTGGAGATTATCTGTTTTAGTGCTCTTGCTCACCCTAGACTAAACTCAATAGCAGAAACCACGTCTTGCTCATCTTTGTAAATCCAGCAAGTAGAAAGTGCCTGCCACACAAGAGATACGTTCAGAAATGTCTGTGGAGCCAAAGTAAGCTGGGCAAAATAATTTATTCATCTGCAGCTCACATTGGCTGAGGTTTTATTCTATGTGTTTCACACACTGCATTTCAAGTATGTGAAAAACGCTTTATTTATCACCGTCTTGGCCGCCGCCGTTTGGAAAAAATGTAGGGATCCATCCAAAACATTACTCAAAAATAAATAAATAAATCCTTCAAAATTACTGTGCTGGAAAGCACTTGAGAATACATACCAAAGGCTCTCCTTACAGATAATGAGAATAGAAGGAACAATCCGGAAAGGCAGGAAAGTTGTTTAGATAGAATACAGCCAACAAGAAGCCTCTATAAAGGTGATGGGACTGCACCCCTGCTACGACTTTCCACAACACCATGGAGACGAAGGCTCACTATTTCATTTCAATTAATTTTTTTTCTTTCTTTTCTCCCTCTCAACCCAAGGTG
Organism: Ochotona princeps; assembly: GCF_030435755.1. NCBI lineage: Eukaryota > Metazoa > Chordata > Mammalia > Lagomorpha > Ochotonidae > Ochotona > Ochotona princeps. The sequence goes on from NC_080851.1 coordinate 23,187,707, forward strand.
GAACTGCACCTAAGGGGAGCTATAACGGAAGGACAGAGGAAATAAATATGTCCGTAGGTAGAAACAGAGAGAAGTGTATCCCTGTACTTGCAATGCAAGGATGGTCTCACAGTGAAACGACAGATAAGCCCCTACGTTGTTGGGAGACACCTCATGGCAGTCTGGTGGACTGCTGCGGGTACTCGGAAGACACCTATAGAACGACTAGAGAGAACAATGGTGGGGGGAGAAGGGAGGAAGAGGGAAATCCTCAATTCCTATTAAACTATGTCATAAAATAAAGAATACTTAAAAAGTGATGGGATTTCAGGCGGTATTAAAATGACATCATTGTGACCATATTCACACCCCTCACCATTCGTATGATGTTTTAAACGTTTATTCATTCATTCATTCATAGGAACGAGAGAGAGAGAGAGAGAGAGAGAGAATTTTCCATCTGATGATTCACTCCCAAGATCGCTACAAGAGCCACAGTTGAGTCAGGCCAAAGCCAGGAGCCTGGGGCTTCATGTGGGTCTCCCACACAGAGTGCCAAGCGCCCAAGGACCTGGGCCACACTGTGCTGCTCTTCCCAAGGCATGAGGAAGGAGCTGGATCAGGAGTGGAGAAGCCAGGACATGGCCCAGCATCCTTAAGGAATCATATGGATCACATGTCATTAGAGACATTAACCTGTTATTCCACAATGTCAGTCCCCATGCAGGGTCTTGTGTCAGGAGTTGTAAGAAACACACAACAGCAATATTGACTACCAATGTCATTTACTGAGTGCCTGTGATATTAGCATTGTGTTAAACTCATAGTGTATCAGCTGTAATTTTCAGTAACTAAAAAAGTGATCAATAGCTCCCATTTTGTCTTGAGAAAGCAAACTCAAAGAACTAAAATCATTTGAGGAATGCAAATGAATCAGAAGGTGAGATTGAGATGTATCTGGCTCCACTGTATGCACAGAATCGCTGGGCAGCAAAACTTGCATTCATTTCTTAAAATGGCATGTTTGCGTCCAAAAATCTAGATGATGTGAATCAGACTAAACACTAAAGAGAGGCAAAGGGCCTCACTTCAGCAAGCTGCCTTCGAAGAGCCTGCTAACTGAGCCAGTATGCATTCTGGACTGCGAAGGAGCATCTGAGCAAACACTAATCAAAGACAAAAGCAGCCTTTCTGAGAGAGAACCTTCGAGAAAAACACTCGGTTAGGCCTGACCTGGAATGCGATGGATGTTGCTTTACCAACAGGGCACAGACTGGGGAAAACAGAGATTGAAAAGAGAGCAAAAGCTCAATGATGCTTCCTCAAAATTTATGGCTAACCTGTACCCCCAAAAAGCAAACATCTTGAAAGCCGAAATTATTAGGGTTGCTGGAGATGTCATCAGCATTTTACATCTTTCTGTTTATTCCATTATGCTTGAGCATGATGAGAGAGAAATAGCCATCGCCATTTGAAATGTGATTTGCAAGATCTGGGAGCAAAGTGAGAAAAGATCCATCAAGATCATTTTGAAGGGATTCTGGAAATTGCTATTTTTCAATCCTCTTGGGGAAAAAAAAAGAAAAATCGCTTTGATGTCTGCAGGGATGGGAGCTGGAGGCAGCAAAGTTCTGCCATGGTAGCCCTATGAAATGACAATGTCTTTATGGAATGGTGCATCTTACTTCCTGGGGTTAAGTTTCATGTCGTCAAAGTTAGTCCACTGCACATCGAACTCACTGCTAGATGAACTGTGGTCCCTGCTCCATGCTAGCCTACTTGCTAAAACCCTGTGTAGGGGTATGTTTGTGTGTTTTGTATTCCTGTACCCAGAAATTTCTTGGACCACACCGCATGACTCAGAGCACTTTCCATGACTGTTTTGGCAACAAGGGCCCCATGGAGGGTTGGCCAGGATACCCTCGCCCCCGTCTGTGAGCCGTCCTTCTCCGTGTGTGGAATCCGTGTGGCAAACCCCGTGCAGCGGCGGAAAGGAACGGGGACTACCATGACTCAGCATGCTGCCTGGGTTTTTTTTTTCTTCTAATCTCTCTGCTCATATTTCTTTTACACACTGTGTAAAACTACAAGTGAAGAAACGCAAACGTGACCCGTGGCCAAGCCTATATTGCAGTTCAGCGTGCAGCTGTCAAAAGTATTTGGTTTTCCTCCAAGTCGGGGAAGACACATGAAAAACAGCTGTATAGGTAGTGAGAAAGGCAGACAGGAAACACCAAGAGACTGCTACACCAGAACAGAAGGGTGCGGGGTCTGTGCAACTTCCGCTCCTTTTCCGCACACGCACGCACGGAAAGTATTTTTGTTGTTGTTGCTACAGAGAGGCTGAAACGCTCACTCACTAATCTCTACTGCAAACCTAACTCAAAAAACGATACAACATGTTTGCTATGAGCAAAAACATTAGAATCCCCAATGTAGCTGCCCAGCAGACGCTGCCTTAAAAACAAGCAGCAGATGTGTCTCCGGAGCCTGTGCGACGGTGAGTTCGCCACTTCGTATCATTTTTGTACTTTCTCCCCACATGCAAACACCAAGGAAACTATTACTGCTGCCTTGATGTGCTGCTACTGCTTGGCTATGCTTAATAATCGGAAATCAGATTTATGAGAGAACAGCTACTTATTACTCTCTTCACCAAATTCATTTTTGCTTGAGCATTCTAAAAGTAATTAAGGGCCCTCTAATAATGCAATATCCAATTAGATTCTAAGTTTAAAACTCCAGCACAAATAGCTTTAAAACCCTAAATGAGCACAGGAAATTAATAAATAGAATACACGTGTTGAGTTAAGCAGCTAATATTTTAAACAATGAATTAGAGAAAAATCCTCAACTACTATTCAAGTGTTGCCCCAATAAATAACTTCATGAGCCTAATTACTTTTTAAGATGCAAGAAAATAAAAATCAAGCCTGCCTCTGATACGTTACTGTGTCTCATTTTAACAGTGAACGTTAATGGCTTCACAAAGACCACTACTGTGTGGTTCAGCAAGCTATTTATCACAATCCTTTCCCTTAAACTGTGAACAGGCTTAAGAGCACAGAATCAGGAAATTACAGCCATTCACTAAATTTGCTTTACGTGTGACACACTCCATATGAAAGCAATGTTAGAGGCTTGAAAGGGGAACTAAAGTTTGTATTATCACTTGCATTCACAAAATACTGAGTGGATCACTATGTCACATGCAATGATCATGAAAGCTTTGATAACGTTTGCCATAACTCACATTCACTCAACCAATTCTACAAACAGGCACTGAAAAACTAGCATGTGTGGGGGTGGCGGCTCGGGGGTGGGGCGCAGAGCTGCTACCCTCGGTAAATAGGAGAGCTAAACAACTAGCTACACCAACCTAGGAAGACAGACCTAACAGAGAGCTAGGGGAGACTGATTAACAACGTCCTCAAAGATTCAGTACCAGCTTGAGCACAAAGCTAACACTTGGGTCTCTGAGGTCGAAAAAGCGTCCGCCAGAGAGACCAACACGCAGACAACCTCACGCACAGCCACGCCGCGTGCGAGCTGCATCTGGAGGGCATGGGGCAGGGAGGACACTGGCGGAGGAAGGCTCGGCTGGTGAACACAACACACTCTTCAGGGCTGAGCTTCAGGCCAGCGTGCTGCGCCTTGTCGGTCAGCTAGGAGACCCACACTGCACTGCAGTGGTACGAAGAAACCAGTACGTGGTGCTGCTGGAAGGCTAAACTATAACGGAAATGCATGCTAACCACTACCTGGTAAACAAATGGTCCTTAACTGATATTATTAAAGTAGTTGTTTTCCTACACAATAAATGATGTGGAAAAACTTTAAATGGAAGCGGGGGGGTGGGGGGGAGTCCTTCAGAGTCAAAAAGATAATTTTTTTTTTTTTAAATTGGAAAGTCAGATACACATAGAGAAGAAACAGAGTAAAGATCTTCGTCTGCTATTCACTCCCTAAGGGGTAGCAAAGGCTAGCACTGCGCCGATCTGAAGCTAGGAGCCAGCAACTTCTTCCAGGTCTCCCACGCAGGTGCAGGGTCCCAAGGCTTTGGGTCATCCTCAACTGCTTTCCCAGGCCACAAGCAGAGAGCTGGATGGGAAGCGGGGCCGCTGGGATCCCGGCGTGTGCTAGGCAAGGACTTTAGTCACTAGGCTACCATGCAGGGCCCAAAAAGGTAAAATTTAATGTGAGAATGAAAGCACACACACAAAATCAAAAATGCACCTTCCTTGATGAAGTGAAGAGTTTCTAAGACTTGAAGAACCATGGACAGTGTCAGAGAACAGAGATCTGTGTCCACTGCTGGCTCTGCAAACTACTGTTCCACCTGGGGTCGACTCGTGTTCCTCCAAACTTCAATGTCCCTAACAAGGTAACGGAGTGTGCCAGATGGTCCTATCTGCACGTGGGAAATGAGCTCCCTGCCTGTAACCACCCTCACCCCAACACACGCATTCTTGCCCATGTCCCGCCCCCCCCTCCACTCCCTATCATCCCCACCCCCTCATACTAATGGGAGTTTTTTCGCAGGATGACTCTCTGGGCAATGTAAGAAAGACAAGACAGATGATACCATGCAAAATAACTCTCATTTAGCATTCTTCCCTTCTCCCTCATCCAAAAGAAAAATTCTTACAGGGTGAGCATAATGCTAGGGTATAATTCAAGGAAAAAACAACTCATTTCAAAGTGAGATAAATTTCTGCAGGTAAGAGATCCAGAGAACATCCTCCCAGGTTTTAAAAATGCCTCTTCCTTGTGCACAATTAGTTCTCACTGGCAATAATAGCAGTCTCATAAAATTAATAATACCAAAAGCTAAACATTTGTTGTTCACATATTATTCTTTCTTCCTCCAAAAATCATTAACTTGTCAGAGAAAGAAACGAAAAAAAAAAAATCTACAGTTGACATTAAACTAACTGTGATCAGTTAAGATTCGTGATAAAAACAACTAGCTGGGAAATTCTTGGCTAAAGTTAGGATCTAAACTCACAGAACTGTAAAAGCTAAGTACAAATGAACTACGGATAATGACAACACTAACTTTCAACTTCCTGAATGAACTGTTCCTGTCACGAGGCTCAATGTGCTACTTAATGATTGTTTGATCTCTTACATTTCCTTGGTTTCTTCTCAAGAAAGCAGTCAAAATTCCATATTCTTAATCAAAGACCAACGAACCAAATTAGTCATCCTAACAGGCGGATGTGATATCAAGCTCCACCACAGGTTCAAAGGTACCCTAGTGCATCCGGCGTTAAAGGCGGATTCATGGAGCGGCTATCCAAAGAACTCCTCTGTGTGTCTTCTAAATGAACTCTGGATATGCCCTCCACATCCACTTCTAGGAGCCAAATACTCCACGTAAAATAGCCGTCCCAGCCCTAAATTCCATATGCCTTATTAGTCCAGTTCAGTTCATTTCAGTTGTCCTCCTCCCATCACAACGTTACCAAATCATCCTGCACATCTCCAACAGCCGCGAGTCAACAGCACCTCCGCTTTCTGAGAGCCACTCCAACTGCTTCAGACATAAATAACCCACTCCCCTCGTCTTTTTTTTAATTTTTGTTTAATGATTTTATTTTTATTGGAAAGGTGGATATACAGAGAGAAGGAGAGACAGAAAGAAAGATCTTCCATCCACTGGTTTACTACCCAAGTGGCCACAATGGCCAGAGTTGAGTCAATCTGAAGCCAGGAGCCAGGAGCTTCTTCCAGGTCTCCCACACGTGTACAGGGTCCCATGTCTTTGAGCTGTCTTCGACTGCTTTCCTAAGCCACCAGCAGGGAGCTGGATGGTAGGCGGAGCAGCTGGGACGCAAACCGGTTCCCATGTGGGATCCTGGCACATGCAAGGCAAGGATTGAACCACTAGGCTATCGTGACAGGCTCTCCCTCTAGTTTTTCACAGTGTGTTCCACATCACTCCTTTACAGTACTGACAATAACTTTCCCGGGGATGCAGTTAAGGGTGATGCATCTTTCTGCCCCACTCCCTTCCAGAAATGAAGTATAAAATTCTTGGCGATGGCCCAAGCAAACAGTAAGGGCCATGCGGTGTCACCAAGCCCCCACAGCTATGCTCCCCAGCGGGTAAGGCCGCCACTGCTGTGCACAGAACTAGGCGCAGGCTGGAGGGAGGCCACTGAGGGCTCCTTGGGCAGTATAAAACGGTTGCTAGGGGCTACCACAGAACAAAGCACTGCACACACATGCCCGTAAGACAGCAGGGACAGATGATGGAGCAGATAAAGAGGCCGGAGAGTCTCCCCGGGCTGGGCCAGGCCACTACACTTGCCAGCACATAGGATAGCTAGGCCTACGGGAGACCTGGGTGAGGGTCCTTGGAGGATCTCCCAGAACCTGCTGGTACACATGGGGTTAAGGCACAGGGGCAGGCCGGGCCAGGACGCACACTGGCACACACAAATGCCTTGTCAGGGGCCCAACTGGGTCAGATTCTGGAGGGTCACTGTCCGGGATAAGGTGCCCGGCAGGGACCACAAGCGCAGGGACTGGGGGCGCCCGCCAGGGCCTTGGGATACAAGTGAAAGCCAGCTCTCATGCGCACCCGTGTGGTTAAAAGAATAGTATAAGTAGAGAAAAAAAGATGAAGTGTGTGCCTCAGAAATAGAACGCTTAATACTGCGAAACACAGGAAATAAAGGAGGGATATCAACAAATAAAAACAACCAATAGGGACCGATGTGATGGCCCAACTGGCTAATCCTGTATGTTCATATTGTGGCTGCTCCACAACTCATCCAGCTCCCGGTATACGGCCTGGGAAATCAGCAGAGGACAGCCCAAAGCCTTTGGACCCTGCACTGTGTGGGAGAGCCAGAAGAGGCTCCTGGCTTCAGATCAGCTCAGCTCCAACCATTGCAGCCATTTGGGGAGTGAACTGGCAGATGGAAGATCTTTCTCTGTCTCTGCTTCTCTCTGTACAAATCTACCTTTCCAATACAGCTAAATAACTCCTTCTTTAAAAAGAAGGAAAATAATAAATTATGTGACTCCAAAATGGATATAAAGAAACAGAAAGATTCTTACATTTCATGGATATTTCCTGAAACTCTGACTTCAAAAACATTCTCTGATTAAACCTTAAGACTTTAGCAATAAACAGCCTGGGTACCAAATTTTTTTTTCTGGGTGATACTAAATAGTTCATTCTTATCAGTAAGCAAAGTACCCCCCTCCAAAAAAACCGGCATTATAATTAATTGATGCCCTCAAGGTATTCCCTGGTCCCAGGGCAGGACGGTATATCATTAAAAAAAAAAAAAAAAAATGAAGAAATTGAGCTAAAATGGGTAAAGTATCAAATGTACACCAAGTATGAATAAGAGCAAAGAACAGTGGTTTTGAACCCAAAATGCAAGTCAACATTTTAAATCCTGGCTCTGATCCATCCTGCAAGCAGGGCCTTTGTTGAATTACGCACTGTGTGTCTTCAAATGCAGAGCAAACATTATTACAACTTCTAAACTGCTCAAATTTGTTGTGAAGACTAAAGGGAGGGAACGGGCGTGAACTGCTCAGCGTGGTTTCTGGAAAGTGGCAGGAGCGTGCAGCACTCCGATGCCAAGGCTGGCACGCTTAGCACCTCTACTGAGTCGGTATCTGGGATACCAGATCGATCGGCCATGAAGTCCCAGTACTTAGGGAACAGCGTTTAAAACAGATTTCAGAAAAAGCACAAAAAGTCAGACCGGGAAGCTAGAAGTGATTTAGCTCATACATTTCCATCTTCATTTGCTAAAGAAGTCATTGCCAGGCTCTTGGATTTCATAAATCTGTAAAATTCAAAAAAACTACTGAGAAACATAACACTGCGCATCCCATGCACTGCGCCACCAGATGAAACACAAAAACAGCGCAAAGACAATATAATACAAACATACAGGAAACACAAATGTCAGCACCAAGGTCTACCTTTCAAATGATAAAAAAAACAAAGGTTATGAAAAACTCACTATAGTAGCTACCTGTTTCCATTCAAATAGGACACGGCATGAAAGAACCACTTTGATAGCCCGACTTTACCCAAGTTTAAAGTATTCCTCTCTACTCCAGCACTTCAGAACCATACTACATGAAAAGAATTCAAAAAATAGGCTTTAAAGGGCGTGTTTCCAGGAACAAGGACGGACTGGCTCCAAAGCCTCCTCAGCCTCTGAGAAAACAAGCATGTTTTCCATCAACACAATGACCCTTTACAACCCCCTGGAATCAAAAGTGAGGCAATGGCGCCCTCTGCTGGCAGATAGTGAGGACTACATAGCCTAGCCTGCAAAAGGCAATACTTGGGAAAGCCCGTATATTGCAAGAGCTTTCAAATAACAAAAGCTAACTTTGTTTTACAACTCAAAACACTGGAATACAGTAGCATGAGACCTGAAAATGGAAAACATTCTATATGCCAATAAATCATTATTAACCAGCTCTCCAGTGCCTTGGTTTCTGCTCTGTGCTAAAGGCTCACTGAGATTCAGCGACAAGCTTGCAGGAGAGCTGACATGGTTTAACATGCTGTGTTAAACTGTGAAAGCAAACTGTGAACTCACTGACAACCTTGTCTCACAGAAGTCCAGGGAAAGCAACAGAACCAAATTAAAGATCCAAACTGAACAATAATGCTGCTTAAAAGTACTGGTCCATTTGGTACCAGCACATCGAACACCAACAACTGTTTTATAAAGTGTGAAGGTCAAGAACTGTTGTCCTCATTTGACTATGAAGAGAACTAAGGTTCAGGAAGCTCAGCGAGGTCTCAGAGAACACAAAGGTGAAAAACAGAGGGACCAGAACTCCACACTGTTCTTCCACCTTATGCCTGGGACTGGATAACATCACAGAATTTCCACATCCTTCTCTGATTCAAAATCTAATGCGGGCTTAACAACACAGTTGAACTTCGTATGCTTCTAAGTCACATCAGATTTAAATATAAAAACGTTACATATTTCCTTTCGACACACAAAACTTGATGGTTTCTTGCTGAATTCTGTTACAAAGATTCGTAAAAAACAAATTACAATATAAGTAGAGGAAGTCACTAACAAAAGCTGGACTTGTCTCACTTAAATTACTAGATATTTGCTAAAAGTACATTTTTTTGCATCTTTTTTTAAAGATTTATTTATTTTTATTGCAAAATCAGATATACAGAGAGGAGGAGAGAGAGACAGGAAGATCTTCCATCCGATGATTCACTCCCCAAGTGACCGCCAATGGCCAGAGCTTCTTCTGGGTCTCCCACGCGGGTGGCAGGGTCCCAAGGCTTTGGTCCTCAACTGCTTTCCCAGGCCACAGGCAGGGAGCTGGATGGAAATTGGGGCCGCTGGGATTAGAACCAGCGACCACATGGGATCCCAGCATGTTCAAGGTGAGGACTTCAGCCACTAGGCCACTGTGCAGGACCCTAAAAGTACATTTTTATTCAAGCATATCAATGGGCTGCAAAGAAAAAAAAAAGTAAAAAAAAAAATGGGAACCCCACAAAGGCAAAATGACTCAAGGAAGCACTTTCCTAGATAACATCAAGTTGCAGCTTTCTTGGCCTCAAACGACACACATACAGTGAAGGGAAGAAACCCAGGGCCACCCTGAGGAAGGATCCAGCAGGTCCTCACACTGTCTCCACCTCCCCAGGATAAGACCAAGACCACAAAGCAGAACTCAGAAATAAAGTTCCCAATCAAGACCAACAGAAAGCAACAAAAAAGTACCTATCTCAAAACTTGGAACCAAATGAAGGGGAAAAAAATCTCTCCTAAAAATTCACAACCACCTCCCAAGCTGATCTTAATGTAGGTCTGCACACCAAATTCACTCCCCGGGACATCGCAAGAAACCTCGCATTTGAGGACTGACCCGCAGAATGGGAGCCTGCTTGCTTTCTCTTTCTCTCTCTCTCTCTCTCTCTCCCTCCCTGCTCATTTTCTCCACAGATTTCTGTCACTTCACTAAAATAATAAATAAAAAATTTTACAAAGAAAATTGAAAAACACCAAAAACAGAGGCTCTCTTAAAGGTAAATAGAATAGATTATCTCACAGAATAAATAACATTTAGACTGAAAGCTGATGTCTATCGATGGAAACTATAATAAAGTAACTAGAGTGGAATATTATATTTTATGTACTAGGAAAATTAGCTATCAACAAAGAATTGCATATCGTTCCTTCTTCTCACCCTCTCCCTCTGAAAACAAAAACAAAACCCACCATAATGTAATAAAACAGATTCCAGTCATAATATTCACCGAGATAGTTAGGTTCCTTACACAGTAATTCTAGCCCACCTTTAAGATCTGAAGTTGGGACCAGAGCAGATACAGCTGCCGCCCGCAGTGCACATGCCATATACAGTTCCAGCCACTCCACCTCCAATCCAGCTCCCTGCAAACGCACGTGGGAAAGTACAGAGCATGGCCCACGTTCTTGGGCCCCACACTCACATGTGAGACCCAAAAGTTCCTGGCTTCTGGCTTCAAATGAGCTCAGCTTTGGCCGTTCCAGCCATTTGGGGAATGAACCAGCAGATCGAAGATGTGTGTGTGTGTGTGTGTACTTTGTAAATAAATCTTATATATAGATATATATCTAAATATATAATATATATTAAATGTATGTATAATATCTATACATAGATAGAGCTTAACTTCTTTAGGAAGGTGACATTCAATGTGGGCACAGTAAGCACGACGCCTCTGTTGTCTCAGAAGAGGCCATGTGTTACACTGGCTGCTGCTCCTCCCTGTGAGTAGGCTGTGTACCTCTGGCTCGTCATTGTATCCACAGAGTCTGTCAGGTGAAGACAGGAAGGGGGGACAGAGGGAGGAAGGTGAAGAGGGTGGCAGGGCGGGCGGAATGGACAGGAAGGATCTAACATGTGAGAAAAGAACAGTGACAGGTAAAAAGTGAAATTTTTAATGAAAAACATAAAAGAACACCTACATAAACAGTAAGATAGATTGTGTTCCTAGATAGGAAAAATGGGTGCTATAAACATGTCAGTTACATGTTATAATAATTTGTAGATTCAATGCAGTGCCAAAAAATCTAACTTTTTTTTCATGGAACTGGTTTTTAAAGCTAAGGGGAAAATGAAAAAGAGAAATAATAACCAAGACATTTTTTTTAAAATGAAAAAAATGATTAGTCTTCCCATATAGAAAAACATTGCATATTAATGTTTTAAATATGATAGTGGCATTCATATAGACACACTGTAGAGTAATAAATTAAGCGAAATGAATGGAGTATAAGAGTAAATTAATTACTATAGAGATTTACCATGAGAAAGTATATTCGGAAATAGTGTTTGGATACCTAGGCATCCATTTTGAAAAAATGACATTAAAGTCTTATAACATACCCAAATAAATTTCAGAAAACATAGGAACATACTTTAAGAACATCAGCATATATCAGGCCTTAGAATGCTTACAAGAAGCAGCACAAGGGCTTGGGAGGTCTACGTGTTCCATCAGAGTGCGTGGGGACAAACCAGTGCCAGCTTCACTCCTAGTTCCAGCCTCTTGCTAACGCTCCCCATGGGAGGTGGCAGTTGGAGGCTAAAGCTCTGGGGCCCTTGGCACCCAAACAGGAGGCCTGGGCTGAGCTCCCGACTCCTGGGCAAACGGGCTGCTGTGGGCATTTGGGGAGTAAACCTCTACAGGGAATATCTTAAGTCTCTCTCTCTCATTCTCTCTCTCTCTCTCCACCCTCCCAACTCTATGTCTCTCTCTTTCAAATACAATAGAAATAAATCATAATAAATGTTTTTAAAGAATTATTTATTTAGAAAAGATTAAAATATTTAAAATCATTTTAAGCAACCGTTGCGACTAACCAATCGAGCGATCTTAACGGTCAAATGATAATCCGCTGCCCCGCCTGTGTGTCAATGTGCACACTAATGAATCCTGCCAATTTGCAATTTTCTCAGGCCTAAAATGAAAATGACTTATTTAACAGAGTTGAGTTAACTACGTGGCCAGCACTGTGATGAAACAAATAAAATGCTGCTCATGCAAGGCTGACATCCCAATGGGCCCCATTTCGAGCCCTGGCTGCTCCACTTCCAAGCCAACACCCTGGTAATGTTCCTGGAAAAGCAGTGCAAAACTTCCCAAGTCCCCTGCTCCCTGTATTCATGGTAACAGGTCCAGGAGAAGCTCCTGGCTCCTGGCTCTGGCCTGGCACAAGCCCAATTTTTATAGCCCTCTGGGGAGTGAACCAGTAGATGGAAGTTCTCTCTCTCTCTCTCTCTCTGTTTCACTATTTCAAATAAACAAAATAAATATTTTTTGAATGAGTAAACAATTCAATCTCTAGCACTTAGCAAATGACCAATGAATATTATTACAAATTATGAAAACATTAAAAATGTCACTTTAGTGCACTGAATGTAGTTTGATCTTTTTTAAAAAAAATTTCCTTAATTTAAGATGCAAAAAACAGAGCCAACTCACTGTCCCAAGTGTCCCCAACTGTAGGGCTAGGTTGGATCAAAGCCAGGAGCCAGAAACTCAATTTCAGCCACATGGTGGCAGGAACTCCATCCCTGGAGTCACCAACGCTGCGTGAGGACCCACTCCAGCACATCAACCTCAGGCACTCCAATGTGGGCATGGGGATCTGAACTGGCATCTTAATCGCCAGGCAAACACCCATCCCTGAACAGTTTATTCAGGGATATCACCTGCTGTTGGCATAGATATTAAACACAGCTGCTGAAAGCGTAAGTAGTACCCATTTTTCTAACATAATACAATTTTAAATGTGTACTAAAAAATTTTTTGGCCCAATTATCTGTCCCATCTTGGGATCTGATCCTCAACAAAAATCAATGATGAACACTCACAGAGATTCAAATGTTGGTGAGTTCTGACATTCCTGTGTGAAAAAGCAGGATATTAGAAACAATTCCTTCAAACACAGGTAAACCATAGAATTCCTTACTATCATCTAGAAAATTACTGCAGGACTGATTAAGGAAATTTTTCATGATATTGTAAGGTGAGAAAAAAGACCTTAAAAGAGTAAATACAACATGAATTCGGGTTTATTGCATATAAATAAAATGCTTATGATCGGTCAGCTCTCAGGGGCAAAAACAAAGAATTATTTTCTTTCCTAACACCAATATCACCCTAAGTTTTCTACAGTCAGAATTTTACATAAATTCATAAAAATGAAATATTGGAAGGTGGGAGTAGAAGACAAGGATACATCAAACCCCACCACCACCACCATTCCCAAAGTCTAGGTTCCATCAGTGCCTGGCTCTGCCACACGGCATGATGATCGGAGTTTATACAAACATTAAAAAGAAATCATATACACGAACATGGAAGTTGGACCTTGGCAAGAGGGCAGACGACGTCAGAAGATTCTTGGTAAAGATGGTGAGCTGAATATTAGCTGATTTATATCTCTCATTCCAGATGCAATTATCTAGTAAGCAGTCAAATCAAAAAGGCTATTCTTATTTCATTATACACCCGCTAATATGAAATATTTCCCTATTTTTGAAGATGAGGGCAAGGGTGACAGAAAAGGGAACCCAATGAGTATGCATGCGTTTCCCTCATCAGAAAGCAGCTGACGGAAGCCCAGACAGGCTTCACAGATAAAAATTTCTAAAAAGCATGAAACGCTGAGAAACCTTCCTAGAAAGAATGGATAGGAGGAGTTTTATCAATCTATTCTCATGGAGAGAAAATAAAAGTCTTTCACTCCTCAAACTGGCTATAGAGAGGTGAATTAGATTGGCTGCTACAGAATGTACTAGACAAATGTGGTAATTTCGAAGTCAGGAACCTCCTACACTCAAGTTATTTAGTGAAAAATAAAATTAAAAGTTTAGGGGCCGGTGTTGTGGCACTGCAAATTAAGCTGCCACCTGGGATACCAGTATCCCATACGGGCACCAGTGCAAACCCTGGTTGAACAGTTCTGAACCTGCTCCCTGCTAAGGTGTCAGGAAAGACAGGAGAAAACTGCCCACGTATTGGGTCCCTGTCACCCACATGGGGGTCCCACCCCGGTGAAGTTACTGGCTCTTGGCTTCGACTTGGCCCAGCTTCAGTCATGCAACCATTGGAGAGTGAAACAGAGGATGGAAGATCTCTCTCTTCATCTCTCTGTAACTATGTCTTTCAAATAAATGAATAAATATTGAGAAGGAGGAGGAAGAGGAGGAAGAAGAAGAAAAAGCAGAAAAACAAAGTTGTTCATTATGTTGCAAAAAAAAAATTGAAATGCATCTTAGAAGGAACTTTAGAAAGTTCATGGAAAACATACGTTACAGAAAAACTTCCTGAATTACTAAACTTTTGGTACCAAAATTAACTTTTCAATTCCATTTTCCATGAACTTTTTGAAGTATCCACGTATGGTTTTAAAAATACAATGAAAGAGACATATATTCCTGGTGAAAGTCAGGAGGGGCTCTCCTGCCGGTGCTGCCACAACCTTGGCTGCTTTGTATCCGTCATCGTCAGTCATACATACAAGGTACAATCAGTTTCGTTCACGGACCAAAAAAAGCAGTTAGCAAAATCCAGAACTTAGTTTAACATCCTCCCAACAGAAGCTGCTACACTTAATGCACCTCTATAAAATTCATAAACATCATAACGGAAAAAGAAAGCCACGAAACTATTAAAATGACTACTTCTAAAAGCACAAAACGGGCAGCCAACAGCTAGCTTTTAAATCCTAAGGCCCAAATGCACTAAACTTTCATAAGCAAGAACTCCACCCACAACTTCAAAATTCTCACTGCTTAAATGTAATAATGAGCTCCCTAGTGAAACTTTGGGTTCTGGTTTTAATTACAAGTAACTGTGCTAAGATCGCCAGCTCCTATGGAAGAGAAAGGCAGCTATTTCACAGCCTGGCTCAGGTGGGCCACCAGAAGACCACGGATCCAAGCTTTGTCTTACAGAAAGAAAAGGGAAAGGAAAACAGAATATTATGTATCCTCACCTAGAAAGTGAAGCGAGGCCAATGAAAATGAATCAATTTTATCAAATGTAGAATTTTCATCCCCGAACAACATAGAAACATGCACATTTAGGGGTACTTATTCTAACCTAGCAAAATCCCTCACTCAATGGCATATTCACATCTGAAAGTCAGTAAGCATTTCCTCTAATTAAATGTAAAAGTGTATTTGTCGCACATTAAATCCCAAACCAAACAGCAGCAGCAGTGCCAAAATAGAGGATGATTATATTATAAAACATTACTATTATTATCATTCATTTAAACAAATCCATCTTCTACCCACCAAGAAGGAAGGCAGGCAGGAAAGGAAGAACACTGAAGAAAGGAAGGAGGGAGGGAGGGGGAGAGGGAGGGAGGGGGAGAGGGAGGGAGGGGGAGGCAGGGGGAGGAGGGAGGAGGGGTAGGGAGGGAGGAGGGAGGGAGGGAGGAGGGACAGGGGAGGGAAGGAGGAAAGGGAGAGAGGAAGAAGGGAGGAGGGGGGAGGGAGGCAGGAAGGGAGAGAGGGAGAGAGGGGGGAGGGAGAGAGGAGGGAGGGAGGGAGAGAGCGAGAGAGGGAGGGAGAGAGCGAGAGAGGGAGGGAGGGAGGGGGGAGGGAGAGAGGCAGGCAAGGTGAAGGGAATTCTAGCAAATTATTGGAGTGAACAGTCCACAATATACAGACATGAAATCATTAAGTTAGACATCTGAAATACATATAATTTTTTACACATACAAATTTAAATGGTCAATTTTACCTCAACAAAGCTAGAGGGGGAAGGGCAAGTAGAGCATGAACTGGAAACATGTAAAGGCACCAGATAGAGTCCCAGACATGTAATTTGTCAAAAAGGGAAAAAAAAATGACTTTCTTATCTTTGGAAAGAAATAGCAATGTTAGAGTTAACAATAGCGCAAGTGACGATAAAGTGGGTAAAGTCATTGCCTGTGAAGCCCACATGCCATAACGGGCACAGACAGCAGATTACAGCCCACCCCGAAAGGCTGGGCACCTGCCACCCACATGGGAGACACAAATACAGCTCCTGGCTCCCGGCTTCAGCTGGGCCGAAACATCTGATGGAAAATCAATCAATCTCTCTCTCTCTCTCTCCCTCCCTCCCTCCCTCCCTTCCTCCCTCCCTCCCTTGGCATTCTGTCTTTCAAATGAAGGAAATCTTTTTTTAATATTAGCCCCCAGCCACATGGGCATCCCATTTGAGCATGAGTTACAATCCTGGCTGCTCCATTTCTGATGCAGCTCCCTACAAATGTGCCTGGAAAGCAGCAGAGGCTGGCCCATGTGCTTGGGCCCCTGTCACTCATATAGGAGACCCTGAGGAAGCTTTCCTGGCTTCCGCCTGGCCCAGTACTGGCCACTGTGATCATTTGGAAAGGGAACCAGCAGATGGGAGATCTCTCTCTCAATCTCTCCCTCTCTCTTTCTTTCCCTCTCTGTAAACTCTGCCTTTGAAACAAATAAAATAAACCTTTACTTTAAAAAAAAAAAAAGACATTTATAACAAGAAAAAGATATAACTGCAACTGCCTTTTTTTCCTTCTTATATCAAATACAATCTCACTCTAAGATACTCAGCAGTCTTAACTGACATCACATTGGGGGATGTCAGATACTTAACACCAGTAGCTTTCATGAGAAAAGGAAAAAGATGTTAGGTGTAACGCAGCATAAATCAATGGGTAAAAGATGGTACTTCTTTTTTCTTCAAGAAAATCAATATCCTTTAATAAATATTGAAAGCAAAACAAATCACAAATTAGTAACTAATGACAGCAAAAAGTTAATGAAAACTTAACAATGAAAAGGTTCCCTCTCTGAAGTAAAATAAGAATCAAAACAGATTATTTGTAATTCATGCAAATGGATCTATAGCTTAGCAATATTATACTGACTACTTGCGATCAGTCAAATGTGCATTGGCATGTTCTAAAAGAAATAAAAATGCAGTCACGTTTTCATGTAATCAACGACCACCACAACCACTGGTGTCCAGCCTCCCACCCAACCTGCACGACAACCTCGGTTTTCCAGAAAAGACTTACTGCCCAATGTCCTTTATTTCTCCAATACACATGGTACGCATCATTCCAGGAAATGTTTAATTGCTAAACCCTGCTAAAAGTTTAAATCAAGGGACAGGGCCCGGCACCGTGGCCTAGCAGCTAAAGTCCTCGCCTTGAAAGCCCCGGGATCCCATATGGGCGCCGTTCTAATCCCGGCAGCTCCACTTCCCATCCAGCTCCCTGCTTGTGGCCTGGGAAAGCAGTCGAGGACGGCCCAATGCATTGGGACACTGCACCCGCGTGGGAGACCCGGAAGAGTTTCCTGGTTCCCGGCTTCGGATTGGCGCGCATCAGCCTGTTGCGGCTCACTTGGGGAGTGAATCATCGGATGGAGGATCTTCCTCTCTGTCTCTCCTCCTCTCTGTATATCTGGCTTTCCAATAATAATAAAATCTTTCAAAAAAAAATAAACCAAGGGACAAATGCCTCTCTTTACCAAATTCAATAATTATAATAGAATTATGGGTTAAGATAGGAAGCCCTTGAAAGCGTTTTCTAAAGAGAAGAACTGGTTGAGAGTTACAACTTTCCTTATGTTTGCCTGCTCGAAAACACATATTTTTTCAATTATACCACAAAGACTGTGGCTTCTGTTCAAGCCTAGACTTTATTGTTTATAAAATTAGAAACAGATACACAGACTTACATACACACACACACTCACACACACATACATAAACATACACTCAGGCTATATATCATATAGGAACAGCTGAAAGATTTAATGTGTTATATGAGAAATTACACACAAGAGGAAATTAATGATAATCTCTCAAATGGATAATTAGTTCACAAGTAAGCCTTTCTCCCACCACGATATCCCAGTACCTGCTATCACATTTATGCAATTCAGACAAAATTAAGGGAAAATACTGATATCTTTAGCCCTTCATTAAAAAAAAGAAGAAGAATCAAGAACCACTTATCCCATTTTAGAATTAAAGGCAATCTTAATTTTGTCATTTGCCATGCTTTTCCAAATTGTATACAACTTACGCAAAAGCATACTACTAAAGCAAGGATGAAAACATTTTAGCACGACACATGAATCAGAAAGACCAGTACCACTGTATAATAATCACATACGCTCAAAAAATGTATAATCATACCAAAAACCTAACCCATGGAGGTAGGATTTCTCATGGTCTGTACAAAAGGAATATCAAATACTTTTAAAAGACTTATTCATTTGTGTCTGAAGAGCTTCTTCCAGGTCTCTCACTTGGGTCCCAAGCACTTTGTGAAATGCAGGCTAGTTACCTTGTCTGCAGTCCAAATCTCCAAAGAACACAGAGTACGGGTCGTTTGTTTCCACCTTCACTGACGTTCATTTATCAAAAACAACCCATAGATTTGCACCCTCTGTTTCCCTTGAAACATTAGCCACTGCCCATTAACCCTTTATTACTAAAGGGAATATGGTGTAGCTTTTAAAATGTTGAGGAATAAGGCCCAGAGTGGTAGCCTGGTGGCTAAAGTCCTCGCCTTCCACACGCCAGATTCCCAAATGGGCGCCAATTCTAATCCTGGCGGCCTTACTTCCCACCAGCTCCCTGCTTGTGGCCTGGGAAAGCAGTCGAGGACGGCCCAAAGCCTTGGGACCCTGCACCCACATGGGAGACCCGGAGGAAGTTCCTGGCTCCTGGCTTCAGATCGGCACAGCTCCAGCTGTAGCAACCACTTGAGGAGTGAATCAGTGGACAGAAGATCTTCCTCTCTGTCTCTCCTCCTCTGTATATCTGACTTTGCAATAAAAATAAAATAAATCTTTAAAAAATGAAATAAATAAAAATTACAAGTATTGGGACTGGTGCTGTGGCATAATAGGCTTAGCCTACACTCAACATATCAGAATCCAATATAGGTGCTGGATTATAAACCAGCTGCTCCACTTCCGATCCAGCTCCCTGCTAACAGCCTGGAAAGGCAGCAGAGAATGGCTCGAGTCCTTGGGCCCAAGCATCCACATGCAAGACCCATAAGGAGCTTCTGTCTTCTGGCCTCAGTTGGCTCAGCTCTGGCCATTGAGGCCATTTCAGGAGTTAACCAGCAAATGCAAGATCTCTCCCTGTCCCCGCTTCTCTCTCTAACTCTTTCTAATGCTGACTGGCAAAGGATTTCTTTATTATTATTATTATTATTATTATTATTATTATTATTATTTTAAAATTTATTTTTATTGGAAAGGCAGACACACAGAGAGGAGGAGAGACAGAGAGGAAGATCTTCCATCTGAAGATTCACTCCACAAGTGACCACAACAGCCAGAGTTGTGCTGATCCAAAGCCGGGAGCCAAGAACCTCCTCGGGGTCTCCCATGTGGGTGCTGCATCCCAAGGCCTAGGGCCATCCTCAACTGCTTTCCCAGGCCACAAGCAAGAAGCTGGATGGGAAGCGGAGCTGCTGGGATTAGAATTGGTGCCCATACGGGATCCCAGCATGTTCAAGGGTGAGGACTTTAGCTGCTAGGCCACCGCACCGGGCCCGGCCATTACGGTTCTTGCTGTTGGATGTTTTAGCCCAGCCAAGGTTTGTTCACACCCAGACACAGTTCACACATGGCTCAGCAGGGGCAGAGACCTAGCCTAGTCCGTCCTGCACCTACCCTGGTCCTCCAGAGCACCAGTTGGTGCTGGAGTCTAGCCCAGTTCAGTGTGCCCAGCCCCAGTCCACACTTGTGCCACCGTGCTGGGCCCTGCAAAGGATTTCACAAAGGGAAGCCCATGACAGATCCTGACCACTCAAAAGGCTCTTGCAGCTATTCCTGAACAGGCACCGCCTCCCAACGCCATGTGTGTTTCATGAGCTCTGGGCCAGCCAGTTAGCTACTACATGCTATAAAAATAATACCCAGAATTTACAGAAATGGCTCTCCAGCAGGGAGCTTAAGCCACTTCTAGATGACAGTTCATTATTGACCAGGACAGCATCAGACAAACACACAGCTAATGCGTGAAGGAAACCAAAGGCCAGGGGAGCACGCTCTTACAGCTGACAAGGTCGGACAAGGTCAGTTCAATTTTTGACCAAAGCTCAGAGTTTTCACCAACCCGGATCATATATCCTCAAAGGACAAAAATACAAAGGTACTTCAAAAAAAAAAACTCACTAGAAATGGAATGTAAAAGCAAGTTTATTCCACAGCCAACAATTTCAATTTTCTGGTAACTCTGTGAAGTACCCTTGTCTGCTTTCTAAGGATTCACTCAGTGAACTGGCCATCAAACTGCCACTGTGATTCGACATTTTTAAAAGGAATAATGTCAAAGTTTTTTTTCTTAAACTATACCAGTGCATCTTTCTGTGTAATATCTATAGTTACTTCTAAATCTTTGTCTTTTTGTAGGGAGGTTGCCTCTTACGGTAACTATTATAAATAGACCAAATTGAAGTTATATACAAAATTTAGTATGTTAGCACTGCAGACTTTCTACAGTTCATCTTGGTTCCTTTGTCAATTTACTTTCAATGTGTAACCAGTGAATAGTGGCTTTCTTATTTTTCACTTTAAAAAAAAAATGCAGTCTTTCAAAAGCTCAGCCAGAAATCTCTATTTCAAAAAGCTTACTGCAGCCAGCTGGCGTTGTTGGTGACATATGTGCAAAGTGAAAGTGTAACCTATAGTCATTTTCTGAAGGTCAGATGGAATCACTTAGCGTTCTCGAGAAGCCTTCCAGTCCACGCCTCAAGAGAAATAAATGTCATTCAGCTAGCAAGTGTTTGAGCATCAGACGAGCTACTGTTGCTGGAATACCAGAGCCACTTCAGCACAACTGGAATCTACAAACAAGCTGAGAATTAAGATTTCCATTCCTCAGCCTTCTGGCTATGATCAAGCATAGTATCTGTTCTTATCAGTTTAATATCTGATATGTCCTCTATCTGAGGACAATATGTTAAATGGAGTTTTAGAGCAGGGAGTTGGAATAGAAGCTCGCTCTGTCCGCTTCGCGCATTGACCTGGTATTGTAGCACCTCCAGGAATGGTTTACCCCCTCGAGGAAACAAAAAAAGAAAATCGAGCTAGAATCTACTTATATTATGGACATGCTATAAAGTAAAAAAAAAAATTATAAGCAATAAGCAGGTAATGTTGTCAAAACTAAAAATATTTAATGTGAATGATTTCCTCTGTTTTCTAGGTTTCTTTAAGCAAACAACACTTCAAAAATGTTAGCAAAAATGCTGAATGAAAAACAAAAAAAATCACACAACTATCTTCAACGTTAAACCTTAGAAATTTCAAATAACCTCTTGGAGACAGGTGCCCAGACACTTTCCCAGGCACATTGGTAGGAAGCTTGACAGGAAGTGAAGCAGCAGAGACTTGAACCAGCACCCATATGGGACGTGTCACAGCAAGTGAATTAACGTGCTGTGTCAAAACTGCAACCTCAATAATTATCATAATTTACACTTTTTTGTCACATAACAAATACTGCTAATATACAGATTTTTTTTCTTTAAAAATAAAATACACTCATGGACTCAGCACAATGGCTCAATGGGTAAATCTTTGCCTTGCAAGCACTGGGAATCCATATGCCAGTTCCTGTCCCAGCTGCCCCGCTTCCCATCCAGCTCCCTGCTTGTGGCCTGGGAGAGCAGCAGAGGATGGCCCAAAGCCTTGGGACCCTGCACCCATGTGGAAGACCCAGAAGAAACTCCTGGCCCCTGGTTTCAGATCAGCTCAGCTCCAGCCATTGCAGCCATCTGAGCGTGAACAAGTAGATGGAAGATCTTTCTTTCAGTCTCTCCTTCTCTTTGTATATCTGCCTTTCAAAAAAAAAATAAAATAAAATAAAACAAATCTTTTAAAAAAAATACATGTATCTATCTACTGCACCCCATAAGGACAAAGCTCTCCCACAAATTGCAGTGACATGAGAGAGCCAAGCTCAGTGAGCTTCTCACTGACTCTAAAACTGATTTTTAATAGGCCTACTGCATAATCGCAATTATACTTCTTGTGTCTTTCCTTTTTTAAAAGATCAGCAAATAGTTTCCACTATTAAATTATTCTCACACAATTAAAATTAAAAAATCATCCATTTTTAACTCAGAGGTTGTTAACTTAAATGACCCCCTACACTTTTGTTGTATGAACAGGAACTCCTTTTCTTTGTACGGACACCAATTTCTTTCCTTAGCAACAGGAAACATGAAGTCCAGCTTGTATTTCTTCATAATGAACTGAGACCTGGGTGTGCAGACTAAAAATCTGGGCATCAAGCACCAGTGAAAACTGTTGCTGCTAACAGGAGAACCATTCTAGTTTAACGGCAGTGTTTAGAAAGCGGTTATTCTTACTAACAGCAGCACTCCAGATGAGAATACATGAGCCAAAAGCACGGTGTGTACATGCTGAACAAGATCACAAAAGGCCCAGTGGCCTAGCGTGAGCAGTATGTGCTGCCTTGTAAGACATGAGAGCTCAAGGGCACTCATCAACATCTTTGATCTTCAGAATGAGTTAACTAGTCACAAGAACTACAGATGGAAACGACGACTATTTTCCTCCTTAAGGCAACACTCAGCACTCATCCATTTTGCTAGTTCCTTACAACATAAAAGTGTGTAAGACAGAAGAACATTTGAGAAAAAAGGAGACAGCACAAATGTAAGAAAAAATATCTCAATCTATATGTTTACTTGTTGAAGCTAGTGATAAAATGACCTAGGACTTCTTGCCCAGCTTTGGCAGAACTATACTGGTTCACCATGCTGGTGCCAACGAATATGAAGGAAAACTGCACTGTGCATTCTCGGAGCAAAGAGGGGAGAGGAACGGTGAGGCAAACTTGGGTTCTTCCTGCCGCTCACTCGAAAGGGTATACCTACATTCATAACATGAATTAAAGAGTATACACCCAAACCGTTAACCAGTATTGAGAAGAAGTCCCCATGGGGCAAGTAGCATCATTTTATGTAATTCCCATGTGAGAATAAAAAATGGGTGCAGAAGTCGCAACAGTGGAGTTATTAGCCAATGTGGCTGGCTCAAACACAGAGGTACAGCTCTGTCAGCATTACTCGAACTGGATAGCCCAGATGTTTAAAAAGAATGTCCTCCTACAAGGCATTCCTAGACAGACACTATGTCAAAGAGAAAACAAAAGGAGAGAAGAACCGAGAAATAGGAAAGTGATGGTGGAATTAGCAAACACACACAATTTGAATTTTGTGTCAAA
Source organism: Ochotona princeps (assembly GCF_030435755.1). Taxonomy (NCBI): domain Eukaryota; kingdom Metazoa; phylum Chordata; class Mammalia; order Lagomorpha; family Ochotonidae; genus Ochotona; species Ochotona princeps. The sequence continues at coordinate 23,210,982 of NC_080851.1, forward strand.
TTATCTGCTATGAAAGCAACTTCATAAACCAAAACAAAACACAAAAAAAATCAAAAGTTTCCAAATGTTTGAATAATTATTTGGAGGAGGAAGTGGTTTATAAAGCTGCTCAATGAAGAGAAATTTTATATTATTTTCGTTATAAATTTATTCTACAATTGGGGCCCACCCACTGTGGCATAGTATGTAAAGCTACCACATGCAGAACTGGCTTCCCATAGCAGTGCCTGATTTGGGCCCCCAGCTGCTCCACTTTCAATCCAGGTCCCTGCTAAGGTAACTGAGAAAATAACAGGGGATGGCCCAGGCCCTGAGGCCCCTATACTCACAACGGAGACAGGAAGAAGGCCTTGGCTCCTGGTTTCAGACCGGCCCTGACCACTGCCACCATTTCAGGAGTGAATTACCGGAGAGAAGATCTCTCTAACTCTCTCACTGTGTCCCTGCGACTCTGCCTTTCAAATCAAGAAATAAATCTTCAAACAAGCTCATCCTGCACAGAACAGTAACTATGTGTCAACTTCACATTTCTATTGCTTTCATGATAGCTAAGAGCTGAAGGTTATTAGAGGTCAAAAAATGCTAAGATTTGTTCCTCTTTTGATTCTTCCAAGCAAAGGCACTATAAATAGAATACAGTATGTATGTATGTATCTATGTATCTATGTATAAGCATGATCTTATTTACATATAATCTAAAAATGCACAATTGGCCAAAGGCCAGGAACACACATTTAACACACATTTGTTCTGAATTCCAAAGAAGTCAGAAACAACTAAAGCTAAAGAAGCTGACAACATTTGTAGAGAAGCATCTTTACTACATAGATGCCACCAGATAGCAACTTAGAAGGAAGCAGGAAACACATGCATCAAGCTCATACTCCCAAAGAAACTTGGCTCCAGGCTTTCCAAGCTAGAAATTAAAGAACTTTCATCATGGATATAGCATCAATGTTGGTTAGGTACCTTTTTAACACAAACACACCTTGTGTCCACTATAAATTAAGTGAACTTCTATGGAACCTAATCACCATCCACAACCATCCACCATTTATCATTATTATTTAATGATAAATGCATCCAGGAACCAGCTGGAACACAACTCCACCACAATGAATGAATCAGGGAATGCTTAAAATCCCAGGCCACTTCCTAAAACACCAATGTCTTTCCCTCTCTCTCTCTTTTTTTAAAGATTTATTTTTATTGGACAGTCAGATATACAGGGAGGAGAAAAGACAGAGAAAAAGCTGTTCTGTTCATTGATTCACTCCCCAAGTGGCCACAACGGCTGGAACTGTGCTGATCTGAAGCCAGGAGCTTCTTCCAGGTCTCCCACATGCAGGCTTTGGGCTGTGCTCCACTGCTTTCCCAGACCACAAGCAGGGAGCTGCATGGGAAGCGGGACTGCCGGGATTAGAACCAGCACCCATATGGGATCCCAGCACATGCGAGACAAGGACTTTAGCCACTAGGCTGCTGCACAGGGCCTTCCCTCTCTCTTCTGATGGACACCCCACCGCTCAGATCCTTCTTGGGAGCTGCTTTCCCCTTCCTTCTTGTCACACTCAATGCTTACTTCACAAATAAAACTTCTCTGTATGCAACCAATTCTGAGGCTTTTATTTTCATACTAAGTTGAGGTAAGGAGCCACCAAGCTTTGCTGGTAATATATAATACTCTATCAACATTTATACATGATCTGAAGGGAAGATCAACACATTTCACCAGATGTCTCCAAAATTTCTCCAGAATACTAGTATTTTTAAAAGCTCAGTGATAAAGTCTTGTGTTCATCAAAACATAGAAAATAATACATCCTGGGCCTGGAGCTATGGCTCAATTGGCTAATCCACTCCTTGCAAACACCAGGATCCCATATGGGTGCCAGCTCATGTTCCAGCTGCTCCACTTCCCATTTGGCTCATCTGTTTGTGGCCTGGGAAAGCAATAGAGGATGGCCCAAAGCCTTGGGACTCTGCACCTGCATGGGAGACCCGGAAGAAGCTCAGAAAGGCCACTCGGGGAGTGAACCAATGCACAGAAGGCCTTTCTATCTCTCCTCTTTGTAAATATGCCTTTTCAATAAAAATGAACAAATGGAAACGGGAGGGAGGGGGAAGGGAGGAGAGGGGAGGGGAGGAAAGGGGAGGGGAGGGAGAAAGACAGAACACATCCCACAACCTCCTAGTGAGCTCCAACAATTTAATAGCCCTAAGAATTAATACGGAGCTTTGGTTAACCCAGGATTTCCCAGCCTATTTGGCCAAGGAAAACCTATTTGCACATTATAAAACTGCCACTTGGCTGTTTACACTTGGGAAACCCCTGCTTTAGAGAAAACAACTGAAATCCAGCTTCTGAAAAACCGCGCCTTCCCAGAGCAACGGATGTGGCCTTGGCTCTGCACAACCGTGCTATTTCTCTCTCCAACAGTGTCCTCTCCTTCCCACTCCATCATTTCATATTTCCCCTCGATCATCTCAGCTTGAACACCCTAAGCCAGTTACAATCCTCTGTCATTTTTCCCCATCAACACTACAGCACTCAAAATGATTTCATGACTCTTATTTTTCAGCAACACCCAAGGTCCCAAAGATTTTGGAGTCAACTTAAGATCAGAGCAAAGCTTGTCATCCGCTAATCCAATGACTTTGTATAGATCACTTAACCTCTAATTTTCTCAGGTGAAAAGTTAGGGTGAAGTATCTCTATGTCTATAAAGCAGCATACTAAATTTCAAAAAGTACCTAGCAAAGTATGTGAACCAGGACACAATAAATGACAGTATTAAGGGGAGGAAAAAGAAGTTTATGAAGCATGTGAGGTCTAATATTTTTATTCCTAAATTCTTGACCCTAACATCATGTATCACCATTTCAATCAAACAAGTTGTTTCTTGGAAGGACAATCTCTGACCAACATTATCAGAAGTTAAACACTCAAATCACAAAAGACTTCAAATAATATTGTTTTGTTATTATAAATCTACATAATACTAAGAAACATGCCCACAGATTACAATATGATACAGCAGGCTAAATTACTACTTGGAATCTCCCCTCAAAAAGCGGAAGGGATAGGGGCAGGAGAAGTTTTCCAGAATAGAAGAATCTATAGGGGGAACAACATACATACTGCCGGTAATACCACTGTCCCCTACTGAAGCACCAGTCGTACCTGCTCCTGCATCATCTCCAGCTCCTTGTTAATGTGCCTGGGAAAGCACAGAAGATGGTCCAATTGGTTAGGACCCTGCCACCCAAGTAAGAGACCCAGATGGAGTTCCTGGCTCCTGGTTTTGGCCTGGCTCAGCGTCAGCCACTGCGGACATTTGGGGAGTCAAAAAATGGAACATCTCCTTCCTCTTCTTCCTCTCCCCTTTTCCTCCCACCATCCTTTACCTGCCTTTCAAATAAACCTAAAAAAACAAAGTTCCCAAATGATGAGTCAATACGAAGCCAGGAGCCAGCAACTTCTTCTGGGTTTCCCACACAGGAGGAAGGTCCCAAGGCTTTGAGCCACCCTCAACTGCTTTCCCAGGCCACAAGCAGGGAGCTGGATGGGAAGCGTGCCTGTCAGGATTACTACCGGCGCCCATTTGGGATCCTGACATGTGCAAGACAGGGAATTTAGCTGCTAGGCTACTGAGCTGGGACCAGAAACTGCAGATTAAGTGAACAAGGAGCATAGATGAGCATGGCAATGGGGCAGGCACCTGAAAACATACAGCAGAAGCAAAACTCTGCATCCTACCAAGTCAACCCAACAACCCCTCCCTACTTGGCTCTAGAACACATACACGTCTGTTCCCCATATATACAACACATGCAGTCCAGACAGGGTGGAGGAAACCTCCAGAAAGGGAAGTACCCCAGTAGAAAAGAGAGAGTTACTGATACTTAAGTCCCTAATAAAACAGCCAGGCAGCATCCTGTCTTAAACTGAAGACCATCAGTCCCCAGGCCCCCAAAGGCACAAGACTTAACCGTTAGTCTTTATTGTATGACTATGAAATATAAATTGATAGCCAATAAAAACACAAAAAGATAGTCAGGATTATTAGCCACTGGGGAAATGAAAACCAAAACCATGAGATGACACCACACCCCACCAGAATAGGTGAAATCAAAACCACCAACAACAGGTGTGGGTGAGGGTGTGTGTTGTGTAGAATCCTCACACATTGCTGCTGTGAATGTAAAACGATACAGCTCGACAGTTCCTCCAAAACATAAACAAAGAGTTACCACATGAGCCAGCTACTCCATTTCTAGGAAAAATGAAAACTTACGTTCACTCAAAAACTTGTAATGAACTGAAATAGTATACTGTACCCCATAAAAATGTGTAGACATTATATGATAACAAAAAGAGATGAAAAAAATAAGAACAGGCAGGCTTTTCCACAAATTCACTTAACAGGTTATCCAAGAAGGCTCACAATAAGAAAAGCCCTAGAAAAACAAATGAACAAAATAAAACTGCCAGAATACAAAGACATCATCAAAAAGTAGAGAATTAGCAGGGTTGCTTTTGTCACAGGGATAAGGAGACCACTTGGGATAGCTATACCCCCACTGCAGTGCCTGGGTTATCCTAGTCCCATTTCCCATGCTGGCTTCCTACTAACGCACAGCAGCACTGGGCAGCAGCAAACAGCTCAAGTACATGGGTCTTTGCCACGCGCATGACAAACCCAGATAGAATTCTTCACTTCTGGTTTTTCACCTTTGCCCAGCCTCAGCTGTTACAGGGATTCAAGGAGATGGAAGGTCTCGCTCGCTCGCTCTCTCTTTCTCCTCTCTGAATGAAGTTTAAAAATGATTATGAAAATAAAGAAAAGTAGGTGTGATGAGTGGAAACTTCCATATCTCCAAGATGACGGGAAGGTCTGCAGGAACTAAAGGGAACGGACAGATAACACAGTACAGTTCAGTCTGAGACGGTCTGAGGTGATATCGAGTAACATGCTTCCAAAGAAAATGGCCACTAGAACCATCTCCCTTTGGCCAAGACAGGAATGTGATTCCCATACTTGGCTGACTGAAAAACACTTACATGATTCAAATAAAATGTGTGTTAACTTTCAGAATCATAAGTCATGAACGCTTTGATTATAATTACAGTCCAGTATGTAAATATCATTAACCTTGACAATGCAAGAGTAAGGGTGCAGTTAACAGAACTTGAAAGACCTAAGGTGGTAAAAAACAATGGCAAAAATGAGATGACTAGTGTTCTCATTTTATAAAATGCAGAATCAAGATGATGAAAATTGATGGAATAATGAATAAAAAATTCAAAGGCCATATGGATGGTATGGATGGTGGCAAACAGTCTAATCCTCCTCCACCTAGATGCTGGCACCCTATATGAATGATGGCTCACATCCACTTTGAATCTAGCTCCTTGCGTATGACCTGGGGGAGCACCAGAAGATGGTCCAAATTCCCTGGGCCCTGCACCAGTGTTTAGACCGGGAAGAAGCTGTGGCTCCCAGCTTCAGACTGGCCAGGTTCTAACAGAAATAGCCATTTGGGGAATAAAGTAAAGCAGTGGATACAACATTCTTTCTCACTCACTCTCTTTCTCTCTTTCTCTCTCTCTCTCTCTCTCTCTCTCTCTCTCTCTCTCTCTTTCTCTCTCTCTCTAATTCAGACTTTGAAGTAAAATAAATTTAGAGGGCAGCAGTGTGGCATAACAAGTAAGACCACCACCGGCAACACCAGCATTCCATCTGAGCACCAGTTAGATTCAGCTGTTCCACTTGGATCTAGTTCCCTGCTAATGTGTCTGTGAACAAAAACAGAACACAGCTCAAGTGCTTGGGTCCCTGCACCCACGTGCAAGATCCAGATAAAGAAGAGTAGTGTAATATTTTAAAAACAGGACTGTTGAAAAGCCAAAGGGTAGAGAATTGACTTCTACAGTTCCAGCTTGCTTCAGTAACTGTGTGATAAACTCAAAAAGAGCTCAGCCATTCTATAATAAGCATTTAGAAATCCTAAAACTCTATCACGGTATATTAAAAGCCAGAAAAATTTAAAAGCCAGAAAACCATAGCAATTGCTGGTTAACATTCAGAATTGGGAAAGCTTACAGGGAATACATTTCAGGTATATTACAAGTCCCTAATCTTAGTAGCCTCGAACTGCGTAACACGTAAAGTCGTGTACCTAATAACCTATAATGTTTGTGAAGCTTAGATTTATTCCAAAGTATTTAATATGCATTTGATTCTCTGAAAAATAATCTATTCTACATATTGACATAAAAAATAAGATGGTTTTCAGAAAGTTGGGCAGGAGAAGCAGAGAACAAAAGATGAAGGATGGAGCCAATTCCCCAAGTTTCAAAAATAATTTATCACCATCTTTCAAAAAAGAAAGGAACCATTGAGGGAGTTCCCAAATATTATTATGTGTTGATCGATTCAAGAACAGCCTAACACTGCTGAGCAAACCACAGAGCAGTACAAGTTTGAATAATATCTCATTGAAAGGCAAAAAGTTAAACATCATATTCCTTAAGAGAACCTGCAACAGTAGACATATTAATAGTGTGAGGCACTGTTCCCGATATATGGGGGCCCACATTAAAGCCACTGCTACAGTCTGGAAATGGTCATAACAAATCTTTCAACCTTACAGCATAAAAGCCAGTTGATAATTTCTTTGTCTAACACCTAATAAAATTCATTCTTCCAAAATTGTGGAAAAGCTAAGACCAGTCCTCCCTTATTATAAAGTTTCCTGATACAAGCTTGCATGGTTTACACATATGTTATGCTTTAATACTTTTTTTTAAAAATTCCTCCTTATAACACCCTCTTTGTTGTAATACTCAAGTAACTTTGCCTCCAGGCTAGATATATAATGAAAGCAAAATGAATTCAGACAGATTGTTGAGGGGGAAAAAAATCGAGTTTCTTTCTAGTAGTCTTTATTCTTTTCTTGTAGCTTTTCATCATCTCAATGTCTTGTTCCTGCTTAACATTTCCCTTCTCTTTTTACATATTTCCTTTGGTAAATGAAAGATGGTAGATTGTTGAAACCAATTTGTACTACCTTGGAAACAAGTTATTTTAATAGATAACTTCTGCTTTCCCAAAATCTTGAATAAATTTCATCTATAGGACAATGAACTATACAGGATTTAATCAACCAGCTACAAAAAGCCATATGAAATCTTCATTTCCCACTTCCACATTTTATGTCCACAGTTCCTCAAATCATGAATACAACTTTCCAAATTAGATTTAGGAAAACAGTTCAGTACCACTTCCATATTAAATTGCACTGTGTTATTTTAACAAAGATCTAGAGAGAAATGTTGATTTGAAAGGTTCTTATTCACAAATTTCAATGTAAAGAAATTATACATTTTTGTTAATTCATGTTATTTTTTTTATTGGAAAGTCAAATATACAAAGAGGAAGAAAGACACAGAGAGGAAGATCTTCTGTCCATTGATTCACTTCCCAAGCGGCCACAACGGTTGGAGCTGCGCTGATTCAAGGCCAGGAGAATGGAGCCTCTTCTAGATCTCCCACATGGATGCAGGATCCCAAGGGTTTGGGCCATCCTTGACTGCTTTCCCAGGCCACCAGCTGGAAGCTGGATGGGAAGCGGGGTGGCTAGGATTAGAACTGACACCCATACGGGATCCCAACAAGTGCAAGGTGAGGACTTTAGCCACTAGTCTACAACACCAGGCCCGAAACTGTACATTTTTAACAGACATACAGGCAATTCAGATTCATGTTCTCTAGGTAGACTTATTTTGGCATGCCAACCTTAACCATTTCTGATATTCTAAATTAGTCACAAATGACTTTAAATATACAAAATTTCTACATTCATTATTCTATATAGTTCATAACTTGAGTTCGAGAGGTAAACACAATGTCATTCTTGTACATGAAAAATGTAGAATATCAGAACTCTAATCCCATTATTCCTGGGTGACTTAGAATTTCATAACAATGAAAATCAACAGTGTGATAAAAAAATCCTATATCTGCATGATTTATTTTTGTACTGTTCACATGTAGAATTATAATTATACAAAGATTTTCACAAAAAGTTATTCATGTTAACCAAAAACTGGAAACCACTCAAAAGTCTTTTTTACTCAAGAGTACTCGTGTACCTTTCAAATGGTAGCAAGAAATACAAACATTTGCTTTTCACATTCAACATTTTCAAAGTTATCTTGCTTTAAAACTTAAATTTGTAATCCAGAGTTTCCATGCAGAATGGGAAAATATTAGTAATTCAAGTTAAGAAGACTTGGGGCAAGGAGGAGATCATTCATTTCTCATGGTAAGGCATTTTGTAGATGGGTTTTCAAAATGGATGACACCCGCTACATCACGGTGTCATTTGAATGAGGAAATCTGTATTATCATTTTTCTACTCAATTGAATAAAATATTTAATAGCAAAATTACCCCATCATCAGAAAGAACACATATCAAGACCAAAAGGCATCAAATCCTATCAAGGTTCCCACACTAAACCATCCTCTTGTCAAGATCAAAATTGGCCATAAACATTACCATTAACACTGCCAAGTTTTGATATTCTACCAAGAGAAAGAAATTACTAATTTTTTCAAACGACATCAAAAAAAATGTCAAACATCCTTTTTACCTTTTTTCCCTCTTAGTAACAACTGACAGAGGTATTTAACCACCGAGTTTCTATAATGTTTGAATAGACAGAATCCAGAATTCACTTCTTAGGGAAAGTAACCACTTTGAATGAACATGTAAAAAGTGAATTTGCAGACGATCAGGAACTTTCTTTATAACCTCCCCCTAGGAATTAAAGGTTTTATACAGCATAATATGCAGGAAGACCAATTTGAAAGGAATATTGTTTTATGGGTCTTGGAGCAGAGATTTTATAAATGAATGCCATGCAGATGAGAAAACCCAGCACAGGATGAGAGTCAATCCTATTATCCCCTTGATCTGACTTCACACTGTGGATGCATAAAGGGGCTTAAAAACAAACGAGGGGAGTTCTCCAACACCACAAAACACCTACACTTCACTGCAGCAGCTGAAACAGGAGCCAGCACATGGGTGTGATCTTGACCATCTCTCATACACTTTTCAACCACATGGATTGGCAAACAGGGACCATCTGATCCACTGGTGAGACAAGGGCCATCAAAACATTATCTGCTGGGTCCCTGGGAGGAAACCAACACCCCCACACAAAAGGGAAGGCTGGGTTCTGGCTGTTCATTCACCCCAGTTGAGCATTTGCAGTTCGCTCTCTGGATAGCAATCAAAGAATCCAGACAGCTTGGGCTTTGGGAAGCACAGCCTGTGGTCACTAATACATTCCCCTGGCAGGCAGGAGAAGGGTTCTGCTCCAGACAATTAGAAGTTATGGGAAGGCTGAGGATCCGATTATCCAGACCGCCTCAGGACGGGGAAAAAGGCAACAGACTTATCCTTCAGTTCATTATTTGCTTTGGCAGGGCTTTTAGTCTAAAGAATTCATGAATTTTTATTTATGTGACAATATAATCCCATACAAGCTTATATAAGTCATTTTATGATTTAAAAAATATTCCACCATGTTCATATATATTATTGGTAAAATTCTGCTCACCTCCTTTGGTGACAAATATAATCCAGGCATATTGAACCTTTTATATATGGTACTTTCACTCCACCTTGGTCACAAATGTGGGACTACTGTATTGTCAGACCTCCATAATCTATACCATGCCCACATTGCGCCTAAACTTCGACATTCAACTTTCCTTGATAAAAAGTCTACCTTTCTGAAGTTCCATTTGACAAGAAAAAAAATTAAAAAAACAGATCAAAGTAGAAAAACTGGAAGAGTGCAAAGAAAATGAGTTTTCACAAGGCACAGAGAACAAGATACAAGGGTTAAAGAAGAAGAAAAATGTTTTCATACTACATATTAAACAGAATTCAAATAATTTTTAAACTAATAACATCTTATGAACATATGCATACTCAATAATTCTGACGACCATTTTAGGCTAAAAAACATGAATTACAAAGGGATGAATAATGCATTGAAACATAACTGCAAGCAGATGAAAACTCTTTTTCTTTCTACTGGTAAACCTGCTATGTAAATGCTGCATCACCAGCATACTGAGAAATAATTTGAGTAAAGGTCATCCCAACAGGTGCATGCCATCACCCCTGACTTGACCCACACACTGCACTAGATGTTCAACAAACATTAAACAACAACAACAACAAAAACTCGGGACGTGATTCAAATGATGACACAGAGCTAACATGCATTGCAAAAAATAAGACTGAAATTCTGATCTGTATAGCATTAGCCCTGCCCAATCATATGTCTATTCTGGTTTGTTCACTCAACACACACTTATTTTCTACTCACAACAGGCCAAGAACTGTGCAAGACACTAGTGTGTTCAGCAAACCCTGAGAAGACCCTCCCCGTCCTTCCTCTCTTGGAGTACATGTGGACTAAATAGCAAGGCAACTGAATAAAACCTAATGTATTACAAACAACACGAGTCTTGGAATCAATTAGATGTAGATTTCAATCCTTCCTAGGCCTGGATATGACTTGGAGCAAGACCCTAGTCTTTCTGAGTTTCAGTTTCCCAGTCTGAGACGTAGTCATTAAGAGGATTGAATGCAGTAACACAGCATAAAGGAGATCACAAACATCAGCCCTCCACCCAGGCCACAAGTAAATATAACGGTTCCTGGTAGAAAATCAAGCTCCAGACAACAGAAACATCAAAACAAGTGTCTAAGATTAGAATAAATTGTACAAGAAGAGTTACTTGAACACGTATGAAGACACACACACAATTTAAAAAGCCAAGAACAACAATCTCCAGAGAAGATATTCACGTTAAATACAACGGAACTAATCTGTACAACATAAATAGCTCAGACGCAGAAATAAAATGACAGAGTGCCTAGCCAAGAGTCTACCGAAATCATCCAAAAAACTGAATTGTTGAGTCCACAAGAATTTTTATGATGAACATCCATTTTGAAAATCAGCACTGGGATTACATTCAAAAGACCCTTTCAAAAACACGACATTTTGGATTAGACAAAGAAATAAGTGAACAATGACTAACAGCAAGCATACTCCTGCAGCAATGAAGTGAAAGAAGGGATAAAGCTTCATACCATCGTGTAAAAAAATGGGTTCATCAGGCAACTGTTCCCAACCATCTTCAGGGCTAGACCGTGTGAGCTTTGTGAAGCTGACAACTCCAAACTCCGCACCAGCAGGAAGCGGCTGCAAGACTGTGAAACTTCCACTGGCACTGCAAATTCAGAAGACAAATCCAGAGTGCATGCAGACAGCCTGGGGAAGAGGCAAGAGCCAAGAGCCCTAACATTCACCTCCCCTCCTATTCCTCTGCAGAAAGAGCAGAAAAGCACCCCCGCCACAAAACCTCTCTCTCTCTCACACACACACACACACACACACTAGCAGCCAACTAAATACCCTCAATAATTAGGATGCGTATGAGAGGTGGAAGGCTGCAGGGGAGGACCTGCCACATGATGCTTCATGCACACACTCACGAGGGCCAAGGGAGGTGGAGGACGAGGCATTAGAAACGTGTTCCACAGAAGCAGGGGGCAGAACAGGTAAGACGGAGCTAGGCGGTCTGGTAAGAAGCCCACACAAAGAAGAGCCACAGTTTGAAAATATTTATTCCAGCTTCCAAGACGGAACAGGATATAAACCCTCAGGCAGTGGCCATCTTAGAGTTACACACCATGCAGTCAGTGGGAACCTCACTCTGTCTAGGCAATGTGAAATTTAAAATTTCACTTAATGAAAACTGCAGAAAAGGGACCAGTGTTACAGTGCAGCCAGCTAAGCTGCTACCTGCAATGCCAGCAGGCTTGTTGGACTCCCTGCCGCTCCACTTTGGATCCAGCTTCCTACTACTAATGGGCCTGGGAAAGCAGCACATGACCCAAGTGTTCGGGCCGCCTTGCTCATTTAGCCCGTGTCACACCTCTTACATTATTGCCTGTTGGATTTTTGTCATGCTAAAGGAAAAGCAAGTTTTGCTTTGAAGTGCAAGAACTGACAGGTAAGACGTAGCCAACATTACATGTTTGGGAATATCATATAACACACTATGTTTCTCATTTGCAAGTCAACCCAAGTAATTGTTTTTTTCCTGCTTCCTAGTACATCCATATGTTTCCAAATGGCACGAAGTAAGCACCAATTCTCAATCAATTTTTCAACTGACTTTGAGGGACATACCTAGAAAGAAAAAGTTTTTCTAAGAAATACTTCCTTTCAGTGTATTTATGGCCATACTTTGCATTCTGTGTTACCAGACTCTGCCTAATAAACACTTGTGCCCTGTTGGTGGCAAGTTGGAAAAGTCCAGAGCCATGACTCTCAGCTCATGTTAGAACACTCTGAAACCACGCCCTAGACAGTGCCTTCAATGTAGACGTCAGTCTCTCATCAGTGTCCCTCCCATAGCTCAAAGCTCCCTTAGACATCCACATCTTGGTCAAAATGAACTCACTCAACCGAAGGCATGCTGCAGCCCGCCCCATGCCAGACTCCCCATCAGTAACACTCTGATGTTCAATCTCGTCTACAGGGTTTTCCAGCAATCCTAGGTCCTGAACAAGAAGTAACTACCCCCGGACGGACTGAAATCCACTTTGACATCATCAAAAGTCCTTAAGGAATTACACATGCCCCCTGTGCAACCATAGGAAGAGCTTGAGCCCTGCAGGCCAACTGGGAACCTGCACACAAGCTGAGCGTGCGCGCACGCGTGCACACACACATCCCCCAACGTCTATCTGTATAACCCTTATACCCAGAGGAAAAGTGGAGTGAATGATGCCCAGCTTTTTGCTCCACGCTTTGCAGTAAATCCCCCTTCCTTCTACGACCTCAGTGTCAGCACTGGGTTAGCACACCCAGGTTTGGGGGATTCTATAACAATTCTCCCACAAACTATTGAATCTCAAAATGTTCTCTGTGCTCGTGTTGGAGAGGAGAAGGTAAGTCATTTCTCTTTTTTCTAAAAGCCCATATATTCCACATACTCCCTTTACGGGACAGGCATTTGGCATAGCAGTTAGGTCACTCCTTGAATCGCTCCCATCCCATACTGGAGTGCCTGGTTTAAGTCCCAGCTACTGAGCTTTCAATCCTCTTTCCCACCAATCAGCACCCTGGCAGGCAGCATGTGATGGCCCGAGCGCCTGGGTCTCTATCACCCACACAGAAGATGCCAAATGGCATTTTGAGCTTCTGGCTTTGACTCTGGATAACTGGCAAGTAAACCACTCACTGGATCGAAGAGCTCTCCATTTCTCTGTCTCTCCCTCTCTTGCTCTTCAAATAAAGAGACAAATCTTTAAGAAAGAAATCCTCAAACTCACCAAGGCTGAATATTCACTGATATTTCCTTGAAGAGCCTCCGCCTCCCTCTGACACCACTACTCATAGCAGTTAAGACCAGGATAAACTTCCTGCACTCTCTCAGCTAAACCCAAGTTAGATGGCATACCAGCGATGCCAGGGACCAGTTCTGAGATACTCTGAGCACAGGCAGAGTTCGAAAGGAAGATATTGTCTTATACAGACTAGAACCTGATGAGTAAGATCCAGAGCTATAATAGCCTTCTTAGAACCAAAAGATAGCTTGTCCAAGGAGACAGCAAAGAAAATAAAAAGACAAAAACCAAATCTCATCACAGTGAAGGCCCAAATGATGTTAGTCTATTTCCCATTCATGGGGCCAGCATCATGACTGTAGTAGGCTAAGCCTCTTCCTATAGTACCAACATCCCATATGGGTACCAGTTCATACCCCAGAGCTCCACTTCCCATCCAGCTCCCTGTTTGTGCCTTTGGAAAGCAGTCAAGAACAGCCCACAGCCTTGGGACCCTGCACCCATGTGGAAGACCTGGAAGATGCTCCTGGCTCCTGGCTTCGAATCAGCTTAGCTACAGCCCTTGCAGCCACTGGGGGAGTGAACCAGCAGAAGTAAGATCGCTCTTTCTCTCTCTCCCCTTCTCTCTATAAATCTGCCTTCCCAATAAAAACCAAACACATCTTTAAAACACACACACACACACACACACAAAGCTGTATGATCCAGAAAAGTAATTTTAGAGATTAAGGCAAGGAATTTGGAAATGAGTGAAAATGGAAAAGAAAAAAAGAACCAAATTGTGTGCTAATTTCCAAGTATTTATGAGTCCTTTTTCCATAAACCACAAATTCATTATGAGAAGAAAGCAGTAATTCAGCATGACTATGGAACACAAATTGAAACAAAACCTGAAGGAATAAAACAGGCTCCACAAATCCAAACCTCTATGTAAATTAAAATACACTGAATTTCATTGTTCAGGAAATATTGCAGGAGGCGTTTTGCGATTTCTTCCCATGTCCTCAAAACCTTCCCTCTCCTTCTAAAAACCTTCTTCCCTTCTGACAATGGCTTCATTTCTTCTAATTTCCTCATGGCCAGAGCTCCTGACAAAGCAGCTTTCTCGGGATTTCCACTTCATCCCTTTGACTTCCTCACTCTAGGACAACGTGGCCAACATCCCCAACTTTCTGTTCAAAACACTCTTCCTGTGCCCATCTGTGAGGTCCACATGGCCACACTCCCTGTTTAATTTACCAGGCACCACAGCCTAACCCGGCACACTGGACTCCTCGCCTCCCTCCCTTCAGGGCTCTGTCCACACTCTCTCATCTTTCCAATCAGATTTCCTAATCCTGGTGTGAGTCCCTCTTCCTGGTCCCAACCTGAAATTTGTTATTCTCAACATGGCCAAAGTACTGTTGAGGAGGACTGTATTTCTCGCTGTTAGAGAGAAATTTGTGGCTCAAGGAAAGAGTTTTGCTATACTGAATGACGTGAGGTGAGGACGTCAGTGTAGTGGTCTGAAAATGGCAAAGTCTTCAAAGCAAAGTAACTCTTACAGCACTCCAAGATATGGAAAGCAATCTCCCCGAGAAAAACAAACAGCAGAGAGAACCTGAACGGCTCAACCTTTGGGTAATCAAAGCTTTACACTGAAGAAAGTGTTCCTGTATAGGAAACTGGGAATACTAACCTGTGGATTAAAGAAGATAAAAATGAAGTATTGGGATTAAAAAAATAAGTAGTAGTATACTTCCTATTCTCATCCCTCTTAGACCTACACACACACACACACACTTCACTCAGCTTGCATGCAACTATCCCTCAACAACTTAATTATATTTATCTCTACAATGACACTCTTCATTCTAGTATGGCTAATTTCTCATCTTTATTGCCTCCTGCACCGTGAGCTCGTCTGAAACCATAAACTGCCTTTAATTCATCTTTCTATGCCAAGAAGCTAGCACAGTGCTGGGCACTCAGGACACTCCATAAATGTGCCGCAGATGGACAGGTGGACAGCTGGCTGGGTGGAGGCATGGAGGGAAGCAAACAGAGGCTAGTATGCGAGGCTTGCTCAGCACCTGAAAGTGTCTAGGCTCTCCTTCCTAACAGTTTCTTCCCAGTGGTCCTACTGTACATACGAACGGTCCCTGTACATTATAAGCTGTTTCAGATGGGATTAGCTGCAGGGTGTCTAAGTTAAACTATAAAGAAACTTGCAGCTCAAATATTCTGAGGATAGCCAGATGGACACACCACAAAGACCACAAGAAACATCTTAGTTCAGCAAGAGCATGCAGTCACTGACCTTTAAGTAAAAACATCTTTTTTCTTCAATCAACCACCGGCTTTCCGTTAATCGATATTAACACTGCCCTTTTCCAAATACTGTTTAGCAATGACAAGTTTAACTTAATGAGGCAAAATACCACATTAATAACCACAGGAAGTTCTGGTAATACAAGGAAGTACAATAAAAGGAGAATTTGGTAAAAAAAAAAAAAAAAAAAAAAAAAAGCATCTTGTTCCTTTGTTCAAAAACAAGTAGAGTTCAAATTACCAAACCAAACCAATTCTGCCAGTATAACTAGCATGTTTTTAAATCAATTCAAATTTACCTTTTCAAAACAGATTTCATATAGGTCCAAACAATAACTTGTTTGTCCACATGAAATGCCACTAAAATGTTCTAAGCATTAATTTCTTAACAGTACAAAAGCATAAAATAGCACTTCTATTTAAAAAAAAAACTCAAAATAAAATCTTCCACCATAAAAGCACCATAGATTATTTTTTTTCATAGTATTTGAAAGGCAGAGAAATAGAGACAAAGATCTTCCATCTACTGGTTCATGCCCTAAATGCCCACAACAGTCAGTGCTGGGGCAGACCACAGGCCAGGGGCCAAAACTCCGCCCAGCTCTGCAGTGTGTGCTGCAGAGACCCCAAGAACCTGAAGCCACCAGCTGCTGCATCCCAGGGGGAGCAGCAGGAAGCTGGTATAAAGGCTGGCACCACAACCAGGTAGCTTAACTGCTACAAAAAGTGCCAGCCCCGATATCAAAAAAAAAAAAAAAAAAAACTACAGACATCTTGAAATCCAAATACATCCTCCTCTGAAAAAAAAAAAAAAAGTCTAATACGTCAAAAGGCCAAAAACAGCCAGTCACTACCATTGGGCTTTTTTTTCTTTTTTCACTTTTCTCCCAAATCGAAGCACAAACCAAAAACAAAACAAAAAACTGGAAAAGCAAAGACATCACACTGAAGTTACTCAATCTGTTTTTCATAATCTATGAAGCACATAATCTATGAAGTTATACAATTAAATTTTTTTTAGAGATTTTATTGTTATTGGAAAGCCGGATATACACAGAGGAAGAGAGACAGAGAGGAAGATCTTCCATCTGATGTTTCACTCCCCAAGTGAGCCGCAACGGGCCGGTACACGCCGATCCGATGCTGGGAACCTGGAACCTCTTCCGGGTCTCCCATGCGGGTGCAGTGTCCCAATGCATTGGGCCGTCCTCTCCTGCTTTCCCAGGCCACAAGCAGGGAGCTGGATGGGAAGTGGAGCTGCCGGGATTAGAACCGGCACCCATATGGGATCCCAGTGCGTTCAAGGTGAGGACTTTTGCCACTAGGCCATGCTGCTGCCGGGCCCAACAAATAGACTTTTTTTTTTTTAAGTTCATTCTACCGCTATGACATTTGATTGATATGTTTAAGCAACTTACCTTCATGGTTATTATAAATAGGTGGTAATTTGGTCCTGTCATTTTAGGAATGGATTGCTCATTGGTTTAGTCTTCTGTTGTCATTTTACTGGGATCTTCTTCCCGTTTGCCTTTGGTTTTGGTAGGTGCTATTCCTCTTCTCTGTCAAGAGAACATCTTTAAGCATCATTTGTAGGGCAGGTTTGAAAGAGGCAAATTCTTCTAACTTTTCTTTACTGTGGAAGAATTTTATTTCATTTTCAAAGACAAAGGAAAACTTTGCTGGATATGTTACCCTAGGTCAACAACTTTTTGCTTTTAGAATCTGGAATATGTTGCGCCATTCTCTTCTGGCCTGTAGAGTTTCCTGTGAGAGATCTCCTGTGAGTTTAATTGCCATTCCTCTATTTTCAATTGATGTTTTTTTTTTCACATGCACATTTAAGGATCTCTTCCTTATGTTCAATTGAAAAGAGCTTGATTATCATGTATCATGGTGAAGATTGCTTTTGGTCAAGACTGCTGGGAGTTTTGTGACCCTCCTGGACGTTGTTTTCCAATTCTTTCCCCATATTAGGGAACTTTTCCTTTGTTATTTCATTAAATACATTTTTAAACCCAGCTTCTCTTTTTGTACCTTCTGGGATTCCCGTAACTCTTATATTTGAAGCCTTTTAATAGTGTCTCTTAATTCTTGAATACTTTTTTTAGCTTTACCCAGCTCTGCTTCCAGCTTTTTGATTCTTTCCTTATTGTGACAAGAAATATCTTTCAATTCTGAGATCCTTACTTCCTCCTCATTCATTCTATTCTTGAGATTTTCCACTGAATGTTTTATTTGCTCTATTGCATCCTTCATTTCCAATAATTCTGATGGATTCTGTTTCAGTGTTGCTATTTCCTGTGTGACATATTGCTTAAATTTCAGCATGTGCTTCACATTGTTGATAAGAAGTTGTATAACTAGTGTTTTGAATTCTGTATCCCCCACTTTATCGATGTCTTCCTCAGTTAACTCGAAGGTTGACAAAGGCTTTTGCTCCTTTGCCGGAGTGTCTTCAGTAATATTCATTGTGCCTCTGTTTCTTCTTTTGCTCTTGGTCATTGTACTTATGGTTAGCAGATTCTTCTCCTTAAGCCATCTTTCTAAGCTGTGGCACCCACAGGCCTGCAATTCGATTTTACTTATTATGGTTGATATCTGGTTTTGTGCTTGCAGCCACTTGTGCCACTCCCTGCAATGAGTTTCAGATCTGGGGTGTTACGTAAGACTTCCAGCATGGACTCTGGAGCTCCAGCTCCTGTGATCCTGTGTTAGGGCTGTATTGTTCTCTGTACCTTTCTCTCACTTCCAGTTTAAACAGTTGCCAGGATTAGCAAGACACTAGGTATACTAAATATCTAGGCTGTTGACAGTGCTCATCTTGCTGGAACCTGCTAGCCTTTAGGTCTGAGGGCCACATGGACCTATTTTAAGTTGTAAGTTGCCAAAGTCAGTATTGTTTTCAATGTGGAACCAGTACAATGCATTGAGCTCAGAGAGTTTGCTTGCAGCTCAGCATGTGCACAGCTCACTAATGTCCTTGTAGTCTCAAAGCCTTTGCCACACTGTACAAAACGGCACCTATATCACTTGCAGAATTGTTGATCTGCTGGCCGGTAGGTCTCAGGCCTACCCAGGCCTACCATGGGTTGAACCTGTAGGATGTCAGTCAGTGCTTAGTGCATGCACAGTCCTGTCCCACTTTGCCTTTGCCTGCCTACATAAAACGGCACCTGATTCAGCTTTACTGGTGTTCTTGGATGTGAAATTCACATTGTTCCCCCACCGCCTGTTTGGGATCTACTGCTCTGTCTCCCCTCCTGACCAAACCAAACAAAGCAGCAGGGTGGGCAGTTTTTTGTCTGGGTTTACCTCCCAAGTTCCCAGTGAACTCCCCTTCTCACCTGGTTGCTGGTGGAATTCCGGCCACTGGTGGAGTTCAGATCACCGTTTGCTGAGTGGCGCTGGGTGTCTAGTCACTGCAACGCCACACCACTGTCTCTGCTGCTTTCCTGTGTCCATCAGTATCCAGGTGCCTCTGCCATCAATCTGTCCTCTCCTGTTTCCTGGAATGTGCCCTCTCTGCTTCATCCTGGCTAATGTTTCTCCATCTGTTTCAACGTGTGATTACTCTATTCCACCATCTTGATTCTCATGCAATTAACTTTAGACCAAGCTGTAAGGCTTCTTGGTAGTGAAGCTTGTATTTGTTTTTTTCTGAACTGGGAAGGACAAAACTTCACTCACACTCCAGAACAGGAGGCTTCTATTAACACCACAAGCTTCCACATGCAAAGAATCCGATCAGAACCTCTCTTGCACCATTTTCTACATGTGTCTCGGGTGAGTCTTTCATTCCAGAAAGAACTCACCACACTGCCTAGTGCAGAATACACATTTGGCAGGTGCAGGATGCCTCTGTAGCTCTGCACCTTAGCAACACACAGAAACTGCCAGAAAAGTCATGATCCGGGCCCCGTGCAAAGGCAAATCAAAGTTTGAAAAGAAGAGGTAAAAGGCTTGCTTTTTTTTTTTTTTAAAGAATTTTCTTGGGCTCGGCAGCGTGGCCTAGTGGCTAAGGTCCTCGCCTTGATCCCATATGGACGCTGGTTCTAATCCCGGCAGCTCCACTTCCTCTCTATCTCTCCTCCTCTCAGTATATCTGACTTTGTAATAAAAATAAAATAAATCTTAAAAAAAAAAAAGTAAAGTATCTCTAGTTCAAGAAAAATAATTAAAAAAAATTTTTTCTTAAGGTTTTTTTTTTTAAGAAAATTTGTTTATTATTTTTATTGGAAAGACATAGTTACAAAGACAGTCAGAGAGAGAGATCTTCATTCTGCTGATTCATCCTCCAAACGGCCACAACAGCTGGAGCTGAACCCATTCAGGAGCTACTTCCAGGTCTCCCACACAGGTGCAGGGTCCCAAGGCTTTGGGCTAACCTTGACTGCTTTGCCAGGACACAAGCAGGGAGCTGGCTGGGAAGAGGAGCTGCTGGGGATTAGAACCAGCGCCCATATGGGATCCCGGTGCATTCAAGACAAGGACTGTAGCCACTAGGATACCACGCCGAGCCCGGATTTTTTTTTTTTTTTTTTTTTTTTTGGAAAGTCAGATAAACAGAGAGGAAGCTCTTCTATCCAGTGGTTCACTCCCCAAGTGCCCAAATGGCTGGAGTTGCAACCTTCCCAAGCCAGGAGTCTGAAGCCTCTTCCAGTTCTCCCACACGGGTGCAGGGTCCCAAGGCATCCGGCCATCCTCGACTGCTTTCCCAATCCACAAGCAGGGAGCTGGATAGGAAGTGGGGCAGCCAGAAATGAACCGGCATCCATATGGGAATCTGGCACATGCAAGGTGAAGACTTTAGCCACTAGGCTACTGCACTAGGCCCTAAAAAGAACTTTTTAAAACTACACTTATCCTGTGCCCTGCGGCGTGGCCTAGCGGCTAAAAAGTCCTCACCTTGAACGCACCTTGAAGGCCTTGGATCTCTGCACCCCTGCGGGAAACCTGGAAGAAGTTCCCGGATCCTGGCTTCAGATCAACATAGCATCGGCCGTTGCGCTCACTTGGGGAGTGATTCATCGGACGGAAGATCTTCCTCTCTGTCTCTCCTCCTCTCTGTATATCTGACTTTCCAATAAAATAAAAAATAAATCTTAAAAAAAAACTACACTTAACCTAAGAGATAATTGTCTCATAATTTTTTAAAAAGCACTGCTACTTAGCTTCAATTTAAGGAATTTACAAAATTTTAGTCAAATGTAAAGCAATATTTCACAATCTAACTTCCATAAGTAATTTCCAACAGCCAGCATGTGGCTGAGCCAACTAAGGCCCAAAGTTGTGCAGGACTGCCATCTAGTGGCATCCCAGTAAAATGACAACAGAAGACTAAACCAATGAACAATCCATTCCTAAAATGACAGGACCAAAGTACCACCCATACATATTAAACTCTGAATGTAAATGGCTTAAGCTCAATCAAATGTCATAGATTAGCAGACTGGATTAAAAAACAAAACCCATCTGTTTATTGTCTAGAAGAGACACACTTCACCAACAAAAGTCAGCAGAAACTATATCGCATGGGTTTTGTTGTTTTCTGTTGGTTTCATCTCATCAAAACACTTTCTTCTGATTAAATCATTCAATGACTCGTAGATCATGCAGTAGCATCATTTTCTTCAAGAAGGTTCTTCATTGTCATTTCTTCAGCTACACGTTATTCATTTAATAGCATGTTATTTAACTTCTTGGTGTTGTTAATTTCTTTTTTCTCCCTGATGTTGATTTTGTTTTGTGGCTCTTCATTTAAGAGGATGTATAGTAGCTGTGTAATGGAGACTGTCATATCTAGTAACATGTCATTTAACTTCATGGCATTGTAAATTTCTATTTTTCTTTCTATTGTTGATTTTGTATTATGAGTTTTCATTTAAGGGGATATACAGTAACAGCGAAATGGAGACTAACATCCAGATGTGAGGATACAATGTAGTATGCATTTCTGCTTCCAGACAAAGATGGACTTACAATGAAACTGTGTGCTGTATCTTGACAGTAGGATTCTGGACTCTCTGCCATTGTCCATGCCCGCAATGATGGACATATGACTGTGTATGAAGAACTATATGTTAGTAATGATATAGAGGAACTAGATGGGGGGAGGGAATTAGGGAGGGGATAAGGGAATATGGAACTGTATCATAAAATTATAATAATAATAATAAAATTTAAAAAGCTGATTGTATGAAACAATGCCAGGTTTTGCTTTTGCTTTATTCTTTTTCAGAAAACTATTACCATAATTATCGAGCTTTAGACTTTCCCAAGAAGCCATATGAAATACACAACAAAGCAGAAGTCAGGGATTTTTTAAAAGTTTCTTTTTTAAACTCATTTCAACTCTAGGGGAGTTTTCAAATAAAAAGAATGGCCAGGCAGCTGTCACCTTTGGATGTCCATATCCCGTCTGGGAGAGCCTACTTCAACTCCCAGCTCTATTTACAATCCAGCACGTGGAGAGACAGTAAGCCATGGCTCAAGACCTGCCACGGATACGGGAAACCAGCGTCGGAGCTCCAGGCTCCCGACTGCTGCCAGGCCAAATCATCATATCCCAAGCACTGTGGGCACTGGAGAGGTTATCCAACAAAGGAAGATACCCCTCTCTCTCTCATTTTAACATGACTTCATCATCCCCGAAAGAACACTCTGCACCCGTTAGCAGGAACTGCCCATCCTGTCGACCGCTAACCTGACTGCTTTTTCCCAACTGACAGTCCCGTTTTCCTTAGGATACTTTAACGACACAGATAATTGCTTCAAAGACACGAAACGGAACTATCTTTCTTTTACTCAGATGCTTCTGTTCCAAATTGAAATGGAAAGTAAAACTTGTCAGAATGGTTTGTTGGGGTTTTTTTTTTTAAGAATTAAAAGAAAAAGATGTCAAATATAGGCACAAAGTTATCCAATCCTTCCAAAATCAGGAACAATTATAATTTGTAAGGAAAAAAAATCTTTTTTTCTCAACCACCTCGGATCATAGGTAAAGACAGATTCACAGGAGAAATGTATACCAATTCATCTTGTTACACTTTTATGTTCTATAGGAGTGTTCCTGATGAAATGAAGACCTGAAGGGGTATGTATGATTATGTATTTGGGGACTTGGTTTTATCGGGAAGTGGACGATCATGGAGACGTGCCACCGGACAAAGCAGCGGAAGTGTAATGGGAACAGACAGCGCAAGCAGCGCATGCTCTTCACGCCCATCCGCCATCGTGAGCCTTTAGCTTCCCAGCCCAGGCTCCTGCTTTCCAGTAAGTACAGCGAGGACACCTCTCACAGGAGGCTCTGCAAACCTGCCCCAGAGGAAAGTCACAACATCCCTCCAGGTCACAACCTACAGGGCGGGCGCAGAGAGGCCATCAGTCCTGCTTCTATGCTACATTCTAGTCTCTCAAGGTACCATGTCTTAGGATGGTGCACTCTGACCCTCATCATGTTCCTTAGAAAGTCACTGTTCAACCTAACGAAAACATCAGATGAAAACAATGTATTCTGACTGGGTTAGCATGACCTGACAAGAAATTAGAAACAGTATAACCTAGAGGAGAAAACACAGCATGTTGCAGAGGTGATCTAAAGAACTGTCATGCTGCCATCAGAAAAAAAAAATCTTATATTTACTTAACAAGTATTGTCTTATCATATCTGGTGGGATTTCAGATGCGCAAAATTGAACAATTCCCTTTTGGGGCATTTGGAAGAGGAAAGAGAAGTGCAAATAGCTAACTAAATAGGACCTAGGTGCCCCCAAGTGTGTCAGACAATTTTTCAATAGAAAAAGTTCTAAGAGCTGTGGGTGGGAACTCTCACATCCATCTTAGCTCGCTTGCTCCTCCCCTCCAACTCTAGGTATCTCACACCCCCTCAAACAAGCCACACACTCAAGTCACTCAAGCTAAGCCATTCTGCAAACCAGGCAGGTGCTATTACACCAAACAGGTGTTTGCATACCACCCCTCAACAACATCCCTGATTTAGCATGCCCAAATTTACACAGTCCTTGCCTTTACCATCTGGAATGAAGAATATTTAGTTCAGGAAAATGAAGATTACTTCCAAACCATGTCATTTTCTCATGTCACTAAAGAAAAATCTAACAGAGGTAGGAAGCCTCATTTGTGCAACCTATAAGCAACAAACACAAAACTCTGAGGTCCACCCAACCCCCCCCAAAAAAAAGAATAACAATATAAAATATCTGATCATCTGTTCTGCAGGTGGCACATGGACACACACACAGCCACACAGAGTCACACTGGAGCTCCTCCCCTCCAGTGTCAACGCAGTGAGAGAAGCTGGGTTGTTAGGATTCTTCCACACCATGAGCCACAGCGGACACATACAAGCACCCAGCCCTGCTGATGCCGGGAGCTCCAGCATCAGTGAGCACCATCAAGCTAGGAGAACCCAGCCTCATGGAGTCAAGCTCCAGCACAGGCGATGCCATCACGAACATTACAAAAGGAAGTCCTTCCGCTAGGTAGGCCAGACAGTACTCCTGAACAAGCAAGATCAAGTCTGATTTCAGCCCCCACCTGCCCGGTTTGCCAGCTGCTCTTGTGCATAATCCACCCACACGACCCTGTACAGCAGCCCAGGAAATGGGGGTTGGTGGGGGGGTACGGGAGTTTGCAGCTTCACTGTGCATACAGCAGGTAACACCACGGGTTCCCTGCCAATAGAAAAGCAGCCCTTTATTCTACTGAGAGAAGCGGGCACCAGACCCCTCACTGAAATTCTCCATCCAAATGAGTCTACAAATAAGACACAAATTGGACCCGGCGGCGTGGCCTAGTGGCTAAAGCCCTTGCCTTGAACGCACCGGGATCCCATATGGGCACTGGTTCTAATCCCGGCAGCTCCACTTCCCATCCAGCTCCCTGCTTGTGGCCTGGGAAAGCAGTCGAGGGCGGCCCAATGCATTGGGACACTGCACCCGCGTGGGAGACCCGGAAGAGGTTCCAGGTTCCCGGCTTCGGATCGGCACAGCACCGGCCGTTGCGGCTCACTTGTGGAGTGAAACATCGGACGGAAGATCTTCCTCTCTGTCTCTCCTCTCTGTATATCTGACTTTGTAATAAAGTAAATAAATCTTTAAAAAAAAAAAAACAAATAAGACACAAATTAGCTGCAAAAAATAGTTGTTCCTATGTCCCTCCAATCTATACAAAAGTGTTGATTACATAGAAATCCAATACATTCAGTGTGTATAAAGCTCTCTCTTTTTTTTTTTTTTTTTTACTATTTTGCTTGGGTATTTGGACGGAAAAAAAACATCTATTTTAACTTTCTCAGAGCATCACACCACATCATCTTCCAACTGCATAGAATCAAATGTCCTAAATCTGTATTTTTAAACTGCTCTCTCTGACAAACAGCAGCACGTTACCTTTGACACCACCAAACGATCCGTACGTCATGTTGCAGGCTGTTCTCTGAAGATTATGTTCATACATCAGCTTGATCTGATATTGGTTCCCATGTTCCACATTACCCAGGGTTCCTAAGGGGAAAAAAGGAAAGACACACTTCACACTTGTTTACACTAAAAACATTCATTTCTTTTCTACATCAAGTCTAGGTAATTCAATTTCAATGAAGTTCAAAATGACAAAGCAGTAAAACCTGAGCAATGAGCCCACCAACAACAGTTAAAATAATTCAATTCTCAGCTCGTACACACCATTAGACAAAATACTAATCCAGGGAGACACTTTATTATCCATTTCTGATAGGCCCATTATGTCTCAGTAAAGCATAATTATTTAAATAACAACAAAATCCTATAACTTCGGCTCTAAATAAATGATGTTGTTTCCTTTATAAACAAGAATGGAGCAAAGAAATGACTGCCTAACAAAAGAAGTTCCCAACATTTTCAAGTGATATTTTCTTTCAAAATTTTTTTTTCTGTAATTTATTTGAGAGACAGGAAGAAGCAGAGGGAAACATCCCATCACTCTGCAAACACCCAAGCAAAGCATGGAGCTAGGACTGCCATGTGGGTCTTCCGGGTGGGCGACAGGAACTCACCTGCTGCCTCCCAGGATGCACTTCAGCAGGAAGTCAGAGCCGGGACCCAAACCCAGGCACTGTCACATGGGATGCAGATGTCTTAACCTCTGAATCACAACACCAGACCCTCAAAAAACTCATTTTCATACTTAAACCCCAGAGCAAATGTTCAGCCCAATCATCCCACATCAGAGAACTTGGGTTTGAGCTCTGGTTCCAGCTCCTGACTCCACTTCCCTGCTAATGCACACCGTGGGAACCAAAAGCAGTGACCCAAAAGTCATTGGATTGCTGCCACCTGTGGGCAACTTGGATGTGTCCCCAGTTGCCAGCCCAGCCCTGGCCTGTCCCAGTCATTCCAAGAACACGAAGAATGAGCCAATGAATGGGATGACATACACTCTCAAATAAATAAACTTTTTAAAAGATTTCTCATTTATTATTTATAAAACAGCACAACAGAAAGATAAAGAACAACAGATATTGGGCCAGTATAATTGTGCACTTAAGCCACTGCCTATGGCACCTGTATGGAAACTGGTTCAAGTCCTGGCTGCTCCACCTCCAATCCAGCTCCCTACTAACAAGCCTGGAAGAGCAACAGAGATAGACCAAGTCCCTGGGACCCTGCATCCATGTGGCAGATCCAAAAGAAACTCCCAGCTCCTGCCTTCAGATCGGCTCAGCTCTGGCCATTGTGGTCATTTGGGGAATGGACCGATAGATGGAAGATCTCTCTCTCTGTCTCTTCTCTCTATATCTCCTTGACTCTGTGTATCTGCCTTCCTGGAGTCTGGAGAGATTTCATTGTGATTGGAGTGGCAAGACTGCCAGCAATACAGAACTGCTGAACTATCAAAACCACTTGAGAAGGACCCTCAGAGCATGCCCCACATCGGGGACCTTGGGATGGGTGGGCTGGTTGGCACAATTGGGATGGTTGGCACGGTTGGCATGGTTGGCACGGTTGGCATGGTTGGGATGGTTCCCCCAGATACAGGAAGGAAAAAAGAGAATGTCAAAACAATGGTTACACCCACTTTCCTCTAGCCCTTGACCCTTCGTACCCTAATCAAATATGTAAAAAGTATCAAAAATAAAACTTACACAATAAAAAATATAAATTTTTTAAAAGTTAGTTTATTTTGAAATTCATTCATGTACAGGGATTTTTTCTTAGTTATTCCATGAATGTATTACTATGAACTTTCTGAAGATCCCACATGTATGTACACACTTATCTATGCATGGACAGTTCCTTAAGGGTTATTTTGTCCAGAAGGGTTTACCCACATACAATGACATTATAAGAATACATTTTTCTCCATCTTAGCATCAAAGCATCTTCAATTAAATAAATAAATAAATAAATAAATAAATAAGGCCAGCCCACAGCTCCCTGATTATGGCCTGGGAAGGCAGTGGCCCAGGAGAAGCTCCTGGCTCCTGGCTTTAGATCTGCTCAGCTCCAGCCACTGTGGCTACTTGGGGAGTGAATCAGTAGATAGAACAGCTCATTCTCCCTCTCTATATAGCTCTGCCTTTCAAACAAATAATAACTAAATAAATCTTTAAAAAAAATGAAAGAAGATACCATTTCCACTGATGTTCACCAGACTATGCCACCGCCGAACAGGTCTGTTTAGCATGTGGGTTATTTTGAATAACAGGCCAAAGAGAAGCATTTGTAAAGGAAAGAAAAGAAATGCCTATTTATAATGATGTTACCTCTCCTGAACCAAGTATGCTTCTTTTTATCAATAGAGAAAGTCTTACATGTATATGTAATAGACAACTAAAACAACCCTGGTGTGCCATATTTTTCTATTCACCTTCCCATGCCAGTAGCTGCAAATTCCTTTTCCATTGATTAGCCCAAAGTAGTAGTTAAGCCCAAATGTAGTCACCCCTATGGGTTGGTCATCAGGGGTACCTTGCATGGTACACATGTTAGTTCACTTGTGTTCTTTCTCTCCTGTTGCTCTGTCTTCAGCTAGCGTGCAGGGCCCCAGCTAGAGAAGCCAGGCTGAGAAGAGGAAAAGGCCATTTGCTCTCCTACCCAACCTTCCACTTCGTCAGTCTGGCCCTTCCTCCACCTTTGGAAAGTGGAGGATTGGGTCAAATTAAAACCAGATTTGATCTCAGAATGCCTTCAGACCTTGGGTTCCCAGGAGATGAAATCCAACCTAATTTAGTATATAAACACCAAAAGTCTAACTTAGGAGTAGTCTCATCCAATCAAAGCAGCTGAGTGTCAACCAATCACTGATTACCCATAATTTTTTTAAAAAGTAGATAGACTGTAGACTATTAGCCTTGTTTTAAAAAAATATTATTTAAAAAAACAAATTAAAAAAAATTCTTGGGGCCAGGATTGTGGTACAGTGAGTTAAAGCCCTGCTTGGAAAGTCAGCATCCCATGTCGGGGTCTTGTTTAAGTCCTAGTTGTTTCACTTCTAATATAGCTTCCTGCTAATGTGCCTAGCAAAGCAGGGGACGGCGGCCCCTGCCACTCACCTGGTTCAGCCTGGCCCAGCCGGCCATTGTGGATATTCGGAGTAAACCAGTAGATGCAAAATCTCTCTCTCTATTTCTCTCTCACTTTCTCTCTCTCTCACTACTCCTTCCAAATAAACAAAAATAAACAAATTGAGAAAAGATCTCGATAATAGTTTTAAGTGCAATGTTATTAAATGCTATGCAGCCTAAGGATGTTAGAGGAACACAAAATGATGATGAAGGTTCAGTCTGTCAACAGAATCACATCTCTCTCTCTCTCTCTCTCTTCTAGACTCATGACACTCATTAAAATGCATCAGATGTTTAGTAAATACTTAACATGAAGTACGTTACTTTGGGAAAAGAATATTTCAGAGCTCAAATCAGCATGGCTTAAGCTCACACATCTGTAACTATTTACAGAAGCCTACCAGGAAGCAATGTGAGATGTCACGTCACACTTTATGACACTTTCCTCTTCCAGGATGTGATGAGTTGGGCTCATGTCAAGGCAGCAGGTCCGGCTATTTCTGTGTCAAACACACACTTGTTGCTGTATCATCCACCATCAGGAAGTCGCACAGTGGCCTCTGACTCTTAAGGGATTTTCAGCATGTCTAGGAGACTGATTTTAAAGATCTCTTCTAGTTTGCCTCAAATCTTTCTTTTTATGGGGGCGGGGCAAACAGACTATAAGAGAAAAAGGCTTTAAAAAAAATGGGAGAGAGGGCATTTGGGGGAAGGATGTCAGATAGAGCACAATGCTTTCATCCACTGATACTTTCACTTAAACTAGAAAACGAGCCCCCCCGTGACAGTAAAAGCTGGGGAAAAGTTCAACCTGGAACCTCAAGAAACCAAGAGTACAAAAACATCAACTTCCCATGCTTCTCAACTTAAGCCCAGCTAGCAAAAATACACAAATTTTCAGCCAACGAATATCTTAAGAGGCTGAAGAAAAGAGAGACAGAAGGGAAGTGAGGTGCGGCATAAAGGAATGTATTTTGGACAACTCCAGGTTCCCAGGGAAGACAAGGTCTTTACATGAACACAAAGAAGAAAGGAACAGTAAAATCCACCATTCCCATGGAGAATAACCTTCATTTTCAACAGTAACCTGAGGAGATACCTCAATGTGCTATAAAAAAACTGTGACAAAACACACTACTTTCTTGTGGTGAACTTTTTCTGAGAAAAACATCTTTTATTCCTTAGTCCATGTCCCACACTCTAGAGGACCCTGCAGGCTACAGTTTTCCTGGATCATAAATTAAATGAGACCAGGAAAGGCCAAAAATCGATTCTGATTTCTAGGTTTTAAGAAGCGCCTCCTCTCTGACCTGCTTTGAACCCTTTTGGGGCCTTCCAAAGGGACTGATGTCCCAAGAAGTGGCCAGGCTAACCATAACTATAGGCAAGTTTTGCTACTTCACGGCCTGTGCAACCCAGCTGGTAAAATACCACCTGCAGTTAGCAGACATGATCAGAGACAGAGGGGCCGCTAGACCCAGGCTCTGAAGTAGCCTGTATCATCCCCTCTCCAGTTACTACGCAATACTAAGCTTGTGCCCTGGCACTAGGAGGAGCAGTTAACTTATACCATGAAACTAATAAGAGTGCATTTCATCAGGCCACTGATAGAAACTGGGAAGAAAAGAACAGTTAACAGAAAAAAGCGAAAACAACACCTGGAAAAGAATAATAAAGACTTACTCTCAAATGCCTCAGCACCATGCAGAACTGTGTTCACTCATTAATTCAATGATCCTTATCGGATGTCTACTATATACAATATGCCTGATCATAAAGCCTAACTTAGAAATACAACAGATTAGGCCTGGTGCAATAACCTCGTAGCTAAAGGCCACAGCTTGCTCACACCGGGTTCCTGTATGGGTGCCGGTTCATGTCCCAGCTGTTCCACTTCCCTTCTAGCACCCTGCTTTGGCCTGGGAAAGCAGTAGAGGATGGCCCAAAGGGACCCTGCACCCAAGTTGGAGACCTGGAAGAAGCTTCTGGCTCCTGGCTTCAGAGCAGCACAGCTCCAGCCATTGGAGTCACTTGGGGAGTGAACCAGCGAATGGAAGATCTTTCTGTCTCTCTTCTCTGTAAATCTGACTTCCAATAATAATAATAATAATAATAAATCTTTTTAAAAATGATACTCTTATAAAAAGAAAGAAAGGGCCCGGCGGCGTGGCCTAGTGGCTAAAGTCCTTGCCTTGAACGCACCAGGATCCCATATGGGCGCTGGTTCTAATCCTGGCAGCTCCACTTCCCATCCAGCTCCCTGCTTGTGGCCTGGGAAAGCAGTTGAGGACGGCCCAATGCACTGGGACACTGCACCCGCGTGGGAGACCCAGAAGAGGTTCCAGGTTCCCGGATTCGGATCGGCACGCACCGGCCCGTTGCAGCTCATTTGGGGAGTGAATCATCAGACGGAAGATTTTCCTCTCTGTCTCTCCTCCTCTGTGCATATCTGGCTGTAATAAAATGAATAAATCTTTATAAAAAGAAAGAAAGAACTATAGCAGATCTTCACCAAAAAAAAAAATAAAAAAATAATGGGTAAAGAAATGTAGCTCGATGGGATAGAAGTCTGGCACAGCAGTTAGGAAATTACTTGGAACGGCAATATCCCATTATGGCAGTGCCTGGAACAGGTTCAGATTCTACTTCTAATTCAGTTTCCTGCTAACAGGCACTATGGAAGACAGTAAGTGATCACTCAATTACTTGGGATTCTAACTCCCATGTGAGAGATCCAGATTAAGTTCTGGGCTCCTGGCTTCAGCATGACCCAGCCCGAACACTGTGGTCATTTGGGGGTGTGGCAGTAACTAGTGGATGAAAGACACTCTCTCTCTCTTCCTCTTGTAAATAAAGTTTTAAAAGAAAGAATATGCAGGTCAGTGATAGCAAATACAAATCATTACTGCAAGAAAAAGCAGGATACAAGGAAAACTAAAATCAAGAGAATGAGTCTGGGTACTGGTAAGTTAAGCCCCTTATTTGTACATGCCAGTCTAAGTTCCAGCTACAAAGTCAATCCAGCTTCCTGCTGATGAAACTTGGGAAGGCCAAGGTTGGTAACCCAAGTACTTCAGCCCTGCAACCCACGTGGGCAGCCAGGATGGAGTTCCTGGCTCTAGGGTTGTTCCATAGCCGTATAACATAGTCAGTTAGGGAGCGAACCAACAGGTGAAAGGATCTCCTTTTCTCTCCCCTTCCCTTTGTCATTCTGCCTCCCCTCTCCTTTGCCCTGTCACTCTGCCTTTCAACCAAACAAGGGTAAAAAAAATCAGAAAGAATGAGTCAGCTTTATCCTAATCCATACATTCTCTCAATATTAATAGTGACAAAAATAACTCCTGGGCCTGGCACAATAGCCTAGTAGCTAAATCCTTGCCTTGTATCCCCAGAGGATCCCATATGGGCGCCAGTTCATTTCCCGGCTGCTCACTTCCCTTCCAGCTCCCTGCTTGTGGCCTGGGAAAGCAATCAAGGATGGCCTAAAGCCTCGAGACCTTGCACCTGCATGAGAGAACCAGAAGAAGCTCCTGGCTCCTGCCTTCAGATCGGCTCAGCTCTGGACCTTGTGGCCACTTGGGGAGAGAACCAGCAAATGCCAGATCTCTCTCTCTGTCTCTCCTTCTCTCTGTGTATCTGCCGTTTTAATAAAAATAAATAAATCTAAAAAAAATACTCCCTGAACTAAAAATAACGTAATAGCTAAAGTTATTCTTTACATTTTAATAAGAGCCCAGTGCTGGTGCCCAACCACTTGACTGGTACCCACAGAACGTGTACACATCCTAACAACCGGCTGAGTGAAGACAACCAAATACCAAGACTCTGGAACTCTAAAGAGACAACACTGGGAGTTCACCCAAGCCGCTATGACTCAACAGCTAATGAATTTCGTCACTGCTAAAGCATCTCCTAACACTCTAGGGTCCTGAAGCCCAGTGTTGACCTCAATCGCTACCAGCCAGTCCTGGACACAACTCCTCGGAGGGTGGAGATTACAACAAACCACTACCGGAAATGCAAGTACACATGGAAACAGTAGCCCCAGAAAATCAAACAGCTTGAGGATCTGAATGCGTAATTAACAATGAGGCAAAGCTAATCAAGAGAAGCCATCCAGGGAAAGTCGTTCCAGGGAAGCCATCCAGGGAAGCGCTAGGGAAAATGCATTCTGCTGGAATACTGGCGAGCCCAGTTCATAACGGAAATCCTACATTACAAAAGGGTTGTTTCTTACCTGAGACAGAGTAGACACAAAGTTTTCTAGAATGCAGCACAGCCAAATGAAGCAGCTCAGTACCTCTGAAAAAAATGGGGAGGAGGTGAGTTTTAGAAGTTATTCAATAATCTTTTCAGATGTAACCAAGATGTTGCCAAATAATCTCCAAAGATCTTATGACCGCAGCCCCCACGAGTAAACAAAAACTAGACGTGACAACCAGCAGCCAATCCAACAACCGCAGAGGCTGTTGGCCTCAGGCAGCTGCCTTCACACTGAAACCAAGCGAGGACCCAAGCAGGAAGCAGGTCTGAGGCCTCATGAGGCCCCACAGGAGACCCAATGGCTGGTCCTGCCTCTCCCACTTAATTCACCTGTGACTTTGGGCAAGTCACCGGTTTCAATTAAATACAATTAAATCATGTGAACCCAACTTGTAAACGTTTATCATATGGGATTCCGGCACGTTCAAGGCAAGGACTTTAGCCACTAGGCTACTACGCAGGGCCCAATTAAATTCTTTTTTTTTAAGGTATTCCAAACATTAGGAATACTTATAAATTTAGAGGCTGGGGTTGTGGCATAGCATGTTAGGCCACTACTTGCAATGTCAGCACCCATACTGGAATACTTCTTTGAGTGACATTCTCTCCATTTCCAATCCAGCTTCCTGTAACTGAGCTTGGGAAGGTAACAGAAAATGGCACCAGTGCTTGGTGCCCTGCCACCCATGTGGGAGACCTGGATGGAGTTCCAGGCTCTATGCGGAGCTCTCCAAGTTGGTTACTGCAGGCATCTGGGTATGAAAGACCACCCCTCCTTTCTCTCTTCTTCTCCCCATCTCTGTCATTATTCTACCTTTTAAATAAACAAACAATTAAATCTAAGAAAATATATGTGAGATTGACATGCTCCGAAATAAAGTACCCAGATCAGTGGATTGTACTTACGAAACAAACTGCCCGACTTCCACCTGCAGGATCGGATCTCTCAGATGCACTTCCAGAAGCAAATCTTCAGCGTGAGCTCCATCTCCCGTTTTTACAGGGTGGGGGTTAAAGATTCTTAGGTATCCCATAAAGCTACCCACAATTATTTTATCTGTAGAGAGATTTTTGTAGAAAATAAGAGATACAGAAGAAACAAACATAAGCAGCAAGTTTGGTAATAATCTTCCTAACACATGAAAGATAAATCTACAAATTAAAACAACCCAGACATGTTCCACATAAAAGATCACTGCACCAACAGGTATCAACACAGAGAAGTGATTTCACTGTTTTATTTCCCAAGCCTTCATTCAGTGTCAGAATCAGAATATAATGAAGTCAAGGCAGGGCTGATC
The DNA here is from genome assembly GCF_030435755.1 of Ochotona princeps. NCBI lineage: Eukaryota > Metazoa > Chordata > Mammalia > Lagomorpha > Ochotonidae > Ochotona > Ochotona princeps. The sequence continues at coordinate 23,244,877 of NC_080851.1, forward strand.
GTCAAAGGACTAGTGCAAGGTTGCAAAGGGATGCCCCACTCTACAAGGGGGTACAGCTGTCAAAAACACTGTACTGAACAGGGTGTGGACACATTCATAGATAGAGTGTCCGGGTTAACATTGTTTAACCTTGGATGCAAAAGGGGGACATCGTAGGATGGGTGCTGCAGATTAAACTGTGTCCCCTGAAAAGATCCTGTGACATCCTAATCCCAGGTATCTGTGTGAATATGGCCTTATTTGGTCATATCTTGGCAGATGTTATCAAATTTTAATTCAGAGTGTCTCTGAAGGGAACAGAGAAACGTGCGAGGAGAGTGGCACATGAAGATACAGAAAGAAAGAGGATGGTTGTGTGAAACAGAGGCAGAGACTGGGGTGAGGCAGCCACAAGTGAGGGTGCGCTGCAAGCGCCAAGCAGGACTCCTGGGGTCCTCAGAGGCAGCCAGGTCCTGCCACACCTGGACTGCAGACTTCCCATCTCCAGAACAGTAACAACACACCACTCTGGTGTAACACTCTTATTTCCATCTACTTAAAAGTAGGGGTTCTGGGGCCGGTGCCTTAGCATAGCAAGTTAAACCTTTTCCTGTGGCACTGGCATTCCCACAAGGGCACACATTCAAGTTTCCAGCTGCTCCACTTCCAAAGCAACTCCCTGCTAATGCACCTGGGAAAGCAATGGAGAATGGCCCAAGTGTTTGAGCCCCAGCACTGATGTGGGAGACCCAGAAGAAGCTCCTGGCTCCTGGCTTCAGACCAGTCAGCTCAGCCATTGTAGCCAATTTGGGGGGGGAGTGAAACAGCAGTTGGAAGATCTCTCTCTCACTCTCTCTCAATCTTTCACTTTCCTTCTCTCTCCATTGTAACTCTGGCTTTCAAATACAGCAAATAAATCTTAAAAAAAAAAAAAAGTCGGAGCTCTGCATATTAGGAGAGTTCTACATGCCAGGCAAATGCTCTAAGCACTTCACACGCGCTAGTTCACTAAATCCTGACAATAACCCTACAAGACAGGTGTTCTTCTGGGAACTTCAGCCCCCAGTGAAGACACACAGGTCATCAGGAATTCACTGCTGGGTGTCCTGCTGGAAGCCTCAGGGAATTCTACAGACTCACGAGCTACACTCCACCCTGTCCCCACCATGGCTTGGCCAGTTCAGCTCTGCCTACATTTGGGGAAGTTATCTTGGTCTCATTCCAATTCACCAGTTATACTTAAATCTGACAGCATTTCATGTCATTTCACGAGAAATAAAGGAGAAAAACAAAACCTAAATGGTAGAGAAGTGAGCATCCGAGAATACACTGCAGGCACCAAAATCCACAGGGATAGTGAGAACTGGTTCAGGAGCTGAACGGGGCACACAGCAGGGAGACCCCTGTTCAGTCTAGATGGGATGAGACAGCACTGTAGAGGGACACATGGCAATGAGCTGAAATTACCACCTCTAGTCCCCTCGTCTTCGGAGACCACTGCAGGTGAAACTCCAGCAGAATGGACAGTTGCTGCCGTGGGCCACACGAACAGAAAAGAGGAATATCCAACCAGATGTAAGATCACTTTTTCTAAGGGCACACGATAATCAAGATAAGATGCTGGGGACCCAGCACAGTACTTGGGTTCCCGCCACCCACAGGGGACACCTGGATTAAGTTCCTGGTTCTTGACTCAGCCTGGCCCAGCCCCAGACACTTCAGTCACTTGGGTATTAAAACCAGTAGACGGAAGATTCTGTGTGTGTGTCTCCCTCTCTGTAATTCTGACTTTCAAATAAATAGATCTTTTAAAGAAATAAAAAATCTTAAAATTAGGACACAATTGCAACAATTCAATTACTTCATAAAAAGGTCATGTGTAAAAAGGCAAGTCATTTTTATTTCATATCTTGAAAGCTTTGCTCTCAATTCATGGCCACAAATTGCCTACCTTGTCCACTTCCACTGTTGTCAACATCAGCCAAACACAAACAGCCTTGATCAAATTCTTCTTTTTCTCCCAGAACAGTGGACCACCAGTCACGGGCTTTAAATAAAGACATGTTCTTTCGCTCTAAAAAGAAAATACCCATTTATAATAAAAATCTACTTCACACCATGAATTAATGATCTCTTAAGGCATAATCATATCAAAGTTGGATTTTTTTTAAATATTTATTTTTTATTAGAAAGTTAGATTTACAGAGAGGAGGAGAGACAGAGAGGAAGATCTTCCATCTGATGATTCACACCCCAAGCAATCACAATGACCAATCCAAAGCCAGGAGCCCAGAGCTTCTTCCGGGTCTTCCACACGGATGCAGGGTCCCAAGGGTTTGAGCTGTTCTCAACTGCTTTCCCAGGCCACAAGCAGAGAGGTGGATGGCAAGCAGGGTCTCCGGGATTAGAACCGGTGCCCATATGGTCTCCCACCACATACAAGGCAAGGACTTTAGCCACTAGGTTACCACGAGTGGTTCTGCATCAGTTCTAGCTATATGTTATGCTCCTATACAAAACGACAAATCCATATGGTTAGAAACATTAGTCAGATACTTTGCAAGTCAACTGGGCTGAGAAAAGTTAAAATTTTAGTAGGTTATTTCCCTATTCTGAGAAGTGTAGGTGAGAATGGCCCAATGTAACCAAAAAACATTACGTTACTGGGGTAGACAGTTGACACAGCCGCTGAAACATCAGCTGGAGTGCCTTTGTTCAGGATCAGCTAATGTGCACCCTTGGAAGCAGTAGGTGAGGACCTGGGACTTGGGCTCCTGAGTTCTGGGCTCCTGGTTTGGTCCTGGCTGACCTAGCTGTTGCAGGCATTTGAAGAGTAAACCAGAAGATGAAGATATCTCGCTCTCTCAGTCTCTCCCTCCCTCTCTCCCAATGTTTTCATAAACCAACCAATATGCCATGTTTTTTGAAGTGTGTTTCTGTTTAAAGCTAACTTAATATATGAAGCTGATATGCTGAAGTCATAGCCAATATCACTACAACTCAGCCCTAACAAAGCGCATCTAAAGTATGTTTTCTCCATAAGGTACACCACAACTTCCTTGAACCTAAGATCACGGGAGAGTCCTGCAGCATTGCAGTTGAAGCTGCTTAGAGTCTCTAAACAGACGGTGAAAGGACCCTTGCTTACAACATGAGAGCTTACACCACAGAGGAGTCATTTGATGCTAGCTTGATGGCTGTGCAGCAGCAACTCCAATATTTCACTGCTCTGCCACAACAGCATTTTCATAATTGCAAGCACTGATTCTGGGGTTTCAAATGAATGCTATGAGTATGCAATGAATCAGCAGACAGTGAGAATCAACTGTATCTTCTTGTTTATGCAGATCAGTATGCTTTTAAAAGTAGATCCTCCACATAGGCTATTTGTTCTCCTTTGTAGCTAATCACGAGATTACTCCTAGGTTTCAGGTCCTGACTCCAGTTTGTTACCAGGCCACGTCCTGGAAAGCAGCAGATGATGGCCTAAGTCCCCGCATCCCTGCTACGCACATGAAAGACCCAGATTGTGAGTCTGGCTCCGGGCTTCAGCCCCAACCCAGCTGCAGCCTTTGTGCACATCCGGGCAAGAAGAAGGCAGCTGGGAGCTTTGGGGCTGGTTGACGGTCTCTTTCTTCCTGGCTTACAAAAGAAAATGAAATAAAATTAAAATTGAAAAATAGGGCCCGGCGCGGTGGCCTAGCGGCTAAAGTCCTCGCTTTGAACGCGCCCAGGATCCCATATGGGCACCGGTTCTAATTCCGGCAGCTCCACTTCCCATCCAGCTCCCTGCTTGTGGTCTGGGAAAGCAGTCAAGGACGGCCCAAAGATTTGGGACTCTGCACCCACGTGGGAGACCCGGAAAAGATTCCTGGTTCCCAGCTTTGGATTGGCGCAGCACCAGCTGTTGTGGCTCACTTGGGGAGTGAATCATTGGACGGAAGATCTTCTCTGTCTCTCCTCCTCTCTGTGTATCTCACTTTGTAATAAAAATAAATAAATAAATCTTTAAAAAAAAATTGAAAAATAAATGAAATAAAATTGAAATTTAAAAAAGACCATTACATGTGAAATCAGCCAGGAATAACATGGTGGTGAGAGGTATAGACCCTGGAGGCAGCCTGGGTGAGTCTGAATTCTTGTGCCAACACATACCAGCTATACACTAGGGTTAGGGTACTAAAGATTACTAAGCCACTATACCTCAGCTTTTTCATTGGCAAAATAAAGGCAAGGGCGATACTGTCAGCATTACATAGAATGCACAAGACGAGACCTATGGCTTTTGACAAAGTATTTGCAAATCATACATCTGATACAAACCTAATCCCAGAATCTATCAAAAACTCCTTGGGGCCAAGATTGTGCTGTAATGCTGGCATCTCATATGGGCACCTGTTCATGTCCCAGTTGCTCCACTGAACCAGTTCCCTGCTAATGCACTTGGAAAAGCAATGGAGGATGGCTTAAGTTCTTGGTCCCCTGCAACCATGTGGAAGATCTCAAAGAAGTTCCTGGCTGGGCCCGGTGTAATAGCCTAGCAGCTAAGGTCCTCACCTTGCACGGGTCTTTGAGATGGCTCCACTGGCTAGACCTTCACTTGCAAGCAATGGCATCCCATATGTGCACCAGTTTGTGTCCCAGCTGCTCCCTTTCCGACCCAGCTCCTTATTTATGGCTTGGGAAGGAAGCAGAGGATGGTCAAGTCCTTGGGCCCACATGGAAGACCCAGCAGCAGCTCCTGCCTTCAGATCAGCTTTGCTCTGGCCATTGCAGCCATTGGGGATTGAACCAGCAGATGGAAGATTTTTCTATTTCTCCTTCTCTCTGTAAATCTGCTTTCACATCAAAAATAATGATTTTTTTAAAATGTAAGTATACAGATAAATGTAAAGGAATGAGTCCAGAAATAACCCACTATGCACATGCTCAGCTGAATTTTAACACAGAGGGCAAGACCATTCTTAGCGGAATTTGCAACAAATGTTCCCAATTAGGCACATGTGGAAGCATCAAACCGGACCCTTACCTCCAACCACGTTTTAAAAGTAACTGCTTCTGGGCCCGGCGGCGTGGCCTAGCGGCTAAAGTCCTCGCCTTGAAAGCCCCGGGATCCCATAAGGGCGCCGGTTCTAATCCTGGCAGCTCCACTTCCCATCCAGCTCCCTGCTTGTGGCCTGGGAAAGCAGTTGAGGACGGCCCAATGCATTGGGACACTGCACCCGCGTGGGAGACCCAGAAGAGGTTCCAGGTTCCCGGCTTCGGATCGGCGCGTACCGGCCGTTGCGGCTCACTTGTGGAGTGAAACATCGGACGGAAGATCTTCCTCTCTGACTCTCCTCCTCTCTGTGTATATCTAGCTGTAATAAAATGAATAAATCTTTAAAAAAAAAAAAAAAAGTAACTGTAAATTGGGCTTGGCAGCGTGGCCTAGTGGCTAAGGTCCTCGCCTTGATCCCATATGGCTGCTGGTTCTAATCCCGGCAGCTCCACTTCCTCTCTATCTCTCCTCTTCTCAGTATATCTGACTTTGTAATAAAAATAAAATAAATCTTAAAAAAAAAGTAACTGTAAATTGAGCAAAAGTCTCAACGCAAGCTAGCGATAGCTAAAACTAAAAATGTACATCTGATAAAGGAGTTATATCTGTAACTTACAAGAACTCATACAACTCGATAACGTCAAAATCAACTTCCTGCTAATGCACTTGGAAAGGCATGGGAAGATGGCCCAAGCGCATGGGCCCCCAACCCACATGTGGGAACCCAGAATGGAATTCTTGTCTTCTTGCTTGAGCCTGGCCACACCTGGCTGCTGCATCCATTTAGGAAACAAGTCAGTAGATGGAACAGCTCTTCATCTCTCTCTCATCTACCTTTCTCTCTCTCTCACTTTCTTTCTCTCTCTCTCTCTCCTTCTGACTCTCCGTCGTTCATTCACCCAAATTCTGTACAAAACTAAAATACACTTTGTATAACACAGGCAACGAGATTTGAATGGACACCCTACACACAAGATAGAGAAATGAGCACGTAAGATGACGCTCACTATCCATTAGAGGACTGCAATTAAAGACTACCTTTACCCTGTCGTTCCCACTGGGGATGCACAGAATCCAAAAGTCAGAGTCACAAGTACTGATGAGGACAAGGGAGCTGTCAGGAGCCTCATAGAAAAGGCCTGAACTACTTAGTCACAGAGTAGTTCCCAGCAGGCGGTCCTGCCATAAACATACCTAGTCAAAGTCTTTAAATTCACACAGAAGCGGTCAATGGTTTCCAAAAGGCAACCCTGTCTTAAAACCCTTTTAAACCCAACACGGCTAGCAAGTTCGAAAGCCTGCCTCCCTCTGAATCCTGGCCAACCGTAATTTGTTTGTTTGTTTGTTTGTTTGTTTGTTTCCCTCCAACGGCTTACATGCAATGTCCGTGTACATGCCAGACAGCCGATGTGTGAACTATGATCTCGTATTTAAGGCAAAAAGTGAGATACCAAACAATCCTATCAATGTCTCCAGGAAACTGAAGCCGGTGCAGAGCGTGATGGGAGGCAGGTGCTCATCAAATCAGCTCAGGGCATCTGAACTGCTGTGGTCGGCAGAGCAGAAAGAAAAGGAGAAGCAATAATCCTATTGCCTCGGGGATTAAGCAGAATTAGTCCATGCATCCCACTTCCCCAAGCAGGCTGCGAACAGCTGCGACCTGTTGAAACCTTCGTCGAAGGAGGATGCTGGTGATGGACCGCTTCGCCTTCCTCAACAGAATCATGTTTTTTAAAATGAATAAAAAAATAAAATCACCCTTTTCTCCAACATCTTCTCTGTACTCCTAATCCTTCTGTATGAATACAAACATCCTCAAAAAAAAAAAAAAAAAAAAAAGCCGGGACCTTCTTTCCCCCAAACCACTCCCCATGGCTTCAGAGGATATCCAACACAAAGTGCGTCGTTTGTGCACCCCAAGTTCAATGCCAGGCGTGTGTGTTCCTTACCTCAGGCCGAGTGCGGGCTGCGCCCACGTCCCTGCGAACTCTTTTGCCGGAGATCTCCCCTCAAGAACGCCTGTCCCAGGCTCCCGGCGATGGAGCCCACGCAAGAACGGAAGGTGCACAAAAAACCCACCCGTAACGGCACCACCCGCTCCTCGTCCCTCCGGGCAGCACCATCAGATCAGCTCCGCAGAGTTGGAGCGACTCGCCCCAAGAAGACCCCCTACACCCGCTCTGTCATCCACAGAGACAAGCCGAGGGGGCGACATCCATCTTCGGGACCCAACAGGCAGGCGAGGAAAACTTCAACTCCTGCTGCTCACAAACAGGAGAAATCCACGCAGGGGGCAGAGAGCGGGACGCAGCAGCGGAAAACCCACGGGCGCGGAGGAGCCTACCACTCGCCACTCCAGCCCCACTCCCAGCCCTCTCCGCCTGTTGTCATAGCGCTGCACAACTGACGCCACTGCGCAAGCGTCTGTTCCGCCGCCGCGCCTTCTGGGACTTGTAGTCCACAGCGGTAATGGCGCCCCAGGCCGACCACGGTTTCTCAATGGTCCCCAATGCGGAATCACGTCTGTCCCCGAGCGGGGCTCGTTCGAACCACTGCCTAGTCCTCCTGAGCTGAGGGCGGGACAATCAGCGCGTTGTTGCTTCTGTCATTGCATCGGCTTCTCAAGGCCTGAACCTGGTCCGGCCTCCCGCCTGGACTGCAGCTGCAAGCCACGCCCCTCCCGCCCCGTGTGGGCGTGGCCTTCCGGGGGCGTGGCCCGGGCGGAGCGTCCTGGGCTTCTCTAAACCCCAGGCTTCCAGCCTGCTGTATTCATGGGGGAATGCGCCCCAAGGCCTGATCCATGAACCCCCGGCTGTGTTGAGGATCAGAAGACCCAGATCATGGAGATGGTGATGCTTTTGAACGATTTCCAGGTTTGGGGGTTGTTTTCCCCACTCTGGGCAAACCTACAGCTGTTAGCTGTACCTATCTCCTGAAATATACATTCCGTGTTAAATCTACCCTGGGGTGGATTTCCTGACATACAGAATATGCAAATATTCAACTTTAGAAAATCATACTTTCCATTTTAACATCCTTGAGATTCAATGTAATTTCACACCCTGTCAGTCACCAAACTGGAAAATTTTGTTGCCATCTGCTTTTTCTCCTCTTGTTACGGAGTGCAGCCAGTGATAGTAGAAGTCTCTTCGAAGTCTTGCTTTATTGCTCCTTCACCTCTCCTTGTATACTCTTCCCCCGCCCCGTCCTAATTTAGCCAAGATATTGGATGCAGATGAGTCCAATTAGTCCAGGTGTTTTTAGCTACAAGCCCAGTTCGTGTTCCTGCCCATCCCAACCAGCACTAATCAATTCCTTAGCCCACAGCACTTAGATATTAGCTCCTGCCCACCTGTGACTCACCTATCAACTGAGAGGGGACGGTACTGCTTTGTTGTGTAACCACTCCCCTCACAAGCCCCTTTAAAAGGCCCATGAAGCGTGGGTTCATTCTCTTTCTGGTCAGGTGTTTTCATTACTCTGGCACCTCAACTCTTGGCTGACCCAGGACAGGTAGTCCCATGGGCATGGTTCCTGTGTACTGCTTAGATGGGACAATGGATATAATAACATTGTTTCTGGTTTGTGTGCTGTCAGGAGTTCCAGGAGAGGTGAGGCCTAGCAGTAGTGGAATGTGGGCAGAGAAGCCAGGGAAAGGTGAATGCCTGCAGCTTTGTAAGTGTGTCCAGGTTATTCGTCCCAGGTCTCTTAGGATAAAATATTGTTGGGGAAGCTGGGACATAGGTCTTCAGCTTAACGGATGGACTTAAGGGTAATGACCATTTGTTCCACTTTGAATTATGTTTGGTTGGATTATGATTGGTTGGATTGCCATATGGACTTGTGATTTGCTATTTCTAATATACTCTATTATCATTAAGCTTGGTTAATAAAGACTCCTTAATAAAACCTTAGACATGTCTGGTATGATCTTGCTCACACCCAGTAACACCCTCAGTTGATTTTATAGCTTAATCTTTTAAATTCTGATTTCACCACCAAGCCGCATTTCCAGCATAACATGTAGATCTAAGTCACTGCATGTTTAATGCTGAAAGAATCACATGAACAAAGCTGTGATTTTGTAAGCTTTAATATTAAACCATCATGGCATTAATAACAGAGTAAAAATTATAGGCCCAGCGCGGTAGCATAGTGGCTAAAGTCCTTGCCTTCCTTGTGCTGGGATTCTATATGGGCACTGGTTCCTGTCCCAGCTGCTCCACTTCCCATCCAGCTCCCTGCTTGAGGACTGGGAAAGCAATTGAAAACAGCCCAAAGGGACTGTGCACCCAAGTTGGAGATCTGGAAGAAGCTTCTGGCTCCTGGCTTCGGATTAGCTCAGCTCCAGCAGTTGTGGCCAGTTGGGGAGTGAGCGGATAGAAGATCTTTCTGTCTCTCCTCTCTGTAAATCTGACTTTCCAACAAAAATAAATAAATAGGGCCCAGCACAGTGGCCAAGAGGCTAAAGTCCTCACCTTGAACACACCTTGAACAATCCCGGCAGTCCTGCTTCCCATCCAGCTCCCTGCTTTTGTGGCCTGGGAAAGCAGTTGAGGATAACCCAAAATCTTGGGACTCTGCACCCACATGGGAGACCTGAAGGAGGTTCCTGGCTCCTGGCTTTGGACTGGCGCAGCACCGGCCATTGCAGTCACTTGGGAGTGAATCATCGGACAGAAGCTCTTTCTCCCTGTCTCTCCTCCTCTCTGTGTATCTGTCTTTCCAATAAAAATAAATAAATCTTTAAAATAAATAAATAAATAAATATTTTTAAAGTGCATTTAGAATGCACTTGGTCTCTCACATGCACTACCAGAGGATCCGGGTTCAAGTCCCAGCCTTGCTTTCAATTCCAGATTCCTCCTGTCATGCTCCCAGGTATGCAGCAGAGGGTCGTTTACATATTACGTATTTCCTTTCCTGCCACCCACATGGAAGACCTAGAATGAGTTCCAGGCTCTTGAGTGTGGCCTGGTCCAGGGCTGACTAAGGTGGACATTTGGGTAGGAAATCAGCCTTTCAAATAAAATTGAAATAACTTCTTTCTAATTACTTGGCTTGAGGCTAGCCTTGCATACACTGGGTGAGCCACCACTTGCTGTTTTGATTCCAGCTGTTCTGTTTCCATCTATGAATACACCTGGGAGGTAACAGGTGGCTCCTTGCCCGGGGGTGGCGTAATGTGTTTTGGTGTAAAGGTTGAAGCACCATCAGCAATGCTGACATCCCATATGGAATAGTGCTTCAAGTCCCAGCTGTTCCCCTCCCTATCCAGCTCTTGACCTATGGTCTGGGAAAGCAGTGGAGAATGGCACAGGTGCTTGGGCCCCTGCACCCACATAGACCAGGTAAGAAGCTCCTGGCTCCTAGCTTCAGATCGGCTCAGCTCTGGCCATTGCGGCCATTTGGGAAGAGAACAAGCAAATGGAAGATCTACTTATCTCCCCTCTCTCTGGGAATCTGTCTCTCAAACAAAAATAAAGGTAAAGCTTTAAAAAAATTTAAATAAAATGGTACTTAACAGAAACTAGGAAACGGGGTGGGTGAAACAGTTGAGTGGAGTGATGGCTGAGTGTTTGGCAGCACAGTAGGGTGGCAGGCTATGGGGCTGTATGAAAGCTGGATGACGGGAGCTGGGAGACGCCAAACACTCCATTTCCAAGAACCGTCTGGTTTGATTGGGTTATGCCGTGTTAATGTGTTGAAATATTGAATGCAGTTGCAACCATCTCTGAAAATACAATAGCTCTGCCACAAAGTCACAGAATCCAATATAAGCCACAATATCAACTGACTAATTTTAATATAATACGTGCCTTTCCAACCACTCTGACATTCAGATTTGTCCAAAACATATTGCTGTGCTCCTTCAGGGTCAGATATGAACTAGCCACCAGAGTTTTGTTACATGGCAATAGACTCCTGGGACAGGGGAATGGATACATGCACAACATATTTTGTGTGATTTCAAGCTTAGTCGATTTTAACTTTCTGTCGGGAAAGGGAACATTTTCTTTATTTTTTATTATTATTTATTTCTTTTTATTGGAAAGGTAGATTTACAAAGAGAAGGAGAGACAGAGATCTTTCGTACAAATGCTGGTTCACTCCCCAAGTAGCACAATGGCTACAGCAGAGCCTCTACCTTCAAGCACGGAGATCCCATACAGGCGCAAGCTCGTGTCCTGGGCGCTCCACTTCCCATCCAGATCCGTGCGTATGGCCTGGGAAAGCAGTGGAGGATAGCCCAGAAGAAGCTCCTGGCTGCTGGCTTCAGATTGGCTCAGTTTTGGCCAATATGGCCATTCGGTGAGTGAGCCAGCAGATGGAGCATATTTCTGTCTCTCCACTCTGTAAATCTGACTTTCTGATAAAAGTAAATGAAAAGCTTAAAAAGGAAAACCATATCTGCTTACTCCCTCTCCAGAACCGAAGAAGAAAGCAGAAAGTGCCAGACCTAAGCTACCGTTCCTACTTTGTATATGTCAAATGTTCAGGATGGTGTAAAATCCCCACAGGCCATAGCCATGGCCAAAGGGTAGTTTGTGAACTGGCTGCTGCCCAGGGGTTATGCTTTCAACAGGAAACGACCCAGGGAATCAAGATGACAGGAAAAATGATTCCAACAGATACAGTTTGGATTGAAAAAAAAAATGGTATCAGCACTTACATTCAGAAAAAAATCTATCAATTATTTGTGAACATTCTTATGTATTTGATAGATAACTTTTATCCACACCTCAAGGATGAGGGGCACAGCCTCAGGGCCGGGCCCAGCCAGATCGGGTCAGACTTGGGAGCTGGGATTTCAATCCAGGTTGTTCACATAGCTGAGCCATCAACCTGCTGTCTCCCAAGGCCTGCTGGAATCTGGAACAGCACTGGGCATCATACCCCATCATTCAAATATGGAACACTCATGACCCTATTAAATACGTAATGAACCCCTCTTGTGTGGCCCTTCACTGGGGGCTCGCCAAAGGATGCGGTCCACACTCACTGCTCTCTGAGGCTTGTGTGATCCTGCCCAGCGCCCCGGGAATCCTTCGGGCTCCCCACCCACGCTGGGCCTTCCCCCAGCCGCCTTGGCCCGGCCCCGGGAGGCGGGATCGGAGGCGGGAGGGGTCGCTGCGGAGCGCCGGGCGGGGCGCGTGCGCGCGCGGAGGAAGTGCCGTTTTGGCGACTGCGGTCTGCGCCAGGGACCGCGCTGCCGGGGCGTGGGGTAGGGGGGACCCCGCGCGATGTCGTCCCGGCCCGGGCGCGACGAGCCGAGGGCAGGCGGTGCACGGAGGCCGCGGGAGCCGCACGAGCAGGAGCTGCAGAGGCGACGGGAGCAGAAGCGGCGGCGGCACGACGCGCAGCAGCTGCAGGAACTCAAGCACCTAGAGTCCTTGTGAGTCCTCCCCGGCCCTCGCGCCGCCAACGGCGGGGCCTGCGCTCGGCTGCCCGCGGCCGCCGGGGCCCGGCCCTCTGGAGGCGCACCAGGAGCCCGTGGCAAACGCTGGCCTTGAATTTTAAGTCCTCCCTTAATGGGGGAACGGCTGGGCACACGTGGGGTGGTTGGGGGGGGGGAGCTTTCCTGGCCCCAAGCCTCTGGCAGGCCAAGACTGGGGTGTTCCTGGAGCTGCTGAAGGAGCTCAGAGTTCTTGGGGCGGCCCTCGATGTTTGTGGCCCCGGCCTGCTTGTCCCTGCTGGTTCCCGGTTGAGTTCAGTGATTCCCCGGCGTGAAATGGGGGAAGATCGCACACTGTTTTTCCTCCTGTGTTGGTGTAAAGGGAAGAGGATGGGAAACAACAGAGAAACGGGCTTCCGAGCTAGACTGAAGGATTTGTACCAGCTGCGGTGCAGCACGAACTTGGGGACAGAGGCTTCTGTTCCGGGATCAGTGTAGTCTGACCTAGGCTGCCTGCCTGTGCTCTGCCAGCCCCAGGAAAGCTCCAGGAGGGAGTTCCAGGTAATCAGAGAGAGAGAATGCTGTAAAGACCAGGAAATGGCCCCTCCCGACTGCCCTTTCCGGGGATTCGGATGGACTACAGGTTGGCAGAAGACAGATCAGCAGAACAACTGTCTTGAATTCTGTACCCAGGCGCAGGATTGTCACAAAGTAGGAGATTCGAGGAAAAGTCAGGGTGTAGGGATTGGAGGTTTCTAGGCCAGTGGGAAACCCGCGGGGAGGAACTGTGAGGTGAATGGGGTGGCCCTGCAGGCAGGGAAGTCTGAGGTGGTAGGAGTGGATGCCTTGCAAAGAACAGTGCACCTGGTGACAACCTCCTCAATGGATGTACGTTTCTCTCTTCCTAAAGGGCAGTGTAAGGCTGTCCTTTGGGTAGGTTGAGAGGGCTCAGTGAAGCTTCCCCTCACTGGACGCTGACCTCAGGGTAGTCGCTGTGCCCTGTGTCCGGGTGTGGGATCTGGAGGTGTCCCGGCTGGAGGAGATGTCCCTAAGTTTGGAGCAATAACCCTTTGTCTCTTGTCTGTGATTCCCAGAGAAGTCCATTTGCTAAGTTTGTTTCTGTCTCAGTCACTTCCAGTTACCTTGCTAAGTAGGTCACGGCAGGAAAGGTCCTCAAAGAATTCGTCTTTCCTGCCTACTCTTGTGACAGCTTTGATGCCAGATTCCTCCAGCGTGGCCCAGGAGCTGAGTGTCCTCACCTTGGCCTGCCAGGCGACAGTGGCGGGATGCACCATTCCCGGTCACTCCCGGCCCCTTTCCTGTCCCTCTCCAGTACTTTGCGTTCTCCCGGTGAAAGCCAGCTGACCAAAGATCTACCCCTGACATGAATGCCTTGCCCAGCCTTTCAAAGCTGCCAGATGGTAGCTGGTAACCCTAGGTCTATGGCATATTCATATGCCTAGAATCTTTTTCAAAAGCATTATAACCTACTTTTGCAGCTTATAAAATGGAAGTTCAGTGTTAAAGTCATATCCTGCAGTCTAGAGATGCACTCTGGTGTCTGATTCTTAGGCTAATGTGATTTTTCCCAGCTTCAGACTGGTCTGAGTTGTTAATATGTATTTGCTTTGGCTAGTTAAAGAATCTTGTTTGACTTTTCAATTATGCTGTAATCATACCTGAGTAATATTTATGTGGCATCTAAAACCTGAAATAGTATAAAAAATACGCTAAAAAACAGGAGGCTGCCCGACTCCTCCATCACCTTGCATACTTTCTGTCCCCTTCCTCCCTTCAAATAGGGTTTTCTTTTGATGATTCATTCATTAAGATTTAGTACTTTTTATTTGAAAGACAGAGTTATTGAGACAGAGCTTACATCCACTGGTGTACTCCCCGAATGACCACAACGGCTGCAGCTGGCCCGGTCCAAAGCCAGGAGCCAGGAGTTTCATCTAGGTCTCCAATGTGGGTGCAGGGCCCCGAGGGCTTGGGCCATCTTCTGCTACTTTCTCAGGCACATTAGCGCGACGCTAGATCAGAAGCGGAGCAGCCAAGGACTAGAACCAGTACACATATTGGATGTCAGGCTCCCCACAAAAAGGTTTTCATATGAGAATTCTTTGCAAATTTTTTAAAAGATTTATTTATTTTTATTGCAAAGTCAGATATACAGAGAGGAGGAGAGTCAGAGAGGAAGCTCTTTCATCTGATGATTCACTCCCCAAGTGACCACAACGGCCAGTGCTGAGCCGATCCGAAGCCAGGGACCAGGAACTTCCTCCAGCTATCCCACGCAGGTACAGGGTCCCAAGGCTTTGGGCCGTCTTCAACTGCTTTCCCAGGCCACAAGCAGGGAGCTGGATGGGAAGCAGAGCTGCCGGGATTAGAACCGGCGCCCATATGGGATCCTGGTGCATTCAAGGCGAGGACTTTAGCCACTAGGCCACCACGCTGGGCCCGAGAATTCTTTGTAATTTAACTGCACGTTTGTTTCTTTTTTTTTTTTTTTTTAAGATTTTATTTATTTATTTTTTATTCTTATTGGAAAGGCAGATTTACAGAGAGAAGGAGAGGAAGATCTTCCATCTGCTGGCTCACTCCCCAAATGGCACAATGGCCAGAGTCAGGCTGATCCAAAGCCAGAAGCCAGGAGCTTCTTCTGGGTTTCCCACATAGCCACGGGGTCTCAAAGGCTTTGGGCCATCCTGACTGCTTTCCCAGGCCATAGCAAGGAGCTGGATGGGAAGTGGAGCAGCCAGTACATGAACCAGTGCCCATATCGGATTTAAGCCACTAGATTATTGTGCCAGGCTTTACCTGCATATTTGTAAACTATGTTTAAATTCAAGGAGTTCTTCCAAGAATTGTTTATTATGGCATCCTAATCTGTGTCATCAATGAAATGCATGCATTAGGTTTCCTTTGGTTCTCAGGTTTCTTGGTTCAGGAGAGGTAAGATCGTTATAAATAGGTTTCCTTTTTTTCCTTTCTCCCTCCGTTACCTGTTGGTTTGTACTTTCTTTGAATTTCTATTTCTCATTTGTTTCTTTGTTTTTAGTTTAGTCATTTCTGTAATGTCTGGGGAACTCCTTAATCTCTCCTTGTGTTTAAGACTTATTTATTTTAAAGGTAGAGTTGCCAAGAGAGTGGCAGAGGCGTAGAGGCAGAGAGATGGTCCCATAATTAAGAGGGAGACCCAAGAGAGCCCATTCCATGGGAAGGATGGTTGTACGAGCAAAGGGAGAAGATGTTAGGATAATTGGCTAACTAAGCACAGATGTTCGCTATGTGTCAGGGAAGCACGAAAGCTCATCCAAGGACTCGCTGGGGGAAGAGCGCACTCTGGGTGAGAGGCCCTCGGCCTCCTCTGTCCTGGAGCCTCTTCTCGACAGGATCCCACAGGCCTCCACTGTCCCAGCTAACCCCGCTGGATCTCTTCCGACAATTGATTACCATCCCAGTGATTTGATATAAGGCTTCTCAGAGGGCACAAAAGAACAGGCTTCTACCAACATTTATTTCTTTTATTATTTTTTAAAGATTTATTTTATTTTTATTGGAAAGTCAGATATACAGAGAGGAGGAGAGACAGAAAGATCCTCTGCCCATTGAATCACTCCCCAGACAGCCACAATGACCGGAGCTGCGCCGATCCAAAGCCATGAGCCCAGAGCCTCGTCTGGGTCTCCCATGCGGATGCAGGGTCCCAAGGCTTTGGGCTGTCCTCGACTGCTTTCCCAGGCCACAAGCAGGGAGCTGGATGAGAAACAGGGCCTCCGGCATTAGAACTGCTGCCCATACAGGATCCCTGCATGTCAGGGCGAGGGTTTTAGTTGCTAGGCTACCAAGCTAGACCCTATTTATTTTAAAGAATTAACTGAAAAGATAAATGCAGATTCCTTAACTGTCATAGAAGAGAAACCAACCTAAATATGTTCCAGATTCTTTATATTTTAGTGTCAAATATGACTTTAAATCCTAACAGGTATCTGTAATAGAGTACATGAAGGACTTATTTAGCCCTAGAAAAAAACATCAACCACCGTTCTTTAAGCTCGTGAATCAGCAGTAGAAAGATATTAGGTGGGCTCGGCGGCGTGGCCTAGTGGCTAAGGTCCTCGCCTTGATCCCATATGGCTGCTGGTTCTAATCCCGGCAGCTCCACTTCCTCTCTATCTCTCCTCCTCTCAGTATATCTGACTTTGTAATAAAAATAAAGTAAATCTTTAAAAAAAAAAAAAAAAAGATATTAGGTAATGCCATTGTTAGTAATGTATTTCAAAACATCACACTGATATCACGCCCCTTTTGATCTTGGCACAAGCAGATACAATTTATTTTCCATCAACTTGGATCCCAGTTTGGCCATATGCCGCTGTTTGTACAGCTCTGACACAATTAACGGATGGATGTGTGGATTCATATGCTTAGTGCCATATTCTCAATCCCAGTAAGGCATAGCATTAGTGTTTTGAATGAAAAATTCCCAGTGGACTCTTGCCTTCCCGAGTTGTACAGATTTGTAATGTTTTTGCTGGGTCAGACCTGTGTCATGCTACTGCTTTCTGGTAGTGTGTGTTTTCACAGACAGCAGCTCCCCACTCCTGCCTTACCACCATGTCCACAGGCTGACTTCTGCTCCACACGACCCTGTACTCCCACAGGGACGCCACCCGCCAAGGCCGACCCGGGAAGCTGGGCCATGGGCCACCTGTAAACCCCTGCTGGACATGCCAGCATACAGTGCCCTATCCTCACTGCCCGACTCTGAAAACTGTTAGTATGTATTTTAAGCATGTGCCTTGAAAAAAGACTGTGACGGGGCTCAGTGCAATGGCTCAATGACAAAAATTCTTATCTTGCAAGCACTGGGATTCCATATGGGCACCGGTTTATGTCCTGGCTGCTCTGCTTCCCATCCAGGTCCCTGCTTGTGGCCTGGGAAAGCAGTGGAGGATGGACCAAAGCTATGGGACTCTGTAACCACGTGGGAGACCCAAAAGAAGTTCCTGGCTCCTGGCTTCAGATTGGGTCAGCTCTGACCATTTGGGGGAGTGAATCAGTGGATGGAAGATCTTTCTCTCTCTTCTTCTCTCTGTAAATCTGCCTTTCCGATAAAAAATAAATCCTTAAACAAAAAAGAAAAAGAGAGAAAATGAGTGCGGCAGACACAAGAAGCTAATTCTGCTTATATCCGGTTGGTTGCTGTGCAACGCAGAGCAGACTGATCCTCCTCTGACTCCTAGAAAAGGTCCCATTAAGTGGACAGCAGCATTTCTCATCCGTCATCTACCAACTCGTGTTCCCTAACCTTAAACAGGGTGGGTGGACAGTCCTGTTGTTTTTCCCCCCATCATCTGTTTTCCTAGGTACCCTCCCTCAACCCCAACTACTCATTCTCTTCTAAAGGATCTGTTAAAGCCCGTATGAAGGAGGAGAGTCAGGATGAAGAAAACATTCTCATTTGTAGCATTCCAGAGGTAGAAGAATGAAGGGTTTCCTGGAGCTGTCTGGAGGGTCCCTCTTGGGGTCCAGTCTTGGAAGCACAGTACAGAGAGCACAGCCAGTCTGGTGGCAGAGCAGCTGAGCCTGGGCAGAAAGAGCCTGCAGCTCTATCATGGTGATTCCTGGTCTGCAAACAGGTGGGGGAAAGGCTTGCTGCCAAAACCTTGGAGGAAAAACCATGGGTTGTGTTCCTGTGTCAACATGATTGATGATTTATTTTCTTTTTCTGTTTTCTAGTTATGAAAAACCTCCTCCTGGGCTCATCAAGGTGAGTGTGAAGCTGGTACCCTTGGTCATCCTTTTAGATCCAAGGTTCCTGCAGGACTGTCACGTTGGGAAAAAGGGTTGTGTAAAGGTTTACACCTCTATTTGTGAAAAACTTGTGTCTCCTTCTGCAGATGCCAGACAGGCTTTAAGTTGTGGCTTTATCACAAGCCTGTGCCCTTGTGGAAGTTTGGACAGCCGTGTTCCCCCACCACTACCGCCAAGGAACCAGTGCAGGCCACACGTGTTCCCTGTCTGTGCCGCTGCTGTCCTCCTCTCTGCCTGGTGACCGCTGCTTCTGGACACTTTGCTGTCCCCTTGCCTTACCTGCCTCCTCCCCTACGGCCCTGCTCTGCGCTCTGCTGGTTTCTTGTCTCCACTGTGTGGGGAGCCAAACTCCAGTGCCACAGCCATGCTGTCCAGGTGTTTCTGCCTGAGGGAGGCCTGGATGCAGTTCCCAGCTGCCTGGTTTGTGTTTGAGGGGTGAACCAGGGGTGGTAACTGTCCGTCCCTGTTTCTGGCACTATTTGCCTGTCTGCCTCTCAAATTAATGAATCTAAAAATTGGGTGTTTTTTTTTTTTTTTAATTAAAGTTAAAAAAAAAAAAAGGAAATGTAAAAATAAAATAAATCATTAAGGGGAAAAAAAAATGCCCGAAACAGTAGCCTAGCGGCTAAAGTCCTCGCCTTGAACGCCCTGGGATCCTCTACGGGTGCCGGTTCTAATCCCAGCAGCTCCACTTCCCATCCAGCTCCCTGCTTGTGGCCTGGCAAAGCAGTGGAGGACGGCCCAAAGCCTTGGGACCCTGCACCCATGTGGGAGACCTGGAGGAGGTTCCTGGCTCCTGGCTTTGGATCGGCACAGCACTGGCCGTTGCAGCCACTTGGGGAGTGAACCTGCAGACGGAAGATCTTTCTCTCTTCTCTGTATATCTGACTTTGCAATAAAAATAAAATAAATATTTAGAAAAAAAAAAAGGAAATGCCTTACTCATAAATGCAGTTACTCTATGAAATTGCCTCTCGGAGATAAAATGTGTGTCACAGTAAAACAGGGCGGTGGCCTTCAAGCAATAACTGGTTATTGTAACATAGCATGCAGTTTTTCTTATTCCAGAAAAGAAAGCAAGAACTCTGGTATGTTGTGATTCTTACCTAGCCTCCCTGCACACATTGAGAGGTTGTGAAGTGTTTTTCTCTGATCTTCCAAGGGCAAAGGATGGGCACCTGCCTCACCTGCCCGTTCCCTCCCTGCGCAGCCGTGTGGCCTCTCTGCTGAAGCTCCTCTTGGGTGCATTTATTTGCAGTTTCTGCATCTGGGTCTAACATGTCTCTCTCTGCTTCTTGGAAGCACAGTTGGGAATGACATTGGGGCCAGGCTGCTCCAGAGTGGATTCCATTAGCAGGCAAAAGAGAAGTGCCATGCTTTTTTTTTTCCTGCCACCATGTAGTTTACATACTGTTTCCTTCTTTTAGGAAGATGAGACAAAGCCCGAAGACTGTATTCCAGATATGCCGGGCAATGAACATGCCCGGGAATTTCTGGCTCATGCGCCAACTAAAGGACTTTGGATGCCCTTGGGGAAAGAAGTCAAAGTCATGCAGTGTGAGTATGGAAGAGTCTCAAGTAATACTCTGACGTGCAGATTCATGCCTCAGTTTACAAAGCTGCTTAGTTTTTTTTACCTTATTATCGGCACATTCGCATAAAGTTGTGGTTGAACCTCAGTTTGCTAAATAGCGAAGCAGGTGGCCAAGGAAAGAGGGAGAACAAAGCTTAGGCCCTGTATGTTTTTTCTGTTTTGAAGATCTGTTTATTTATTTATTGGAAGGGCAGAGTGAAAGAGGGAGTGAGATGTCCCATCTACTGGTTCACTCCCCAAGCATTGAGACTGATGCCAGGAGCCAAGAACTCCATCCAGATCTCCCGTGTTGGCAACAGAGACTCAAGTATTTGAGCTGTCATCCTCTGCCTCCTGGGGTCATGTTAGCAGGAGGATGGATCGGAAGCCAAGCAGCCAGGACTGGAAGTGGCGCTCTGCTATGGACACATCTCAAGCAGTGACTTAACCAACCGTGTCACAACACTTACTCCCTAAGCAGCATTTTAAGCACTGTGCCACCCATCTGCCTGGTTTGTGACAGTTTTTGAAGTTGGTTGTTGTTTCTGCTTTCCGTGTACTGATCTCCAGTTCAACCCCCAAGTTGCTCCCATGTGTGAGTCCTTGGATTCACACACCTGCTTGAATTGGATTCTGTCAGTTTCATGCTTCAGCTTCCAGGGATTCTTTGAGCATCTGCTGTAGAGTATGTCTGTGACCCCAGATGCAGCTGCTGAAGCCCTGTCTCTAACATAGTCACACTTGGAGGTGGTACCTTTAGGAAATAAAATTAGGGTATGATGAAGCCATAAGGGCATTTGGTGTAATGGTGGAGTCGTGACCTGGAGCCATGAACTAGACGTAGATTCTCAAGGACAAGATATAAGCATAGTAACTGTTAAGCTGAGGATCTGCTCCTTAGTCATTTTTTTAAACTGTATTTAATAATTTTTGCTTTATTTGAAAAATAGGACAGAGATTGTTTTCTATTTTAAAGAGCTATTTGAAAGGTAGAGTTAGTTACAGAGAGAGAGAGATCCTTCATGTGCTGGTTTACCCCTGCAGCTGGCAATGAGCAAGTGTCGGGAGCTTTATCCAGGTCTCCCAGGTGGGTGCCGCGGTCCGACACATTTGGGCCATCTTCCACTGCTTCTCTGGGTGCATTAGCGGGGAGCTGGATCTGAAGTGGAACAGCCGAGGCTGGAATTGGTTAGTGGAAGCTTAAATTGCTACACCACAATGCTGGACCAGAGAGATCTTTTATCTGCTGGTTCACTCCTTACATACTTGCGGCAGACTGGGCTAGGCCAGGCCAAAGCCAGGACCTGGAAACTCAGTTCATATCTTTCACATGGGTAGTAGGGACCCACGCACCTTCGACCTCTAGTGAGGAGCATTAGGGGGAAGCTGGCATCAGAACAAGAGCCAGTATTTGAACCCAGGCATCTCAGGATGGGATGCAGGTGTCTCTAGAAGTGCTTTAACCACTCGACCAAAAGCCCACCTCTCCTTGGGCGTTCGTGAAGGACCTGATTATTTTTGGAAGGGGATTCCCTTTGTTGTCACTTCTGAGGCATCTCTGGAAGGGAATGAAAGCAAAGGAGTGTCTGGGGCCATTCTGCAGAAATCTCCAGCTTGCTTTTTAAAAGCTTGCAAACTACTACCTATTTAATGGGGTGTTTTAATTTTATTTCAGTTTATATTTCTTTCCATTGATTTTGAAACTGAGAAGTTTTGTGTGTTGAGCGGCTATATCAAGAAATTGATTTGAAGCTTCAATGTTCCTGCCCTGTACCTCTGACGGGCCAGTGGAGACCTAGGAATGTGTTTATAGGGTCATCTGATGTAAAAGTTTACAAGGAGGGATAAGCATGGGCACACAGTGCTGCTTGGGATGCCTGTATTGCATTTCAGTGCCAGTTTGAGTCTTGTCTATTACAGAGAAAAGGAGAGAGAGAAAGATTTTCTGTCTCCAAGTGGTTCACTCCCCAAGTGACCACAACAGCCAGAGCTAAGACAATCCAAAACCAGGAGTTTCTTCTGGGTCTCCCACGTGAGTGTAGGGTCCCAAAGCTTTGGCCATCCTTAACTGCTTTCCCAGGCCACAAGCAGGGAGCTGGATGGGAAGTGGAGCAGCCAGGACATGAACTGGCACCTATATGGGATCCTGGTGCGTGCAAGGCAAGGATTCAGCCACTGAGCCAATGTGCCGGGCCTCAGTCCCACTTCCTGCTTTGCATCCTGGGAGGTGACAGGTGACAACTCAAGTGCCTGGGCCCCTGCCACCTTTGTGGAAGCCTCAGAGTTTTTAGTTACTGGCTTTACTTGGTCCAGACCTGGCTGATGAGGCCTTTTGGGGAGTTACCTAACAGAAGGAAGAATCTGTTTTGCTCTGCCTTTAAAGTGCATAAAAATAAATAATAAATACACATGTTTGTTGTTGTTGTTTTTAAAGCAATGTGAATTTTTCCCAGGCAAGTTATTTTTCTGTTTATTCTAAACAGCCTTTCCTCCTTCAAACCCCGGGAAACCTAGATCCTTTCAAGATAGGAAACAAAAACATACCCATGTACAGTCATCAGCTTCAGCAATTCTGGTGCTAACTGCAAAACTGGTTCTCAAACTTGGAAATACCTACAGCCACCTACATACCTTAGTTATGTATTTGGAAACAGTGATACAGAAGAAGGAAGAGAGAATCTTCCTGTGCTGATCCACTCCCTTAAACAGCTACAGCAGCCCGATCTGGAACAGGCCAAAGTCAGGAGCCAGGAACTCCAACTCTGTTGCCCCTGTGTGAGGAAGGGGCCCAGGTACGCAGGTCATCATTATTGGGAAGGCGGATCTGAAAGTGGAGAAGTTGGGACTCAAACCAGCACTCCTTAGTAGGCAGCTTCACCTGCTGTTCTACAAACGCAGACCCCAATACATTTCTGTGTATTCAGATGATCAATGTTTGTTAGGGGGCCCCAATAGCATTATCAACAATCTCCTTTATGTTTTGAACTTTGGAGCACAGTTGGAATTCCTAGGACCACCTTTCCTTCAACAGTAACAAAATACTGAACAGGCAGCATATCTTGGTCATCTACACATGATGCAGGTTCTGTAGCACGTCATACCCCTTCAGTTTGCCCATAAAGATTGGTTTGACGTTGGATGGGGAAAATGAGGGATAGCTCAGAGGCAACCAGTGAACTATCCAGACTTCATTTTTTTTTTTTTTCTGGTAGTTTCCTACTTCCAGTCCTCCCATACAAATAAAAAAGGAAAACTTTGGCAGCACGTTGTCTGTGGTGGCCAGCGTGGAGCACAGCTGGCCACATTTGCTCAGTTTCCAAACACAGGGTCTCACTCCATCTTCCTACCCTCATGCAGTTTCCTGATTTTCCTCCAACCCAGATGGCTATGAAAGGATGAAAACAGGTGAGCAAGTGTCAGGGATTTCATGCATTCCTGCTTGGTTCTCCACTTGCTCGTAGACCTCAGTGCATGGGGTCAAGACCACGATCAGTGAAAATTCCCTAAAGGATGACGTCTGCTTAATTTGAAACATACCTAAATAACTGCAGTGACTTCTCCATGCGGTCCCTCCTCAGAGCTTCCTGCTGCTTCTAATAGACCTCTTGAACAGTACCCTCTCTCTCTGCAGATACTGTTGGATTAGGATTCTGTTGATACTAACACTTGAAGAGAATGTGTGATTTTGTTTACAACAAAGCAAGAACATTCATGTAAGGGTTGATTGAACCTGAGAAAGAAGCTGTGATGTTTTGGTGCCTATTTAGGATCCCACAGATTGTACTGAAACACCCTGAAAAGGAGAACTGACCTTTTGTGGTACTGTTGTGTGGGCTGCTTCATTAATATTTGTGAATGGAATATTCCTGAAGCTACAGCATGCAAAGATGTTTGGGGAAGCAGCCAGTTAACTCACATAGTCTGGAGTGTTACTTTGATGGCTCATCCACTGATTGTATCACACCCCAGTTCTGCTCTCAGAACTGGGTGTGTGATGAAGAAAACCTTTCAGCCAGTTGACTGGAATGTTACCTCCACTCAGTCAGATTGCTTGCTTATACCAGTATTTCCCTTCTCTCTTTTTAGGTTGGCGTTGCAAACGGTATGGTCACCGAACAGGCGACAAAGAATGTCCTTTCTTTATCAAAGGCAACCAAAAGTTAGAACAGTTCAGAGTAGTAAGTAAACCCATCCAGTGTCCACTTACATTTACGAAACTGTGCATATCATCCAACCAGGGAGCCGCCCATTAACTGAGCAGTCATCCAAGACACAGTTCCCAGAAGCCTTTTGGCTTCTCATCTAACTTCGCCTGCTAAATGGCATTTGTGTGATAACCCAGCTCATTCTCACAAAACTAATTTCTATTGAAATGTTCTGTTTTTATACCTTTGGAATAGCGTTTCTGTTTCTGAAGCAGGCACTGTTACCAATTCAACACCATTATTGTTAACTTACATACAAAGTCCTTTTTCTTGACTGTAATTGGGATTTTCAATTTGAGTGTGAATTCCCCATCCAGTAACCGCTTCTGCCATATGAACTATGCTGTGTGTGAACACAGAGATTATCAGTCTGAAATAGAGTAACTGCCATTTGCCAGCCTTTTCTAAATAGTATAAAACTAGCCTAATGTTACATCTGAAACAACTAAAAACATACTTTTAAACTGACAAATCCACTTCCAAGAGTATACCCTAAGGATTGAACAGAATATTCGTATATGCGTAAGTTTATATGATTAATATTCATTATTACATGTTGATTTAGGAAACTATCATAATGTAGTACAGAAATTACTTAGACATTAGGAGTTAAGTTTTAGAAGGATGTGCAGTGTTTTGGGAAAATATTCATGATTACAAACGTGTAAAACAGTAGACTTGTGTGTATAGAATATAGTCCAATGGTTTCATAAATTATGAATCACGAATGGAAGAACTACACCAAATCTTAACAGTAGGTATCCCTGTGTGTTGGCATAATTTTTAAAATCATTTTTCATAATATTTAAATTTCTGCTATATACATATTTCTTTAATTGAGCTGATTTGCTTTTCATATTTCCTCACATGTATTTTTTTTAAGTTTTATTTTTAGTGGAAAACTGGATAGACAGAGAGAAAGAGACAGAGAGGAAAATCTTCTATCTGTTGGTTCACTCCTCAAGTGGCCACAATGGCCACAGCCAAGCCAATCCTAAGCCAGGAGCCTCTTCCGGGTCTCCCACATGGGTGCAGGGTCCCAAGGCTTTGACTGCTTTCCCAGGCCACAAGCAGAGTGCTGGATGGGAAGTGGAGCAGCTGGGATATGAACTGGCACTCAGATGGGATTCCGGCGGGTACAAGGCTAGGATTTAGGCGCTAGGCTATTGCACCAGGTCCCCCACATCTATTCTTATGTTTAAGCACATAGAGGCACTTAAACTGTCTAAATAACACAAGAATACACTAACTTTACTGAACAAAATGAGAAGCTCCATAAGTTTTTGCCACAAAACACAATCTTGTCTCCCCAACCTCAGAAATTGGTTCACTTCAGATAGTTTGATGCATGTATTTTCAGACTTCTTTGCAATAATAAGCATGTAATTTTATGACTTTTGATATTTCTTACGTATCATTTTTTGGAGACATTTGCTTCACTTAATAGTATCTTTGGTTATCTGCTTACAAAGAACGAAAAGAATGAACATACGTAGCTCCAAACTAGAGTACTATTTCACAGTTTCACTCCACCTCAGTTTAAGCAGTTATTTCCCAGCACATAATATTGAATTATTTCTTGTATATTTCTAGCTGGAAAATTTTTTCTTATAGCTTTCATAGATTTACAGTGATTTAAGTCTTAAAGTGGTTACAACATGTTGGACTTTATAAAGCTGTGTTAAATAGTAAAGCTACATGTGTTTAGTAACAACGGGGATGGATGTATTTTTTATTTAATTCACATTTATGCAGTCTAATGGAAACCTTAACCTTCACCTTCTCTAACCCTTCAGGCACATGAAGATCCCATGTATGACATCATACGGGAAAATAAAAGACATGAAAAGGATGTAAGGTGAGGCCACCATGATCACAACAATATCCTCTTACATGCTGGGGACAAGCATACTGATGTCAGGGGAATGGTTTGATAAATACGGTCCTTTAGTTGTGAAAGACTGAGTGATGAAGTGTCAAAGTAGAATAAGCCAGTGTCAGGGAACTGAGCAGGCCAGCCTCTTGCTACTTGCATTAGCTTCAAGCAGTTGGTCTGATGTCATACATTACACCGCTGGTGTTGATGTGGCAAACGCCCTCAGCGTCTGCTCTTGCCATGCACCAGTTCCTTTCCTGGGATTTAGATTATCTTCTACAATGTCTTTAAGCATCTCAACTGTGATCAAACTTTTTTATTTTTAATTTTAGATGATTTTTTTAAATTTTTAAAATTTTTTTGTTTAGTTTATTTTTAATTTTTGTTAGATGATATTAATGTTGTTGATCTGCATGGGATGGATCAAGGGTTAGGGAAAATTGGGTGTGATCATTGTTTCCTAATTTTCTGTTTCTCCTTGTTTTGGGGGCGGGGAAGGGGTAAAACTCATTTTTAAACATGATTAAATGAAGGGAGAAATGGGAATTAATTTTTTTAAGCTGGTTATATTGCATTGCAATTATTCTTTGTTTAAAGTCTTATATTTTGCAAGATTAATTAATTTATTTGAAAATCACAATTACACAGAGAGAGAGGTCTTCTGTCATACTCCCAGGTAGCTGCAACAGCACGGCCTAAGCCAAGTCAACACCAAGAGCTTCCTCCAGGTCTCACACACAGGTGATAGGGGCACGTGGGTCATCTTCCTCTGCTTGTTTCCGGCCATGAGCAAAGAGCTAGATTGGCAGTGGAGGAGCGTGGACAGAGCCTGCATCCATATGGGTTGCTCTCATGACTGGCAACCGCTTTGCCCTCTGTACCACAATACTGGCCCCTGAATTACAGTTGTTAGGGAAATTAATTTCTATTGACATTGAGCAACAGAGGAATGGTTAGCAAAATATGGGCTCCATTATAATTTTAAGGGCTGTGGCTTAGCACGATGGCATAGCAAGGCGAGCTGCCACTTGTGACAGTGGCGTGCTATAAGGGCACCAATTTGTGTCCCAGTTGCTGCACTTCCAATCCACCACCCTGCTAATGGCCTGGCAAAAGCTGCAGAAGATTGCCCAAGTACATGGGCCTCTGCCACGCCTGCAGGAGACCCTGATGAAGCTCTTGGCTCTTAGCTTCAGCCTGGCCCAACTCCAACACTGTGGTCATCTAGGGAGTGAACCAGTAGAAGGAAGATACCTCTCTAACTCCTTCAAAATGAATTAATCTTTAAAAAAAAAAAAAAAGGTACAGTGGTTACAGTTATGTGACATAGGCATTTATGGAGACTAGAAGCGAGGAAACAATACAAAGGGACTTTGGAAAAGTTCATGGAGAAATTAAAAGCTTAAAAAAAGAGAAACAAACGTGGTTTCTCAACACAAGCTCCATCAAGATCAGAATACTTTTGTCATAGTTTCAACAGTTTAGCCCATGCCTGATGAATTGACAGTCCTTGGAAGAGGCCTTGTTAATACAGTGTTTTGTTATCGTTATTGTTTCATTATTAGCTAAAGAGAACTGAATGCCCTTTGAAAATTTTGTTATTAAGCTTTGGGAGCAAAAAGGAAGTCTAAGGGAGCCAAATTGGGACTGAGTTCGATACTTAATGTTTGCCCACTGAAGCTCACAAACAAGAGAGTCCTTGTGTGTTATGGTAGAGGACTCTCCTGCCAAAGTTTCCTGGATCTGTCTTAAAGCACAGGCTTTAAAGTTTTCACAAAACTCTGATCATGTTAACACTCTTTAGTTCTCTAAAGGGTCAGTAAACAAAATGCCTGAAGCATCCCAAAGCACTGTTGGCATGGCCTTTGGGTTTGTTTGTTTGGGTTTTTTTTAAGACATTGTTATTGGAAAGGCTGATCAGATTTACAGAGAGGAGAGACAGAAAGATCTTCCATTTGCTGATTCACTGCCCAAATGGCCACAACAGCCGGAGCTGAGCCAATCCAAAGTTAGGAGCCAGGAGCTTCCACTGAGTCTCCCATGCAGGTGCAGGGTCCCAAGCAGGGAGCTAGATGGGATGTGCAGCAGCCAGGATATGAACAGGTGCCCATATGGTATCATTATGCTGATTGTAAGGTTAGGATCCAGCCACTGAACTATCACACCAGGCCCAGACTTTGTTTTTGACTGGTCCACTTTTGCTTTGGACTTTTGCTTCTCTTGGTATCCACTGCTTTTACTGCGCTTTAAATGAGTCAGTCCATTTAGTAACTGCTGATCACTTGGGGGCATTGCTGTCATAAACTTTTAATTTATTTGAAAGGTGGAGAGAGAAATAAAAAGAGACTACTCTTATGTGTAAGTTCACACAAAATGTCCACATTGACCAAGGCCAAAGCTAGTAGTCAGGAACTCCCTCTCTAGTCTATTTTGGTGATAGGAACCCTATTAATTACTTGATGCACCAAGACCACCTCCTAGGGTCTGCATTGGCAGAAGACTAAAACGCAGAGCCAGAAAAACAGGTACTCTGTTAGACCAAAGTATCAGTCTGTTGGATGTAACAGTATTCTTAAATGCATGCATACTTTTTCCATAGTGTGCATTTTCCTGAATTTTCTGAAGATCTCTTTTATAAGTACTGTGTTTAATGAAATAGCTGTATGGATTTCCCCTTCCCTTATTCATTTACCTAAATTATTTTCTAAATGAAAGTTAAAAATCACAGTTCTGTAATCAGTGTCAATGTCATGTGTTCAGGATACAGCAGCTGAAACAGTTGCTGGAGGATTCGACCTCAGATGAAGAAGGGAGCAGCTCCAGTTCTTCAGACTGTCAGGAGAAACACAAGAAAAAGAAGAAGAAAGAAAAACATAAGAAAAGGAAGAAGGAAAAGAAAAAGAAGAAGAAACGGAAGCACAAGTCTCCCAAGTCCAGTGAGAGTTCAGACTCTGAGTGACGAGACCTTGACGCATCCCACCTTCTCTTGGCAAAAGCCAAAGAACAGTGGGAGCCGCTGCCTAAGGCGACAGACACACAGAGAGGAGGGTCTCGGTGTCACAGCCGCATCGATGCACACAGGAGAGCCTGTTCGGTGTCCTCCTCCCTGTTGGTCATCTGAGTGTGCCATTCCTGCAGCACAGCCTGCAAGGGGCGGGACTAAAGCATTAAAGGAAGCTCTTCTGAGCTCTGGGACAACTTTTGCCCTCCATAGTGGGGTGACTTGAGTCCCATGGACTTTATCGTTGACCCTTCTCCGTTGAGGATAATTAAAGTTCATGACATATTTTTTAAAGGTAGTTATTTACTTACGTATATGTACATGTGGTCGAAATGTAAAATGTTTAATATGGTTTGGTCATGAAAACCCTTCCTCCTCTCCCATCAGTGATTCCAGTTTCTTGTGAATGCTTCCTGAAATGGCTTATATTTCACAAATTAGGATATTTCTTACATCAACTCTGTAGACATTCACTCGCAGTTACCTCTTGAACTTTGCTATGTAAAGTGATTGTCTATACCTGGAGTACATATGGCCTTGCTGCCCTCCCTACTGAAGGTGTGTGTTTATATTCATCTGACATGATTTGCTAATTTGGGGAAGAGGTGCCTATCACAACAGTGAAAAGATCTTTTGTGTTTTTTTTAAGGTTTTTTTTGTATTATCATTTATTTTTGTTAGAAAGTCAGATATATAGAGAGGAGGAGAGACAGAGAGGAAGATCTTCCATCTGATGATTCATTCCCCAAGTGGCTGCAGTGGCTGAAGCTGAGCTCATCTGAAGCCAGGACCCTGGAGCTTCTTCTGGGTCTCCCACACAGGTGCAGGGTCCCAAGGCTTTGGGCCGTCCTCGACTGGTTTCCCAAGCCACAAGCCAGAGGCTGGGTGGGAAGCGTGGCCACCGGAACACAAACCGGAGCCCACATGGGATCCTGGCGAGTGCAAGGTGAGGACTTCAGCCACTAGGCTATGGCACTGGGCCCAGTAGTGGAAGGAACTTACATGGAACAGGCTTGCATCTTAGTGCCTGAGTTGTAAGATTTTTCACAGAGTAATTGACTCAGGAAACATTTTACAGCAGAGTTACTAGACATAATCAGCTACCCGCAACCAAATCCCCACTTACTTCCTGCCCTTGTGGCCTGAACATAGCCCACACATGCTCTTATAGTTCAGACTGGGCCACAGCACAAGCAGCTCAGCAGGTTAGGATGCTCGCTGCCCATAATTGGAAAAGAGAAAGTCTGTTTTCTTGAACCAGATAGACCAGATCATGTCCAAAAGCAAGACTGAATACATCCAGCACCACGAGTTGCTGTTGTTGGCATTCACTCATATTCCAAAAACTCTTTGCTTGGTATTTCCTGCCTGTTTTCCTAAAGGACAGCCTGTCCAGACCCAGACTAGATGCTGCTACCGTTTTCATGGATCCATGTTCCCAGTGCTGGCCTTGGAATAGTACACCAGGAACAATCAGCCCAGGTTGGAACGGCTTGGATTTCTTGTGAAATCCAAGGCCAGTTGATGCTGCCGTGCCAGACACTTGCCTGTGTCATCCTCAGCCTGCAGAATGTGGGCCATGGGTCTCCAGCCACGTGTCTTAAGTATTTCCTACCTGGTTCCTGCCTATTTGTGGTAAAACTTTTATGCTATGAAAAGAATCTGCATCAATGATTGTCAAACCTTTGGGGCAGCCAAATCAAATGGAGTTCTCTACTCCATCAACTTCCAGGGTTCCCACTCCGCCGTAAGGCCGGGATGGATATGCAGTTTGGCTTGATCCCAAGATCCCAAATGTTAATGCTGTTGGTTCGGAGAGCACCTCGGAGAACCAGTGCTCTTGACCTTTCACCTCTTCCCAGACATTCCTCCCATTCCTGCTTTAGGTGGAATCCCAACCAGTCCTTGCAGCTTTAACTGCTCTCCTATCTCCCTCTACTTTCCCTTATTTCTGGCAGTTTCCACAGTCCATCACTTCAGCCTGTCATGTCTCTTGACCTTGGATCCTTTTGCATGAATTTTAAGCAATAACAAAGTGGGGAGGGACTTTTTAAATCCTCTGTTCCTGTGCCTGGTCTGCTGCAGAATCCAACAGCCATGCAGATCAGTGCTATTAAAATCCATCCCTTACAAACTCCACTCAAGACCATCCAGAAAGCCGACTAGTACATGCAGCGTCTGTGAGACAGCTGTTCAGATCCCCTTCCCCACACCTCGCCTTCAGGAACCACACTGCCGTCTGCAGAGGACCATGAGTGAATGTCCTCAGCCCTCCCTTCACCAAGGTGACCGTGCCATCTCCATCATCTTGACTGGTGGGGCATTCTGACAGGCAGGATTCCAAAATGGCTCTGTGACTTCTTAATCTTAAGGTCTGTTGGTGTGATGGATTTCACTAACATGATCTGTTCACTGTGCAAGACAAGGGAAAGTAGACAACTGCTATTCCCAATCAAAGTGCATGAGCCCTTTAAAACTCCAGCATTTTCTCTGGCCTGGTAACCCGAGAGGAGACTGAATGCTGGTGGGAGATTCTGCATGCCATCCCTGACTGTGATGATAAAGATCAGTAAGCCATGCAGCGAGCAAGGCAGCAGTCTTTAATTACAGGCCCCTGGACAACAGCCAGCAGGGAAATGGGACTCTCACTGCTGTAATGAAATTCTGCCAACCTCAGTAACTGGATGCATAGTCTTCCTCAGAGCCTCCAGTTAAGAGCCCACACATGCTGTCCCCTTAGTCCTGGTCCTGTGAGGAGGCCGTAACCAGACAGGAATGGCCATGAAATCAAGGGACTGCTCCCTCATACACAGAGCTGTTCCTTGGGGTGAGGTGACAATGCCAGGACTAAATGGCAGCGCTTTCATGCTGCTAGCTCTCAAGCAATGAGCTACGCTTCGACAGTCACCCCTAAGTGTAACAGTGAAGTCAGTGGAGTAACGTATAGAGCCCACAGTGGTGCCACTGGCAGCCTCAAACGTGCAACGTGGGGGAGCAGGGGGAAATAGCATTCCATAGAATTCATGATCACTGGCTCCAAACTAAAGTAGGGCCTGCAGATTGGTCCACGAGCAATGTTAGCTCTGGAAGTGAAAACACACATACTGTAAGAGGTTGGCAAAGCAAAACATGAGATCAAAATGGGGACAAAGGTTAGTTATGGACAAATTTGAGCTTTTTTTTCCCCCTAAGATTTATTTATTTGAAAGGTAGAGTTACATAGAAAAAATGAAGTCTTCCATCTACTGGTTTACTCCCCAGATTGCAGCAACAGCCAGGGACCCAGAGCTTCTTCAACTCATCCACGTGGGTGCAGGGGCCCAAGCATTTGAGTCGTCTTCCGTTGCTTTCCCAGGCACATTAGAAGGGAGCTGGATCAGAAGTGGAGTACTCGGGACTTGAATTGGCACCCATATGAAATAAAGGCTAGTACTGCAGGTGGCAGCTTACTCCACTGTGCTACAGTGCCAGCCCCTAGGCATTTCTTAAAATTTCTCAGTGCCTGGGTCAATCTGTTTATTGATCAATCTATAAGTCATCTTTGTGATGTCTCATAATGGCCTGAGCAAAGAAAATATTCATATGGATAATCAAAGCTACTGAAAACTCCACAAGAACAGATCAGTGTTGTGGTGCCCGCCCCCACCCCCCATATCAGAACACCAGCTTCCTGCTAATGTGCCCAGAAAGGCAGTGGAAAATGGTTCATGTACTTGAACCCATCACCCAGATGGAGTTCTAGGCTCCTCATATGTTTTGTTGTTGTCTTAAAGATCTGTATTTTTGAAAATCAGCATTACAGAGAAAGGAAGAGCTTTCGTCTGCTGGTCACATGGGGCTGCAGTTGGACCATTCTGAAGCCATGAGACAGGAGCTTCTTCCAGGTCTCCCAGAGACCCAAGCACTTAGATCAATTTCCACTGCTTCCACAAGCACACTAGCAACAGAGATGGATTAGAAGTGGAGCAGCTAGGACTTGAACTGGAACCCATATACGGGATGTTGGTGCCTAGGTGACAACTTTACCCACTATGCCACATTTCTGGCCCGTGCTCCTGATTCTGACCTAACCTAGCACCAGCTGTCGTGGCCATTTAGACTGTGAAACAGCAGATAGAAAATTTTTCTCTCAGAACCAGTGTTGTGGCCTGTTGGGCAAAACTACCACCTGCAATGCTGGCATCCCATAGAGGAGCCGAGTCACTCCACTTCCAATCCAGCTCTCTGATAATGGCCTGAGGAAGCAGTGGAAGATGGCCCAATTGTTTGGTACCCTGCCATCCATGTGGGAGACCTGGGTGAAGCTTCTTGCTCCTGGCTTTGTACTGGCCCAGCGCAGGCTAGGCCATTGCATCCACCTGCCCAGGCTAGGCCATTGCAGCTACCTGGGGCCTGAACCAGATTTGTCCCCCTTCTCTTTTTTCAAATAAATAAATATTTTAAAACAAGACAACAAAATGGTATTTATGGGCCTGGAGCAATGGCTCAGTTAGCTAAATCCTCACCTTTCAAGTGCCAGGATCCCATATGGGCACTGGTTTACGTCCAGGCTGTCCCACTTCCCATTCAACTCACTGTTTATCACCTCAAAATCAGTAGAGGATGACCCAAAGCCTTGGGAGACCCAGAAGAAGCTCCTGACTCCTGGCTTCAGATGAGCTCATCTCTTGCCGTCGTGGTCATTTGGGGAGTGAACCACTAGATGGAAGATCTTCTGCTTCTCCTTCTCTCTATAAATCTCATCTGCCTTTCCAGTAAAAATAAATATTTT
The DNA here is from genome assembly GCF_030435755.1 of Ochotona princeps. Taxonomy (NCBI): domain Eukaryota; kingdom Metazoa; phylum Chordata; class Mammalia; order Lagomorpha; family Ochotonidae; genus Ochotona; species Ochotona princeps. Next base: position 23,278,539 of record NC_080851.1, read on the forward strand.
TAAAAAGATATTTCTCCCTGTGTCACTGCCTTTCAGTTTTTTTAGTACCACAAAGAAAAGTTAAAGCATATATTTTAAAAATGCTTTCAGGATAGTCATTCTAGCCAAGTAAAAAATAGGCCTTTAGCCAATTGATGGAGATGCAATGTCCCCAACAGATTACTTGGATATGGCACCTACTTCAAGATGCTGATGCCAACTTTTGTGTGTAACATTTGTTTATTTAAAGGCAGTTACAAAAGAAAAAGATCAATATGGGACTGGTGGATTGCTTAGCCAACCAGGCCTGTCTGTGGCACCAGAATTCTATATGGGAGCCAGTTTGAGTCCCAGAGGTTCCACTTCCAATCCAGTTCCCAGCTAACAGCCTGGGAAAGCAGTGGAAGGAGACCCAAGTCCTTGGACCCTTGCACCTACATGGGAGACCTGGAGGAGGCTCCAGGTCCCCAGCTTTAGCCCAGCCTAGCTCCAACTGTTGCAGCCATTTAGGAAGTGAATCAGCAGATGGAAGATCTCTGTGTCTCTACTTCTCTCTCTGAGAGAGCCTGCCCATGGAAGCTCACAGGATGCTGTGCATGACTTACTGTTTCATACAATCATTCGATGTCCTTTTTGGACTTGGTCTTTTGAATCTTCAGGAAACAAAAGGCTTGATCCCTAACCTCTCCTCAGTGAACAGACGGTCTTATTTACAATGTTTATATAGCTCTATAGCAGATACACTTTTGCACTGACCAACAGCCAAGGAACACTAAGGACAGAGAATTCATGACTGTCATAGCCCTAGGAGGTATAATTCTGATTACACCTTACAGAGTAAAATGTCCTTTGGATATAAAATCCTGTAATTTTGTCAGAAGGAAGATGGAGAGAAAGATCATTCATCTACTGGTTCACTGCTGCAAAAGGCCACAACAGCCAGGACTGGGTCAGGTCAAAACAGGAGCCAGGAGCTCTACCCAGGTCTCCCACATGGGTGGCAGGAGCTCAAGTACTTGCATCATCTTTCACTAGCTTCCCAGGCACATCTGCAGGAATGCTGCATCAAACAACACTCTGACACAGGATTCAGCCTTTGGAAGCGGTAGCCAACCCACTCTGCCACAACACCGACCCCTTAAGAGCCTTTCTAAGCCTTATTTCACGCTAGTCATGCATAGGTATGTATTGTGTTCATTAAGCGTGGGTAACCATGGAACAGTTGAATTCCTCTAGATCTATTTTTATCTTACACACTCACCCTTCCACTCTCCACTACTAGACACCCACGCCCAATCAACTGCTGCTCAAAACTTCAAATAATTACTGTCACTTGTATACAACACATCCAGGCTTTTGCCTTGGCATTCTTCCCTCTACCATAGGGATGAGCAAGTATTTTTGTAGGCATTATAACCCAGAGATGACTTTAGGATTTACATATTTGGGTTTTTTTTAAAAATATTTATTTTTATTTGAAAGGCAGATTTACAGAGAGAAGGAGAGACAGAGAAGTCTTCTACCCACTGTTTCACTCCCTAAATGGCTGCAACAGCTGGAACTGAAGTCGAGCCAGGAGTTCTTCCAGGTCTCACATGTGGGTACAGGGGCTCAAGGACTTGAGTCATTCTCTGCTGCTTTCCCATTCCATAAGCAGGGAGCTGAATGGGAAACGGAGCAGCCAGGACATGAACTGGTGCCAGTACAGGATCCCGGCACTACAGATTAAGAATTCGCCTTTTAAGCCTCCACATTGGCCCCAGGATGTGCATGGGTTACATGCTACTTTATACAAGAGATTTGCTCCTCCCAGAATTTTGGCATCAAAGTGGCACCTGGGAACCAAGCCCATGGGTACCAAGAGATGACTGGACTTGTTTTTAGGAAAGGCTATTTATTTACTAGACTTCTTCCAATAAAGAAAGTTAAGACATAAAACATTAAATATATAACTGGATTCATAGATATGCTTAAATAATTGCTTATAGGGAAACTTCTTCAATAACCTGAATCAAATCATGGAAATCTATTCTGCTGAATAAATTTTCCAAGAGCCACCTGCAACATAGTTTATGCAAACAGGCATTTGCCAGTATTCCCTGATTGAACAGAATAGGCAAAATGAAACTGGGAAACTAAATCACTGCCTGTGATGTTCGCATCCCACATGGGCGCCAGCTCCTCTCCTGGCTGCTCCACTTCCAACCCAGCTCCCTTCTAATGGCTTGGGCAAGGCAGCAAAAGATAACCCACATGCTTGGGTCTCTGCCATCACGTGGGAGACCCAGCTGGAACACTTGGGTCGGGCTAATTCTCTCTTCCAGGAAATTTGAGTGACAATAATAAAAATTTCTGCTTTCAGATCCAGGAACCTAATGATTTTTGCTTTCTAAGTTTTTTCCCATGGGTCTGTCGAGGCTAACAAACATATTAAAATAGGTAACAAGAAAATGGGAAGGGGATAGCATAATGGCTCAGTGGCTAGTCCTCCACATGCAAGTGCCAGCATTCCATAGTGGCACCAGTTCATGTTCTGGCTGCTCCACGTCTGATCCTGCTTTCCTGCCTGGGAAAGCAGTAGAGGATCTCTCAAGTCCTTGGGACCCTGCACCCATGTGCAAGACCAGGAAGAAGCTCCTGGCATCCTGATTCAGATCAAATCAGCTCTGGCCACTGCAGCCATTTGGCGAGTGAATCAGCAGGTGAAATATCTTTTTCTTTGACTCTCCTTCTTTCTGTAAATCTGCCTTTCAAAAAATCTGCCTTTCTTTTTTTAAAAAAGAGAAAATGAGAAAGGCAGAGGAGAATCTTGGCATTCATCCCAGCAGTGTAGATACCTACAGAAGATTGGGGGAGGGCAGTAAAGCGCATTAATGACATTGAGCCAAAGGTATTAACCCAGCATTATGGAAACATGGTGATCCAAATGGACCTTCTTACAGTCCCCAGACACCAGAAAGTCCCAAACAAGGAGGCTCTCTTTTCCACAAACTGGAGGAGTTAAGAAGTTCAAAGTGGAGAATGAGAAAGCTGCTCTGGATTGGTCCGGATTTAACTACTGACAACATTTTGACAAATTCACGAAGATAAAACTTCCCTCAGCATCTTGCCTTGGCCCAGTCTTGGGTACTCAGGGAGGTTGATAAGACCATAGGGTAGAGAAGTTTCTGGAACTCCTTGACAGGAAAGCTCCAGGAGGCTGCGGTTCCAGGAACCACTGGTAAAGTCCCAACCCGGGCTTCTGGTAGATGAAAAGCAGTTAAGTGTTAAAGTTGACAGCGTTAAGGTGGACTTGCCAATGGAAATGGGGGAAAAAAAATTGAGGGCATGTGGGCAAAGGTTGTTTTTATTTACCTCAGTATTTTCTGTGAATGAGGTTCGAGTACTACGGGGGAATAGTTAACCCACCTAGCATTAGGAAACCACATCCCACTGAAAGGGTGTCGCCGAGGGCTACTTTAGGGCTTGAAACTGAGGGAAAGTTTGGACAACACCCCACAGGACTCAGCAGGCGGCTGGTGAAGAGGCAGGCTTTCTGTCGCCTGCAGGTATCACGGGGGTGGACACTGCACAGTAAGCAAACCCGGCATGCTGAGTGGACGCTAACAGGGGTTCTGGGCCCACACAGGCTCCCGTCACTAACCAAACACAGGAAGGTCCACGCACGAGCTGACCACGCACCGCTCGCCCCAACTCTAAACACTAAGAGTCACTACCTTGAATTCCTTCGGGGAGTTTGGAAATTTGTGTCCTAACCTCGCGACTCGTTCTGTGCGTTGCAAATCAACTTTCTTCCAACACGCTGGTGTCAGTCACTGGCTTGCTGGCGCATCAGATGAGGGGAGTCCCAACGCAATAACCCCAGTCAGAAACAACCCACGCAGGGGGCAGAGAGCGAGACGCAGCAGCGGAAAACCCACGGGCGCGGAGGAGCCTACCACTCGCCACTCCAGCCCCACTCCCAGCCCTCTCCGCCTGTTGTCATAGCGCTGCACAACTGACGCCACTGCGCAAGCGTCTGTTCCGCCGCCGCGCCTTCTGGGACTTGTAGTCCACAGCGGCAGAGGCGCCCCAGGCCGACCACGGTTTCTCAATGGTCCCCAATGCGGAATCACGTCTGTCCTCGAGCGGGGCTCGTTCGAACCACTGCCTTGTCCTCCTGAGCTGTGGGCGGGGCAATCAGCGCGTTGCTGCTCCTGTCATTGCATCGGCTTCTCAAGGCCTGAACCTGGTCCGGCCTCCCGCCTGGACTGCAGCTGCAAGCCACGCCCCTCCCGCCCCGTGTGGGCGTTGCCTGTTGGGGGCGTGGCCCGGGCTAGGCGGGCGCCCCCGGCGTCTTCTCTATCTCCCACGCTTGAGGTTCCCTGCTCGCGTTTGACTGGCCTGTTGTTGTCAGGGCGGGAGGCGCCCCAGGGCCTGCTAGTCCATGGACCGCGGGGCCGTGGCGAGGGTGGGCGCGGTAGCCAGCGCCAGCGTGTGCGCCCTGCTGGCGGGGGTGGTGCTGGCCCAGTACATATTCACCCTCAAGAGGAAGACGGGCCGGAAGACCAAGATCATCGAGATGGTGAGTGCCCGGGCTGAACGCGCCCACTGCGTCGGAGCTAGCGGCGGGGCTGCCCCTCCGGCCTGGCGCGCGGACCCCGGGCCGCTGCCCGCTCGGATGCTGCGGCCGATGCGGGGCATTCGGCTCCGAGGACCCGGCTTCCCCGCGGGCTGGGTGCCCGGGGCTCGGGACCCCGATAGCCACCCTCGGGTGACCGTGGCCTTTGTTAAGTGAGCGTCGATCAGAAAGAGGCAGGCGGAAAGCGGAGGGCCTCGTGGTGCAGAACCCGTTTCGAGGAGAGAAAAGTGCAGGCTTGGGGCGGGTACCCCCTCCTCTGGCTTTCTGGGGCGGAGTGCCTGATCCGATCTCCGGGTACCTGATCCCGTCTCTGCCGTCGCTCCGAGCTCCACTGTATCCAGCGTTGCCCAGCGACAGGAGTGTGTTGACTGTTCTCTGCAACCCCACACACCTATGTGTGTGTGTTGTTTTTTCCCTCCCAAACTGTTGCATAAATGCTTGCGATTTTAGAGGGACATGTACTTGCTATTCTTTCCAGAGAGTGTGCATTCGAGATGTATTTGTGAGTAATTCGTTCTTCCAAAGTAGGGGTTCTGTTGGTTTATTTAGTCGTATCTGACTCCCAGTTTTCTTTCCTGGGGTGCGTGATCCTGGTCTTGTGCTGTACGGAACAGATTCTGGGGTCAAGTGTTTCTGTTAGATAAGCCGGCAGAATGCGCTTCTGCTAAAGAAGTTCATTGTAGTGATAATAACTTGCAATGCGTGTGGACTGATGCATGCATTGTGCTCTTGCTGGTTGATACTGGCCCCAGGCTGAATAACGGAAATATCTTAACATAATTGCAAGAGGAAAAGAGGAAGACGGTAATTCTCAGATATTTCCCAAGCCAGTAATTTTCCTAGGTTTTGAAATAATTTACTCGGAAGTCGTATTTTTTCATGTTGCTGTACTGCTTAGAGTTGCTTTTTTTTGGCTTTTTGTTTTGTTTGAAGATTTATTTATTTGAAAACATAGTTACAGAAAGAGGAAGAGACAGTGAGATCTTCATCCGCTGTTTTACTTCCCAAATGGCTGCAATGGCCGGAGCTGGGCCAGTTTAGAGCCAGGAGCTTCTGCAGGTTTCCCGCATGGGTGCAGGGGCCCAAGCACTTGGACCACCCTCTGCTGCTTTCCCAGGTGTATTAGGGAGCTGGATCTGAAGTGGAGCAGCTGGGACTCCAACTGGTGTCCATATGGGATGCCTGCGTCAGGGCTGGGGCTTAACTTGCTGTGCCAGCCCCCTGCTGAGAGAATTTTAAGGGCTTTCTAATTCCTAAGTCTAATGCCTAACCCTCCAGTTCTTAAACTGTGGGCTGATCCTTTATATCACTTCCCTTAACCCAGCAGGGCTTAAAAAATCAATACTAACGTGATAGTATTGTGATGGTGTGATACTATACTGATATCCTCATAGGAACAACTTACTGTAGTGGAAAGCATAGAAGGCTGGTCAAACATACCAATGAGATATTTTTATTACAGATACAAGTCTTTGTACACACATACACACACACATTTTTGAAGTTCAAGGCTGTGACATGCATGTGTGACCTGCTGTTAGCTTTTCAGTGGAAAGGGTAGAAAGAGGCTTATGATTTTAGTAAGTTGCAGTTTCAAATGGGGGAAGTCCTTAGCTAGAGTCAGACCTGGGTTACAGTCCTTCTCTCTTCTCTTTGGTAATAACCATGTTTCAGGCAGCAGGCTGTGTCCAACCCATCCCTCCGCCTCCAGAGCATTGGTGCAAATCCATAGAATCCAAACAAAGGGGTCCACGCTAGGGCAGGAGTTTCTGATTGGGAGTCACGGGGAGTTGCTAGAAGGCTGTGTGTGTGCTGCCTAGGAATTGTTCTGTAGGGCAGCAAGCCGGAAATGCAGAGGAGCCAGGCAGGAGACGCGTGCTGCCAGTGTGCAGGGCAGAGAGCAGCTGAGCCATTTGGTGAACTTGGAGCTTTCCTGTCTTCCAGGTCTTCATTTTTCATCCTTCCATGGGTTCCCTGAGGTCATGTAACAAACTATCCCCTCTGCTGTTGGAGTAGTTTAGGTAGATTGCTGTTCCTTGCAACACAAACTCCCTTTAATATTACTAATTGACTCATCATAATCAAACTGTTTATTTTATTACAGAGGCAGAAAGAGTACCTACCCACTGACTCACACACCAAATGGCTGCAGTGCCTAGGACTGGGAGCCAGGAACTCCAGCCAGCTCTCATGTGTGGGTGGCAGAGATACCACCACTTAACCCAGCCCCTGTCTGCCTCCCACGTCCTGCATAGACAACAACTGGAATTAGGAGCCAGAGCTGGGATTTGAACCCATGTCTTAGCCACTAAGTGAAACTCCCATCTCCACTGTACTTTTAAGTAAAACAGTTTAAAAAAAGGTAAAAAATATTGTTTTAATTCTTAAAAGGCAGCTACACATAGAGAGAAATTTTCCATTTTCTGATTCACTCCCCAAATGGCTACAAGAGACCCAGCGAAAGCCAGGCGCCAGGAATTCCACCTGTACCACTCTCCCCTTGGGTGCCAGGGCCCAAGGATTTGGGCCACCTACTACTGGTTTCCCAGGCACTTTAGCAGGGAGTTGAATTGAAGCTAGAACAGCCAGGGCTCAAACTGGGGCTCATACAGGATGCTGGCATTGCTCCTGATAGTTTAACACTCTGTGTTGTTACCATTGGCCATTAAGTAAACTTTTTATTTTAAAACAGTTTTGAATTTATGCCAGGTGTTCACATACCCCACCTCAGTTTCCTCTGTTCATAGCACTTCATATTAATATACATGTTACAATTAGTGAACAAACATTGAGACATTATTAAAGGCCCATACTTTATTTTAATCTGCGGTACTGTGTTCCAGGATCCTCTTCAGGATACCACATTCTACTTAGAGTTGCCACGTCCCCTTATCTGCTGCTGCCTGTGAAAGTCACACTTCCCTAGTGTATTTCCTTTACAGTTTTCATTTTCTAGGGTGAAGCATCTGGTAGAATGTCTCCCTGTTGGAATGTATCTCAAGTTTTTCTTGTAACTTAGAGATTTGGGGGGAAGAAGGCAGCAGGTAAAATGTTATGTTCATCACCTGATTTATCAAGAGGACTTAATGTCGCATGACTTACAGCTTCAGCCGTGGCTGCCTGGCTGAGCTGGTGCTCGGCAGGCTTCTCCACTGTTATTCTCCTCTCCCTGTCACTTAATTAGTGGGGGAGCCGTACTCCACATCCTTGGTGAAACAGCTCCATGCTTTATTTAGAACTCTGCATGAGACCTTGGTTTCCTCCTATTTATTTATTTGGGCAGTCCTATGTAAGTACTCAGATACTTATTTTACAGTGTGGGTTATAATCCAGCACTGCTTGATTTATTCATTTGGAACAGAGTGAGAGAGAAATTTTCCATCTGTTGGTTCACCCTTCAAATGGCTGTCACAGCAGGAATTAGGACAGGATGCAGCCAGCCTGGTCTCCTACACTATTATCAGAGACCCAGGGACGTTGGCCATCCTCACCGCCTCCCCCAGGCTCCTGTAGCATGAAGCTGGATCAGAAGCAGGATCCCTGGGACCTGAACCAGAACTTCAGTATAGGATGCTGGGGTTGCAAGTGCAAACTGAGCTTGCAAGCGCAGTGCTGGTCAGAAGCAGAAGCAGTTCATCTTCTGCCTCTCAGGGACATCACAGGGAAGTTCAGTTGGGAGCAGAGACGTGATTTGATTCCAGAACTCTAATATGGAATGAGGTATTTCAGGCAGCTTAACCCACTATGTCACACTGGCTCTAAAACATTTTTTTAAAGATTTATTTATTTTTTTACAAAGTCAGATATACAGAGAGGAGGAGAGACAGAGAGAAAGATCTTCCGTCCGATGATTCACTCCCCAAGTGAGCCGCAACAACCGGTGCTGTGCCCATCCTAAGCCAGGAGCCAGGAACCTCCTCCAGGTCTCCCACGTGGGCGCAGGGTCCCAAAGCTTTGGGCCGTCCTCAACTGCTTTCCCAGGCCACAAGCAGGGAGCTGGATGGGAAGAGGAGCTGCCGGGATTAGAATTGGCGCCCGTATGGGATCCCGGGGCGTGCAAGGCGAGGACTTTAGCCACTAAGCCACATGGCCGGGCCCAAGAAATGAGGTATTTCTTATTTAACTTGATAGATTTGTGCCTCGGATACCTACCACCCACATCGGAGAAAGGCAGAAAAAAAGGAATTACTTGCTAAAGAAGGGACACACTCACCAAGATCGACGTGTGAAGTTGACTGATGCACTGTTGTAGCAGTGGGGTTTGAGCAGCCGCTGGAAAAACTGAGATGAAGAAAACCAGAAAGTGTGTGCTGAGTAGGAGAGATCCCTGTGCTGAGGACGGGCGTTTAGGTTTGCTTCTGCTTTGAATCGGTTCGTTCTTAACTGCGTGCACATGGCACACTGATGCGAAAAGGAGCATGAAAAGACCATAATTAAATATGGCAGGGAGAATGAGTAACAGGAGCGAAGTTCCAGGGGAGATGAGTAGACAGGGCTTGGAGAACGTTAGATGGGTCATGGCTTTTTTTTTTTTTTAAAAGATTTATTTTAGTATTTATTTGAAGGAGTGATACAGAGAAGGAGAAAAGGAGGGATTGCCCATTTGCTGCAACGATCAAGGCCCAACCAGGCCAAAGCCAGGAGCCCAGGACTCCACTGGGTCTGTCCTAACGTGGCTGACAGTGGTCCAGGTACATCGCCTCCCAGCATGTATTAGCCAGAAGCTGGATTGAATCACGATGGCACTCAGATAATGGGCTGTGGGCAGCCTAAGTGACAGCTTAACCCGCTGTGTCACATCACCTACCCAAGTCTGTGCTTTGTCCTGGTGACTTAGTATGGGACCAGTTGTTTCTCTAATTTCCCCCACCTTATTAGCATTTATTCAATTATATATATATATTCAGATATATATATATTTCTCAGCAGCTTTCTTATTTGCCTCTAACAGAAAACTATCCAAGAAAAGATGAGGCTGCTTAACATTCCCCAGTTCTGATACCCTTTGATTAAATTGTCCCAGAGTAGTCGTACCCATCCAATGAAGTGACATGCAAGCACAGTGTCAGAACAAAGGTGTGATGTCATTACTGCCCTTAAAGCGCAAACATAGTGGGTAGGAAAAACATTTGGACGGCAGGATGGAGGAATGAAACTGTCACCAGGGAATTGCTGTTTCTAATTCAATCACACACAAATATTTATAATCTCATTGTGAGCATCAGCTGTGACTTCTTCCATAACTATTTTATTTTTTGGAAACTAGTGCTTTCTGTCTAGGAAGTAAACTTTTAGCAAAACATTATTCCCTTCTTCCACCTTAAGATACCAGATGTTCTTGGTGAGTCAAAAAGCCACTACTGAGTCCATATTTGGACAAGTGGGCGAGGGGAAGAGATTTTCTTCCTCTTTTTTTAATTTGAAAGGCAGAGTTACAGAGAGAGGAGAGGCAGAAGCAAGAGATCTCCTGTCTACTATCTCACTCCCTACATGGCCACAGTGGTCAGAGTCAAGCTGATCTGAAGTCAGGAGCCCGGACCTTCTTCCAGGTCTCCCACGTGGGTGCAGGGGCCCAAGGACTTGGACCGTCCTCTGTTGCTGTCCCAGGCCACAAGCAGGGAGCTGCATGGGAAGCAGAGCAGCCAGGACACAAACCAGTGTCCCTGTGGGATGCTGGTGCTGTAAGCAGCGTGGCTTAGCCTGCTCAGCCCCGACCGTTGCGTTTTATATAAGTAAGTGATTCCATCTGTAGCACACTTCACTGAGATTAAACTGATGACTGAGCAAAGTGTGTACTGTTAGCATTACCAGAAGTGGAGGTGGGGAGCCAAACTGTGAGAGCAGCAGGAAGAGGAAGATGGGAAAACGTGTGTTACAAAGATTAAACCTGTAGGACTTGATCATTTTTACAGAGTGTTTTGTGTTATCCCTAATTTCCATAGTAGTTTGCAGATTCCATATGTTATTTGTTAAGTCATTCCCATATTTACCTTTTGTCTGCCTTGGTTTTTTTCTTTTTAAAGATATACTTCTTTGAAAGAATTAAGGAGAGGAAGATGGCTACAACATTCAAGGTTGAGCTAGGCCAAAGGCAGGAGTGCCAAGCTTCAACTGGGTCTCCCACATGTGTGCAGCATTTTCTGTTGCCTTTGTAGGCATACTAGCAAGGAACTGGATCAGCAGCCCGTGACCATCTGGGATGCTAGTGTCCCAGGTGGGGAGTGTGTCCAGTACACCACGGTGCTGGCCCCTTTTGTTTCCTTAAAACATAGTCCTGACATAATATTCTTTTCTTTTTAAATTAAAAGTTGTAATTTACATTTTCTGGCTAGCAGTTTATTTGAAATATAGTTATGTAAACCTTGCTGGTAGATTTTTAATTTTTTTCTTAGGGAAGTACATGCAGTTCAATTGTTCTGTCAGCAGGTGGCAGACCTCTCTGCTCTGGTCTATTGCTATTTGTCAAAGTTACATTTCTTGGATAAGGCACCTTTTCTGTCTTTGTTTTTTCAGATTTATTTACTTATTTGTTTGCTTACAAGGGAAACCACTGATGAAGTCCCCATCTTGCCACAATGGTGAGGGTTGGACCAGGACACAGGCAAGAGCTTGAGCCAAATCTCTCACATGGGAACAGGATACAAGCATTTGAGCCATCTTTCACTGCTTTCCAAGCTCGTTGGCAGGGACCTGGATCAGAATGGATCAGCTGGGCCCGAACCACTGCCCATCAGTGATGCTGGCATCGCAGGTGGTGCCTTGATTTGCTGAGCGACACTGCCAGCCCCATGATGCACTTTCATTTTAACTCTCAGAGTTGCTTAAACAACATAAAGATTTTAAAACATAATTATTTTATTTTTTTAAAAGATTTATTTATTTTATTACAAAGTCAGATATACAGAGAGGAGAAGAGACAGAGAGGAAGATCTTCTGTCCAATGATTCACTCCCCAAGTGAGCCGCAACGGGCCGGTGCGCGCCGATCCGAAGCCGGGAACCTGGAACCTCTTCCGGGTCTCCCACACGGGTGCAGGGTCCCAATGCTTTGGGCCGTCCTCGACTGCTTTCCCAGGCCACAAGCAGGGAGCTGGATGGAAAGTGGAGCTGCTGGGATTAGAACCGGCGCCCATATGGGATCCCGGGGCTTTCAAGGCGAGGACTTTAGCCGCTAGGCCATGCCGCCGGGCCCAAAACATAATTATTTTAAAGGCAGAGTTACAGAGAGTGGGAAAGACGGAAAGATGTAGGTCTTCCATCCCCTGGCTCATTTCCCAAATGGGGGAAAAAAAAGTGGTGCCTAGACTAGACCAGGCTGAAGCCAAGAGTCAGGAGCTTCTTCCAGATCTCCAGTGTTAGCGCAGGCGCCCAAGGACTTGGGCCATTTTCTGCTGCTTTACCAAGCCATTAGTAGGGTGCTAGATCAGAAGTGGAACAGCAGGGACTCAAACCAGTACCCATATGGGATGCTGGCAGTGCGGGCTATGGCTTAACACGATGTACCACAGTTCTGGCCCCTATAAATAGAATGTCTACCAAGTGTGAGAGCCTTCTGTCATTACAACTTATATGCCATCTTGTCAATCTTCTCGTTGTGGCGTTTCTCGCCTTCGTTTTCTGGGTGCTGGTAGTAGATTACAGAGGGTGGCAGGCTTGGTTTGGTAACTTGCTTTTTGTAAGCAGGAGGAAGTAGAAGTGGGTGGCTGCAAGAGCCTTCCTGTTTCCCTTACAGCTGCCACCGCCTGGTGCCTCCACGGCCAGCTCACTTGCTTTGCTCACTGCCATGGTCTTGCCACTTGGAGTTAAAGTTAGGATTCAAAATACTGTCAGGAAAAAAAAAAATTCAGTCTTTCCCCATGAACTGAAATCAATTTGTTTGTCTTTCTAGATTTGTCCGTCAAGCTCTCAGGATCCTAGGGGAGCTGATGCCTAGACTGAGCCTAATGAAGGGGAGGAAGGTTGCAGCTTAAGCAGAACACAGGAAATCAAGGCAAAACTGAAACTCAGTAGAATTAGCGTAAGAAAAAAAGAAAGGAGGGGTAAAGAGAGGAGAACTAGAAAGCAATTCGTGTGGATTAATTAGACATGTGCTATTATACTGTGCCTTGAGTAAGAACTGAAATTTGGTAATATCTTCTCTTAAATTAGTACAGCCTGAGTTTTGTATTTAATCTTAAAACACAGTCCAAGGCCCGGTGTGGTAGCCTTGCGGCTAAAGTCCTCGCCTTGCATGCACTTGGGTCTCATGTCCCAGCATCCCCACTTTCCACCCAGCTTCCTGCTTGTGGCCTGGGAAAGCAGCTGAGGACAGCCCAAAGCCTTGGGACCCTGCACCCACATGGGACACATGGAGGAAGTTCCTGGCTCCTGGCTCCAGATTGCCTCAGCTCCGGCTGTAGCAGCCACTTGAGCAGTGAACCAGCGGGCAGAAGATCTTCCTCTCTTTCCTCCTCCTCTCTGTAGATATGCCTTTCCAACAAAATAAACAAATCTTAAAAATTATGTTTAAGTAGTGTTCTGGGATCTCAGATTTGGAGGTGAAAACAGAATGCTTGTTTATATTGTGCATGTTCCTTAAAGTTTAAAAAGATAGGATAGAGGGGAAGGTCCAGCATAAAGTCAGACTTTGTCCAGTGCTTTAGTCCTGAGCACGAAACATTATCAAATAGGGCCCCATCTTGGTAAATAGTAACGGGCATGGAGGTGAGGTTGAGGGATGTTGTAGAGACTTGGCACATATAATTACTACATATTGAGCTGCCAGCATTTAATGTCACTGACGAGTGAAGAAAAATAAAGCTTCCCAATATGTTTGACTCACTTTTTAATCCCCTCGAATACATTTACCGCATGCACAGATCATGTGAATCATTGTAGATGTTGGAAAATGCAGCCTGGTATCTGGCGTAGTGATTAGATTGTGACTTGGACACCAGCGTCCCGTGTGGGCGTGGCTGGGTTGGGGTTCTGGCCTGGCATCCCGTGTGGGCGTGGCTGGGTTGGGGTTCTGGCCTGGCATCCCGTGTGGGCGTGGCTGGGTTGGTGTTCTGGCGTGGCTGGGTTGGGGTTCTGGCTCTCTCCTGACACCGCCTTTGGCTGCTGTGTGTCAGTAGGTGACTCGGGTGCTGAGTCCTGCCACCCACACCGGAGACGTGCACTGGAATCCTTGCTCCCAGACTCCGCCTGCACAGGCGTCGGAGAAGTTAATCCACAGATGGGGAATACCCCATCAATTAATTAATTACAAAACTAATTAGCTGCTGATCTTTGCCGATTGGCTGTTTTTCTTGGACTTGAAAAGGCTTTTTTTTTTTTTACTTTTTTTTTATTAATTATTATGCATTATGTGACAGTTTCATAGGCTCTGGGAATTCCCCCACTCCTCCCCACGCCCCTCCCCCCTGGTGGATTCCTCCACCTTGGAAAGGCTCTTTAATGAAGGATTTTAATGGTGAGAGTAGGATAGAAATAGAATTTTTTCCCAGATTGTTTGTTTGTTTGTTTCACCTCAATCTGTGAGTAGCCTGAACTCAACCTTTGCTTCCAAACTTGAAATGAATTTTTTGAACCAATATGGTCAAGTCTTGGGATTGTCTTATGAATATATCGAATTGTAATATGACTATGACTCTTTAGTTACATAGTCTGACTAACCAGAGTAGGAAGAGAAGACAACATTATTGCTTAACTAGTTTGTTTGTCTTACTAGTAGTTTACCCTCCCAGTTATAAAATGAAGACACTACTCTATAGAAGAAAATAATGAGATGTGATTTGGCCTCTTTACATTATTATTATTCTCACTTCAACTTCATACAACTTAATAAAGGCCATGTCCCTTTCCTCCAAAGGTGTAGGGGCAGTGCTGAATAAATATGTTCTAACTTATAAAACATATGTAACTTCTAAAAAAAAAATCATCTTTTTTGTTTTCTTTAATGTGAAAAAATTTAAATGTTTATTCTACAATTTAAAATTTTAGAAAACTTAGAATGATTTACAGAAATTTAGTCAACCTTTGAGCCTACTATTCCTCTATGAGGACTTTTAATTGGTTATCAAAATATATATTTTATTTAGTCATGTGAGGTAATTGTGTTATTATACTAGTAAATTTAGCTTATAGCTGATTAAATGAAATTAGGGGGCTGGTGCTATGGCATAGCTAATTAAGCTGCCGCAGGCTTGGCCAACATCCCATATGGTGCTGCTCCACTTCTGATCCAGTGCCTGCAATTGCGCCTGGGAAAGCGCTTGAAGATGACCTTGGGAGACCCGGGGGAAGCTCCTAGCTTTGGCCTGGGCCAGCACTGGCCGTCGCAGCCTTTTGGGGAGTGAACAAGCGGATGGAAAAATCTTTTCTCTCCTGTCTGTCTCTCCCCCTCTCAGTAACTCAGCCTTTCAAATAAGTAGGGTTTTTTTTCTTTTTTTTTTTTTAGAAGTAAGTAAAGTTAGTTATGCTTCTCTCTTCTCAGATATGTTTAACAAACTTTTGCTTCAGGTTTATGCTAATGAGCTCCATAAATGGGATTGGATAGCTTAATATCTGTTTATGTGTTGTTAAAGCTCAGCTAGCATGAGAACCATCTGTTCTTTAGAAGTTTAGGAGCTGTTCAGTTTAGAATCTGACTGTAAAACTTCCTGAAGGCCATTTCTGATAAAACTTATTTTATCCTGATGAGTTTGTAATACATTGTTGAAAGTAGTATATGACATACTAAATAATATAAAAACTCTCAAAAGACTGAATTGAGTGCTTTGGCTTACTGTATTATTAATATTCTAGGTTGTTTTGAAACTAGTGTATTTTGTGGTTTCTTGTAAACTTTAAAATCTCAAGTTTAACTTGTCACCACTACAGGGGCTATTAATTATTGATAAGAGTTATGGTTAGTTTATGGTTAGTAAGTTTTAAGTTGTTTTCTTGGTTTTTTTCTTTCACTGTTAGTCGTTTTTGACATTTTAATCCAGCATAGCATAAAGGAGAGATAGTAAGTTAAATTTCACCTTGTACTCTTTCCTTACATAAAGAAACTGTAGCAATAATAAAATCAAAGGTTAAAATGTGCAGCTTTCTTTGTCCTGTTTAATATAACCTGTAACAAAACAGCTGTCCTAAATAGTAGTGTCCTTTCAAGTGGCACAATACCGAAAGTGTGATGTGGAAAGAGTTCAAAATTAAAGCAGAAAGTTTTTCATCTTGTTCCATTTCAAGGGCAGAGATCCAACACGGCTAAAATGGAAACAACTTCAGTGCTATGCGTCTTGAAACATTAGCACACAGTGTATTTGAAAGAAGAGCTAACAAAGATTCCATTCATTTATGTTATTATTTTACTTCCTGTTGCTTGACCCTGGCCTACCTATTGCTACATGAATGTCATTTCCTCTGAATATGAACTGCAGAATTTAATACTTTGTAAGAAAAAAAAAGTTAAAAAGCTACAGGACATGATGGAGGACTTCATTTGAGTTTTGAAAATTAAGTTACTTTGTGTAGGATTGGCTGTAGCTGAGTTGGCCTGTGTGTTGGTAAACCAGTAAATGTCAGCAACCGTTGTCAGCTGGGATACACTTTTGCGTTGATTTTAAGTGATAAAATGGTTGAGAAAATCCTCATTTGCAAATGTTTTTTGAGCAGAATATATCCTTTAATGTGCTTCTGCTCATTGCTTACACGTTTAAACCATATTCATATAATTACAGTCCCTTGCTTCAGCTTGGGACAGTCAGCAAATGGTAAAGTCAGTTTACTCTTGTCTTCAGGGAAGTCTGAAGAGAAGTCGGATGCCTAGCATGGTCTCCTGCATATTTTGAGGAGTCATCCTTCTGTTTACATCATGCATCAGTGAGCAGGAACAAGTTTTTACAGGAGTCAGTTTCCACAGCATTGCTTCTCACCTCCTACTGAATTGTCTTCCTTATATGGCGTCACTGTTTTGTTTGAAATAACTTCCTACAGTGTCATTCAAGTTCAGATGGAAGTTTAAAAATACATTGCAGGTTGGAATGATAATTGGATTATGGCAGCCCAACTATGAATTGGTAGTTAAATCTCATATTGAATTACTGGGAAGTGTCCACACTTACTAGGGGTTATTTGTGGCATTAAGGGGTGTGTGTGTGTGTGTGTGTGTGTGTGTGTGTGTTTTAAAGCTTTTCATTGATCAATGTGTTCATTTCCTTTACTTTCTTAGCCCCAGTATCAAAGACAAAAAAAAAATTATAATACTCCATATGTCATTATGGTTTCAACTAAGAGATTTGATCTTCTGTGGCCTTTTTTGCTTTTAATTATTTGGAATTTCTGAAAAGGTTTGGGTGTAAAATACAGAGATAACTCTGTATTTCAAGTGGGTTGAATAACTGACAGTATCCAAAAAGCTCTGGCCAGTTTTTCAGAAGTACAACTAAGATACAAGTTTTGTGTGAGTTCCCTGTCGCTGGCAAATGAACTTCAAATGGACAGCTTGCAGGCCTCGTGAGTGACTTGTTGCTGTGACAGTGATTAAAGAAATTCCAAGGCGACAAGGCACAGTCATTGTGGACGAAGATGAAAGTCCACGGTGCAGCTGAAGACCCTGTCTTCACTTCTGGATTCCTTTCTATCTTTGCGTCAAGCCAAAGAAGCTTGACACAGAATTCAGCGTACTGTTGTGTGCTTGCCTGGCATCTCTGTTCCTTTCCCTTTGGCATGTTTTCAAAATAGTTTTAGTTTGCAGCCCTTTCAGGCCCTCTCAAGAAAATGTTGTTTTTGATCGCCTAAAGACAGCATGGTGTAGTAAAAACAATAACATAGTTTCAGCTCCTGTTCATAAGTCCAATGATTAATAAGGGACTTGACTCCTCCAAACAACGTTCCATATATATATATATGTGTGTGTGTGTGTATATGTGTTTGTGTATGTAGATAGATAGGTAGAGAAAGAGAGAAGTAGATGATACTGGCTTCTTAAGGTTGTGCTGATAGACACATGCAGAGCACCATTGCGTGCTTCCAAGTCTCTAGGGAAGCAAAGCAAGTGTTTGATAAGTGTTAGTTAAGTGTTCAGTGTTAGTTAAGTGTTGAGTGGGACTAAATGGATGAAGAAGTCCTTTGTGGTAGGAAGCCATGTTTCTTCTCTTCTTTGCTTTCCTCAATATCAGCAAGATGAACACCAGCCTGTTCCAGAAACACTCTTCCTCCCCAAGCTGGACTCATGCTATGGGTAATCCTAAGTTCTTCACTTAGTGGGAAGTCCTGTGCCTGTCGCTGTGTCTGTAAACACTGATTTCTGAGGCAGTACTGTCCAGAGATTGGCAAGTGTGGATTCTGGAATCAAAAAGAATTTTGAATCCGTTTCTGCCATTTACCTGCCAACTCTAAGCCTTAATTGACTCACCTCTAAAATGAGAGTAATAATAGCATGTGTCTTCCAGTGTTGTTAGCACAAAACAAGGTGTGTGAGGGCTTAGAACTGTCAGGTACACAGTAAGCATGATACGGTAGCTATTTATAATAATCACTTTCAAGAACTGTATAAATAAATATGTATAAAACATGTATATAGGGTCCGGCGGCGTGGCCTAGCGACTAAAGTCCTCGCCTTGAAAGCCCCGGGATCCCATATGGGCGCCGGTTCTAATCCCTGCAGCTCCACTTCCCATCCAGCTCCCTGCTTGTGACCTGGGAAAGCAGTCAAAGACAGCCCAATGCATTGGGACACTGCACCCGTGTGGGAGACCTGGAAGAGGTTCCAGGTTCCCGGCTTCGGATCGGCGCAGCATCGGCCCGTTGCAGCTCACTTGGGGAGTGAATCATCGCACGAAAGATCTTCCTCTCTGTCTCTCCTCCTCTCTGTGTATATCTGGCTGTAATAAAATAAATAAATCTTTAAAAAAAAACATGTATATATACACACACAGAGCACAATATTTTTTTGTCTTGCATTGATGAACTTTTCAGGACTGACCTTAGATGGTTTCCAGTTTCCCAGTGTAAAACAGATCTGTGGTTTTCATACTGCTTATGACCAAAATGTAGTGGACTGCCTTATTTGTTTGGGATGAAGTACTAGACATAAAATTGCTGTGTCAAAGAGAATGTGTGTTTCTGGGGCTTTTAATAACAGTATTTTTAAGTAGCCCTCCAGGATGGTTATGGAGCATGGTAACTCCAATATTCATTGTTGTTGAGGGTGATTCATCTATGAAACATCCTTCAAAGTGACATGTTTAGCATTTCTGCCATTGCAGCCCGTAGTGACATATAAAAAAGGCACTTTGAAAGTTCTCACACTCAGAGTACGAAAATATTTTCAGATTGCACCACCTTTGCTGCCCATGAAGCCTCCCTTCTTAATTAGATGTCATGGGTTGCCTCTCAGAGGGATGTTTTGTTACGAATCTTCTCATTAAAGTCTGATAGCAATGCCAGAAGTCTCACAGTTAGTGATCAGAAATTCACTAACCGATTCAGTGACTTTCTATAAAGAGGCAATTGAAAACTTTGCATTGTTTTTAATAGAGAATGCCCGGAAGTACTGCTTAGGTTAAGGTTTCAGATCACAGTGGGGAAAAAGCTCATGTAAACATTTCTTTATTTCCATGTGCCTTAGCCGTGCTGCCCGCGATAAAGCATCCCGGAGCCCAGGTCTGGCTTATCTCTCGGGCCCTGCTGCGTGCTGTTTGCACGTTGCCTTCAAGTTACCCGACTTTAAAAGCAAGGCTGATTTTCCCTTAGAGAAATTGTTTCATTCACAGCAACTTGACCACTTTTATTTCTAACATGAAAGTTTTCCCAATTTTTTAAAAATAAAAATTGTGTTTCTTTTGTTTCGTTTTGGGATTGTATGGCATGGTTCTTTTAGCCCCCAAAATGTAGAAAATTTTGAAGAAAAAAAAAATGCCACTTAAATCTCATCTCCTTTCTTTCAAGGTTATTAACACTCTCTTGACCCCACGTTCTCATATGCTCATGGAGCTTAAGTGAGTAATTTTTCCATGTAAATGTGATAAAATATATACATAGTATAAAAGCAACCACCGTAGAGGTTTTTCACTGTACAGGTTGATGACATTGAGGACATTTATATCATTGTGCAACCATCAACGCACTCCACCTCCAAAACTTTTTCATCTCCTGAAACTGAAACTATACCCATTGTGCAATAGTTCACCGTCCACCCTCCCCCAGCCCTGGCAGCTACCACCTAGCCTTTTTATGTTTTATATTGAAATGCTGTACCTGTGCAGAAAAGTGTACATATCACAAGCACACAGACAAGCTCTGAGCAAAGGGGTGGTTTTTAGTTGTTCTTGTAGAGAGTTCCCTGGCAAAGCAGGTGTTGCAGTAGAGACCTGCCTTCTCTTCACCGTCCAGGGTTTTCCATTGATCCTGTGGACTGGGGACTGGCTCAGAGCTAGCAAGGCCGTAGCACTGTGCAGTTAATGCGTCACAAGACTGTTTTTGCATTGGCCTTACTCAAGGCTTTTGGAACCGCCCTCGGTTGCACCTTGTACTATATTAGTACTTCTCAGACAGGAAGAATTTTCTTTTCGTGGTGTAGCTGGTCCGGTTACCTTCAGGGTAAGTGTGAACTTGTCCTGTTTAACTTTATGGTAATTCTTATTTGATTTCTGTGTCTTGTTGAAAGTTGGGGCATTATAAATTACGAAACAAGAAATGAAAGTAGAATGTTCCAGGTAAATGCAAAGCTGCTTTCCAGTCTGCAGAGATATGAATGTGCAAAACTTTGAGGTGTCTTAGGGCTTGGAAATTATGTTTTATGCAGAGGAAGTTTAAATGGCATTTTAAGAATTTCTTGTTTGGTGTGTAGATGTTAAAAAAAAGCAAAATATCATTACAGTCAGTTTCCAGGATAGCAGAAAATACTGTAAAATCCAATTTTGTCACTCTTCTGTTGCAGTGTGATTTAGTTTTGCTGATAGCCACATGTTTGTGTCACTCAATTTAAGAACAATTTATTACAACTTGTAATGAGGAGTACTGATTTTTATGTTGAGTGTTACCCCTGGGGTAAATAAAAACCAGGGTTGTATTTCTGCTTTATGAATTGATAAAATATTTATGTATAATCAGTTGTATCAGTTAAGATTCAAACACATATATTACAGTAAAAGCCTAGACTGTATTTTGACTATTCTTATGCAATTGAGTTTTTAAAGTTTTTTTTTTTTTTAATCAAAAAATTAGATCCTACAGCTTTTTTGTTGCCAGCCTGCAGTCTAGCCCTGCATCTCAGGATGTTGCCTGCCACCTGTATGCTCTTGTTTAAAACAAACTCAAGGACAGAAGAACTCAGAATGCTTTAAGGGTCACCGATGTGAACTACTTAATATTCACATGTCTTGATTTACTCATCTTGAAAAACACTGTTAGAGATTAAAGACAACGAGGGTAGGAAGATAGAAGAATGAATTCTAAGCTCTGAAATTATTTATTTACATGAGTAGTCATAAAATTTTAACAGAAGCCAGTTTTTTAAGTTAACAAGCCTTTGAAATCTGTTATTTTTTCTCCTTTTTCTTTCCTACATCCTCCTCTTCCCCTCCCACTCTTAGCTCTTCAGTTTCATTTTTGTTTTATGTTTTGTCGAGAAAGTTTTACTTGCCAGTTGTGTTTTTTTTTTACAACCAGGTTATAAAATCTAATTGGGGAGAGTTACCTAAATACCCCCAAGAAAATGATTATAATCCTATTGGGGGGGAATGTAGTTTGATTTTTTTTTTTTTCCATGAACCAATCGTACTAGCAAAGTGCTCTTTTGAAAAACCCAAGCTTCTGGCAAATAGTGTAGATTGCCAGAAAAATGCAGAAAAAAAATGCATTCACTGTGGAGTTTTACTACAACTACTACTAACTACTACTACTAACTGCTGCTGATACCCAGTCCATAACATAATAGTACATGCTTTTGCTTATGTAATATACAGTTTACCATTCCAAATTCCATTACATAGCCAATATGGTTCACTTATTTCTGTCTCAGACTTAGAGCAGAGTTACAATTTTCAGAGCTGCATTAACAAAGTTAACCTTTTTAACTTCTCTTAAGACAGAGTGAGGTAGGCCTTTAAAAGTATTCAGTTAGCATTCCAATTTTTAAGACTTATTTCAAAATAAGAACATTTTTTATGTAGACATCAGCAGTTTCCATGAATTGATATGTGAACTGTCATCTTAAAATGAGGTGCCATGGCAACTGAGACTGTCAGCAAGTTTGTGCTATTTAGTGGAAGTGCCCCTTACCTCCTGCTTCAGTCTTTAGCCCCGTTCTACGTATCCCTTGAGAGGAATACTGTTATATGTAGAGAGCTTAGCCTCATCCTGAAAGCACACAAAATAATTGTTTTCCAGTTTCCAGTTCTTAGAACTGTCTTAGGAGAGAGTTCACAGTTGAAGGGTGGTATTTTCTATTTTTGAGTGCATCTTCTGCACTTGGTGTGTGTGTGTTTTTTCCCCCCAAGCAACTCTTCTCTTGAAGTATCTGCAACCGATGACTGTTGGCAGAATGAGCCAGAACTTTATATACAAGGTGTAGGTTTACAAGCCAATCGGTTTAAAAATACCCTGCCCTAATTTTCACTGTCATCCTTAGAATGTGCCAGAATGCTGACATTTGTATGTTACTGTTTACACTTTCATGATGATACAGACCTCACAGTAATTTTTGCAGAACGGCTACAGTTATCTGTTTATGTGAGATTATTTTTTGAGCAAGTATAAATTCTGGTCTAATGGCAAGTGAAAATCAGAAAGAATGAAAAGAGCTTCAGCTGAAAGTTGTCTAGTGTGTATGAACTCTTGGGCTTGCTTGTCAGAGCCCTGAAGAGACCATTAGGAAACTTCTGATTGATCATTGTTTTGTTTTGTTTTTAAGGTTTATTTATTTTTCTTGGAAAGGGAAGTTTACAGAGAGAAGGAGAAACAGAAAAATCTTCCATCTGCTGGCTCACTCCCCAAATGGCTGCAATAGCTGGAGCTGAGCCGATTTGAAGCCAAGAGCCAGGAGCTTCTTCTGGGTCTCCCATACGGGTGCAGGGTCCCAAGGCTTTGGGATGTCCTCGACTGTTTCCAAAGCCATATGCTGGGAGCTGAATGGGAAGTGGAGCAGCTGGGATACAAGCTAGTGCCCATATGGGATCCAGGTGCTTGCAAGGCGAGAATTTAGCCATTGCATCAGGTCCTGATCCTTGTTTTTTGCATTTTATTTAAATAAAATGGAAAGAGCCCTGGAGAGAAATACTGTCTTTTACCTGCCAACAATGACTTCTCTATTTTTATACTAAAACTGAATATTACAAAAAGGACCATATTTGGCAGTAGATTCTGAGGAGGAATTGTGCTACCTGGCTGTGAAACAAATATTCTCAGCTATTAAAATACATTTTAGTTTTCACTCTTCAGTGTTTCCATATGATACACTTGTGAGTTCAGCTGTACTTTTACATCTTTTTTTTTTTTTTTGAGCTTTTTGTTTTTGTTTAATATAGAGTTACAGAGAGAGAGACATGGGTCTTCCATCTCCTGGCTCACTTCCACAAATGGCCTCAATGGCCAGGGTTGGTCCAGGCCAAAACCAGGAGCAATGAGCTTCTTCTGCGTCTCCCACTTGGATGTCAGGGGCCCAAGCACTTGGGCCAACTTTCATTGCTTTTCTCGGGTCATTAACAGGAAGCTGGATGGAAAGAGGAGCAGCTGAAACTCAAACTGGGATTCCGTACGAGTTACCAGCATTATAGGCAACAGCTTAACCCATCAACAAATGATTCAAGCTGTTGAAGGGTATTTATTTAAATAGTACTGTTTGCAAAATACAGACCCCTTTTCCAACACTAAGCATTAGTTAAAAGCCATCGACATTTAATATTTATGCTTTGGCTTCTGGATTATCAAGAAATAGAATTGTATACATGTAAGATTTTCTTAGAGATGGATAACTGTGAAGAAGTTAGATTAAGGAAAATTACTTATATTTAACATATATTGCTTATATCTAAAGACTGCTAACCCCCAAACTGCTGTTACAATTATGTTTTGTGGGTAGTGATTAAATATTTTATAAGAAATATGTATGCATAGATACTTCGGCAGACGCATCGATTTTAGATGTGAAAAATTGCGACTTTCATCTTACTATTTGGAAAAACTGTATTCAACCGTAAGATGCCATCAGCCACAAGACCGTCAGCGTACTGGTAACCTTTCTGAGAAGGGGAGAAAAACGTCTCCCAATTGCATGGGCTGAAAGTAGGGGGAACAGATTGTAAGTTGGAATTTCAGGAACTTTCCTATAGCTGGTCTAATTCCTTTTAATTATAAAGAAAGTGTACAAATGCTATTGCTCTTAGAAAGCCTTTCCATCGCTTAAGTTGTCCTTTTAAAGCAGGTTTTTTTTTATTAGATTGGTTTGTTCCAGACAGAGGGGTTTTATTTATGAAATGAACAAGTGAGCGTAAACAGAAGGAGTGGGGGCTGGGAATCATCTTCCGGGAGGGAACTGGGAGATGGAGTGTCTCCTGGAAGGAGAGAGAGAGAAAGACCCTAAAACACTGTACTTACATGAAATCTAGTGAAAGTAAAATCATACTAGGACAAAAATAAATTAGTAACTTTCCTAAGATCTATCTATACTACAGAAAAGAAAAATATTTAGATAGTTGAGAATGATTAAAAACTTTTAATATAAAAAAGAAATTTTAATTTTATCAAGGCCCTAGAAGCATTGTCACATGCTTATTCTGCGGCAGACATTAGGCTAGATGCAAATACAGCAACTCAGAACTTGGCTGGATAGAGAAAACCTTTGCTAAGTTCCTTAGAAATGAAACAGATGCCTGCAATAACATGGTACTTAAGTCATACCAAAATTATCACACGAGGATGACCTTAATCTACAGAAAGAGCCTGAAACTGAAGTATGTCACGTGTACCTTTTTTTCTCTTTTTTGCTGTGACATCACCTGGGAAAATCCAGAAGATTGGATAATCAAGAAATGACTAACCAAGAGTCTGCTGTGCATGTGCAAATGGTGGGTATTTCAATATATCCAGTTACATTTATGAATGGTGAATGTCCACAGCATTTGCCTCTGTCTCTAGATAATTATGGGACTGAAGCTTTGTGCAAGTCTTTCTTTACAATTCTTGACATACAGTAGAATCTCAGGTACTTGTTGAATTTCATTTGAAGTTGTTTTTTGCCTTAGAGTGCTTCTCAGCATATAAAATGGTGGCCATATTCCTCAACATACTTCAATCACATAGTCTGAAATATTCTATCTTAGGCACCTGATTTAAACTGACAAACATTCAAACTAAAAGTGCACTGTTACATATGATTAAAATTCATCATTATTTATATACACTAGGATAAAGTAGGAAAGATAGACTGGAGTGTGAACTTCAAATCTCAACTTGTTCCCTAATGACTGGATATTCATAAACCAGGACCATCACCTTACCATTAATAGATGAGTATGATTCTTCCAGTTTCATGTTGTCCTTATTCAAAGAAAAAGTGTATAAGCTTTCTGATAGTACTCAGTAAATCCTGAGTTACTCTAATTGTTACTGTAAATGTTATTTCCTGTCTATGAGGGAAGTTTAAAAGGTTATGGGTTTGGGGGAACAACACAGTAGCCTTGCAGCTAAAGTCCTCGCCTTGAACGCGCTGGGATCTCATATGGGCGCTGGTTCTAATCCCAGAAGCCCTGCTTCTCATCCAGCTCCCTGCTTGTGGTCTGGGAAAGCATTTGAGGACAACCCAAGGCCTTGGGACCCAGCACCCGCGTGGGAGACCTGGAAGAGGCTCCTGGCTCCTGGCTTTGGATTGGCTCAGCTCCAGCCATTATAGCCACTTGGGGAGTGAGTCAATGGACAGAAGATCTTCCTCTCTGTCTCTCCTCCTCTCTGTATATCTGACATTGCAATAAAAATAAATAAATAAATCTTTAAAAAGATTATGAGTGGGCTGGCATGGTGCTTCAGTGGCTAAATCCTCACTTTACAGATCTCATATGTGCACTGGTTCATGTCCTGGTTGCTCCATTTCCCTTCCAGCTCTCTGTTTCTGATCTGGGAAAGCAGTAGAGGATGGCTCAGGTCCTTAGGCCCCTGCATCTTTGCAGGAAACCCAGAAGAAGTTCCTGGCCCCCTGGCTTCAGATCAGCTCAGCTCCAGCTGTTGCAGCCATTTGGGGAGTGAACCAGGGGAGAGGTGATCTTTCTGTCTCTCCTTCTTTCCATAGATCTGATGTGCCTTTCCAATAAAAACAAATCTTTAAAAAAGAAGAAGTTGTGGAGATGCATGTGTTGGCTGCAGAGGTTAAGATGTTGCCTGAGGTACAGACAGCCCCTATCAGAGAGGCTGGTTGTGATTCTGTTTTCCTGTTAGTGCAGACTCTGGGAAACAGCAAGTGAAAACATAATGACCTAGGTCACCTGACTCCAACATGGAGACCTGGATGGAGTATTGGGCTCCTAGCTTTGGACTGGCCATCCCAGCTGTTGTAAGGACTTGGAGGTCGAATGTCTCTATGCCTCTCTGCTTTTCAAAAACTGGAAATGGAATTTGAAACAAATTGGGCCCGGCATGGTAACTTTGTCGCTGAAGTCCTAGCCTTGCATCCGCTGGTATCCCATATCCAGTCTCCCATGGGTTTCTCCCGTATGGTCTCCCAAGCGCTTGGACCATCTTCCACCGCTTTCCCAGGCACTTCAGCAGAGTTAATCCTCTGCCCACAGGGAGTGCCCGCATCACAGGTGGGAGTTTAACCTGCTGCTCAACACTGGCCCTAGAATTTCCTTTCCTAAAAATTGTTAGAGTTTCTTTCTTCTCCCTCTCTTAGCTATTGAGGACTCCTCAGGGTGTGTGTCGCATGGCCCTTCACAATCTTCTCCAATCTTAACATTTGCAAATGCTGCTTCTCTTCTGACCACCAGCTCAGTTGCCTCTTCCTCCATTAGCTGCAACAGACGTCATGTCTGCTGCTTCTGGTCCTTTCAGCATTCTAACTGGATATCTTGGGAATGTATTACTTATTTGTGTTCTTATGTATCGCAGTACATACTTGTATTTTGTGTTCTTATATCTCTTGCAGAGCCTCTTAAAGCAGTGTCTACACTTAATGACTATATATGATGAATGAATAAGTAAAAGAATTTGGTCTATGCTGCTCTAATGGAGGCAGGTCAAATACGTGGTTGGCTGGGAAGCTGTTATCAGTAATATTTAGGGATGTATAATCTTCCAAATAAGTTATAGAATCATCTTTGGGTATGAATAAATGTACCAGCCTGTGTAGATGCCTTTAATGCTATTCCTTTTCTTTTTTTAATAAATAAAAAAAATTGTATTCAGAAGGCAGAGAGAGTGCTCTCATCCACTGGTTTGTTCCCAGACACCTGCAGGGGCGAGGGCTGGGCCAGGCCAAAACTAGATGCAGAGAGCCCAGTTTAGGTCTCCCGTGTGGTGGCAGGGAGTGGAGTACTGGAAGCCTCAGCTGCTGCCTTCCAGGGTACGGGTCAGCAGGAAGCTGGATTGAAGTGAAACTGGGGCTCAAACTCAGACACTCTACTACAGGATGCAGGCACCCCAGGTGTTATCCTGACTACTACACCCAACACTCACCAGAAATTATAGTTTCCACTCCCTTGTACCATGCAGTACTGAGGTTTCTTACCTGTACCAAATAAGAACAATGGAAAATATTTCCCTGGAAGTATCTGATTGATGTTCCTGAATGACTTAAACTAATTTTTTTGGATCATTTCCAGAAAATGTAGAATAATATAAAGATCATTAAGAACAGAGATGAGGGGCCCTGGCGCTGTAGCCTAGTGGCTAAAGTCCTTGCCTTGAGCGAGCTGGGATCCCATTCGGGAGCCGGTTCTAATCCCAGAAGCCCTGCTTCCCATCCAGCTCCCTGCTTGTGGCCTGGGAAAGCAGTCGAGGAAAGCCCAAAGCCTTGGAACCCTGCACCCGTGTGGGAGACCAGTTAGAAGCTCCTAGCTCCTGGCTTCAGATTGGCTCAGCTCCAGCCATTGCTGCCACTTGGGGAGTGAACCATCAGAAGGAAGATCTTTCTATCTCTCCTCCTCTTTCTCTGTATATCTGACTTTCCAATAAAAATAAATAAATCTTTTTTTTTTTTTTTTGATTCTTTTTTTTTTTTTAATTATTAATTACGTTGCATTATGTGACACAGTTTTACAGGCTCTGGGATTCCCCTAACCCCTCCCCATGCCCTCCCCCCATGGTGGATTCCTCCACCTTGTTGTAGTATTACAGTTCAAATTCAGTCAAGATTCCTTCTTTGCAAACATATACCAAGCATAGAGTCCAGCATCTTATTGTCCAGATAAATTCAATGGTTTCTTGGGGAGACCATCTCTGGTCTGAAGGTAGAGCTGGCAGAATATCCTCCCGATCAATTGAAAGCCCCAACACAATATCAACAGCAATTTACAACATTATGGAATTAGTTGACATGGTATTGAGTAACCAATATGTTAAAAAAATGGAAGTTGGGCCCGGCGGCGTGGCCTAGTGGCTAAAGTCCTCGCCTTGAGTGCCCCGGGATCCCATATGGGCACCGGTTCTTTTTTTTTTTTTTTTTTTTTATATATAATCCATTTTATTGTATTGTTGTTGACAATCTTTACATAGTTAACTATAGTTGAAGGAAAATCAAGAAAGAGAAGGAAAAAAAAAAAAAAAAAAGGTTCAGGGGGATAGGGAGGTGGGCAATGCTATTATGTCCATATTGTTTCCATCATGTATCTGAGGTAAAAGGGGGTTTTGAGGGAGAAGCCCCACCCGGTTTCCCGCCCACCCCAAGTCCCATATGTGGGGCATGCTCTGAGATATGTGCTCAAGTGGAGTTAATAGTTCTCCAGTTATGAGTCACTGCCAGTTTCGCTCGATGAGGTGGTCCACTGATTGATAAAAATAAATAAATCTTAAGAAAAAGAACAGAGATGAATGCATATAAATACACTCAAATATATTAAAAGCATATATTTGTCTTTACTTAAAATATGAATTTTACTAACTGTTCATCCTAAATTATACTAATTGTTAGGTTTTATACTTTAGCTTAAAAAGGATAATTCTGGAACCAGCCTTGTGGCACAATGGATTAAACTGGCACTTGCAATGCCAGCATGCCATCCCAGCTGCTCTATTTCCATCTGTCTCCCTACTAATGCACCTGCGGGACAGCTGAACTTGGCCTGAGTAGTTAGGCCTCTGCCATGCACATGGGAGACCCAGATGCAGTTACAGGCCCCTGGCTTCCTCTGGCTCAGCCCACAGCCACCTGGGAAGTACTGGTGAACTAAAGATTTGTCTGTTTCTCCCCTTCTCCACCACAGTGTCTTTCAAACACATGCATATCAAGGTGTTTTAAATACAAACTTAGCATTACATATATAGAGAGGTGTATTTATTTATTTGAAAGGCAGAGTTACAGAGAGGAGGAGACAGAGAGAAAGCAATCTACGATCCATTGGTTCAGTCCCTGAATTGCCTACAATGTCCATGGCTGGACCAAAGTCAGGAGCCAGAAGCTTCATCAGGCTCTGGCACATGGGTTCAGTGGCCCAAGCACTTGAGCCGTCTTCTGGAACTTGAACAAGAATGTTGGCATTGCAGGCAGTGACTTAACAACTATATACCACATATGCTTGCAGTGAGGGAATCTCAACTGAGTTTTAACTGTGGTTATGTAACAAGGTGGAGTAATCCAACACGGGGGGAGGGTGTGGGGAGGGGTGGGGGGTATCCCAGTACCTATGAAACTGTGTCACATAATACAATGTAATTAAATAAAATTTTAAAAAAAAGGAAATGCAATAAGGTGGAGCAATCCAGCATGGGGGGAGGGTTTGGGGAGGGGTGGGGGGGAATCCCAGTGCATATAAAAATGTGCCACATAATGCAATGTAATTAATAAAAAATAAATTAATTAAAAAAACAACTATATACCACAATACCAGCCCCAACATTATATGTTTATAATAATGTAAATATCATGAGACTTTGAAGTTGTCATCTCATCCTTGAGGTTAAGATGATCGTTAGTCTGAGACACCATTGACTGATAAGATCAAGCCAGAAATTTGGTGACTGTCATGAAGACACTCATTTTTGTTTTGTCCCGATATATCTACCAGCTAATATGAAGCACTCTAATATTTTTGAGTTGTGAGTAAAATGACATACCTTTGAAATCTACTTCTTTTAAAATTTTTGCTTTTGAATACGTGTGTAAACTAATGCGTTCATTTCGTCTGTGCAAGCAACATGTTAAAGATTAGTCAGAATGAATGTGTTTTAGGCCTTTCCATCTCTACTGTGGATTGTGACTAGGCTTCAGTCAGCTGACATACTCTGACACCTTTCAGGGAGACTTCCCACCTTGTCCAGCATCTTACATTCTGGCCTTAAAAATGTTTGCTTTCTTCTTACCACAAATAATGGAAAATTTTAAACCCTTATTTATTTTCCATAAAATCCTATCATTATCAAATTGAAAAGTCTTCAGATAATTCCAGAACATAAAATTTGTCCTTCCCATTTGAAGCATTAAAATGGGTACCACTCAGCCAGGTCTCATTTTGTCCCAGGGAACTGTGGGAGGAAGGGGCTGACAGGGCTGTGAGATGAATTTCCTTGCGCTCCTGCATCGGGCTGCCCCATGCTCTTCTGTTCTGATCTTCCCCCAGCACAGTGCATAGGAACGTATTTGATTCTGTCTCGTAGGCTGCTTTTTAACGTATCTCAGTCAAATGCTCCATATGTCATTTCTGAGAAGCATCTCTCATATACTCCATTCCATTGTTGGGTATTAAAGCAGTGACGTGTACAACTCCCCATAAGGGTCATTTATTATTCCCCACACTTACATCCCCTCGCTGCTGAATTCTCTGCAGAAACTAGCTGCTGTTTCATGTTATAGTCAGTTGTTCACAATAGTGCTATTGGAGCGTTCACCACTTACCTCCCTGAAAACAAATGCTTCTGTTTTGCCAAGAAGTAGAACGACCAGTCCCTCCCAGCCACTGATTGTCTTAGAATAAACCAATTTTCTCCTTGGCCTCGCAAAATTCAGCCTGCCTTGAAGTAGTCTTGGTACTGTTTGCCATTATCTGAAACTTGAGAGTGTAATTTTGTTTTCTTGTGAATACGGACTTGGTGACAAACATCCTGTTTTCACAATAGTGGGTTAGTGACTGAGTCAAGCACATAATGATTATTGTGCATCTGCTAGTAAGGCTGAGGCAAGAACAAAATTTGCTTCTCGGAAGGTGAATTCAGTTTGCTTCTACTCTTTTGGATTAGGAACAAGAAACAGTACTTAACATTCAATTGTTGCACAGGCCTAAAATCTTCATAAACCAGCTTGCTGACAGCCAAAGCACAGGTGTGCTAATACTTTTTAATGGGTCTCTTAATTTTAAATAAATCTATTGTAAGATTTATACCAGTGTCACTGAGTTATTTGTGGTCCAATACAATAAAACATAGCGGTGGGTCTGGCATGATAGCCTAGTGGCAAAATCCTCACTTTGCATGCCCCAGGATCCCATATGGCTACTAGTTCATGTTCCAGCTGCTCCACTTCCAATCCAGCTCCCTGCTTGTAACCTGGGAAAGTAGTGGAGGATGTCCCAAAGGTTTGGGACCCTGCACTCATACGGGACCTGGAAGAAGCTCCTAGTTCTAGCTTCAGATTTATTTGCTTATTTGAAAGGCAGAATTATAGAGAGATCTTTGACCTGCTGCTTACTGCCCCAGTGGTACTACTGCAAGGCCTGGGACATAGGGAAGCCAGGAGCCTGGAACTCCATCTGGGTCTTCCACATGGCTTGCAGGGACCCAAGAACATTGGCCGTTTTCTACAGTTTACCAGGTGCGTTAGCAGTGAGCTGGGTCAGAAGTGGACTAGCCAGGACTTGGACCAGTGCTCTTATGAGATTCTACTGTCACAAGCAGCAGCTTCATTTACTGAGCCACAGTGCTGGCCCCCAGCGTTGTTTTTAAAGTCAGAAAAATTATGATTTCTTATAAAGTAAATGACTCACACATGTAGTTTTATCTTACTCTCCGATGGAAACCATTGATGCACTTTAAAATATTTTGTATGTATAATGGTCATTTATATGTTGGTTTACTTTTTAAAAACAATGCCTCAGTGTCTTTGTATCTTTAAATAATATAAGCTTGTGTTCAGCATGGAGGGACTCTGATGAAAGAGGAATTAAAATGATTGCTTCTTTTTGCTTTTTAGATGCCTGAATTCCAGAAAGATTCAGTTCGCATCAAGAACCCTCAAAGAGTAGAAGAAATTATCTGTGGTCTTATCAAAGGAGGAGCTGCCAAACTTCAGGTACATAGTTATTAACAAGCCTTTATTATCAATCCCCCTTTAAAAAGATTCATTTATTTATTTGAAGATCAGAATTAAAGAGACGGGGGTAGGGGAGAGGAGAGATCTTCCATCTGCTGGCTCATTCCCCAAATGGCGACAATAGCTGGGCTGGACCAGGCTGAAGCCAAGAGATTCTTCTGAGTTTCTCATGTGGGAATCAGGGACTTCAGCACTTGGGCCATCTTATGCTGCTTTTCCTAGGTCATTAGCAGGGAGCTGAATTGGACGTGGAGTAGTTGGGACGGGACCTGGCACCCTTATATAGGATCCCGGTGTCACAGGCAGCAGCTTTACCTACTGTGCCACCATGCTGGTCCCCAACATGTTACGTTCAAAGTTCAAGGAAACTCATTCCGCTCCTGTTTTGAAACAAATCCCCCCTCCCAAAAAAATGTTATTTAAAAAAATATACACTTTCAATTAATAGTTGTTTGAAGTAAAATGTGAACCATAACTAAAGAATAATTGAATTTAAAGTTTCTTTTTTCAAGGGAAGTTTTAAATGCACGTAAAACCAACAAGTTGCATATTCAGTAAAGAAATCTTTCCTCTCGGGGTCTTTGAGTTCCCCCTTCTTGATGCAACACAGGAGATGTCCACCTTTAGTATCTTTAATAAATCTTGCCTGCACACTGAAATTGTCCACATGAAAAGTCTTGTTTTATGTAAGGCAAGAACCAAGGTCACCTTTTGTCTTTCATCTAAAAAAAAATTTCTATTGTGAAACATTTATGAAAAATTAGTATTTAACTAACTTACTCTGCTATGGAGCTGGTATTTTGTTTCCACCATCATTCATGCGTTGGTATATTGGACCTTAAGTAAACAGGTTAGAGCCAGCCTAAAGCAGTGTCACTAACACATAATGTCATGTAATTAAATTGCTTCCGCTGCACGTTTGTACATTGACGAAGTCGGCTAGGATTATGCCTTACTTTATTTCTAGAGAGAATAACTTGCCATCATAAATTGCCATATTGATTAATCAGGTCTTATTTGGCGACTTTAGAGTACATAAGAAATCACCTTGTGATAAAGGGCATGCCCAGGGCTTCTTAGAAGAGCAGCATTGTGATGATAGCCTACGGTGGGGACATGTGGACCCCGCCCAAGGCTGTGCCTGGAGAGCCCGCCGTGTGCCTTTGCGTGGCAGGTATACAAACTGTGGCCATGGTGGCTGTGTCTCCATAATCTCTTTCTTCCTTTTCCTGCAGATAATAACTGACTTTGACATGACACTAAGTAGATTCTCTTACCAAGGGAGAAGATGCCCAACCTGTCACAGTAAGTGTGATATGTTTAAACAAATTCTTGGAAATAAGTATTTTTTTTAAGATTTATTTATTTTTATTGCAAAGTCAGATATACGGAGAGGAGAGACAGAGAGGAAGATCTTCCGTCCGATGATTCACTCCCCAAGTGAGCGCAAAGGCTGGTGCTGTGCCAATCCGGAGCTGGGAACCAGGAACCTCTTCCAGGTCTCCCACGCGGGTGCAGTGTCCCAATACATTGGGCCGTCCTCGACTGCTTTCCCAGGCCACAAGCAGGGAGCTGGATGGGAAGTGGAGCTGCCAGGACTAGAACCGGTGCCCATATGGGATCCTGGTGCGTTCAAGGCGAGGACTTTAGCCGCTAGGCCATGCCGACCAGCCCAGAAATAAAGTATTTTAAGATTCTTTGGCTTCTGTCACCTGTAAGATGCCTGGGTTTTGTTTTGTTTTGTTTTGTTTTGTTTTGTTTTGTTTTGTTTTGTTTTTAATTCTTGTGGGGTATGGAAAGTGTGGGGACCTGCTTTTTCTTGCCATCTTTTGAGGACTTATTTTTTCATGTGTCGTATATTTGGTTGTTTCATGAAGAGTTCCAGTAGCAAAAGAAACAGACTTCTAAACTATTTCTAACCAAATGTTTGTCCATTTGTCAAGGAATATTTAAATGAATTTTATACTTTGTGCCACCCTAAAAAAATATGTATCAAATACTCTTGTTTCTGGGAAGATTGCCAGATTTGGGGATACTATGTTTATAAGGGAAATTAAAAGGAGACTGTTGGAGCTGACATTGTGGTGCAGTGAGCCAAGCCACTGTCTGCAATGCTGGCATCCTATGTGAGCACCAGTTCAAGCCTTGGTTGCACAGTTTCTGATCTGCCTCCCTGCTAAGGTGCCTGGAAAAGCACTGGAAGATGACCCAATGCTTGGACCCTTTGTCTCCCTTCCAGCCCATGTTGTAGACCTGAACAGAGTTCCAGGTTCCTGGTTTCATCCTGGCCCAACCCAGGCTGTGGGTGGACATCTGGGAAATGAACCACTCTGAGCTGGAATGCTGACATTATAAGCAGCTCTTAACCCCATGACATCATAGCATTGACCCCAGTAATTTGTATTTACTGATAAATATATGTGAGCCCAGCATGGAGGCTAAAGTCCTCATCTTGCACATGTCAGGATCTCATATGGGTGCTGGTTTGTATCCTGGCTACTCCATTTCCCTTCCAGCTCACTGCTTGTGGCCTGGGAAAGCAGTAGAGGACAGCCAGAAGCCTTGGGACCCTGCACCCATGTGGGAGACCAGATAGAAGCTCCTGGCTCCTGGCTTTGGATTGGCTCAGCTTCGGCTATTACAGCCACTTGGGGAGTGAAGCAGCAGATGGAAGATCTTTCTCTCTGTCTCCTCTTCTCTGTAGATCTGTCTTTCCAATAAAAAATAAAAATCTAAATAAATAAAATGTGAAAATTAAAAAAAAAAAAAAAAGAACTGGTAAATATCTCCATATCCTTTTCCTTGGAGAACCAACCCCCGCCCCCAGAAAAGGTCTATTTACCTAACCATTGGTCCCTAAGCTCAACGTAAAATTATTTATAGCAAAACTTGGAAGCAATCTAAAAAGTTTTTCACTGCAGCAATGGCATAAGTTCTGTCCTGCCCACCTGCCAGAGACTATGCAGTCCTTATGACTGATTTGGAGAGGGGCCGGTGTGGTGAAATAGCAGCGTAGCTCCCTGCCTGCGGCACCGGCACCCCGAGTGGGTGCTGTCTCGTGCCCCACGCTCCTCTTCTGATCTAGCTCTCTGTTTATGGACTTAGAAAGCAGTGGAGGGCCTGGCGGCATGGCCTAGTGGCTAAAGTCCTCGCCTTGAACGCCCTTGGATCCCATATGGGTGCCCCTTCTAATCCCGGCAGCTCCACTTCCCATCCAGCTCCCTGCCCGTGGCCTGGGAAAGCAGTCGAGGACGGCCCAATGCATTGGGACCCTGCACCCGCGTGGGAGACCTGGAGGAGGTTCCTGGCTTCGGATCGACGCAGCACCAGTCCGTTGCGGCTCACTTGGGGAGTGAATCATCGGACGGAAGATCTTCCTCTCTGTCTCTCCTCTCTGTATATCTGACTTTGTAATAAAATAAATAAATCTTTAGAAAAAAAAAAAAAGCAGTGGAAGATGGTTCATGGACCTCCGTGCTCACGTGGGAGACCTATAGTTCTTATACCCATTGAATTAAAAATGGAGACGGAGATGTAAAGCCAGTCCACAACTTAGAGTCCACGAAGGCAACAAACTTGTGATGTAAGTGAGCACAGGAAGAGGCTGCATCTCAGACTTTGAGACTGTTAGTTTCTCTGCTACTGTCTACATCACTGAGACCAAAAGTTGCCAACAGCTTGTCCTTTAGAAAGTACCCTTGTTCTTTAGAAAGTAAATGGAAAGCAGCAAGTTGCTCCTGCTAGCAATGGGATTAATCACAGTGTTTTCTTTCACTATTTTTTTTTCTCTCTTTAGATGTCATTGATAACTGTAGGCTGGTTACGGATGAATGTCAAAAAAAGGTAAACACGAACAGTACTCCCAGTCCCTTAAAGACTTGATTATCCTGTATTTCTGAGAATTTCTTCAGGATTATTTACACAAACCAGAATGTATGCCAAGTGCTTACAGTCACGCCTGGCACAGAGTAGGCACTCAAATAACATTCTGTCATTTTCCTTCTTGGAACTTGCCATGGCTGTGATCTGTCTGAACCTGTGGGATTCCTGGCCAGGAATCTGTGCTGCTCCTCACCCCTGCCCAGTACTTGGACATGGAAAGGGCTGTCACTGTGCTCCCTGCTTCCCAAATTGTCTCCAGCAAAATTTGCGATAGGTGCTCCATCAATATTTGTCCAAGGACTTTTTTTTTTTTTTTTTTTGAGGAAAAAAAGGGTCACTTTTGAACAACAAACCTTATTTAAAATGGTTATAAAAATGTTTTGATTTCCTTATATTAGCCAGAGAATTTTTTTTTTTAAGGTTTTGGTTTTGTAAGTTTTGCTCTCTTAGATGCAAGAAATTGTTTCAGCATTCTGGTCAAGTGTCTGTTCTAGCTTAATAAAAACTCAAAATGTGAATCAAATTCACTTCTTTTATATGAGAACCAGAAGCCTTTTTGTAATGATAATTACTGAGAATACAAAGATAAAAATTACCATTATATTTGCTTAATTTGTTACTTAATTATGTTTGCAAAAACTAAGACTTGGAGCGGGCATGTGGCATAATAGGTAAAGCTGCCCCCTGTGGTGCAGGCATGCA
Organism: Ochotona princeps; assembly: GCF_030435755.1. NCBI lineage: Eukaryota > Metazoa > Chordata > Mammalia > Lagomorpha > Ochotonidae > Ochotona > Ochotona princeps. The sequence continues at coordinate 23,315,137 of NC_080851.1, forward strand.
CTTCTGACCCACCTCCCTGCCTGTGTACCTGGGGAATCAACAGGGCAAAGCCCAAGTGCTTGGGCTCACCCATCTGCATGGGAGACCTGGAAGAAGCTCCCGGTACTGGCTTCAGCCTGGCCCACCTCCAGCTTTTGCAGTCATTTGGGAAAATAAACCAGCAGTTAGTTAGAAGATCTCTTTGTACTTTTGCCTTCTAAATAAATAAATCTTTAAAAGAGTCAACGCAGGTCTCTTTAATCTCTCCATCAATTCAGTTATAATCTTTACCTATAAAGCATATCTAGAAAATACTTTTTGTTTTGCTGTATGTAACTAAGCAGATCAGTTTGTAATCTTCATGATTCATTTATTTGCTTTTTTCTAGTTGTTGCAACTGAAGGAAAAATATTATTCTATTGAGGTTGATCCTGATCTTACTGTAGAACAGAAGTACCCTTATATGGTAGAATGGTAAGTGGGTGTTGAGTAGTAGAGGGTTAAAAAACTAATAAAACAAGATTGCTATACAACTGATGTATTAAATACAAATAGACTCATAAGTTATAGCAGCGAATTAAATATTAGAAAATAAACTACAATTCTCAAACAGTCTGAAGTCTGTTTTCCTTAATTCACAATGAAGTTAGTGCCCCTTAATTAAAACAGGAATTTAGGATGTAGAGTTTGAGCTTAGTTGGACCAAGCAGATGACTTCATTGCCAGGACATATATATACTCTGGTGTTATCTGAACCAAAATGCAGCTTCTTCAGAAGGTGACACCATCAATGGAGAGAATGAACCACACTGGGCGACAGAAACAGAGGCAGACAGGAGGGGCAGTGGGAATGTTTGAGAGCATTTTTAGGGGCCAGGTGAAAAGTTTAGGGAAAGGAGGAGCTGTTTGCATGGTTGTAAAAAGGCGAGAGAGATTCAATACGCTTATGCCGAGATGCTGTAATCACAGTTGTTTTTACATAATGATAAAGCCAGTCACTCTGAATACAATACTACACACTAAGCTCTTTCTCTCTTGCTCATGAGCAGCCTCTTCTGTACTTGGATATGTCATGAAAATAATGTTTTCATTTTGGTTCTTATTGCAGTCAGAGAAATAAGTACGCTTCAAGTTGGATTGAATTCTCATTTTTAGAACAGCGGGAGCATGCATATCACATTTTGAGATGCTTTGAAAGTATTTCATGAGAAGTGAAGTTAAATCCAAACCTGGGGAAGGAAACTCATTTCCTTATAAAGAATGCTATATAATAAAGATGGTTGCTTTAATATGAGAGTTTTAACTGATATTGTTTCTCCACTCCCCACGCCCCCACTGTGCTCATAAACTCCAGGTATACTAAATCGCACGGTTTGCTCGTTGAACAAGGGATACCAAGAGACAAACTTAGAGAAATCGTGGCCGAATCTGATGTTATGCTTAAGTAAGTTTCTAGTTTTTGTTGTTGTTTTCTGCAGAATTGGTGTGTTTTATATGGTTCAGTTTTGTCTTTTTTAGCTAAAATAATATTCCATATCTGAAATGTGCCACCTGTCACAAAACGGAGAGTGATGAGGCACACAATTTAGAACATGATAGGTCTTGGCGTGGGTCGTAAGAACTCACTGAGATTTAAGTATTAAGTTATACTTCCTGTCTCCAGAATAAAAAATGTGAAAACCAACAATTTATGAAACCAGAGCCATTTGAGAATTTTTTTAACAAAATACTTTTGAATTTTTAAGATTTATTTTTTATTTGAAAATCAGAGAGGAAGAGACAAGAAGACAGAGCGTTTCCATGCACTACCCGCTGCCCACATACCACTGCAGCCAGGGCTGAGCCATTCTGGCTCTCCCGTGTGAGCATCAGGGAACCAGCCACCTGAGCATTCCCGGACACCCCAGAGGACACATTAGCAACAGATTGACATTGGAGGCAGGGACTGGACTTGAACCCACACACACTGTCAGGGGCTGTGGAGATCCCAAACTGCATCTTGCCTGCTGTGCCAAACTCCCACCCTAAAAAAAATGTTTTGAAAGACATGCAGTATGAATGCTTATAGATCAATTGGAAGAAGTTTTAGCCAAGTACCTTATTTCTAAGTCTACATGAATCTACTTTTTGAATTCTCAGACTTTGCAAACTATTTCCAGAAAAGATGAACATGTTGTAATCCATACTTAGAATGTTTATTATGTCTGAATTATACATGAAAAGCTTTGGTCTTATGTTCAATACAGTTGAATATCAACATTTTGAACTCATTAGGCATCTATGATGAAGTGGGTTTTTTTGTTTGTTTTTTTTATTTATTTATTTATTTTTGGATGATGCTTTATTGTAAGGTGATTACTAATGAAGAGAAAAACACTAAATTGTCCAAACATCTCATTCCTTTGTAAGCTTAAAGATTTATTTTTATTACAAAGTCAGATATACACAGAGGAGGAGAGACAGAGAGGAAGATCTTCCTTCCGATGATTGACTCCCCAAGTGAGCCGCAACGGGCCAATGCGCGCCGATCCGAAGCCAGGAACCTGGAACCTCTTCCAGGTCTCCCACGCGGGTGCAGTGTCCCAATGCATTGGGCCATCCTCGACTGCTTTCCCAGGCCACAAGCAGGGAGCTGGATGGGAAGTGGAGCTGCCAGGATTAGAACCGGCGCCCATATGGGATCGCGGTGTGTTTAAGGCGAGGACTTTAGCCGCTAGGCCACGCCGCCGGGCCCAGAAGCAGTTTTGTTTAACCTGTAGTCCAGAAAGAGTAAAAAGGGAAGAACAGGGTGTCAGAGCTTCAAAGGGACAGACACCAGAGGTCAAGGGGCTGCAGGGAAGCTCCTCTGGCCGGAGAGATGAGCCAGCTATCAGGCCAGCGTTGTTGCAGCTCGCCCCAAAGTCATTTGTCAAGACAGATTTAATCCTCTGTTTTCAGGAGGAGTTCTAGGCCACAGGCTTCTATCCAAACTGTCGGTGATTCTAAGAACATCTGAGTTTGCACGTGTAACTGTGGCTTGCTTAAGTAGCATGCTAGACCATCAGGAACAGGATTTTTGGATCACATTCTGAAACCAGAATTATCAGTGAGTCATAGAATTAGGTAGAGATAAATTGTTTTTAAATCTGATAAATGAAAGGAGAAATACTCTAACGATAGTTTGCTTCTCCATCTTGCAGGGAAGGCTATGAGGATTTCTTTGACAAGCTCAAACAACACAAGATCCCTGTGTTCATATTTTCGGCTGGCATTGGAGATGTATTAGAGGAAGTTATCCGTCAGGCTGGTGTTTACCATCCAAATGTGAAAGTCGTGTCCAACTTCATGGATTTTGATGAGAATGTAAGAATATCAAATCATTCTTCAGCATTATACTTTAAAAATGTTTTTTATTTTCTTTTTAATATTGTCTACATATGCTAGAGAAGGATGAATGAACACACATGTGGGCTTCTGACTAGGGTGGGGGCAGAATTAACTTGTAAAATCTAAAAATGCTTAAGTCATGTAAAAAAGATTTATTCCTCCATAATGCCTGTTCATTACACTAGGTCAAGTTGATTATTGCAAACATTTGGAGAGTCAACCAGCAGGTGGAAGATTTTTTTTTTTAAGATTTATTTTTTATTTTCATTACAAAGTCGGATACACAGAGAGGAGGAGAGACAGAGAGGAAGATCTTCTGTCCGATGGTTCACTCCCCAAGTGAGCGCAACGGCCGGTGCTGTTCCAATCCAGAGCCAGGAACTTCTTCCGGGTCTCCCATGTGGGCACAGAGTACCAAGGCTTTAGACTGTCCTTGACTGCTTTCCCAGGCCACAAGCAGGGAGCTGGATGGGAAGTGGAGCGGCCGGGATTAGAACCGGCGCCCATATGGGATCCTGGCATGTTCAAGGTGAGGACTTTAGCCGCTAGGCCACGCCGCCGGGCCCCAGATGGAAGATTCTTTCTCTCTGTCTGTCTCTGTCTCTCTCTCACCTTCCCCTCTCTATGTTATTCTGCTTTCCAAATAATTTTTCCTAGTTGTTGTTTGAGAAAGAAAAAGCATGCTCACACCTACTGGTTCATCTCCCAAATACCTGCAATAACTGGGGCTGGACCAGGGCTGAAGCTGGGGGCCAAAAAGTCAGTCCCCGACTTGGGTGTCCAGGACCCAGTTACTAGAACCGTTGATGCTGGTTTCCAAGTCTGCAATAGCAGATGATAGAATCAGGAGCTACAGAAAGGAATCATACACGTGTACCCCACTGGGCACCTCAGGTGTCTTAACTGGCATCCCAACCACAAGGCTAAATACATGCCCCTGTATCCGTATTTTAAAATAATATACCTTTCTTAAATGTCAATTCCTCAAGCTATAGGCTAATATTAAAATTAGTGAAACTTCATACTGAAGACTTAACACTCATAGATGGGAAGAAACTGAGATGTATCATTTGATTAACAATAGTTTACGAAATAAATCAAATGGGATATTTTAATTAGGAACAAAATGGAAAATGAACAGGGAATTTTCACCTGATGTTTTACTGTTTTAAATAGTTGCTACAGAACAATTCTCAGAACCCGTTTTAACTATGATTGTGATGAACTTCAGGTCTTTGAGATTTCTGGTTTCAAAGACAGATTTACAAATACCATGAAATACTAGTGACTATTAAGAACTCCAAAATATGAAAATCCACCAAACAGAATTCAAAACTTACTATTTTAAAACATTTACATTCTTAATAGGGTGTACTCAAAGGGTTTAAAGGAGAACTAATTCACGTATTTAACAAGCATGATGGTGCCTTGAAGAATACAGAATATTTTAATCAACTTAAAGATAATAGCAACATAATTCTGCTGGGAGACTCCCAAGGAGACTTAAGAATGGCAGATGGAGTAGCCAACGTTGAAAACATCCTGAAAATTGGATATCTAAACGATAGAGTAAGTATAAAGTTCTATAACTTAATTTTTTTAAAGAAAGGATTAGGATACTTTCTAGGTCATTGCTGCCAGAGGTGCCTGAGAAAGTAGCTGTTTTACCCCTTCATCTAGGTGACATCCAAATGCATTGATAGCATGCGTGCATGCTACAGGTTCATGGGAAGGGAGAGTGCAGCTGTTAAAGGCTAGCCACCCCCTGCTCATGGGAATCAGAAATATCTACAGATATGACCGGGTGTTCCTCACACCAAGTCACCCCTTTGAGAATCACTGAGCTGGAGAGAAATCACTGGGCAAGAAAAGCTACCGTGCAGAAAAATTTGTGAATCCATGAGTTTCAAAGGTTTAAAAGTATTTTTTTTAACCTCTCAAAGGCTTAAGATTCACAGCAATGTTACTTGCTTTTGCTCCTCATGTATTGACTTCATGTTTGTTCTTCTACTCATCAGGTGGATGAGCTTTTAGAAAAGTACATGGACTCTTACGATATTGTTTTAGTAAAAGAGGAATCACTGGAGTTAGCCAACTCTATTTTACAGAAGATTCTGTAAGCCAGCGTTCTACAAGAAGACCTCTGTCGTGGGTGCAGTCGATGCAAGAGCTGCTGATCCGTCCGTCTCACTCCAAGACTCGTGTTCATGATGTGTTCTTGCTCTTGAAGTGTCCCCTTCTATCTGAAGTATTGCTCAGACCCATTGAAACCATCGACTAGAAAAACCCTTATCTCCATCTTCTCAATACACTCCTTATCATACATATATATATTTTTAAATAAATAAAAAAAGAAGAAGTCTTAAGGCCCAAATTAGAAAAATAATTCCCTGATTTTCCAAAGTTACTTTTGTCATTCAGTGTTATCTGGCAGTTTTTGAAGAGTCTTTTTTACACCAGGAAAGTTTGTAGAAATTTAAAATGTTTTACGCAGTGATGAAATGATGTGCATGATTTTAATATTGTCATTTTTGTAATTTGGGGAAAGTTCTGCTGATACTGTCACCGTCTCCGCAGTCGTGTGCTGATTGGTTATGTGGGCTTGGGAAAAATCAATATTTACCAGAAAAGGTTGCATGTCATATTTGAAAAAAAAAAACTTGTCTCCACTTGTCACTAATCAGTACAAAATGTTCTCTATTAGGGCACTGATAATAAACATGAAAAGCTTTTGTATTTCTGTTCTCATCATCCAATGAGTGTTTATTGAGCACCTGCAGAGGTTAGTTCTTTCCACCTTCTGTCCTTCCTTGATAGGTGAACTCCAAGGTCCTTGTCATGGTGGCTCTTTAGAGTAAATATTCTCAAAATTCTTGTACCATCAGGCCAAGCTTAAGATGTTTGTCGGGGAAATTTAATCTGCTCTTCAGAAAAGACTGAGGCCTGTAAACTGTATTTCCCTAGTTAAAAACATCAGTAGGGCCCGGCGCGATAGCAAAGTAGTTAAAGTCCTCACCTTGAACATGCTGGGATCCCATATAGTTGCCGGTTCTAATCCCAGCAGCACCACTTCCCATCCAGTTCCCTCCCTGTGACCTGGGAAAGCAGTAGAGGACGGACGGCCCAAAGCTTTGGGACCCCACATCCGTGTGGGAGACCCAGAAGAAGCTCCTGGCTCCTGGCTTTGGATTGGCTAGCTCCAGCTGTTGTTGGCCACTTGGGGAGTGAACCATTGGATGGAAGATCTTCCTCTCTATCTTTCCTCCTCTCTGTGTGTCTACCTTTCCAATAAAAACAAATCTTTGCCAAAAAGATCAGTAAAACAGAATGTTCTACTGTAAGTGTACATGTTTCAGAAACAGCTACAGGCAGGAGACAGTATGGCTGGGTCTGGTGGTGGCTGGAACTGAGTAATGCCAAGTTAGGAGCCAACATTTTACCCTACAGTCCGGCTTCCTGCTGCTGCTCCATAATAGGTTTTTGCACATTTAGAATTGCCACTGTGATGCATCTGACCATGACTTTAATCCTTAAACTCAGTTGTTGTGGGCAACTAATTTGTTTGCTTGTGGCACCTGAGCTGTGATCCACTCAAAGTATGATCTGATTGGTTCTCATCATCTGCTGTGATCCAGTCAGGGCAACAAGGCAAGGTCACATAGAAAAGGAAGCAAAAGCACATTGCCCTGCCCCTGCCCCAAGCTGCCCACCCTCACCCTGCACCACCATTTCTCATTTTATTGTGAGAAACAACTAAAGAACAATAGCAAAACATAGACTAAACCCTGCTGAAGTATATCTAGAATCAAATCCAAAAGTAAACTTGCAGTAAAGCACAGAGCACGTGGGATTAGGAGTGTCAGAGTAACCTGGCGACTTTCTCGTAGGGATCGAGCCATTTGGGAATCACGGATCTAGTAAGAGCAATGCTCCTTAGGACTGCTGTCAGAGCCTGACTGACAGGCTGTTTTCCAAAGTGTTTGTGACATGCTTCTACACATAAGCCTGCTGCATGGTATACATGTCAAGATGACTAAAGTTAGGACCAGTGATCTGGTCAGCCCCTTCCTAAGGCTGTAGGTTCAGACACCTTCCTATAAAACAAGTACCTTGAGAATGTGTGCTTGGCAAGGCTCTTCTTGCTTCTTGGCATTCTACACTAATGGCCATATTCCCTCACAGCCTCTTGAGCTCCTTTTATGTAAAATGTGTTCATATTCAGGTTTGGTGTTGGAAGGTTTAACATAGTCATTAAGACATGGGCTATGGAGACAGGCACTAGGCTCAGCAGCTCTCTCTTCATCCCCTATCAGAGGGCCTGGTTGGAGTCCCAGCTACTATGCTTCCAGTCCAGTTTCCTGCTAATGAGCACCCCGCCCCGGAGCTGGCAAATGTGGGAGCACCAATGGAGGTTCTAGCATCTGACTTTAGCTTGGCCCAGCCGAGTGTGTTGGGCATTTAGAGGAAGTTTATCTATGTCTGTGTATTTGTGCCTGTCTTTTTTGTTGTTGTTGTTATTTTTTAAGATTTATTTATTTTGCTTTGAGCCAGCGTGGGTGGCACCAGTGTGGGCAGCAGGGTTATGGGGCCTGGGGGTGCAGGCTTGCATGGGGCCTGGGGGATGGTGCCAGCAGGGGCATGCAGGACTTGGGGACTCATGCCCAGGGAGGCAGAGCCAGCCTGGAGACTTCCTCACGTGTTTGGTCCCAAGCAGGGTGAAGGAAGGGAAGGGGAGAATCCTAGGTTAGCATGCTGGCCTGGTAAGCTGGTGGATCAAGGTCAGGGAACTTTGAATGGGCTTGGATCTTGAGTGGGTGGAGGGGTAAGGTCTCAAATCAGCCATGTACTAGGAGCTTGGGACCCTAGTGGATGGGCAGAGCTCCAGGCCAGCACACCACCCCGCTTGAAGACTGGGCTTTGCAATACTGGACTGAGGAACCCATGCACTCCTGGGCACAGGGAATGTGAATTGCTCAGGAAGGGAGTAAGGGGATATGCGGGAGGGAGGACTGGTGAGGGAGTGAGTATGTTGTAGGTGAGAAATGACTTCGGAGGGACTTCCATCAACAAGGCCTGACTGTATGCACTAGACCCAGAATAAATGTAGGTTGGTTGGGCTTTGCCGCAGCATCAGCTGGCAAGTGCTGGGACTAGGGAGCAAGCCCTGTCAAGCTAGACTGCAGAACCACCTGCAACGTGCAAGATCCTGGACTAAGAGTTAGCCCAGTAGGCAAACTCGGCTCCTCTCTGATGAGCTGCAACTCCCAGTGGTAAGCATGAGAACCAGGGTGGGGCAGGCATGGCTACGCAGATGGTGGCACCAGCAGAATGAATTTGGGCTGGATAGTGGTGTAGCCTTCAACTCCCATGAATGTGTACAAGAGCTGAATGGATGTGAGATGAACTGGGCCAATCTGTTGCACATACTGGCATGCATAGGACCCAGGGCTGGGGGCGGGCTAGTGGGGGTTCCTGGAGATCACTCTGACTAGGATGTAGTTCCTGCTGGTGTATGTGAGGGCTGAGTGTGTGATGAGCAGGGTTGGACTGGGCAACAGCATCCATTGGTTTATGTAAGAGATGTGGCTGGAGACAGAACTGACCCAGCAATTAAAACTACCAGTGTGTACCTTGGCTGATGTGGATGACAGAGTGAGCCACACAATATTGGCAAGCACATACAAGAGTCAGGTCTGGGATCACCTCAAATGAGGTTTCTTTGGGGGGAAATACTGCTAACTGAACTGCTGTACTCAGAACTCCAGCTGTGGGGGAAGAACTGCAGGATCTATGGTCAAATCGTGGAGTGCATGTGTCAGAGCTGGGCCTCGGTGGCTAAGACAGAGCAGTGGATAGCACACCCAAATGCACATGGAGGACATGATAGTCCATTGGGGCCTGCAGAGGACATCAGGACAGAAGATGAAGAACAGAACAAATTAGATAACTACCCCAGCCAAACGTTGACAGCATATTTCTGGGCAAATGAAGAATCTAAGGTGGATAATGTCACTCAGTGGGCACTGGTATGTGTCCCAGCCCAGCTGCTCTACTTTCCACCCAGCTCCCTGCTTATGGCCTGGGAAACAGCAGAGGTTGGTCCAAGTCCTTGGGCTGCTGCACCCACATGGAAGAGCTGGAAGGAGCTCCTGGCTCCTAGCTTCACACTAGCCTGGCTCTGGATGTTGAGGTCATTTGCAGAATAGGACAGTGATGGAGGATCTCTGACTTTCTCTGTAACTTGGCTTTCCAAGTAAAATAAACCTTAAGCAAAGAAACAACTGGAACGTTTGGCATGCAAAAAAAAAAAACAAAACTGTTGAACAGATTCTGAGCAGCTGGTTGGTGGTTCCATCCTCGCTGGTCGACCTTCACTGTCGGAAGCTGCATCTTGATGTCTTGTATCTTCATGAATAGCTGCTTTATCTTTAGCCAGGGTTCTTTCCCCTGGAGAAGATATTTATTTGCCTTCTTTCTGGCACTTCTGCTCTTTGAGACTTTTCTCATTCTGTATGCACCAACATAAGCTTCCCTATTTATTTCATTTTCTGTGTCATGCTTCTAGGTTACTTTAACACAGAGAAATATTCTGCATGCAGTCCCATACAGACCACAGACTTGGCAGGAAGAATCAAACAGCAAACACCACTGTGTGTTTTATCCTGCCATGCATGGAATTATTTCCAAACCAGTCACTTCCTGGCTTCTGCAGGCAAATGCAGCTTAAACTCATTAAAACTCATGGAGGGGTGTGCATCTGGCTTAGTGGTTAAGACACGTGTCCCAGATCCTTGTGGCTGGATTCAATTCCTTGCCCGGGCCCCACACTCCAACCCATGAATACAGACCTTGGCTGATATTAGGGGTTGCTCAAGTGTTGGGTTCCTGGTGCCAAGAGAGAGTTCCTAGCTTCCAAGCTTCTGGCTGCCCAACTTCCCAGCTTGGAATTGTGGTGGATATTACAGAAGTTAACCAGATTGGGGGTTCTGTGTAACACACACACAGAGCCATCCCACAATGTCATCAGGTAGAAAGAATGCTAATGCACACAAATGGCAAACTTGTCAACAGAAGGTTTTCGTTGTTTCTAACATGGAGCTGGTTCTTTTCAATTAGGATTTCTGTGGCCTCTTTGCATATAATTGTGACTTTCAGAATTGCAACATACAAGATTTCAATGTTTTGTGATCGTGCCTTTTAGTTTCTAATCTTTGGGGATATTCACGTGGGACAGTGGCTTTCAGGCTTTTTACAGGATGATGTCTGGCGCCATACCTGGGCGTTATTTAATCTGCATCCTGATTTGCTGACCAATAAAAGTGCAGATAATGACATGTCCTTATAATTCCTGAGGACTACTTGTTTACATTGCCATTTATATATTCATTTTAAATTTCTGCACGTAGAACAAACATAAGTGCTCAATTGTGTATGTTGGTACCGATCCACCAAAGTAATAACTACCTACAAGGGATTTTTCAAAAGTTCATAGAAAGTGCACATTGTGAAAAAAAAATTGCATGCATCCCAAATTTTTTCTCACCAAAATCTTTTAATTCCATCTTCCATAAACCTTTTGAAGTTCGTCTTATTATACATCTGTCCCAGTATCTGAGTAAATCAAAGAAATTAAAGGGTCTTCTACAGTTCCAGTGAGCAGTGGTAATTATTGCATCCTATAAGGAGCCTAGCATTAGCCAGTGGTGTTATCCAACTTTAAATTGTACCTTATGAGGTAAAGCAGTTTTGAGTACTAGAACTGACAATTTTGATAAAACTGGAAAAAAAAAAAAAACCATAAGTAATACTAGTTTAGCCAGGCTGAGTTCACAAGAATTCTATATTCCATAGTATACTTAAACATATCCAAGTAGTATTTCCCCAAAAGTTTGTATAAGATTTATTATTTTATTACTATTATTATTATTATATATTTTACTGGAAATTCAGATATACAGAGAGGAGGAGACAGAGGAAGATCCTCTGTCTGTTTATTCACTCCCCAAGCGATTGCAACAGCAAAAGCTGTATAAACCCAAAACCAGGAGCCAGGAGCCTCTTCCAGGTCTCCCATGCGGGTGCAGGGTCCCAAGGATTTGGGCCGTCCTCAACTGCTTTCCCCGGCCACAAGCAGGAAGCTGGATGGGAAGTGAGCCTGCCAGGATTAGAACCAGCTCCCATATGGGATCCCAGTGCACACAAGGTGAGGACCTAAGCCACCAGGCCACCGCACCAAATCCCCCCAAAGGTTTGTTTAACTATTTTTGAGGCGCAGTGTCTTTGAGTATTCCCTTGCAGAATCAGCAATGAAAAGATAAACCTGGTCTTCAATGACTGATTAATCCAGAACGTTCTCCATTACCCACTCCCCGTGTTCAACAACAGTGTAATTTTCAGTGCAAATTTAAGAGATAAAAAGTACATTAGGCGTAAGGAGCATGGGATCCAAAATCAGTCACACGTGTATCCATGTCTTGGACTTCGTGACCTGGGCTACGTTTCTGGTTTTCATTTTCTTCATCTGTAAAGCAAGGTATTGACTAGAGATTAAGGATTACTTGAAGTCATTCATTGAGTGTACTAGGTTCTAGGAAAACAAGTTCATAAATCAGACATGCTTGTTGCTCTCATGAGTTCCCAGTGCTACCAGTTGAGACAAAGGAGAAGAGTAAAAATATAGATGGGACAAATGCTATGAAGAAACCACAAGCAACAAGGATTTTTTTTTTTTATTTATTGGAGAGGTGGAGAGAGTGAGCTCCCATTTCCAGGTTCACTCCCCCAGTGCCTCCAAAAGCAAGAACTGGGAATGAATCCAGAAATGCCACGTGTATGGTAGGAACGTGGTCTGTCCTCATTCACAGGAAGCTCAAGGCAGGAGCCACAGCCAGATACTGGATGCAGATGTTTTGATAAGGGATGTAACAGTAGACCAAAGGGTATAACATCCTCTAGTCCCACACCAGCTGCCAACGACCTAGCTCGCAGTTAGGACGCAAGATTCAGGCTGAAAATGAGGGATCTCAATTTGGCTAACAACAGCTTTTCTGCCTGAAGTCCAAATGGCAACATAAAAATTGGTTGAAAGATGTGATTCAAAAAAGTTCTACGTGGCTTCTCCACCCTAAATGTGGCTCTTTAATTAGCCTTCACAGCCCGCCTGGCAGGGCTATGGCCTATAACCACCATGTAAATAGCAGCAAGTTTTGCCGCAGCATCATAAAATGCAGACAGACGTGGGCCTGCGACGTAGGCACAGGAACTGAATGCCTTCCTTAGCCATGCGGAGAATGGGAGTGCCCAGGCAGCACTCAACTGCACAAGTCCAAAAGTATGTCTATTTCTCAAGTTTCTTTTTAGAGTTTTTTTAGATTCATTTTTACTGGAAAGTCAGATATACAGAGAGGAGGATCTTCCGTTCGTTGGTTCACTCCCCAAGTGGATACAATGGCTTGAGCTGAACTGATCCGAAGTCATGAGCCTGGAGCCATTGTGGCCGCTTGGGGAGTGAACCAGCAGATGGAAGATCTTACTCGCTGTGTCTCCTTCACTCTGTAAGTCTGGCTTTCCAATAAAAATAAATAAATAAATAAAAAGATTTATTTGAAAGGCAGAGTAGATAGGGAGAGCCTGAGAAGAGATAAAGTTTGGGCCCGGCGGCGTGGCCTAGCGGCTAAAGTCCTCTCCTTGAAAGACCTGGGATCTCATATGGGCGCTGGTTCTAATCCCGGAAGCTCCACTTCCCATCCAGCTCCCTGCTTGTGGCCTGGGAGAGCAGTCGAGGACAGCCCAATGCATTGGGACACTGGACCCACGTGGCAGACCCGGAAGAGGTTCCAGGTTCCCGGCTTCAGATTGGCGCAGCATCGGCCCGTTGCGGCTCAGTTGGGGAGTGAATCATTGGACGGAAGATCTTCCTCTCTGTCTCTCCTCCTCTGTGTATATCTGGCTGTAATAAAATGAATAAATCTTTAAAAATAAAAGAGAGATAAAGTTTGCAAGGGCTGGTTCATTCCCTAAATATCCACAATAATCAAGGCTGGACCAGGCTGAAGGTAAAAGCAAGGAACTTCATCCAGGTCACCCACATAAATGACAGGAACCCAAGGCCTGGGCCATCATCTGCTGTTGTCGGGTGCAGTGGCAGAGAGTTCAATTAGAAGCAAAGTAGCTGAGACAATCCAGGCCTGCTGAGGTCTTGGCCACACCTTCAGGTGGGCAGCACCAGCAGTGCCCACCCATTTTCTAATTAATTAAGAGACCACCAGTGGGGAACATCTTACCTGTAGGTTCCCTGCCCAACAAGGAGGGCTCAGGGAATGCTTAAAATCCCAAGACCCTTCCTCAAACCTTTGGTGTCTCTCCCTCCTCTTTCGAGAGGCACACCCCTTTCCCCCCAACTTCCTTTCCGGAGGTTCTTTCCCCCTTCCCTGCTCACCTGGTCCCTTTGTAAATAAACTTTTCTGTCTGCAACAGATTCCCAGCTTTTTATTTCTATACTAAGCTGAGGAAAGAACCCACTGGGCATTTCTGGTAACAGTAGCCTGGACTTGAATCAGCACTCCCATGCAGAGTGCAAGCATCCCAAAGGGCAGCAATGTGCCACAATGCCTGCCCACATTCTTGAAATAGTTTTTTCTTTTTTAAAGGCTTATTTATTTTTATTGGAAAGTCAGATATACAGAGAGGAAATATCTTCCGTCTACTGTTTCACTCTCCAAGTGGCTGCAATGGCCAGAGCAGAGCTGATATGAAGCCATGAGCCTCTTCAGAGTCTCCCACACAGGTACAGGGTCACAGGGGTTTGGGCTGTCCTCAACTGCTTTCCCGGGCCACAAGCAGGGAGGTGGATGAGAAGCGGGGCTGCTAGGATTAGAGCCCTTAACCTGAGGCATCCTTAGCCACTAGGCTAACCATGCCGCTCCCACATTCCTGGAATTTTAAGGCCCATGTTTCCCCAAGGAAACTTACTCCTATTTCAGCCACCTTGTTGCCACTACTATCAGAATCAGGTATTTTCTTCAGACAGGCCAAAGAAAAGCTGGGGGTAGAATGCAAGCATGGGTTTTCGTCTTGATTAAAGGTATGTAAGAGTGTGAAGTGGTACAGTTAACAGTACATTCCCAAATGCAGTTGATTTAGCCAGAAGCAAGATTATTAACCAGTGAAATTCTGATAGTGGACCAGATGCAAAAGGGCTAACAGGCATCAGTCCTGAGCGTAGCAGCAGTTAGGATTGCTGTGGCCACTGCTGGTGTCCTAAAACTTGAAAAAATTATTTTATTGGGGGCCAGTGTGATAGCGTAGTGGTTAAAGTCCTCGCCTAAATGCGCCAGGAACCCATATGGGTGCCGGTTCTAATCCCCGTGGCCCGCTTCCCATCCAGCTCCCTCCCTGTGGTCTAGGAAAGTAGTTGAGGATGACCCAAAGCCTTGGGACCCTGCACCTGCGTGGGAGACCTGGAAGAGGCTCCTGGGTTCGGATTGGCACAGCACTGGCCGTTGTGGCTACTTGGGGAGTGAATCATGGGATGGAAGATCTTCTCTGTCTCTCCTCCTCTCTGTATATCTTTCTAGTAAAATAAAAATAAATAAATCTTTTTTAAAAAACCTATTTTATTTAAAAGGCAGAGTTACAGAGAGAAGGAGCGAAAGAGAGAGGGATTTTCCATCTGCTGGTTCACTCTCCAGGTAACCACAACAGAAGGAACTGAGCCAATCAGAAGTCAGGA
Source organism: Ochotona princeps (assembly GCF_030435755.1). Taxonomy (NCBI): domain Eukaryota; kingdom Metazoa; phylum Chordata; class Mammalia; order Lagomorpha; family Ochotonidae; genus Ochotona; species Ochotona princeps. The sequence goes on from NC_080851.1 coordinate 23,330,213, forward strand.
GCCAGGAGCTTCCTCTGGATCTTCCACTTGCAGGGACCCAAGGAGTTGAGCCACCCATCCCCTCCTGCTCTCCGGCTCCTCTCCCATGCCATAAGCAAGCAGCCAGATTAGAGGCAGAGTAGCTGGGACATGAAATGGCACCCATATGGGGTGCCAGCACTGCAAGCACAAGCCTAGCTCACTACGGCGCCGGCTGTAGGTATGTTTTCTTGTTTGTTTAATAAGGATAGGAGAGTACTTCAGAAAGCTTGCGTAGCTTATCTGAGTCCCAGGAGCTTCTTTTCCAATCCAACTCTGCACTAATGTATCTGAGAAAGCAGCCCAAGTACTCAGGATGGAGTTACTGCTTCTTGGCTTCAGTCCGGCTTAACCTATGAGGTAGCTGCCATTTGGGAAGTGAACCAAGTGGTTAAAATTTCTCTATTCTCCACCTCCGTGTGTGTGTGCGTGTCTGACTCTGCCTTTCAAATAAATAGATTAAATCCCCTGAAGATTTAATTCACAGAAGAGTCAGCCTCTGGCCTAGCAGCAAAGCACAGTTCCACACTGGCCTGCCTGCCTTCAGTTCTCACTTCCAGCTCCCCTGTCCAGCTCATTGCCACTGCAGCCCTGGGAGGTGGCAGTGGTGGCTCAGGCAGTGGGCTCCTAACAGGCATGGAGGAAATCTGGATTGAGTTTTTCGCTTCCAACTTTGGCCTAGGCCAATCCTGGCTGGTTTTTCTTTCTCTCTGCCCTCTCTGCTTCTTGGAAAAAAAAAAATTGAAAATGATGAATTTTGTACAAAAAAAAAGGGAAATTCATACATGATCTTCCATAATACACATTTACCTCGAACTCTGTAGATCCCTCATGTCTCCTTGTTCTTAGCCACATGCTGACAGCTCTGTATTTTCTCCTACCCTGCGTCCAACCTTAGATTCATTCTCCATCTTCCTTTGAACTCCCAAAGGTCAGCCTCCGAGAGCCCCAGGCCCTAAGCTCCTTTTCCTGTGGATTCACCGGGGAGCCAGTGGAAGGTAGCAGGAAGACCAGGGACTGCAAGGTGTTCTGTCCCTCCTCTGCTGCAGTGCCAATCAGAGCCCTAGGGTTGGCTGCCTCCCTCCAAGACTCTCCTACACCCCCATGGTCTCCCTTTGATCCAAGCAGGGGTGGGAAAAGCCTCCTGCTGTTGCCAGGCAACACTGCAGGACACCTAGCCTTCCAGGATCCAGAGCCCTGCTCACCTCTGCAACCAGCTCTCTGATTAGCTTTGCTTCAGGAAGAGGGATTGTGTGTCCAGGCTGCACAGAGTGGCACCCCTACCCTACCCCCAAAGTCACATATTGCTCTCCTCCTGGTACGTTCCATGCAGCCCTGGGAGTTCTGACATGGGACATGCTCACTGCATGGCATACTTTCATAAACCTCCCAGTCTTTAAATAAAACACCACACACCCCAAGAACACAACTCAGGATTTTATACAAGGCCAGTTTTCCAACATTCATTCCATTGAACGAGTGCACAGCATTCCTGTGGATTATCTCAGGGTGACATCAGTACAAAATGGTTTAAATTAGGAAGGCAGTTTCAGAAGGAAGACCACAAGTAGACACCACTGCTGTGTGGGAACACAGGACATGTGGCAGGGACAGGTCTCTGAGGGAGCCACCTCTCTGGGACATGGTGAGAGGTGGGGCAATGTCCCTTTGTCCACTGGGACCACACTTCCATTTCAGCCACAGCCAGGCCCAGCCACCCAGCTCTGTGTGTGTCTTTAACCAATGTGACTCAGTGTGGGAAGGAGAGAGACACAGAGAAAAAGCATGGAACCCCACATGGTAACGGGGAAATCAGCTTCTTTATCCTTGGTCCAACATGCCTTCTGCATGGTGTGCACCATATTTTTTGTGCAGCAGGCTCCTTTAGCCTCCAAGGGAACCCCTGCGTGGGTCCTGGTGACCATGGTGATGACATGTTGTTTCTGCATGGAGAGAGCAGGGACCAAGCATCCATCACCTGTGTGGGTCCAGGCCACTGACAAGGCCACCGGCTCTTCTGCCAATCTTGCTGGAGCCTGCCCTTTCTTTTGTTTTGCCTGTCCATCTCAGAATTTTTTTTTAAGATTTATTTATTTAATTGACAGAGCAGGAGAGAGAGAGGGGGGGGCTCTTCCATCTGCTAGTTCACTCCTCAAATGCAAATATTTGTAAAACATCAGCAAGTAAAAATAATTTTTTAATCTTCCTTAGACAGACACCCTGGACACGTCTTCTTGGGTTTGTCCAACAAGGTCCTAACTGCTACATGACACTACTTTCCTGTAAGAACAAAATTTCCCAGAAGACCCAAAAATAATGATTGGCAGTGCAGTCTTTCTAATCAATCCTAAACACATTCCATACCAGGGTGCCCCACAGTGCTCTCACCCCTCATCCCGGACAGCCCACAGTCCTCACGAGGTATGAGGACCACCCTGAGGGATGCTCCAGGTACTGTGCAACCCACCTCTGACTTGCTAATGATGCGCCCTCCCATAACCCTGCTACTCCCACTGCAGGTTCTGCTCCAACAGGTGGCTCGGTGTCATGCACCTCCAGGCACCAACTGGGCTCATGTCAAGTTTAGAGTTCATCATGTTTGGTCTCCTGGTCTTTGAGTTTGAACTCCTCGGCCGTGACCTTGCCATCTCCATTTCGGTCCTGGTTGGTGAACATGTTCTTCACAATCAGGTCGGTCTCAAAGCCCGGAGCGAGTTTCCCTTTTCCGGATGCCACCTGGGCATGGATATACTCTGAGAACTGGGGAGAGAGGGGAGACCATGAGATACAGGTGATGAGAACAGCAAACCGGAGCCTGAACTGAGCTGAGAGCCGCCCGAGGGTGACAGCACTGCAGCAGCCAGGATCTGGGGAGCTACACAACCTGCATCACTTTCTTCCAGATGCAGGTGTACAGAGAGGGGGAAGGCTCTGGGTGAAGCAGCTTCTGGGGTGGGTGGGGAGGCGTCCAGTAGGGAGTGTTGGGGAGTTTGGTAAAGGACGTTGTCACACAGGCAGCTGGATGTGGGACATGCAGTGGATTGGTAAGATGGGACTGGGGCCACACATCTGCAGACATCAGGACACACGTATGTGAAGTATTGCAACCAGATGTGAGACCACTGTGGGAGTGATGGAAAGACCCCCCATAGTTTAGGACTTAACCTGGGGCGCTCCAACAGGAAGAGAGTGGGGAGAAGGTAGCAAGTGTGTGTGCAATGACCCAGAAGCTGGGGAGGGAGGCTGCAGTAGGTGGGAACAGGGTGGGGGATGACTGGAGCCTGTGCTGGGTCAGGCAGGGTGCTGGAATCCCACCCAGGGAGCACACAGTCTTGTCTTCCACCATGGAGAGTCCTGTGACCTGGGAGCGAGACATCATGGCTTGCTCCACACCCAATTTCTCCATCTGGAAAACAGCATGGCTGTCGTGAACACCAACCCAGAGAACAGGTATGAAGGTGGAAAGCCAGGCAGGTGCATGGAGGGTGCCCTGGAATGCAGCCCTGTATCTCACAGGTCCATGTGGGGAGCAATACGAGCCAATGACCACGTGAAGCCCTCTGAGAACACACCCCGGGTCATCAGGGTTCCATGAGCTCCTCCCACCCCACTGGGCTGCCGCCAACAGGTACCTCCTCCAGGACCACTTCGCCGTTGCCATCCTTGTCGATCTCTTCAAAGAGATTAGGGGACACCTCGCCGTTCCATATGAACATGTAGCCCTCGGGCAGGCCAGCCACAAGCTCCAGCAGCTCAATGTCAAACACCAACACGGCACTGCCAGGCACTTCTCCATCTGCCCAAGTGACAGAGGGAAGGGAAGGGAAGTGGTATTAGCAATGGCACAGCAGGGTCCAGCCCAAACCGATCAGCTTCTCACCCCTGCAGCTGTGCTGCTCAGCCAAGGGCAAGGCAGCCATGTCTCCAGCAGCAAGAAAGCATGGCAACAGTTGGTAGTGCCCATTCTTAGTTAGGTAGGGACTGGGGCACGATCAGGGCCTGCCCAGGTCACAGAGTCTTTAAACAACAGTTAAGAAAGGAGAAAACTACTGACCTTTAGGGTCTTCAGTGGAAGAGGCATACTGTGTTCTAACAGCACCCCAACACCTAGATCCCACGGCTCACTCACCCACACCAGCCTCGCCGTAGCCCAGGTGGGGAGGGATGATCACCGTGCGCTTCTCTCCGACGCACATCTCCCTGAGACCCATGTCCATGCCCAGCACGACTTGTCCAGACCCTAGAACAATGTTGTACGTCTTGCCTAAATTCCACCTGAAAACAAAGAGCCTGAGTTAGGTCACCACCATGGACATTTTAACAGTGTTCAGGTGAGAAAAACATCACTTCTGGGGTCTTCCTGCCAAAACTATAGCACCCCCACCTGGTGGTAAGAGAACACCAGAGAAACCTGTCCCAGATGGTTCCAAGCACAAGCACAGAATATCTGGCCGGTAACTGTCACGTGTCACGGCCATGACCTTGAGCGGACAGAGGGGCAGTGAGAAGCAGACTGCAATGAGAACTGCTGGGTTCTAAGAACCTTGAGGAATATTTAATAAAGCTGAAATGGGACTGAATGACACTGGTCTACTCTGGGTTAATATCAAATGGATGTGATAACTGAGGAGGAACACAAAACTTCAAGTCTCTGGATAATAAAACGAAACAAAAAGATCCAAAATGAAAACAGAACGTGAAGATTAAACAGTAGTACAAATTGAGCATCCCAGATCCCAGAAAAAAAAAAAACAGATTTATTGATCTGAAGGGAAACATGACAGTGGTGGGGAGTGCAGAGATCTGTCAACTCCTGGTTCACTCCCCAAATGGTAACAACAGCCCGGGCCTGAGTTGGACTGAAGCCAGCAGCCCAGAACTCCATCCCGGACTCCTGTGGTGGGGGAAGGGGCCCAAGCATGCGGGCCATCCTCCACTGCCTTCCGAGGGCATGAGCATTAGCAGGGCATTGGATGAGAAGCAGAGTAGCTAGGACCCAAACTGCACTCTGACGTGGGGTGCTCGTGTGAGGAGCAGCACAACTCCCAGGACAGGCCCTGGGAGACAAAGGAGAGCTCTCTCCCTTCGATTAAACAAAGAAAATGGAGGGCAGAGAAAAGGAGCAAACTATCCTCTGGTGCTAGCCGTGGCAGGTGGAAGTTGAGCCTCAGCAGAAGAGGGTGCAGGATCTGGGGGGGGGAGTAGGGAGGGAAACACTGGGGAACATGAGCAAGAGCCCCAGAACTCTTCCAACAGCTGCTCGCTCTGCGGAGGCCTGGGAGCCAGGAACCCAGTGGGCCTCCCCATCACTGGAGCCGGCACTGCTGTCTTCCAGGGAGCCACAGCTGGGGTCAAGCCCAGGCACTTAGGGGATCTACAGGCATCTAAACAGCTAAGGCTGAACATCTGCTGCTGTGGGTCAGCTTTGAAAAGTAGCGGTTATGGGGATGGGACAGTGCTGTGGTAACGCCAGTTAAGCCTGTTAGGTAGGCTGGTGGAGCCCAGCTGCTCTGCTTCCAAAACAGTTCCCTACCGATACAGCTGCGAAAGCAGAGGAAGCTGGTCTGAGTACTTAGGCTGCTGGCCACCCACGTGGATAGCTGGGATGAAGATCCTGGCCCACGGCTTCAGGCTGGCCCAGTTCTGGCTGTTGTGGACATCTGGGGAGTAAACCAGTGGATGGAAAATCTGTCTGTCCTCTCTCTATATTTCAAATAAATAAGATGGCTTTTTAAAAAACCAATAAAGACAGTAGTTACAAAATGAGATTTACTTTGTCAAAAGACAATGTTTCAGGGTGAGAAATGGTACGGGGAGAAAGAGTTAACAGGGAACTGGATGAAAAATGCCCTTGAGCATGAGCGAGGCATGGGGAAGGCTCCGAGAAGCTCTCTGCAGCACCTGAGGAAGACAGAAGAGTGGGGTGCACATATGCCTGTGCCCAGCCAGGCTGCCGTCCACCCACTGCCCGGCCAGCCTTACGTGGAGTCCAGCAGGGTCCCATCCAGCAGCGAGGCGTTGTAGTGATACTTGAGATAGTCACCCTTCTTACTGAGCACGGAGCAGTCAGGGGGCTTGTAGTGGGAGGTGATGCTGATGGAGTCCGAAGGGTTGTGGAAGTCGATCACGTGAATGTCAAACACCAGCACTGCAGAGCCGGGGATGTTCCCTAAGGGTCAGAGGAGGGCAGTGAATGCATGAATGAATCAACTCCAGACACAGCACAAGTCTCCTCCCACACCCGCCAGTGTCACCTGGTGTCCTCAAAGCCCTCCAGCAACGAACAGCCCACCCAGAGACAAAACCCTACGGGAGTAGAATGAGGCTGGAGGAGCTATTAGCAGTAGGTTACAAACAGGAAAACTGAAGCATGGATTTCTCCCCAGGGCCATGCAGCCGTTCAGGTGCACAGTTTGAACTACTGCCCCAGGGCATCAGAGTCAGCCTGCAAGAGGTAGGGCTGAGGGACAGGCACCACAGCTCAGTGGCTAGATCCCCGCCTTGCAAGTGCTGGAATCCCATATGAATGCCGGTTTGTGTCCTAGCTGCTCTGCTTCCCATCCAGCACCCTGCTTGTAGCCTGGGAAAGCAGCAGAGGGTGGCCCAGGACTGTGGGACCCTGCACCCATGTGGGAGATTTGGAGGAAGCTCTTGCTTCCTGGTTCCTGGCTTTGTATCAACTCGGTTCCGGCTTTTGTGGCCACTTGAGAAGTTTCTCCTTCTCTCTATAAATCTACCTTTCCAATAAAAATAAATAAATCTTTTTTTTTTTAAAGGTAGGGCTAAGTTGATCACAGGTGAGAACAGGCAAACCCAACCAAATTAAGGTTCACCACTCACTGTCCTTGGGAGTGAGAAATGGGATGAAAATCTCAGGTGTAGCAAGGACATCATGCGTGCCCCAGAAACACAAACCGAGCACAAACTTCATGGGGGAGTGAACACCTCGCCTGAAGTGCCCCGTCCTTTCCTTTAGGACAGTACGGCTCTCAGCACATCTCCCGATTCTACACAAAGCACCTGCATTGCTTCTTCACTAATCTGCACTTTCGAAAATAGTATTTCACATCTAAATAATGGTTTACAGTTGCACAAATGTTTCTCAGGGTGGCGTCTGGTGGAGCTGGACATTCACACGCTGCATCAGAGAACCTAGGTTCTGGTCCCGGCTCCGGGTCGGCCTGCCGCTTCCTGCTGATGCACACCCCTGGGAGGCAGCGAGAGATGAGGAGTCCTGCTTTCCACATGGGCTGTTCAGACTGAGTTCTAGGGTCCTGGCCTCAGTCTAGTCCAGTCCCAGCTGCTGTGATCCGTCAGCAAGCAAGCCAGCAAGTGGGAGCTCGCTCTCTCACACTCTACCTACCATTCAAATGAGTTGAAAAAGTAAACAAATTTTAATTTTTTAACACATGTTCTGTCATTAAACCCCTATAATGTTAAATTTTCTGTCATTAAATCCCTATAACAAGCTATGGGACAGGTGCATATGTACATGCTGGGAGCCAGGAGCTTCCTCTGAGTTTCCTACTTGGGTGCAGGAACACAAATACTGGGGCCTTCCTCTGCTGCCCTCTCTGGTACATTAGCAGGAAGCTGGACTGGAGGTGGAGTAACTGGGATTCAAACCGGCACCCATATGAGATGCTGATGTTAAAGGTAGAGGCTTAATGTGCTAAGCCACGGTGCTGGCCCCTAAATGTATTAATTTGATCCTCATTATGTTACTATATTCCTAGTTTACAGATAGTGAAACAAACACAAATCCAGGGGCTGGCCTTAACTTAAAGGTAATTAGAGTCTCATGCCTTATATCAGAACACATGATACAGTTTTCCAGGGGCTTTATCTAGGCAACCATGGTGAACAAACACTAGGAAATGGCCAATGATTTAACTGTTTTCTTCTTTCTTTTTTTCATAGATTTATTTGTCAGTTGGAGCAACAGAGAGGAAGAGAGCTTTCATCCACTGGTTCACTTCCCAAATGTCTGGAAGCCGGAGGTCGGGAGCCAGAAACTCTGTCCTGGTCCCCGTGTGGGTGGCAGGGCTCACATACCTGAGTAGCAGACTTTTCTTTTTGGGTCAGATAGCAAATGTGATCAGGGCACAAAGAAAAGTACTTCAAAACATGTAGAAAATGAATTAAGGGATGGAATTTATTTTGGTGGAAAAATGTTGCAATCCCTGTGTAGAAATGCAACGCCTCCTGCAGGTGCATTCAGGAGCAGGGCCTTACAGGGGAGGGGCACCTGGCTCCCTGGGCTTTGGCATTCATGTGTCGGGCACCCTTCTGATCCTGCCTGCTCTTCTGGCTGAGGATTGCAGCACACACATGCCTGCAGCTGTAAGGGCAGCTCACACCCAGGGAATCATTGCTATGTTTAGCATTTGGGGTTTGCCAGCCCCCAGGATGTTAAGTCAGGTTACCAGGTGCCGGAGGACAAACATGCAGTTATCAAGGGCATCAGCGAGGCCATGAGCACTGCGTGGGCAGCCAGGCGGTTTGTTTTCCTCGCTGCTGAACTCCACACGCCTAGAACAGGGCCTGGTCAGGAAGATGCTCAGTGACTTTTTGGTGGACAAGTAGGCAGAGCTTCTGGGGGTGCAAAAGCAGAGATCAGACCTGGGGCTCCCACCATCACCCCTGCCCCCCATCTCCCTCTGGCTTCTCCTCAGCTGTAACTGCTGGTCGTGGTGGGATTCCATGGAAAGTTCCAGGCCTCCGGCTTGGCCCCTCAGTTCCCTGTGTATGGGTACCAACAAGTCACACGGCCCAATGAGAGCTCATTTTTGCTATCTGTCTGTGACTCAGGAGGTCAGAAGGGCTGGCATCCCAGGTGAGACCCCATTACTGAGTAGCAAATGACTTCACCTCCCTGGGCCTCACTCTTGTATCTCAGCCACAAGGATAACAACATCTCAAATGACCGGGATGGGATGAATTTGTGTGAGAAGTCCCAGAATCGGAATGTGACACCACTTGTGACATGGGCATCCCATATGAAGCAACTGGTTTTGAGTCTTGGCTGCTGTGCCTCCAGTCCAGCTCCCAGCTAGTGAGCCTTGGAAGGCAGTGGATGACGGCCCAAGTAACCGGTTCCCTGCCACTCACGTGGGAAACCCAGATGCAGTTCCAGGCACTTGACTTTGACCTGGCCTAGACCTGGCTATTGTAGCCATTTGTGGAGTGAACCAGCAGATGGAAGAGCTCTGTCTTCCTTTATTTCTCCACTTCTCTAGAACTCTTACAAAGAAATAAATGAATTATTTTTAAGCTGGGTAACAGCAAGCCCCTGAGGGCATGTTGTTTACATCCCGCTGTGGGCAGAAGGCAAGCCCCATTTCTGGGCTGCCAGCACCTTTAAGATTCCTAAGTTCAGGCCTAAATGGGTGGGACAAAGCAGAACTTTCCCAGAAGGCTACCCCTTCTCCTCCACCAACTCTGCATGGGTACATGGCTGCAGCGCAATGCCATGCTGCTGGAGGCACCAGGAAAAGTCCAGCAATTCATTCTTCCCACACATATTCACTGCGAGTCATGTGCCTGGTCCTAGGTCTGCGGTTAGATGCTGCAAAGCAGGCAGGCCTGCATCCCGACACCCTTCCCTGAACAGTCTCCCAGGGAGCAGCACTAGGTCCTCAGCCTCCAGGGAGGCCCTGGGCACTAATGGGGAGACAGCAGAATGGGTTTCGCATGGGAGCACCCAGGACTGACACCCAGCGGCGGCCTCCGCTGCATGGCACTCAGGAGGAAGCAGCTTCATGCGCAGGGAATTTATGAGTCTTCAGATGCTTCCAGAGCCTGAGATAATTCTCCACAGAGCGCCACCTCATACTTGATAGAAAGCCAAAAGGAAGAAAAAAAGTCAGTGAAGCATGTTTTTCCACGAACGCATTCCTCTCGGACAAAGTAGCGAACGGCCATCATGAAAGGAGAACGCGCAGGGAGTCTGCGTCTGTTTCTATAACTAATTGGTTAGGAGGGATTTGTAAGATAGAAAACAGCAGCACGTGAGAAAGCAGGGCATGAAGCCAGGCCTGTGGGGAAAAATCCCTACATTAAAAAAAATTTAATCAGTTATTTGAGAAGCAGAGAGAGTGCCCCCATAAAATAGTTCATTGCACCCCCCCCACACACACACAAATGGCCCCTGCCGTGGGAACCAAAGCTGAGAAGCAGAGCCACAATCCAGGTCCTCCATGCTGAGTCAGCACTGTTGGGGTCAATTACTTTGAAGTGGACGGGGTTGTTCTAATCTGCACTCTAATAACTGGGCCAAATACCTGCCCCCTTTTCCTTGTTTTTTTTTTTTTAATAATTTATATGTTGCTGAATGTGTATCTTTTAAGAGATGTATTATTTATTTGAAAGGATAAATTACACACAGAGAGAGAGAGAGAGAGAAATCTTCCATGCATTGATTAACTCCCCAAATGGTTATAATGAACAAAGCTGGGCCAATCCACAGCTGGGAGCCAGGAGCCTCTTCCCAGGCTCTTATGTGGGTACAGGGGCCCAAGAACTTGTGTCATCCACTGCTGCTTTCCCAGACCATAAGCAGGAAGCTGATGAGCAGCCAAGACGCAAACAGGTGCCCAATGCTGGCATTGTAGGCAGCAGTTTCTTGTGCTATGCCACAATGCCAGGCCCAGGCTTAACATTTTCTTTCTTCTTTATTATTATCTTTTTACTTAATAAATGTACAGTTCTTTGGACTCATTGCTTTGAAACCAGTTTGATAAGTCCTTTACTCAGGAGCTCCTGCAGCGCTGCCCTGACCAGGAACTGGCAAATTTCCTGTCTCTGGGAAACCACAGCTGGTGCTGCAGGCTCATAGTTGGGGACTTTCTTACATAGCTTGTTGTCAGTAGCTTTATCAAACAAAACCAGGTGATGAGCTTTCCCGAACCTTCCCTTTGGACTGCTTCTTGGCCTTGCTTCTGGATTTCTTCAAGGGGCCCTTATCGTTCTTGGACGACTTTCCAGTGACTTTCCTCTTGTTATTCTTGAACAACACGGTGAGGTGTGGAGAGCAGCATGACCACCTCAGCCTTGCAAGATTGCCAGATTTACCATTTTCAAAGGAAAAGAAAAATGGGGAGAGGAAGCAAGGAGAGAAAAAAACAAAACAACCGTAGAATTAAATTCTTGTCAGGGGTCAGCATTGTGGCACAGGGAGTTAAGCCAGTGTTTGCAATGCTGGCATCCCTCAGCAAAGTGCTAGTTTACATCCAGGCTGCTCTGCTTCCAATCCAGCTCCTTGCTAAAGCACCTGGGAAAGCAGCAGAAGATAGTCCAAGTACTTGGGTCCCACATGGAGTTCCAGGTTCCTGGCTTTAGACTGGCCCAGGCCAAGCTATTCCAACCATGTGGGGAGTGAACCAGCAGATAAAATATCTGATGTGTGCGTGTGTCCTTTCTCTGTCACTCTGCCTGTCTAATTCATTAGTTAATTAAGAATAAATCTATGTGGGTATTTGAGCCATAAATTTGTCATGAGCTCCAAATGTTCCAAGCAGTGTACGAGCAGCCAATGAGTAGGGAAGGCAGGCCTCACTCACCTCTTCCTTCCTCTCCGTAGCCCAGGTGTGGAGGGATCACAATCCTCCGCCTCTCCCCAATGCAGACACCAAGCAAACCTTCATCCATGCCAGGAATCACGTAGCCCTGCCCGATGTACGTGTCAAAGGTGCGATTCCGTGAGTAGCTAAGGCAGGACGAGAGAAGGGTGTCATTCACACAGGTGCACACTCTAGCTTAATGTACATTCCACTTTGATTTTGACCTTGGACTGTTACTGCCCCCCCTTCAAAAAATAAACTCTTAAAAAAAATCCTAGGAACAACTAAAATAAATTACTCAGAACAGTACCATATACAAGTTCTCCTGTGATGTTTTAGGATGACTAAACAAAATAGAAGTCTACTAACTCAGAGAGAGGTAGGTTGCTGTCCTTGCTTGTTTACCTTTGGAACACTAAAGCAGTGATTCCACGCAGCACATGCCACCAGAATGGGCAGGACATACCAAATGCCTGCCATGTGCATTCTGCACTTACCTGAGCCACATGTGCCCCTGCAGACTGATATACTTGGCTGACCCAACAGGCACAGTCATTAGTGACTGCAGCACCAGGTAGGAGGCTGAAGGCATTCTATGTGCCCTTGGAGTTGATCAGCCTAACGTCTGCCCGTGGCTGGCACACCTTATCTCTGTCCTCTGGGTTTCCTGAGAAAGGCACTGCCACATGGAAAAGCCTGGCGCTCCAGGAAGTCACAGGCTGTGCACAGTGATCCACAGACTGGGCACCAGCTCTCCTGGCACCAAGTTCCAAGCCTACTCTACCACCTTCACCTCACTTCCGGCCACTCCCCGTCTTGTACTCCATAGCAGATGACAGACACTCACAAAGCTTTGCACAGTGTGGTGTTTTTGTGGGTACGTAGGGTGAGCTTTTCATGTTTTCCAATAGCCCTCACAAGGAGACTGTTACAACAACCTATGAAGAAATCTAGTACATGGGTTATGGTGTAGCGCATTAAGCTGCCACCAGAGATGCCAGTATCCATATAGGCAGTTAGACTCCCAGCTGCTCAATTTCCAATCCAGTTCCCTGCTACTGTACTTGAGAAATCAATGGAAGGTCCTGCCACCTAAACAGGAGTCTTGGATGGAGTTCCCGGCTCCTGGCTTTCATTCGGCCCAGCCCTGGCTGTTGCAGCCATTTCAGGAATGATCCAGCAGATGGAAAATCCCACCCCTCATTTGTATTGTCTTAATAAAATAAATAAATCTTGAAAAATAAGAAAGAGGGGCTGGCATGATGGTTCAATTGGCTAATCCTTTACCTGTAAGTGCTAGTATCCCATATGGGCACTGGTTTATATCCCAAATGCTCCACTTCCATCCAGCTCCCTACTTACGGTCTGGGAAAACAGCGAGGATGGCACAAAGCCTTAGGACCATGTGACTCTGCACCCACGTGAGAAACCCAGAAGAAGCTCCTGGCTCCTAGCTTCAGGTCAGCTCAGTTCCAATCACTGTGGCTCTTTGAGGAGTGAACCAGCAGATGGAAGAGCTTTCTGTCGCTCCATAATTCTGCCTTTCCAATAAAAATAAATAAATCTTTAAAAAAAAAGGAAAGGACAATTCACTTTCATTAAAAAAGAAAAGAAAGAAAAGAAAGAGAAGGAAGTAATTTACTACAGAAACAAGGGGCTGGCAAAACTGGGCAGTGCGCCAAGATGTCGTCTTTAACATTGGCATCTCATATTGGAGCAACAGTCTGAGTCCCAGCTGCTCCACTTCTGAACCAGCCTCCTGGTAATGTTCCGGGACAGCAGCAGAAGATGGCCTGAATGGGAGACCATATATGGAGCTCTGGGCTCCTGCTGAGTCCTGGCCCGGCCCAGGCTGTTGCCACCATCTAGGAAGCAAACCAGCAAATACAACTCTCTGCTGCTTCTCTGTATCACTCTACTCTTCCAATAAATAAAAATAAATCTTAAAAGTGTGCGTGTGGCGGCATGGGGTGGTGGGTGGTGTGGTGTAACAGCACGCTAAGCCTAAGTCTGTGGTGCCAGCATGCTTTATGGCACTAGTTTGAATCCTGGCTACTCCACTTCCCATCCAACTCCCTGCTAATGGCCTGGCAAAGCAGCCGAGGATGGCTCAAGTCCTTGGGGCCCTATACCTATATGAAGAAGCTCCTGGCTTTAGACCAGCACAGCTCCAGCCATTGTGGCCATTTGAGGATGAGGCAGCAAGATGTTTCTGTCTCTCCTCAGCAACTCTGCTGTTCCAATAAAAAACAAATTGATTCTTGCGCCTCGCACAGTAGCCTAGTGGCTAAAGTTCTTGTCTTGCATGTCCAGGATCCCATACGGGCACCGATTCTAATCCTGACAGCCCCACTTCCCTTCCAGCTCCCTTCCTGTGGTCTGGGAAAGCAGTCGAGGATGGCCCAAAGTTTTGGGACCCTGCACCTGCGTGGGAGACACCAGGAGGAAGCTCCTGGCTCCTGGCTTCGGATCAGCTCAGCTCTGGCTGTTGTGGTCCAGAGGACGGGAGATCTTTCTGCCTGTCTCTCCTCTCTGTAAATCTGACTTTCCAATTAAAAAAAAAAATGACTTTTAAAAAGAAGTGATAACCAGAAACCAGTGGTAGAGATGCAATCCTTGCCATGAATCAGCATGGACACAGTCCAGCCAGTGGTGGACTCCTAAGGCCTCCTTGAACAGAAAGTTCCAGTCCCGTCCTTACCTGGAGTCAAAGAAGGTGCCGTCCAGAAGTGTGCCATTGTAGTGATACCTGAGAAAGTCTCCGCTCTGACTTCTCCGCTCACAGTTTTCAGGCACTACCTTGTTCTCAATGGAAATGCTGTCCTTGGGGTTATGGAGGTCCAGTAACACGACATCGAATACCAGAGAGGCCTGGCCAGGAATGTCCTTCCCTGGAGTGCAATGGAGGGAGGTGATTCCATCAGGACCCAGGACTCAGGAGGACATTAGCTACAGCATGACACCTCTGGGCTGGCAGAACTCACTCCTGGAAGTCTGTAAGCCAAGGAAATGAACGTCCCTCTTTCTTCTTAAAAAAAAAAAAAAAAACAAAAAAAAACAAAACTACCTGTAGCTAAGCCTTTGAGAAGAAGAGACAAGGAGAGCGAGCTTCTATGTGCTCGTTCACTCCCCAGATGTCCATCACCACCACCATGGCTGAGCCAGGCCAAAGCCAGTAGGCAGGAACACAGAATGGTCTCCCATGCAGATGGCAGGAACCGAGCTACTTCCCAGGGTCCATCAGCAGGAAACTTTAGCCAAGAGCCGGAAACAGGAATTGAACCTAGGTACTCTGATGTGAGATGCAGCATCCTAAATGGAGGAGTCTAAACTGCTGGGCTGCAAGACTGCCCCCAGTGGTTCTTCTAAGTCTTGGGTGGTTTCTCCAGGAGGCCTGGCCATAGTGTCCACAGCATTCACTATCCACAGCCCAGCTCCCCCAAGGAAAGGAGCAAACTGATGCTAATAACATAAGAGACTGTTACGATCACATGTCTAGGTTCAGGCTGGAAACGAAGGCTCTCTGTAGGTGTATGTGGTTAACACCCACAGGCAAATCCCAATACATACCTTGGTGGGTCTTGCTTTTGTACAAACGCAAAGCAGAGACATTTAAAGGCATAAATCCCAATGCTCTGATCTGGTTTTGGAGGCAATACACAGATTTGTTCTTTGGAAATGACCGCCAATATTTATTTTTAAAAAGGCAAAATGCAAATCTCAATCCCCTTTAAGTGTATCCAAAACAAGATCTAAATAAAAGTTTGCTGAAATAATAGAGGAAAAAAGAGGCACCCAAAACCCAAAATTCTCTATTCTTTTTTTTTTTTTTTTTTTTAATTTATTTGAGAGGGACAAAGAGAGAGCTCCATCCACTGGTTTCCTCCTGAAATACTCGCAACAACTTTGAGGGGAGGTCAAGGGCAGAACCTAGAACTCAATCTATGTTTCCTGCATTGGGTGGCAGGAGCCCAGCTATTTAAGCCATCACTAGCTGCCTCCCAGGATGTGCACTGGCAGTAAGCTGGAGTCATAAGGCAGATCCGGGAATCAAACTTAGGCACTGGGATGTGGGACACGGATGGACAACCAATGTCTTAACCACTTTAGACCTACCACTGGATGGTACTATTTCTTCTAGGTGTGCCTAGCAGGAAGATTGTGTTGGCTGCACAGATACAATCCAGGTATGTAACAAACACATGCCTTTATGAGTTAACCAACATCAGATTGAAAACATTTAGGAAAAAAAGAAAAATGTGTGTATACTAACACATGTTCAGATTTTTTTCCTTATCATTGTCCCATGAATAACACAGTGAGATGCTATCACAAAGCAACGACCTTCCACTAGCTTTGAAAGTAACTGGGAGGTGATTTCATGCATACAGGAATATGTGTGTAGGTTATGGGGTTTGATGGAGGCGGGGGGGGGGGATGTGGGGAGAGGTGCATGTTCTGGAAGTGATCTCCCACAGATGCAGAGACGCGCCTATCTGCAAAAGCTAACCCACATGGCATCAGAGGACGCCAGCACTTCCTTAAGGCTCAAGTTAGCTCCAGGCATCGGAGATCAAAGAAAATGAACCAGACAAATGCCATGCAAAGGAGTAGGCCCGAGCAAGTGACCCAGGGAAGGCAGCCCCAATCTGTCAGCATGCACCCTTCTGCTCTCCTGCTGAGAAAAAATAAAGAAACCTGCTCCATGCCAGCTGCTGACTCAGGCTCTGGGCTGCAAGGGGTGCCCAGTCTCTGAGGGCAGTGTGTGGGAGACGTAGCATTGTTCTTGTCTACTTTTTTCCATCTTGTAGGTTGACACTGCCTGTCACACTGGCACCCCGCATTGAGTGTCAGACCAAGTCCTGCCTGTTCCACTTCTCATCCAGCTCCCTGCTAATGTGCCTGGGAAAGCAGTGGAAAATGGTCCCAGTACTTAGACTCCTCCCAATCACATGGGAGACCTAGACAGAATTCTTGGACCCTGACTTTAGCCTGGCTCAGCCCCAACCATTGCAGCCGTTTGGGGGAGTGAACCAGAGAATGGATGATCTCTCTCTCTTTTCTTTCTGACTCTCCTTCTCTCTCTGTCACTGTGCCTTTTAAAAAAAATAAATCTTTTAAAAGAAATGTAACACGAGGGTATAAATTTTCTAGCAGTAACATACTAACTGAACACTACTTTTGTGACAACTTTACCACTGAAATACAATCCATATACTATTAAATTCACCCACTTACAATTATACAAAGTATCTTTTCAAAATGACAAGCTTAAATAAACCATGCATTGCAGACATGTAAACTATTCATTGCTTATTTAACATAAGTAACTAATACTCCTCAAATTAGACTGGGCACCTAGTTTTTGAATACAGATGATGTCCAAAAATGGTGGGAACCAAGGTGAGTGAATTTCTACCGGCCAAAGATGAGACAATCTGAACATCAGTAAGAATAAGCACATTTCCAGGCGGGGAGAATAGGTTAGACATACAATGGTGGTGATTTTCATACCTGTTTTATAGTAGTAACCCCAGCCCCAGGCTCTTTTAAGAAACTGTCAACAGACTCCTGGCAGGTAAAATCTGTACAAGACAGAGCTGTGTGCACCAAGGAGGCCCTCTTTCCAGCTCACTTGGATAACTTCACATTGGTTACTGCAAGCTGGGTACCACTAGCCAGCAGTAAAGTCCTTAAACACATCACATTCTCTTTTCTGTCCTCAATTGGATGGACACACACCTGCCATTTAAATGCTTCTAGCTCTCTCTGCCATGTCCACCTGTCCGCATGATTTAACCTACCTGTAGATCAAACCTGAGTGACCGAGAAATTGTGTTTGTCAGCCACTATTTCGTTTGCCTTTACAGGAAAGCCATCAGCAGGACACAAATTCCAACTAGCATCTTTTCTCATGGTACACTTTGCTGAAGTTCCCAGGAGCTAAGGTCACAGGTCCAACCTATCACAGGGTGACACACTGGGGAAAAATGTGGCACCTCTGACATCATATAAATAATTTCCTTCCTGGAAATCTGCCACCTTTAGACTGATTCATAGCCCACATTACAAATAGGGAAATGAAAGAGTTTAGTGCCAAAGGCCACAGCTGGTAAAAGATAGACCAAGGGTTTCAGTAGGCATGCCCATGACCTTGATCAAGGGGCGGGGGCGGGATGTTTTCTGCATCTCAGTCAACAGAGAGCAGAGGGCCCAGACACATGCTATCCACTAGAACTTTCTACGGCAATGGGCAGTGTCTACCATAGTAACTCTCAGCCATACTTGTTGCTCTTGAGTACCTGAAATGTGTAGGATGATCAAAGAAATGAATTTTAAATTTCATTTCATGTTCATTTCTTTCCATTTAAATGTAAACAGCCTCATGTGTCTTTGCGGCTATCATTCTAAACCAAAAGGCCTGGTAGGTATCACATGCTAACAGTTGAATTAGTCACTGCAATAAAAATGAGGGCGTATAGCAGAGGCTCCAAGCTAGAAAAGGTCTTACCGTCTCCCTCCTCTCCATAGGCCAGGAAGGGTGGGATGGTGATGATGCGCTTCTCCCCCACACACATCCCCAGCAACCCTTTATCCATTCCAGGAATCAGCCAGCCGATCCCCACATACGTATCATACGTTTTCATGCGATTGTGGCTGAAAACCAATGATAAGAGAGGACACTCCTTAGCATGAGGGCGTCTCCCACTCATGTCCCAGCAAGGTGTGTATTACTCAGCTACCCAACAAACCCATCACCATCCCTAGAGGGTGAGCATTTATGGCCCAGTGATTCCAAGCACAGAGCCCACGTACTCGGTCCAGAAACATATAAACAGCATGTGCGTATAACCACACTGATGGACAGAAGCACGTCAGTGGGCCCGCTAACCAAATGCACCCCCAAGAGAGGCCATCTCAGAAGGGGTTCCTGGTCTCAGGCTCAGTCCCTTCTACGTACTGCTCCCCCCCCACTTAAAGGGGAAAACTCAAAAAGCAGCCAAACGTGCAGGAGCCACCTTAGAGACAGGACCCTCCAGTTACTCAACACTGCTCTTGGGGCTTTTCTCAATGTACTGCACTTTGACTCTGGACCCATGAAACAAGGAAAGGAGTTTGGTGCCAGATACAGTCTGTAAAGAGGGCCTTCCCTGGCTTTCCCGTGGGCATCAAAAAGCAGACAAGAAGGCACGCAGGGGTGTTTTGTCAACAGTGCCTCAAAGAGCAAGACTCACCTGGAATCAAAGAGTGTGCCATCCAAGAATGTCCCGTTGTAGTGGTACCTAACAAAGTCAGACACCTCGATGGTCCGGGGGCAACTGGAGGGCTTGAAATATGTGTGAACCTGAACCTGGTCTTCAGAATTCCAAATATCCATCAGAAGTACGTCAAAGTGCAGCACGGAGTCTGGGGGGATCACACCAGCTGGAAAAGAATTCACGCTGAGATACTGTCACCTGGTGGGCCACACAAGCATTCACAGACACCCAGGACATGGCCAATGAAAATGGAAGCCAAGAGAATTCCAGCCGGTCACAGACCTGACAACTCCTGTCTTCCCTCCAAACGAAATTGAACAGAAATAAACCAAGCGGTGCTCTCCTCTGGGGTATGCTTGGACACCCAGCCTCAGTGACCCCCTCCTTCTCTCCGCTGTAGCAGAGAGAGCCTCAGAAGCCACTGCTCGTGTGTGTGTGTGTGTGTGTGTGTGTGTGTGTTCACTGCTTCTCGTGTTTCATCATTTAAATCTCCCCAGATTTCTCTCATCTGCAAGACAGACTACAGTGCGAACGTTCTGGTGCTTCCTGGGGCAAACACTTACAGACGCCTTCGCTTCCGTAGGCAAGCTTCGGGGGGATCTTCACAAAACGCCTCTCGTTGACGCACATCCCGACCAGAGCCTGGTCCATGCCCGCGATCAGCTGGCCTTTCCCCACAAACACGTTGAAAGTGGAGTCTCTGTCGTAGCTGAAAACACAGTAGAGAGAGAGCAATTAGCATCAACGGCCCATCGCCTAGGGAGAGTGGCTGGTGGGGCTGCAGCAGGAACGCAGTGCAAAACAGAGGGATTGCCTGATGCAGGAAGCATCTGCATGGGACAGTACTTATTTTTTTTTAAATCATTATGTTTTGTTGTTACTATATTAGAAAGTGACAGACACACACAGGCTTTTATCTGCTAGTTTACTCCCCCCCAAAAGGCCACAACAGCCAAGGTCGAGCCAGAATATCCTGGAACTCCATCGGGGTTTCCTACACAGCAGGCAGGGACCCAAGTACTTTGATCATGATTCACTGCCTTCCCAGACACAGCAGCTGCAAGAAGGCTCAGCAGTAGAGTAGCCTGGACTCGAACCAATATTCTGACGAGGCCTGCAGGTTCCTAAGCAGCAGCTTAACTAAGTAAACTCATAACCTCAGTTTCCTCTACCTCAAACTAGGAGGAATAAAACCAAGGGCCCCAGGATCAGGTATAACCTCAAGAAAAACATTCTGGAAACTCAACAGTTACGCCAGCCTCGTAATCATCAGAAAGTCTGATGGAATGCTTTCAAAAATTATTTACGTGAAAAGCAGAGACAGACAAGAAAGGGAGATTGCTCCCAGCCATGAGTTCACTCCTCAAGTGCTTCCAGTTCTGGGATTGACTGGGAGCTGGGAATTCAATCCAGGGCTCTGACGTGGGTGGCAGCAGCCCAGCCACTTGGGCCTGCCATCTCCCACAGTGCACATTAGCAGGCAGCTGTACTCAGCAATCAGCCAGGAACAGACCAGAAGAACTCTGACGCGGGAGGTGAAACCCTTCATCAACCTACAATCACTACAGCTTTACACCAAGCACCTGCCTCTCACGAAACATTTTGAAATCATTAATGTTTGTGATTTTTTTTTTTTAATTGGAAAGTGAGATACACAGAGAGGAAGATCTTGCATCCGCTGATTCACTCCCCAAGTGGCTGCAATGCCCGGAGCTGAACTGATCCGAAGCCAGGTGCCAACAGCCTCTTTCGGGTCTCCCACACAAGTGCAGGGTCCCAAGGCTTTGGGCTGTCCTCAACTGCTTTCACAGGCCACGGGCAGGGAGCTGGATGGGAAGCGGGGCCGATGGGATTACAACCAGTATGCATATGGGATCCCGGCACGTGCAAGGCAAGGACTTTAGCTGCTAGGCTACCATGCTGGGTCCAAATGTTTGTGTTTTATAGGCTAACAGGTGATAAACTTGAAGACATTGTTTATCAGAAGATAAATAATGAATTGGTGTCTGTGAGACACACCCTCATCATCATAAATATCAAATTTACAGCCATCATTAGCTTGCTTATGAGGATACTGTATTAGGTTGCTTTAGGAGAAGAGAACTATAAAAGAGGCCCAAAGAAGGGACTTTGCCTCCAAGTACCTTATAAACTGGTGGAGAAGCCCATAGAGTTGCAGAAAACTATGTTAAAAAAAAAAAAAAAACTTGAGACAGGGTTGGTTTCTAACAGTGAACAGGAGAAAAAAACAAGTTCAAGGGCATGGTACAGTCTGTATTTAAGATAATGATGTGATAAAACCAGCTAGTTGATATCAACGGAGACTTCTACTGGCTGACATAGAAAGACAAGCACAATGAAACTTAAGTGCAAGTTTCAGAACCACAGTTACAAAAAAAAAAAAAAATCCCATTTTCATTTTACATATGGAGACGCTTAGCAAAAAAACTCACCCGTCAACCCATCAAAATACTACCAGTGGTAAACTAAAGCTAGAAGATTTTAGATGATTTTCCTCTCCCATTCTTGCTTGCTTTCACAAGGATCCCGTCGCTCCTGGTGCCGTAAACTATTAACTGTGGGGTTTACACCATGAGGGCGTGCTGCCCTCGGTTCCGTAAGTCACACCCATCTTGTCCTCATTTTCCCTAAGGAACAGCTTGGGCAAGCAGCACAGGGCAGGTCACCCGCCCGGTCGGGGCGCTTCCTCACACCTGCCACCCTTCCCTCTTTCCTCTGGGTTTTACAGCCTTCCCCGCCCCACAGCCTTCCAGTCCTTGAAACCAGCAGTGTTTCCACTCCAGCCCCACAAGCAAGGACACAGCTAGGTACCTAAAGCAGCCTCGGGCTCCCACCTTCTACCTGCGGGAGTGCTCAGTATCCACTCCCCCAAACGCCGGCTCTTGCATTTCATCTGACAGGGCCCCCAGCCATTCCAGAACCATCATCAAATTGGCGCGTTGCTAATAACGGGCCAGAGAGCAAAACTTCAAAGGTTCCTCAGGCCCAGGAAGTGTGCCATCAGCAACAAGACACAGAAAATGACTTCAAGTGTGTATTTTCTTTCTGTAGAACCTGAATACACAAGGAGGAATACATATGATGAAAAAAAAAAACTATATACACATCTCATTTTTTTTTCTTTTTTTTTTTGGGCACCAACACAGATTCTTTTCATTCCACTTTCCGACAAACTTTTTAAGAGGTTCTCTTGCTTTTTAGTAACGGTGGAATATTTGCCATGCTTCAGATCCAGTAGCAAATGAAGCTCTTCGCATGTACCATGAATCACTTAATCTTTCTACTCGGCGGGGGGGGGGTCTCAAAAAAATTCACCAAAAAATGTGTATGTTGAAAAAAATGCACAGATTTTAGAATATACTCTATCGTTTACTTCCATTTCCCACACATCTTCTGAAATGCTCTCACATACTTCAAGGTAGGTGCCATGACAGCCATGCTTCTTGGAGTTTAAAAAATGTCCTGACCTCTGGAGCAGATGAGGTGGCATGGTGGGTTAAGTAAGAGTCAGGATGTCTGAGTCCCATCTAGCAGCCTGGTTTGGGTTCCTTCTCCCCTGCTTCTGATCCAGCATCGTGAAAGGCAGCAGATGACGAAGGCCCCCAGGGTCTGTGTCCCCACCGCCCATGTGGGAGCCCCAGATGGCGTTCCCGCCTCCTAACCTCAGCCTGGCCCAGGCTCAGCCCCGGCTGTCGTGGGCATTTGGACAGTGAATCAGAAGATGGACGATCTCTCTCTGTGTCTTACCCCATCTCTCTGTCATTCTGCCTTTCAAACATATATTTAATTCCCAACTACAAAAACCTAGATAAGTGGGAGAAAAGCTAGAACCCAGGACTTCCGACTCTGAAGCTCCAGGCACAAGGCCTCCCAAGATGAAATATAAAAACGGATGCTGTCTCACAGTATTTCTCTTCATCTGATGACTGTGTTAACTACCAAAACCCCTTTCCTGATTAAAATGGATACATTTACATACATAAGAAACTGACACTGCCAGACTAGCTTATTTTACTGCTTAAAGCTCTAACCATCTGGGAAAAAAAAAAAAACTTTTTAAAGCTGTCCTTGAGATCAGTATTATGGGTAACAGGTTAAGCCAATGCCTGCTATGCTGGCACCCAATATGGAGGCCAGTTGGAGTCCTGGCTGCCCCACTTCCAGTTCAGCTCCCTGTCAATGTGCCTGGGAAAGCAGTGGAAGATGACCCAAGTGGTTAGGCTATTGCACCCACATAGGAGACCCAGGTGGAGCTCCTGACTCCTGGCTTTGGCCTGGCCCAACCCTGGCAATTGCAGCTACTTGCAGAGTGAACCACCAGGTGGAAGATGTCTATCTATCTGTCTCTCTCTGTAACTCCAACTTTCAAATAAATCTTTAAAAACCGGGCCTGGCGCAATAATGTAGTGGTTAAGGTCCTCACCTTGCACGTGCCCCGGGATCCCAATGGTTGCCGGTTCTAATCCCGGCGGCTCCACTTCCCATTCAGCTCCCTGCTTGTGGCCTGGGAAAGCAGTCGAGGATGACCCAAAAGCCTTGGGACCCTGCACCCGCGTGGGGGACCCAGAAGAGTTCTTGGCTCCTGGCTTTGGATTGGCTCAGCTCCAATCGTTGCGGTTACTTGGGAAGTGAACCATCGGTTGGAAGATCTTTCTCTCTGTCTCTCCTCTTCTATGTATATGCGCCTTTCCAATAAAAATAAATCTTAAAAAATTTTTTTTCAAGGTATCCTCAGCAAATTTCTGCTGATCAGCACAACTGGCACAACGGTGTATTATCACACTCAGAACAGCATGAAAATGAATCTTGCAAGCTCTGGGATACTCATAAGCACTTATATTGCCTGACCTGGAATGTGGTTATTTTCCACCTCTTTTACAAGCATCTCAGTCAGGGTCCTGGCAGCACACAGGTGCCACACCCAAACAAGGCGAGTCCAGGAAAGTTGAATAAAAGAGCTGGGGACAGCTGCCAATCAGACCCAATGGTGAAAAAACCAAAAGCGATTCCTCTACAGTGAGGAACAAGGCAAGGATGCCTGCTTCTGTCCTATCTATTCAACATAATCTTGGAATTCCTAGCCAGAGCAATTAAACAAGAAAAAAGAAATACAATGCATCCAAACTGGAAAGGAAGAGGCACAACTATGTGTGCTCACACATGAAAGAATTTCACACGCAGAGCCAGAACTAGTAAACCGACTTCACGGAGTCGCATACTATAAAAACAGCACAGAAACATCAGTCGCATTTCTATAAATGTGAATGAGCAGGAAGGAAAGTTAAGGAAACATTACCATCAATAACAGCATCGTAGAGAAAAAATTCTTAGGAATAAACTTAACCAAGGAGGCAAAAGAACTGTGCGCTAAAAACGAGGATGCAAATACATGGAAGGTCATCTTAGGATTGTGCATTGAAACACAATATTGTAAACAATGTCCATATTGCTCAAAAGATGGCTACAGAGTCTGTGCCATTCTTCTCATATCCTAATGGCATTTTTTTTTTTTTTGCAGAAATAGAAAAACAAACGTCCAAAATTCATTTGAAATCTCAAAGGACTCCAAACAATCAAAACAACCCTGAGAAAGAACAAAGCTGAAGGTCTCACATTCCACGATTTTGAAACGGATTGTGGGGAGCTGTGCAATGCAGCAATAGGCTAATCCTCCCTCTTCAGGTGCAACATCCTATGTGGGTGCCGCCTCATATTCCAGCTACTCCATTTCCAATCCAGCTCCCTGTTTATAGCCTGGGAGAGCAGTGGAGGATAGCCCAGGTCCTCGGGACTCTGCAGTCATATGGAGACTCAGAAAAAACTCCTGGCTCTTGGCTTCTGAATGGCTCAGTACCAGCTGCTGCAGCCACTTGGGGAGTGAACCAGCAGATGGAAGATCATTCTCTCTGTTTCTCCTTCTCTCTGTAAATCTACTTTTCAAATTAAAATCTTTTTAAAAATACGTTATACAATACATTTTTTAAGATTTATTTTTATTTGGGCCTGCCACACTAGCCTAGTGGCTAAAGTCCTCGCCTTGCAACACTGGGATAACATATGGGCACCAGTTCTAATCCTGGCGGCCCCACTTCCCTGCTTGGGGCCTGGGAAAGCAGTCGAGGACAGCCCAAAGCCTTGGGACCCTGCACCTGTGTGGGAGACCTGGAAGAGGCTCCAGGCTCCTGGCTTTGGATCGGTGTGGCTTTGACTGTTGCAACCGCTTGGGGAGTGAACTAGTGGACAGAAGATCTTCCTCTCTGTCTCTCCTCCTCTCTATATCTGGTTGTAATAAAATGAATAAACCTTTAAAAAAAATAAATTTGCAGCAAGAAAGACCTTTTAAAAGAAATAGCAAAGTGAACATGTCCCCAAAGCCCCCAGTGCCCATTGCTTTCCAACCCCCTATGCTTTTCTCTTTTTCTTTTACTTTAAAGGGTCTGAGAAGGAGGTCATTGCAAACAAAAGATGTCAACATAACCTGAGAAGGTGGAAAGAATGGAGGAGGAGCAGGTACTAGCAGAACTGAGATCTATAGAGGCACTTCAAACAGGTCTTGGAAAAAGGAATTAAAGCCAGGCCATGAGATCATTTTTATCTTGGATACCAAGGCTATCACAGAGGGAAGGGAAACATGCCCTTTGTTCCCGGAAGCCTGGACCATTACAGAAAAAGGGAAGTCAGCTTGCTGTGACACCAGTGTCTGCGTGGACAGCTGAATACTTCTGACCATGGCCATAAGTGCTGTCTCAGTGTTGGTCCTGGCTCAACCTGGCTGACTCCAACAGCTGACATAAGGACAGTGGGGTCACCACAGTCCTCAGCAAATGGGGCTGAAAGTCATCTCCATGTTGGCCAACATCCACTGCTAGGGCTGGACCCAACTGCAGATTTAACGAGGATGGGTGTTCAGCACAGTTGCTGGATTGCCTCTTGGGATATCCACATCCCGTGGAAGCACTTGGAAGGAGTAGTGGCTCCTTTGCTTGTTCAGGAAGTAGACCAGCAGACGCAAGATACACCTCTGCCTCTCTTTCAAATAAAAATCAATTATTAGCTACATGTCTAATGGAGTGGAGTAAAGTCTGAACTGTAACTTTACCCTGTATCCATACCTTACATTCCCAAAGTTGACTTTGGATTCCCCAGGCACTCCGCCCATGAGTATTTCCCTGAAACCACCACCTCTACCAGCAACTGAGATCTGTCGGGGAGAAAAGACAGGCAGTGGATGAAATGGCAAAAACAAGAGGGCACCACGATGGAGGAAGACAGAGAAGGGGCAGGGAGAAAACATGTCCCTCTGCTACATGGCTGGAGGCTCAGACCCTGATGTGGGAGCAGTGGGCATTCTAAAACACCCCTAGAAGAAAACATGCATCGGGTGAAATCATTGCACTGTTGTTAGAGATTGTTGTTTTTAAGCAGCTGCACACACGAAAAGGTCAGATCCCAACAGATAATCCGAATTTTACACAAGCATTCAGCCCTGTAAAATACAACCAAATGCACAGTCATTGATAGGAATGCACAGTTGCCTGCAGCAGTCATGAAGGCAAACTTAAAACCTTGTTAATCGGCCTACACAGGGACACCTGGCCAACCCGCCAAGGCCCGGAACTAACCAAAACGGCAGTTTCTCTGACGTCATTCCTCTTTTCCACAGGAAGAACCTGCTCAGCAGCTATGGGGAGCAACACTAAAAATGTCTGCCATCTAAAGAAAGCTTGTCCTGTTTTATCTGAAAGACAGAGTTACAGAGAGAGTGAGGGAGAGACAAAGAGAGAGCTATCTTCCATCTTCTCCGAAGACTGAGGCCGCAACATCTGCAGGTGGGCCTGTCAGAAGCCAGGAGCTTCTTCTGGGTCTCCCAGCTGGGTTCAGGAGTCCAAGCACTTGGGCCATCCCATGCCGCTTTCCCAGGCCACTAGCAGGGCTTGGGTCAGCAGTGGAGTACCTGGGACTTGAACTGGTGCCCACAGGGGATACCAGCACCACAGGTTGTAGTTTTACCCACATCCGCACAGCACCGGCCCCAAGAAGCATATCCCAACCTCATCAATTACTCTGCCATTACTGAACCCCTGCAGACCTCCATGACTGTCCTCAGGTGGTGTTCATCCCACTGGCCCTTCTCTGTAAATCAGTCCCCCTGACAGAGTGAGCCTGGGTCCCAAGTTTGGACCCTGTGACTTAACATCAATCAGCTTCTTTTGCAGGAACCTGGAACTGAGGCAGGATCCTACCAGCACAGATGGGCATGGAAACCTGTTAGAGCACTGTCTTTGAGGAGGGGAACAGTGAAGGTCCCTCTGCAACTGTAAGGGGGTAGAGACCCAGAAAGGGACTCAGTTCACGATTCCAGGCCTTCGGGAGGAAGCAGAGTTTCTCCTAGCAATGCCCGCCCCCCCCCCCGCCCCCTTTCACTCCCACCAGCAGGAAAGGTTTTTATATCCTCCCCTCCCCTTCACCTGATGTCAGGACAAGGATTCCTGTTTCATTCTCGGCCTCACCCTGGCGCCTGGCACGGGAAATGCTAGATGATTGTAAAGTGTAAATTGAAGCTCCCTGGAGTTGACTCATGTGGTTCCTGCTCAAACTGAGAGTTGATTCACCAAGTATTCCAATTACCCCTCTACACAAAAATCTCATAAAAGGCACTTACACTGACATGAACAATCCCCAGCCTGGCCATCAGTCTTCTATGGATCCATTCTCCCACACTTCTCCAGTTCTGAATTCTCTACCTCCTGACCCAACTATCATAGCCTCTTACTGACCATGCACTGCTCAAGCCTTTGCCCATACTTTTCTTTTCTGTTTGTTAACGATTTACTTATTTGTTTGAAAGGCAGAGAGAGAAATGTTCATAAGCTGACTCAAAGGCCAGGGCTGGGCACACAGAAGCCAGGAGCCTGAAACTTCACATGCGTCTCCCTCGTACCTGGGCCATCTTCTGCTGCTTTCCCATACGCATCAGCAGACAGCCCACATGGATGTCGGCAACACAGGTGGCTTAAGCAGCTGTGCCTTCCTACTTCCTCACTGAAACCTTTAAGGAATGGGATCCCACCCATGCTGAAGGCCTAGCTCCAGCCTCAACTGCTGCCTAGAGCTTTCCTTGCCATGGCTTCCTCCAGCAGGAAGAAATCCTTGTCTCTGGCATTGGTAGAGGTGGTACCCCCAAGGTATACCACATGCTGGCTGATCTGTGTGAGGACTGAGTATGTCTCCAAGTCTGAAGGTCAGATATGAGGTGACCCATGTCCCCTCTCGTTTCTGGGCCTGCTGCTGTGCCCCGTCCCTGCAGCTTCCTAGTTCACCATCACCCTGGCTGACTCCTACTTTCCCGTGTAACTGTCAGCAGGTCTGTCCTCCCACCAGACAGTCTGTGTAATTCATTTCTTGCCACATTCCCCATCACCTGGAAAAGTAAGGAGTCAATAAACACATGTTGAATGAAGGACTGGGTATAAAACAAAGTTGACCTTCGTGAATGAGTTTAGAGTGATGGTTCACAGAACATGGCCATCACAGCAACTGGGAACTTGTCACTCTCAGCCCACAACTGAGTTGGAAGCTGTGTATAAGCAGTACCCTGGCTTTCTAGTTCAGACTCATACACACACAGTTTGAACACCACCGTGCCAGGGTACCTACAGCAATACAGCCATACAAAGGCATCTGACAGGCATAGTAATACTCACTGAATGCCTAAACCTTAAGGTTCTAGAGGCAATGCATTAATGAACTAGATGCTGGTACTTGTTCTGCCCACTTAATGACAAGGGGGACATGTGGAACTTCAGTCACAAGAAAGGAGATGATCATTTTCCTCACTCTATTGCTAGAAATGCTGGGAAACTCCCACAAAGTTGAATCGAGGGGTAGTCTTTGGCCCTCTGGCATCTGTGATATGGGACACAGGCATCCCACGTCAGAATACCTGGATGCAATTCATATTCCAGGTTCTTGCTAATGTGCATCTTGACAGGCAAAGGCTTGGTTTCCAGTCACCCACATGGGAAACCCAGATAGAGTCCCATGCTTTTAGCTTGGGTCTATACTACCCTTGGGTGCTTCAGGCACTTGGGTGAGTGAACCAGTGGATATAAGATCTTTCCATGTTTCAAATAGTTTTTTTTTTTTAAACGTTTTTAAAAAGCTGAATCAGAAATGGCTGAAGAGAAGCACCCTAGAGCTGGAGAGCAACTCCTGCAAGTGGAGACTGCCAGCTTCTTCCCCCTGGAACACGGGGCACAGAGCATACTACGAAGCTCACAGAGGCTCTGACACTCAACCACGCACAGCCCAGTCCAACAGCCCAGGGACTTGGGGCCTCCTGGCAACTGCAACTGTCCACAGGCCGAAAAGGCAGCAACTGCCCTGGTGCCCTGGAGATACAGAACAAAAGCCCAGATGATGACAGAAATGTAGGTAGAAAAAAAGATTGTGTGGTTTGTCACCCTGGTCAGCTCAAGGCTCAAAACACCCCAATTTCTCTTCACCCAAGCTCTATTCTTTTTTTTTTTTTTAAGATTTATTTTTATTGGAAAGTCAGATATACAGAGAGGAGGAGAGACAGAGAAAAAGATCTTCCATCCAATGATTCACTCCCCAAGTGAGCTGTGCTGATCCGGAGCCAGGAGCCAGAAACTTCTTCCAGATCTCCCACACAGGTGCAGGGTCCCAAGGTTTTGGGCCGTCCTCAACTGTTTTCCCAAGCCACAGCAGGGAGCTGGATGGGAAGTGGAGCTGCCGGGATTAGAACCGGCTTCCATATGGGATCCTGGGCACGTTCAAGGCAAGGACTTTAGCCGTTAGGCCACGCTGCCAGGCCCATCCAAGCTCTATTCTTACAGCTCCCCAAGTTTCAAAACGTCAGAGGCCTTAGAGGGAAACACATGGGTGAGGCAGTTACAACATGCCCAACCATGGCCACAGGACCTCTGCAAATTTAAACTCCTCAGCGCCTTCCCACTATCCTGAGACAAAGTGCGACTCCCTAGCCAAGAAGCAAGATCTCTCCCAAGCTGACCAGACTTTATCTCTTTACTCTTTATCTCTTACTTTATTCTCTTACCTCTCCCTAGGTCCTATCACTCCCCAACTCACACTACAGCTTTCACTTCCCCCACCACAACACAACCCTCTCCAGGCCTTTGTAGTGCAAACCCCTCTATCAATCACACCCTTTCTCTAGCCCTCCCTTGCTTCACCCCAAGATCTTATCCCTGGGGTGTGGCAGGCAAAGCCACGGCCTACAACATTCCAAATGGGAGATGATCTGGCTGCTTCTCTTCCAATCCAGCTCTCAGATCATATACCTGGGAGAGCAGAGGATGATAACTCAAGGTCTTCGGCCCCTGTACCCATGTGGAAGACCCAGAAAAAGCTCCTGGCTCCTGGCTTTGTCCTGGCCCAGCCCTGACCATTGTGGTCATTCACGGAGTGAACCAGTAGATGGAAGCTCTCTCTCTCTCCCTCTCTGTAACTCTGTTTTAAATAATTTTTTTTTAATCTCAAAAAAAAAGACCTTTTTTTTTTTTTTAAAGATTTATTCATTTTATTACAGCCAGATATACACAGAGGAGGAGAGACAGAGAGGAAGATCTTCCGTCCGATGATTGACTCCCCAAGTGAGCCGCAACGGGCCAGTGCGCGCCGATCCGAAGCCGGGAACCTGGAACCTCTTCCGGGTCTCCCACGCGGGTGCAGTGTCCCAATGCATTGGGCCGTCCTCAACTGCTTTCCCAGGCCACAAGCAGGGAGCTGGATGGGAAGTGGAGCTGCCGGGATTAGAACCGGTGCCCATATGGGATCCCGGGGCTTTCAAGGCGAGGACTTTAGCCGCTAGGCCACGCCGTCGGGCCCTCAAAAAAAAAAGACCTTATCCCTCAGCAACATCCTGGTAAATTCCAGTCTTCTTAGGTCTTATCACTACTGAAATCGTATCATTCCCCACCCAACATATACTTAGGCCTTCTGCATTTTGACAGCATCTTGAGTTTCTTCCATCATGCACATGGCTAGACTACAGACAGTAGCATATGCTCACGAACTGTCTGGGTTTCAATTTCTATTCATCCAGCCCGTATCAGGTGTTTGGAGGAATCCAAGTGAACTCCCTGATGCTCAATTTCGTTGTATATAACTAGGTCCCTTCCCCCATGGTCTTGTGAAGCCGAATGAGTTCTTTGGAAAGCAATGGGTTCTTACTCCAAAAATACAAGGGAAGAAGTACAGGTGAACTGTAAGTGACAAAAGCATGCGCACCTCATGCTGTGCTGTGATTGCCTGAGCCATAGGTGGCAGAGACAGGGAGGGGACGTGCCAGACCAGGACAAGTCTCGGTCTTGCAGGGCGGGCCTCTGAACTCTTTCTACTGTCCTACACTGCCTCACAGTGGCTGCCGCTCCTGGCAGCCACAACAGTTCATTGAACTGAAGCAAAAATCTCCCCTACTTTGTAAGGAAGGGAGCAAAGGAAAGATGTGCAAACGTAGAATAAACACATGAAAAGTGGTCAATATTAGCCATTAGGGAAACGCAAAGCAAAACCACAGTGAAACATCACTACACTACAATCAAAAACACAGATGGCCTACAGGATGTCTGCCTGGGGTACTTTGCTCCCTGTCTAGCTCCAGGCCCAGCTTCCAGCTTTGTGGCAAGGTAGACCCTGGGGAGCAGTGGTAATGGCCCAAGTGATTGGGTGCCTGCCACCCTCAAGGCAGACCTGGATTGCGTATTTGGTTTATAGCTTCCATCCAGTCCAGTACCAGCCAGTACAGGCATTAGGGAACAACAGATGAGAACTCAAAGGAACAAAAACAATTATAAGTGTTGGTGAGAACATGGAGACCAGAAACCGTCAAATACAGCTAGTGGTAATGTTGTTTGTTTGTTTGTTTTTAATTTATTTTTGTGTGTGTTTAAGATCTAATTCTTGGACCCGGCGGTGTGGCCTGGCGGCTAATGTCCTCGCCTTGAATATGCCGGAATCCCATATGGGCGCCAGTTCTAATCCCGGCAACTCCACTTCCCTTGCAGCTCCCTACTTGTGGCCTGGGAAAAGCAGTCGAGGATGGCCGAATGCTCTGGGATCCTGCACCCATGTGGGAGACCTGGAGGAAGTTCCTGGCCCCTGGCTCCAGATCGGCACAGCACCGGCCGTTGCGCTCACTTGTGGAGTGAATCATTGGACGGAAGATCTTCCTCTCTGTTTCTCCTCCTGTGTATATCTGACTTTGTAATAAAAACAAATAAATCTTAAAAAAACATATCTAATTCTTTTTATTAGAAAGGTAGCTACAGAGAAAAGGAAATACAAGGCCTAGCACGATAGTGTAGTGGTTAAAGTGAGGACAGGCCAAAGCCTTGGGATACTGCACCTGTGTAGGAGACCCGAAAGAGCTCCTGGCTCCTGGCTTCAGGTTGGCTCAGCTCCAGGTGTTGCGCTCACTTGGGGAATAAACCATCGGACGGAAGAACTTCCTCTCTGTCTCTCCTCCTCTCTGTATATCTGCCTTTCCAATAAAAATAAATAAATCTTAAAAAAAAAAAAAAAAAGAAAGAAAAGGAAATCCAGAGAGGTCTTCCATCTGATAATTCACTCCCCAAGTAGCCACACTGGCTAGAGCAAAATAAGTCCAAAGCCAGGAACGTCCTCGGGGTCTCCCACGTGGGTCACAACGCTTTGAGCCATCCTCTACTGCTTTCCAAGGCCATAAACATGGAGTTGAATGGAGCAGTCGAGACACAAACCAGCACCTATACGGGATCCTGGCGCACGCAAGGCAAGGATTTAACTACTAGACTACCATGCCAGGTCTTGCTAGTGGTAATATTAAAGTGTGCAGCCACTGTGGATGCAGATCTTCAAAGAGATTAGCAGATCTTCAAAGAGTTAAGGTGCCACACAGCCCAGCAGCTGCCCTCAGGGCTCAGGGGTATGTGCCCAGAAAGGTAAAGGCACACATTCATTCAAAACCTTGTACTTGAGAGTGTTCACGATACTATGGCAAACATAACTGGGGGGTGGGCAGGCACTGTGGTGGGACCTGTTGAGGCAGCTGCAGCACATAGCAGAGTTATGGTTTGAGTCCCAGCTTCTCCCATTCAATCCAGCTTCCTGCTGGTGTACCTGCGACGGCAATGAACAATATATTCAGATCCCTGCCACCTGCATTGCACACCTGGATTGAATTCCTGGCTCCTGGTTTTGGCCTGGCCCAGCCATGGTTACTGCAGACATGTGGGAAGGGAACCAGCAGATGGAATATCTGTTTCCTCCTCTCTGTGTCACATTGCCTTTCAAATATATTCTTTTCTTAAAAGTGCAAACAACTCAGATGTTCATCAGCTAACGAACATGTAAACAAAATGTGCATATCTATACAATGAGTATTACACATGCACAGTGCAAAGAATGAAGTGCTGAGGGCTCAGAGTGGTAGCCTAGGGGCTAAAGTCTTCACCTTGCACACGCTGGGATCCCATATGGATGCCGGTTCTAATCCCAGCAGTCCTGCTTCCCATCCAGCTCCCCGCTTATGGCCTGGGAAGGCAGTCAAGGATGGCTCAAAGCCTTGGAACCCTGCACCCGCATCGGAAACCCAGAGGAAGCTCCAGGCTCCTGGCCTCGGATTGGCACAGCTCCAGCTGTTGTGGCAGCTTGGAGAATGAATCAATGAATAGAGGATTCTTTTGTCTGCCTCTCCTCCTCTCTGTATATCTGGCTTTCCAATGAAAAACAAAATAAAATAATTTTTTAAAGAATGAGGTACTGAAAACACGCTACAGGAGAGGTAAACCTCAAAAACAGCACGCTATGTGGAAGAAAACAGACACAAACCACCATAAACCAGAGTTCATTTGTATAAAAAACACAACAGACAAATCCACACAGACATACAAGTGGATCGTTTGTTGCTGAGAGCTGGAAGGGAGGTAGACAGAACGTGGGGAATGAGTACCATGGGGTTGGTGTGTCTTTCCAGAAGTGACCAAAAAATATTCTGTAATTGAAGAGCTGTGATATTTACACACTCATTGAATACACTAAACACTGCTGCGTTGTGCATCCTAAATGGGGAGACTCAGCGTGGGCATCTGGCCTTGTGGTGAAAATGGAGTTAAGACATCCCTGTGCCACACGAAGTGCCTCAGTCAATTCCCACATCGTGCTCCTAACTTCAGGTTCCTGATAAAGGAGGCCCTGGGAGGCAGCCATGAGAGTCACGTGATTGCGTTTGCTCCTCACTTTGGACCCCCAGCCACAGGTGTCCGGGAATGAGCCAGCGCATAGCGCCGTCTCTCAAACATTCGCAATGAAAACGAACAGGCAAATTGTAGCATTTGCGAAATAGATCTCATTAAAGTTACTTATAAAAAGGTAGCCAATACAAGAGCAGGAATGCCCATTTCTTAAACCATCGCTAGGTGTCACACGGTTCGCAGCTACATAACTTACGCATAGTCAACCTGGAATTTCAAAAATGGTGAGCCAGGCCTGCACCTCGCGCACCCAGCACATGCTCAATTGTTCTCTGCGCGGTGAGTCACTGAGAAGAGTTTCTAACAAAAGCCTTGGAGAGGAAAAGGAGCAGCTGGAGCAGGAGGGCAAGAGGGCTGGGTATCCCAAAGCTGAATTGCAGAGAAAGTCTTGTCCCCTGGGCCTGGTGCAAGGTCCCATGGCAACACTGAAGGCCTGTCCTGGGCCACCTCCTGGCTCCCAAGGTCCCGGTTATAACAGCGAGGGCGCACAGTGGCGGCTACA
The DNA here is from genome assembly GCF_030435755.1 of Ochotona princeps. Classification (NCBI taxonomy): domain Eukaryota; kingdom Metazoa; phylum Chordata; class Mammalia; order Lagomorpha; family Ochotonidae; genus Ochotona; species Ochotona princeps. The sequence continues at coordinate 23,364,849 of NC_080851.1, forward strand.
CCCGCGACTCCCCCTGAGTTTCCCTTGAGTTTCAGTACGACACCCTGGTAAAGGAGAGTTTTTTGGTCTGCATCCATCCATAGCCTTGGTTAAGATTGTTGTGCAGCGCACCGCAACCCTAACCTCCCAGCGGCAGCGCCTGCTCTGTGCGCTCCGGCATCCCCCGCCTTTCCATCGTCTGTCGGGCTATCCCAGGGACCAGCCGGAAGGGGCCGGCAGGGGAGAGAGCAGCGGACACACACAGCTACCTCGGGCCTCCCGGAGTGGCCATTTTAGCCACAGTGGGAAACGAGAGGGTCGGTGCGCAGCGAGGGGAGACGGCGCCTCGGTGTCCCGGCAGAGCAGGCGCCTGGGGTCGACGGAGCCGGGAGGGGCGGCGGCCGCCAGGGCGGGGCGAGGGGAGGTCCGTCGGGAGGGAAAGGCCCGCGAGGAGCGTGGGCGCGCGCGGTACCTGGAGTCGAACTTCTGGCCGTCGGGGAAGGTGCCCACGTAGTGGTAGCGCACGAAGTCACCGCTGCGTACGGTGCGCGGACACTCTTCGGGCACGAAGCGCCGCTCGATGTGCAGCTCCGCGTCGGAGCCCAGGCCCAGGCCCGCCACAGGCGCCGCCTGCCCTGTCACCCAGAGCAGCAGCAGGAGCAGCGGCGGCGGAGGGGGCCGCCTGGTCCGGGCCCCGAAAGCCATGGAAACGGCAAGGCGAGTTGGGAGAGTAGAGAGGAGCTGGGGGATGCGGCGCGGGTCGAGCCTGAGTGCACCGCGGTTTTGCAAACGTGGAAAGAGATCCCGACCGTAGGGCCTCACCTCCCCTCTCGGCTCGCCCGCCCCCCGGCCGCGCTGCGAAGGGAGGAGCCGGGGGTGGGGCCTGCGGCGCCCGGGTGCCTCCTCGGGTCTCTAGGGAGTAGGGGGCCACGTGAGGCTCCTACGTGGCCGTGATTCCAGTTTCCTGTTGCTGTTTGGGGAAGGAAGGAAGGGAAATTTGGATTTTTTAAAAATTCTTTTTGGGTCTTAACAGTTGCAAGGGTGGAGTCTCCATTGGAAGAAGTTGAAATTATCTTTGGGGATAGAGAAAGCAGGAGGCAAGGGTTACTGTACCCCTGACAGCTGTCGGATAAGATCTTCAAGTTGCAAACTGCTTGCACCCCAGACCCTGGACACTGGCAAATTTCTCATGGCCGCTGCGTACGTGACTGTGCCTGGTAGGACTTTGTCACGGAGCCGCAAGGAATTCATCAGAGTGTACGTTGGCCCACTTGGTTTAGCTTGACTATTAGAGTTGATTAAAATGTTGCAGTTGCGGGCCTGGCTTAGTAGCCTAGCAGCTAAAGTGCTTCATTTTTGCTCTCCAGGATCCCATGTGGGCACCGGTTCTATTCCCGGATACCTCACTTCCTATGCTGCCTATTGTGGCCTGGAAAAGCAGCGAGGATGACCCAAAGCGCTGGGACCCGGCACCAGCATGAGAGACTAGGAAGAGGCTCCGGGATCCTGACTTTGGATCAGCTCAGCTCCGGACCTTGGGGAGTAAATCAGCAGATGGAAGATCTTCCTCTCTGTCTCTCCTGCTCCTCTCTGTATATCTGACTTTCCAATAAAAATAAAATAAATCTTTAAAAAATATATTGCAGTAATAAAAGCAAGTAACCAACACTTTCTCAGCTTAGCTTGGAAACAAACAATCCTAATGTCAAAGCCTAATCACAACAACTAGGGAAGATAAAATAAGGAAAAAAACCACTGTCCATCTAATGTAAATACAAATGCAAAAATACCCGTACAGAATGAACTGTGAGCACACTGACTCTGAAGTACTGAGGGAATCATATTGCATTCCCTGGACTACTTAGAAAGCCTTCTGCGAGTTAATTAATGACGTCTGTGTGTAAGATGAAGCTCAAACGTTAGATTACTAGCAACGTGATTGTTGTACTCCAGAAACCCAGTGAGAAACCACAGTGAGCACTCTTTCTCTCTCCTTCTCTCTGTAAATCTGTCTTTCCAATAAGAATTAATAACTCTTTTGTCAAAAGGATTTAATTTATGTATTTGAAGGGCAGAGTTCAGAGACAGACCTTCCATTCCTTGGCTCTGCTCCCAGGGGTCCCCAAAAAGGACGTTGGAGTCCATTTAACGATTCACTATCCCAATGGCTGCAATGGTCAGAGCTGAGCTGATCCGAAGCCAGGAGTCAGGAGTTTCTTCCAGGTGCAGAGTCCCAAGGATTTGGGGCCATCTGCTGCTGCTTTCCTGGGCCACCAGCAGGGAGCTGGACAGGAAGTGTAGCAGCCTGGACACGAAGTGGTGCCCATCTGGGATGCCAGCGCTTGGACGTGGAGGATTAGCCTATTGAGCCATCGTGCCAGCCCCTAATACTTTTTTATTTTATTTTTTAATGATTTGTTTATTTTTTATTGGAATGTTAGGAGAAACAGAGAGGAAAGATCTTCCATTCACTTGATTCTCTCCCACAACAGCCAGAGCTGAGCCAATTTTAAGCCAGGAGCTTCCTCCAGATCTCCCACATGGGTGCAGGGTCCCAAGGCTTTGGGCTGTCCTCTACTGCTTTTCCAGGCCAGGAGCAAGAAGCGGGGAAGCCAGGACACACACCGGCACCCTTATGGGATCCCAGCAGATGGCGAGGACTAGTCACTAAGTTACTGCTTCCGGCCTCATAAATAATCTTTTAAAAAGACTTGTTAATGTATGTTTAAGGAGAAAGACAGAATCGTCTGTTTGCTGGTTTATTCTTCTAATGGCTGCAAAGGAGCAGGGAACTCCATCCTGGTCTCCCTTCCACATGGGTGGAGAGGGCCAAGTAGTTGGAGAATCCGCTGCTTTCCCAGGCATATTAATAAGGGGAAAGCGGAGCAGCCTGGACTCCAATCCGCACTCTGATACAGGAGCATGATGAGGGTCTGGCTTTCTTCCCAAAACCACTTTACAATACCTCGCCTGTGTCGCATTACTAGGGACTCCAGGCCAAGTGGAAGCCACGCCAGGACAGGTGGGTGTGGTCATTCAGGGATTCGCATCTTCCCTGGAGTCCCAGGAGGCCCTCAGGCTCCGTCCTGGTCCCGGGCGGCCAACAAGGGGCGCCCCGGAGCTGAAGCAGCGGCGGCGGCGGCGGCGGCGCCTGGAGCACCTGGGATCTGCCTGAGTGTGCTCTCGACTGAGCTCTGCCAGTGAGCCAGGGGCCAGCGTCGGGTGCTGGACGTCCCAAGCCATGGTGGTGGTGGGAGGCGTGAGGGATCCGGCCACTGCCAGGAGAGGGTAATACGGGGCGCTCTCTGGACGAAGGTGTGGGGCTTGAGGGCTGGCAAGTACCAAGGAAACGGCTTCGGTCCCTGGGGCTGCGACTCCTGGGTTGCCTTGGGAGTGGAGTGTTTTTGGTGCACCCAGGGAGTTCGCCTTGAGTACTGGGAAAAACAGAAAGTGCCTTCCTTTACATTTGGAAAACTGGGTATATTTTAGGAAATCCCATTGCTTCTAACAGCGGAATTCCAAATGTGTCCTTGCCATTCTGACCCACTCCCTTTCTATCTAGGCAAAAATGTTCACTTTAAATCCGACTTCAGGGGCCCGGCATGATAGTGTAGCTGCTAAAGTCTTCACCTTGCACACCCCGGAATCCTATATGGGTGCCAGTTCTAATCCCAGCGGCCCCGCTTTCCATCCAGCTCCCTGCTTGTTGCCTGGGAAAGCAGTAGAGGACAGCCCAATGCTTTGGGACCCTGCGCACACTTGGGAGACCCAGAAGAAGTTCCTGGCACCTGGCTTTGGATCGGCGCAGCACTGGCCATTGGGGAGTGAACCATCGGCTGGAAGATCTTCCTCTCTGTATAACTGCCTTTCCAATAAAAATAAATATGAAAGTTTTAAAATATATATATTTTAAGTTGCACTTTGGGACCTGGGTGGACAGCAGCCTGGCAGCTGCTGGGAGTACCCAACCCAGATCAGACTCAATGCTGGGGCCCAACCAGTCACCAGTCCTGACGTTTGGGCATCCAGCACGCCCCTTGGCACCTGGATGCCCCTGCTAGCTGCCCTGCGGTGAGCTCTGGGATCTTGGGAGTGTGGAATTGCTGCCTAGGAATGTCCATGCCACTGTGCATGTTGGTGAAGAATCAATCCTGAGGGACTTCCAATGACAGGGTCACCTTACTTGAAGGTAAACGAGGGGACTGACCTGGTAGTTTGGAGGGGAGAGGCTGGATGATCTGTAGGATTCAGATTGATACCAACCTACGCGTGAGTCCTGTGTAGGACTTGTTACCACTGAACAGTGCTGACCGCCACACGCCAGTCCATGCGAAAGCTGGGGCTAGGGGCCTGTCTAACAGGGCTAGATCCTAGTACCTGACAGAATGTCAGAGCAAGGGACGGGTCATATTAGGCAGGGCCATGACATTAACCAGCATGTGAAAGAACCAGAGTGTGGGGCAGGCCGGGCTACAAAGTTCACCAGCTCATACAAGGCTAAGATGAAAAGGCAGACTATGCCGGGCACTGGCCTAACACCCGCTGGTATGTATGAGATCTGGGTCCGGAAATGGGTCAAGTGGGGGAAATTGGGAAACTCCCCTAAGAAAATCTGCAGTTGTTTCCAGGGACTTGGCCCTTTGGCCTGTAAACCCTCCGGGGCCCCTATGTTATGAATAAAACATTGTATTTGTTTTTGATGAGAGGCCACAGGTGGGCAGACTTGTCTTCCCAAGCTAAGCAGATGTCTACTATTCTTGTGTATGACAGGGTACAATTATGCATTGGAAAATGTTTAATGTTTGCTTTGGAAAGGCACTAAATTGTACCCTGCGTGGGAGACCCAGAAGCAGCTCCTGGCTCCTGGCACCTGGCTCTGGATTGGCTCAGCTCCAGCCGTTGAGGCAGCTTGGGGAGTGACTCAAAATGGATAGAAGATCTTCCTCTGTAACTCCTCCTCTCTGTATATCTGACTTTCCAGTAAAAAAATGAATCCTTACATATCGCCTGAAATTTTTATAAGGAGTGTATACCTATACATACCACACTTGATCTCACCAAGATAGAAGATTCATTTTGACTTTATTTAGTTATAAACCACACAGGACAAGATCATTCCATCTTTTTTTCACAAAAATATGGGAAATTGCCACAGGTCATAACACATGTATCGAATACATCTCTGATCAAGAACACACTGGAACATTCAACATGCCCGAACTGCAAATCTTTAACTCTTCAATACACATGGGTGTCCTCTTACATCCCAGGCTTCGATGATCTGTTTCCAAGTGAAATGATAGCCCCTTTGAAGATAACCACATTCTTCTGGGCACATGTTTCCACCCCGTTTCCACTTTTCTTGTGGAAAGTGCTGCTGTGAATGCTAGCAGAGATTCACACTTCTGCTTTCACCTATTTCATGTGTAAATGCAGTCATGAAATGGCCAAGTCCTGTCAAAAGCCTGTGTAAAATGTGAGGGAACTTCTCAGAATGGAGTCAGCCACAATGGGTTACAGCCTGTCACAACCTGTGACAGTAGTGTCCCATGTTGGCATGGCCGCTCCAACCCTGGCATTGTGTTAGCCCTCTCACGGACTGCCATAGTCATCGCTGGTGTAGCCGTCATCTCTTTTATCAGCGCTGGAATAATATGAGAAATCTTCGTAGGAGACAGGGTGGTAAGCACGTTCTGGGAACATGACCTCCTCAAGCCTACGTAATTCATACCTTACGTCTGGCCACAGCTTGGCGCGTCGTCCACCTCCGCAAACATCGCATATTTCTGGTTGCTGCAGCAACTGGCTCTTATCACACTGGACCCCGACACTGGCGAGGGTGTGTTCAAGGGCCCAATCAAAGAGCTCCGCATAATGGTCTTCATCTATGCCAGAAGACAGAAAGAACTGCTTCCTTTTCAGCTGCCTCCCCCACTCCTGTTTGCTAGGTCCCTCCTCCAGCTTTGTCTCCTGCTTTGGCGGCAGCTCCGGCCTCGGATCTGGCTCCAGCTCTGGCTCTGGCTCTGGCTGCGGCTCCAGCTCTGGCTCCGGCTCTGGCTCCAGCTCCGGCTCTGGCTCCAGCTCCGGCTCCGGCTCCAGCTCCTCTTCTTCTTGGCCTGATGTGGCCCAGGGCTCTATCTTCTCTTCCTCGCAGTTTATGTCACACTGAGTTGCGGCGTCCACTTTCTCTCTGTGCCAGCCCATCCATAAGAGAAACTCCAGTGGCGGATATGGCCCATAAGCCGGGAATACAACTCTTCTTTCATAAAAGTTCTGCGCATGTGTAATCTGACCTGAATGCCAGTGATCGTCCTTCTCCTGCTCTTTGCCCTCCTCTTTCTCCTCCTCCTTCTTCTTTTCCTTCTCTTTCTGCTCCTTAAGAAACGCCCTGTAATCACAGAGCAACCACTCCCAAGGGTTGTTGAGACTCGCAAGGGTTGTTGGGCATTTGCATGTGTAATCCGTCTCCAGTTGACACTGCACAGACACATCCACTGGGGATTTGCCAAGCAGGTTCTCAAATACGATGGGAAACATAGTTGAAAATGCTTCGAAACGAGGGTCATGAGGTTGCAGTGGATTAGGTATAGACTGTACCTCTTCATCCTCTTTCTGGACAGTACCCCACTCCAGACACATGCGCAACTCAGACGGCACTTCTTTGCAGGGCTCTCCTCCTGCAGATGTACCTGCGGCCCTGCCAACCTCCTGCCCTTTCCAATTTGCCTCCTTGGGTGGCTTCCTTGCCCCCTGTGGCTCATCTGTCACACTAGGACTCCCCACCACATTGGCTTCCTCTTCATGTTCAGCCTCCACATCTGCCACCTCCTGCTCAGACAGCTCCATGCCACATGGCTCCGCCACATCAGCTTCCTCTCGCTTCTTTCCTAGGTATAAGCAGAATACAAAGAAAGGGGTCATGCCCCGAACAGCGGACCCACGCAATCTATCGCTCTCCAGCACACAGGTTTTTCTGTCCAGGAAACGCTAAGGACAATCCATGGCTCTTGGAGCCCCACAAAGCATAATGGGAGCTTCGCCTTACAGAGTAAAGAGGGAATGTTGGCTATGATAGCCTTGAGTTAATGAACTGGGCAGAGCATCAGAGAAAGATGGAGACAGAGCTTTCACCTGCAGGTTCACTCCACAAATGGTCAAGGTAGCCAGGCCTGGTGCCGACCTGAGCTCAGAGCCAGCTCCTCTAGTCAGCTCTCCCACATGGATGGCAGGGGCAAAAGTGGCTGGATAACATCCTGCCTGGCACATTACCAGGAGCAGTGAGTTAACCTGCACTCTTGCTTTGCTCAGAAATAAGTGGCAGCCAACTTACCCTGCCACAATCCCGGGCCCTATGAAAGTGTTGCTAATCCTAAGTATTTCCTGCTGCTGTTGATGGCCCAGGTATACAATGTGCTGTGTTCCAATCCACATTTCACCAAAATATTTTAATTTGCCCTTTCCCTCCATGAATGCACACCCAGTGCAACCAACTCGCTGATCAACATTCGAAGAAATGCCTGCCATCTGCATGTAGCATAAACACATTTTGGTTTTGTCATTCATGCCTGAACCATAGAGTAGAACAAGTGTTTACACCATCCTCCTTTTATAGGGTTATGTTATAACCCAGGCGTGATACAGGAAGTGTGTGTCTTATATACCACTTTTCATAAGGAACTGACCTATCAAGAAATTCTCCTAACAGTTAAAAGTAAAAACTGCAGGGCCCGACAGCAGCTTAGTGGCTAAAATCCTTGCCCTGTGTGCACCAGGATACTTTGCATGTGCTCATGTCCCGGCTGCTCCAATGCCCTTTTCCAACTCCCTGCTTATAGCCTGGAAAAGCAGTGGAGGATGATGGCCCAGAGCCTTAGAACTCTTCACCCAGATGGCAGACCTGGAAGAGGCTCTTGGCTGCAGATTGACTCAGTTCTATCCATTGGAACCACTTGTGGCCTGGGAAAGCAGTCGAGGATGGCCCAAAGCCTTGGAAGCCTGCACCCACATGGGAGACCTAGAAGAAGCTCTGGGCTCCTGGCTTGGGATCTGCTCAGCTCTGACCATAGGGGGCCCTTGGGGGAGTAAATGGTCCTCTCTGTAAATGGTCCTTTCCAATAAGAATGACTCAATAAGCCTTTCAATACCTGGTTAGCTAACAAAAGCCTCAGCCATGCATAATAGAGAAGGAGGGCGGGTCTCTAATCCTCTGGGACGCCTTAGGCTCCTTACCTGCCACAGCAGCGCTGGAGGCATCGTGGACTAGATCCTGGGACCCCTCTCCGGAGGCGGAGGCGGCCTCCAAACTGGTGGTTCCGGCGTCGCGGCCGCAAAACTTGTCGTTGTCCTTAAGAACTGAACTCATTTTGGAATCTCAGCGATGGGTCCTCGACAAAGGCAGACGCACCGAACCGGCTGAGTTGTTACGGGAGCAGGAAAAGTCACGCTTAAAAAGAAAAAGAAAAAAAAAAAAATCAGAGCTCTACCCAGGGGTTCCAAAGCTGCGACTCCTCGCTGCCCGGGGTTGCCCAAGCCTCAGCACTAAATACCAGGGGAGGAGGGAGGAGAGCGACCCTCAAAGAGCCTGGGCCCAGGATGAAGCGTGGCCAAGGGCCGGCCTAAAACACCCACATGAGGGAGACGCGCAAGGGTCCTGAGCGCATAGCCTGACAAAGACACCTGCCTTCCTTAGGCGGATCCACTCCAGGCCACCTCGGTCCCCACTCCTCCCATCCGGCCCCTATCCACAGTCTACGAGCATCCTGGCCCGACCTCCCCTCCCTCTGCACAAGCCAACACCATCCATCCTGACTGGCTTGTCCACAGTCACACTGGTCAACTCCTCCAGAGTGGATCCGCCTCTCTCCCTCCTTCCCCCTAACCTCCTGCACTTACGCAGAGATGACTTTTGCTGCCTGCGAGAGAGAGCTCCGGAGCTGGTGAGTGTGCCGTGGTCTGGAACGACTCTGAGCAAAGCAGCCCTCGCTTCGCACTTTATAGTCATCTCTAGGACCACCCTCTTACCCCTCCTGCGGCGCAGGTCCCGCCCACCGGAAGTTAGCCTGCACATGCGCTAGACAGGCCAAAGAGCCCCAATCCGCCTTAATCATGCCCGCAAGGAATGTGGGCCTGATTGGTTTTCTTACTTGGTCTGACCTGCTCTAGTTAGAATCCCCAACTGACCTATCTTCCCAAATTCACCACCTGGGTGGTTATTTGTGTCCAGATTATAATTCTGAAATTCCCTGCGTCTTGCCCAGTTAGCTCTCTGTGAAATGTCACCTAGGCATTCAAATTCTCGAACTCACAGCGCAAGCGTTAAGTCTCTGTCTCCATATCCACGGAAGACACATCTTTATTGGGACACGAAGACACACGTGTGTTCCTACAGCCAAGCGCACCATGAGCCCTCCTAGAGTTAGGAACTCTAGGTAGAAATGTGTGGCTGCGGGCCCAGTGTGATGGCCTAGCAGTTAAAGTCCTTGCCTTTTTAAAGATTTATTTATTTTTATTGCAAAGTCAGATTAACAAAGAGGAGGCGAGACAGAGAGGAAGATCTTCCATCCACTGATTCACTCCCCAAGTATCACAAACGAGGACTTCAGCCGCTAGGATAGCACTCTGGGCCAGAATATACATATATATATGTATATGTATATATATATGTAAATATATATTTAAGAATTATTCATTCTTATTGCAAAGTCAGATATGCAGAGATGAGGAGAGACAGAGAGGAAGGAGGAAGATCTTCGGTCCGATGATTCACACCCCAAGTGACCACAACAGCCAGTGCTGCGCAGATCCGAAGCCAGGAGCTTCATCCGGGTCTCCCACGCGGGTGCTGGGTCCCAGGGCTTTGGGCTGTTCTCGACTACTTTCCCAGGCCATAAGCAGGGAGCTGGATGGGAAGCAGGGTTGCCGGGATTAGAACTGGCACCCATATGGGATCCTGGCGTATTCAATGGGAGGATTTTAGCCACTAGGCCACCGCACTGAACCCGATTTTTTTTTTAAGTATTTATTTTTAATGGAAAAACAAACTCACAGAGAGGAATGACAGAAAGATCTTCCATCCCCTGGTTCACTCCCTTAGTGGCTGCAACAGCCAGAGTTGAGCCGATCCAAAGGCAGGAGCTTCTTCCGGGTCTCCCACATGGGTTCACTGTCCTAAGGCCTTGGGCCATCCTGGACTGCTTTCCCAGGCCACAAGCAGGGAGCTGGACAGGAAGTGGAGCACACTGACAAGACTCTGTTATTTTCAGGCAAACGGATGTATCTGACCTGCTGATGCAGGTTTTTGAGTCTCAACGTTCTCTAACCAGTTCTTAATATGTTGGATACATTGCAAACCACTGCTCCTTGAGTGTACTGTGTCTGTTAATTTATGGAAAAGGCAGAGAGACACAACAACTCATAGCTCACAAGCACCAGAAACTCCAGAAACTTACATCAACCTGTCACCAAAATGTTTCTGGATATACTAAAGCAGCTAAAAAATCATGAGGTGGGCCCAGCAGTATGGCCTAGTGGCTAAAGTCCTCGCCTTGAACGCGCCAGGATCCCATATGGGCGCCGGTTCTAATCCCGGCAGCTCCACTTCCCATCCAGTTCCCTGCTTGTGGCTTGGGAAAGCAGTCGAGAACAGCCCAGAGCATTGGGATCCTGCACCCGCGTGGGAGACCAGGAAAGAAGTTCCTGGCTCCTGGTTTCAGACTGGCGCAGCATCGGCCATTGCGGTCACTTGGGAGTGAATCATCGAACGGAAGATCTTCCTCTCTGTCTCTCCTCCTCTGTGTATATCTGACTTTGTAAAGAAGATAAAATAAATCTTAAAAAAAAAAATCATGAGGTGAGTGTGATGATTGACTTAAGAGAGAATGTGTTAAGGTGGACATTTATCCTGAAACCTAAGACATTGCTCGAAACAGGCACATTTCATAAATAACATCTGGGTTTGAACCTTATGCACTCTGAGGTAGGACAGGAAATAGCTCAAGTAACTGAGTCCCTGCTACCAGAGACCTGGAAGCTCTGGGTTAAGCTGGGGTAGTTGCGGGCATTAGGGAAGTATACCAATAGTTGGGAGCTTTCTCTCTCTCTCTCTCTCTCTCCCTGCTTCCAAAAGGTGACCTTTCTCTCTCTCCCATAGAAAAGAAAAAAGTTGAAAGTATTAAGGTGGATAAGATTCAGGTGGAAGTTTGGAAGTTTGAATGAATGCGGAGGAGACAAGATTTATGCAGAAATGCTGTTTGATGACTTCCTAACAGTTTTATGTCAGTGAATGGTAGGTGTGGCCGGGAAAGGTTTAGCTAAAATCAAAACTCCGTAATGAATGCTGGGGTTGATGGAACTAAGGAGAGTTAGGATGACCTTGGTGTGTGGGAACAGGGATTGTGGTGAAGTGGTTCTCTCTGCTTTGTCTCAACAGTGGCTTCACAGATGCTCTGCGTGACTGGGGACCATTTCCCATACAGACTACTGCAAAACACACAACATCCACATGGCCCTGCAGCATGGTCAGCACCTGTACCTGCCTGGCCCTGCAGCTCATGTCCACCTACTTCCTGTCACTGCCAAAGAGCCTGTGACCCAGACAAAAAGGGAAACCCCATTAGAGGGAACTAAGTGGAAGACAGCCTGGCTATGGTATCCACAATGAGCCCAAGCTACGGTGTTTTTCTTTTGCTTTTTTTGATTGCTGTTAATGATTTATGGGACTACTCCGGGCCCGGCGGCGTGGCCTAGCGGCTAAATTCCTCGCCTTGAATGCACTGGGATCCCATATGGGCACCGGTTCTAATCCCGGCAGCTCCACTTCCCATCCAGCTCCCTGCTTGTGGCCTGGGAAAGCAGTCGAGGATAGCCCAAAACCTTGGGACTCTGCACCCATGTGGGAGAGCTGGAAGAGGTTCCTGGTTCCCAGCATTGGATTGGCACAGCATTGGCCGTTGTGCTCACTTGAGGAGTGAATCATCGGATGGAAGATCTTTCCTCTCTATCTCTCCTCCTCTCTGTATATCTGACTTTGCAATAAAATACATAAATCTTTAAAAAAAATTATTTACGGGACCAGCATTGTAAAAGCAGTGAGTTAAGCAGCTGCCTCCCCAGAAAGCTTCCTAAATAGGGGCCAATTTGAGTTCTAGCTGCCAACTTTCCAATAAACTTTTTTTAATGCACTTGGCAAAGCAGTAGAAAGTAGAACAAGTACTTGAAATGCTGCCACCAGGTGAGTCTCAGGCTCTGCCTTTGGCCTGCTCCTATGCCAGCTGTGCTGCCAACTGTGCAGTGGTCCAGTGGATGGAAGATCTTTTTTTTTCATTTTTTAAAATTTTTGGCAATTTTTACATAGTTAATTAGGGCAAAAGGTTCAAGGGCTATAGGAAAGTGGGTAAGACTATTATTTCCACATTGTGGAACCTCATAACAATCAAACAATAATCAAAAGTATATCTCTATGATGTTAATAAAATCGCCCTATATTTGCTCTAGTTAGAAAATTATGAAAGCGGCTAAAACAGCTACATTTTCTATGCTCTAAAGAGTTGCAAGGCTAACCTTTAAGGTCACAGTAACTATATCTTTTGCCATAGCAGTTTCCGGTCATACTCCCATCACTTCCATTACTTTGTAAAATTCTTATTAAGCCGTTTCCCAGAAGGCATGCTGTATGTCTGGGCCAGGTTCTGAGGAAATGGTTAAGTACCCAATAAGGTGTCCAAAAATGGCATGGGCTTAATTGTGCTGCTGTGTGTAAATTGTCAAAGGCCCACTCACCAAGACATTATCAGTGACATTAACTCTCAAGCTCACATTGCTTGCCAAAGCCATCTCACAGGGGCAAACAATGCCTCAATAGATTACAGAATTCTTACCGGGGTGCTTGAGTGTCCATGCAAAAAGGGGGTGAGACTGCATCAAGGTGGTCAGAGAGAAATCCACTGGGCCCTGCCAAACAGCTGGAAGCTCCCCCGGGCCCTGCCAAGCAGGGGAGCTGTTCTCTTCACATCTCCGTGCCATCCACACCTACTGCACGGACCCCAGCACGAGGTAGTCCTGCAACATGTGCTCTAGGGTTGAATGGCAGGTCCTGTGCTTTTCTTGAGGCTGGGCTTTGAGTACAGTGGTCCCTTTAGGGAGCACCCTCAGAAACCTTGCCTGGGAAAGTTTCTCCGATCTAGCTGTCATGTGTGCCAGTTGGTGTAGGGCTAAGTTCAGCTCATCCCCTATACCAGCCAGTGTATATACCAGTGGGTGTGGCTGTCTGGTCAGTCCTACCCCAGGTCCAGCTCTCATATGTGCCTTCAGGTCTTGTGCATGTATCTTGCACATCCCAGTCTACTCCTCCCAGCCCCAGTTCTGTGGCTTGGTCAGCATAACCCAGAAGAATCCCTACCTGGTCCACCCCCAGATCTAGTTCTTGCATGGTTGTGGAGTACTGTGCCTCAGCCTGGCTTGGCCAGCCTCCAGCCTTGACTTACACATACACCTGCAGATGTTGCAGCCTGGCCCAGCGCAGCCCAGCCTGTCTCCAACCCCAGCTCTGGTGCCCTTGGGTAGGTACCTTGGCCTAACCCAGGTAGGCCCTCCAGAAGCCCCGTTCTGATCCCCCTGCTCAACTCCCAATACCTGTGGGTACAGTGACCCATCTGCAAAAGCTCCTGGAAGGCATTCCATACATATCAAACAAGCCCTCTGCGGGCCCCTATTCCAATTTCTCAGACCTCCTGCCCAGACCAATGTGTCCTCTGCCCCCCTGTGGTGTTTGCAGGAGTAGCAGGGGCCAGGGCTGATGACAGGGCTCCAGTTTGCTCCACTTTACAACTGGTCAGAATTGTGGAAGCTCAACCAAGGATGCAACTGTGGTGTTGGTTACTATTATCTGCCTCTTCTATCTTGGTCCTTTTTACTTGGGACACCAGCAAGATTCCATTGTTAGGTTTTGTGCCTGTACCCAGCTTCCTTAAAGGTGGGCTGCAAACAGCCAGGTTGTGCTGTTTTGATTGGGAGTTACTTGGCCAGGCCCTTTTGAACAGTAATATCTCCACGAAGCACCAGATACTAAGAATGCATACTTGAAATGCTGGCACAAAGGCAGACATCGGGATCCATGCGCCAGTGTGCATGGACCCCTGGCAGGCAGGCCAGGCCCCAGGTTATGCGCCATACTGCCAGAACACTGAGCTGGACTAGTCTGCAACACCTGTTGGCAGGTCTGAGGGTCAGGACAGGGGTCTGACCAGGCTGGGCTCGACTGTAGCACCCTCCAGCATGAGCTAGAACTGGGGGCAAACTGGGCATAGCTTAGTTGTAGCACCTGTCTGCAAATGCTGAGGTAAGATGGGTCATGCCAGACCGGGCTACAGCACCCACCAGCACACGCAAGACACATGGCCAGAAGCAAATCTAGCGGGGTCACTAAAGGGACTCTCTTGCTGGGCCACCGCTCTCACTGGTGAGTGTGAGAGCTGGGACTAGGGGCAGACTGGGCTGCGACAGACCCCGAGCAGGGCTGCAACAACTGTCAGCCTCCACATGAGCTGGGTTTCGGGGAACGCTGGGCTGGGCCAGGCCACGGTATCTATTGGCACATGCAAGTACCAGGATAAGTGTCAACTGGCTGGCATCTGCTAGCAAGTGCTGGGAGAAGGGGCCGGTCGTGTAGATGGGATCACAGTACTTCCTGGAAAATGCTGGATCTGGTCGGGTAACTGGACCCAGTGGGCAAACTGGGCACGCCCCTGCTGGGCTGCAGCTTCTGCTGGTGTGTATGAGAGCCAAGGCTGGGGGTGTGCTAGGCTGTGCGAGGCAGTAACACCCACTGTTGCATATACTGGCATGTACAGAAACCCGGGCTGGGAGCAGGCCTGGTAGAGGTTATTGAGGGTCACCGCAATTAGGCTGCAGTTCCCGCTGGTGTGCACAAGGGCCAAATGTGTGGCACACTAGACTGGCTTAGGTTGCAACCCCCATTTATGGAACATGGGGATGGGGACAGAATTGACTAAGCGACTATACTCACCAGTGTGTATACACATTCTGATATGGATAACAGAATGAACTGATCCCACAGGGCACGTGTAAGAGTAGGTCTGGGGTTAGGGGACCACTGAACTCCAAGAACTCTGGTCACAGGGAGAATTTGTGGTCTGACTTTAGAAAGCATATACTGGGCCTGGGCCTCCTCGATTGCTGATGTGTATGCAGAGAACAGCATGCCCAGGTGCACGAGGGGGACACGATGGTCAGCTCATTTGGGCCTGCAGAGGATGTTGAATGCCATGGGAGAAGATGGAGAGTAAAGTAGGTTGGACAAGTCTCCTGACCAAGATATACAACCATGTATCTAGGTGAGTGAATGCACTAGAATGGACTGTCAGCCACTGGACCTTGGAAGGATTTTCTCAACCTTGGAGCAGTGAAACCAACAGCATCACAGAATTATCAAAATCACTCAAGCATTACTCGCAGAACATTCTTCTCCACATCAAGGTTTCTAAGATGCCACCAAATGGACTGATGTAGTTTGGCAGCTGGGAGCAGTTCCCTCTCCCTCCCTCCTGACCTCCCATACAGGAGAAAAGGGAAGTAAAGGGAAATTGGAAGTATGTTTCCCACCTACCTTCCCCAGTACCTCAACCCTTCGGTGGTCCTCATGGACCTGCCTTCTGGTTGATGCGCAAACACTATCAAAAATAAATTTTACAAATTTTAAAAGAAGAATGCACTTTATGAAAGGCAAATAATAACATGTTGGTGATTCTGCAAAGGCTGGCAACATGGGGATGAAAATCCCCACATGAGGGGCAGGAGCCCAATTGTTTGAACCTTCCCACTGCCTTCCTGGAAAGGAGCCCAGGTATTCCAGCAGAGGCTAGAGGTATGTATCTTCACCACTGGCCTGCCTATTCTCCCGTTTCCTCCTGTAGTTTAACACCAATTTTTCCCATTCTTGTACCTAAGCTTTGCCACAAATTTGATGTTGACTCTAGCTTCTAAATGGACAGAATTCGTGTTGGTGTTCAACGGGTCTCTTATCCTGCTTGGTATTTAAGCTAGATTGTTTTAAGATGTTACAATACCAGAATGAGTGTTTCGAATGAAAGATCGAAATCCATGCATGCTTTTTAAATTTTTTATTTATTTTTTTCCATGTATGCTTTTTACACACTGATGCATTTAATGTCACATTATCAGGGAACAGCAGTTAAAAGGCTGTGGACCAAAGACAAGAAGAGTTGCCATCTAACAGTAACAGCCATACTATTCCACATCAACAATCCCCGAAGCGTCAGTCTAGCACTATTATTTCCCCGTTGGGCATTATTCTAATTTCCCTCCTATTGTAGTCTGCCCATCCCAGCTTCCAGTCACGCCGACCACCACACACCTCACAGACATCTGGATAAATCTCCAACAAGTTCATGTTGCATTGGATTTCTGTATCTCTTTTGACCATTTTTAGGACGTTTCCACAGATAGAGTTAAATGCAGAGTATGGATGTTTAGTCGGGAAGAAGTACTTTCCCTTCCAGGAGACTTTTGGAGTTGCATTCAGTGACTCCCAGCTTTTCTCTCCTCCCACCTCCTCCTTGCAGAAAGCCTCTTCCTCTGGCTCTGTGCTGGCCTTGGGTTCCGTTTCCTCTTCTGCGCAGCTCCTGTTACACTGAGTGGCCTTGTCCACTTTGGCTGGGCACCAACCAAGCCGTATGAGCACCTCGGCTGGAGGGTGTGATGTTCCCAGAGCAGGGAGAAAGACCCTATGTAGAAAGAAGCCCTCTCCATGTTCACTACGGATTGTGCTACAGAGACGGACAGGCCTCTCCGGTTTCTGCTCCTCAGCAATTCTTACATAGCAGCCCAAACTCAGCTTTTTCTTTTGCTCTTCAGCACACGTACACATGTATTCCTTTTCCAACTCACACTGCACACCTACATGCACACTGGTTTTGAGACGCTCCCTATGATCCCTCCGGACGAACGCCAAAAATTGCCTTTCAGATACGAAGGGGCTGTAATAGGGCTTTTCCCAGACGGGGAAGCAGGGTTTCTGAGGCAGAATCTTTGCGCCCCTCCCTTTGCGTAAGAACTCTTCAGTCCAAGTTTGAAAGGACTTCAGATTACTTTCCTTTTCATTCAAAAATGCTTGCGCCCTTATGTGACCTGCCTCAGAACTATATATAATCATTAGCCTACGGGCCTCCTCTTCATGCTCAGCCTCGACAGGGGCGTCCTCCGGCTCACGGGCCTCCTCTTCATGCTCAGCCTCGACAAAGAAGTCCTCCTCCAACTCACTGGCCTCTTCTTCATGCTCACCCTCGACAGGAGCAGCCTCCTCCGGCTCACGGGCCTCCTCTTCATGCTCAGCCTTGACAGGGGTGTCCTCCTCCGACTCACTGGCCTCTTCGTCATAGTCAGTTTCCATACTGGTGTCCTCCAGCTCACTGGTCCCATCGTCATAGTCAGTTTCCATACTGGTGTCCTCCGACTCACTGGTCCCATCGTCATAGTCAGTCTCCGTACTGGTGTCCTCCTCCGACTCACTGGTCCCATCATTATAGTCAGTATCCGTACTGGTGTCCTCCAGCTCACTGGCCTCCTCCTCATACTCAACCTTTACAGGGGCATCCTCCTCTGACATCCTGGCCTTCTCTTTGTATTCATTCTCCACATTGACGTCCTTCTCTTCAATGACCTCACAGTCACGGGGATCGAGCACATCAGCCTCTCCTCTGCTTCTTCCTGGACACATGGAGGATGCAAATAGTAAACCACTTGACACATTCTGTCCAGCTTTCCAGCATATACATGTTCTGACTCATGGTGCCCACAGAACACCAAGGACAATCTGTGTCCACCAGAACCACCCCCCAACCCCGTCAGTAGAATTCTGGTTCTATTACAGAACAAACAGTGGGAGGTACATTTGTTGGATATCACAATGTTGAACTTGGCAAAGCAGCAGTGAGAATCATGCTGAGATAGTCCATCCTCTGGTTCATGCCCCAATTGTCGCCAACAGCCAAGGACAAGCCAGCTACTTGGCCCATTACCCTCTGCCTCCTTGGATTCAGGGTCTTAATGACTGTTCCAAAGGCCTGCCACCCACATTCTTGGTACTTCTGTGAAGCAGTTTTAGATTGCACATCTGTTTGAAGAACGCCATGATCGACCAGCACTAGGGTGCCTCACCCAACCCAGCAAGTTCACAACCTATGAACAGAAGGCTTTAGAGATTCCCATACAGCCTGTGGCAGGTCATACTATACCGCTCCTTCACTCCTTGATCTGTGCTCTGAACGCAGACACTAACCACCACTGAGGACAGAGCACAAGGAAACATCCCATTTCATGTCTCTAGCAGGAAAGCCAGGTAAATAGATTCTAGCTCCAATTTATCACATGAGCCCCAGGCAGACAGCAAGGGAAAAGTTGTTGGGGTGGCTCAAGAGCTAATTTTCCTCCTATAAGCACCAGCATCCTGGTTGTTCTGCTTCCAGTCCAGCTCCTTGCTTATGGTCTGGGAAAGTAACAGAGATGGCTCGAGTCTTTGGGACAGACACTGCGTTCATGTGGCATACCCAGAGGAGGCTCCTGGCCTTGGATCGGCTCAGCTCCAACCACAGGGCCCTTCTGGGGAGTGAACCAGCAGAAGGAAGACATCCCTCCTCTCTGTAAATCTGCCTTTCCGATAATAAATGCATACATACATAAAGACTAGGAAGGGAGGACATAAAGATTAGCAATCAGACTGGATTTTGAACTATAGTGAAGTGGGTTAAGCCCATTCCATATTGAAGCAGTTTCGGGTCCTGGCTGCTCCCCTCCTGATCCAGCCCCCTCCAGCCTAAGACCCCCGTGCTTATGGTGCTGCCCCCACGCATTCTCCCCACCACTTCAATGTGGGAGGCTCTAGCTTTGCCCAGGCCTGACTGTTGACTAACCAGCTCAATATCTATCTCTCCCTCCTTTTGTCACTGTGTCCTCCAAATCAATCTTTTGGAAATCTGATTGGAAAAGGAAACCTCCCAGGGAGGGTCTCTAATCCTATTGAACTTGTGGAGACACCTTACCTGCCCCCTCCATACTGAGTGGATCACTGCCTGGATTCACCAAGGAGGTGTCGTTAGAAGCTGGCGCAGCGTTGCAGTCAGAAATTTCCGCCTTGTCTTCGGAAACTGAGCTCATTTTGATCCCACAACCTGTGCTCTGTGGAAGACTGTCACGCGGTGTGAAGCCCTGCCAAAGTGGAAAAGTCAACCCATGTGCCCCCTTTCTGTATCAAGCTCTGAGATTCCCCACCCTCAGAATCTGGACCACACGGTCCCCCGTGCACTGCCCAAAGCTTTGCAGGACAAAAGGTCTGAGAGCAGAGGCTTACCTGTGAGGGAGCCTGCATTGGTCAGGCTTGGCCCAGCAGGCGCCTGAGGGAGCCCAAGGTGCCTTCTGGTCAGAGAGCACCTCCCTCAGGGACTCTACTCCAGTTCTCAGCCTCAGTCCCGGTTCCCTTTCCAATTGCCCACTACCCTGCCTTCCTCTGCTACTGCAGCAAGCGCACACTGTTCTCAACGCACGACGATCCCGTCCCCAGTACAGGGTCTTGGGACAACACGCGGGGCCTCTGCCCCATTCCCATGGGACGTCTCACTCAAGCCCCATCCTCATTCCTCTATCAGGGCTACTCCTGTTGCCTCTTCCCCAGCCCCAACTCTCCCTAGCTCTCAGCCCATCTTACCCAGCACGCCCCAACTTACCCACAACAGACTTGTGCTGCTTGGAACTAGTGTTGTCTCCACCAGACTCCTGCTGCCTGGAATGACTGGGGAAAGCAGGCCGGGCTTCAGCTTTTATAAGTGCCTTTGGGACCGCCCCTGTGCCCACCCGGGACCGCCCTTGTGCCCCTCCTGTATCACAGGTTCCGCCCATCCGGTTAAGCCCTCTAGGGATGGATTGATTAGATCAATTGCCAACTCCCTCACTTCATTGAACCTCTATGCAATATGAACACAATTGGTTTTTCAACTTGATCAAAGCTGCTCTAGATTTCTAGGCTCCTGAATTCCATCCCAGCCTTTTAGGGAGGGACCCATCACGTGTGATCTCTCTTCACATTTTCTCTGTTCGTCTGCCATTCCAGTAAATAAGTAAACAAATAAAATCTTACAACACAGTGAGAGAGGAAATAGTACTGTCAGACATCATTGTTAGAGTCTTAATTTTCTGTATTCCCTTTCTTTTGGGCTGTGATTTATTTATATATTTTAATTAAGTTATGTCACTTTTTATTAATAATTACATTACATTTTGTGACAGTTTCATAGGCTCTGGGGTTCCCCCAACCCCTCCCCGGGCCTTCCCCCCATGGTGGATTCCTGCACCTTGTTACAGTATTGCAGCTCAAATTCAGTCAAGGTTCTTTCTTTGCAAACATATGCCAAGCATAGAGTCCAGCATCTTATTGTCCAGATAAATTCAACGGTTTCTTGGGGAGACCATCTCTGGTCTGAAGGAAGAGCTGGCAGAATATTACCCCGATCAATTAAAAGCCCCAACACAACATCGACAACAATTCACAACATTATGGAATTAATTGAAGAGACACCATTCTTTTTTAGTTACAATGTTTTATTTGTTTGTTTTATTTTTATTGCAAAGTCAGATACACAGTGAGGAGGAGAGACAGAGAGGAAGATCTTATGTCTGATGATTCACCCCCAAGTGAATGCAACGGCCAGTGCTGCATAGATCCGAAGCCAGGAGCCAGGAGCTTCCTCTAGGTCTCCCACGCGAGTGCAAGGTTTTAAGGCTTTGGGCCATGCTCCACTGTTTTCCCAGGCCATAAGCAGGGAGCTGGATGAGAAGTGGAGCTGCTGGGATTAGAATTAGCACCCATGGGATCCTGGCATGTTCAAGGCAAGGACTTTAGCTGCTAGGCCACAGTGCCGGGCCTGGGCTGTGATTCTATTACTGGCAACAAACAGACCCGGGCTATTGAAACATGAACTATTAGGGCCCGCTACAATGGTTCAGTGGCTAAATCCTCACCTTCCACAAACCAGGATCCCATATAAGTGCCAGTTTGTGTGCTGACTGCTCCACTTCCCAACCAGCTTCTTGCTTGTGGCCTGGGAAAGCAGTAGAGGATGGCCCAAAGCCTTGGACCCAGCACTCATGTGGGAGACCCAGAAGAGGCTCTTGGTTCCTGGCTTCAGCTCAGCTCAGCTCCGCTCCAGCTGTTGTGGCCACTCGGGGAGTGAACCAGCGGATGTAAGATCTTTCTCTCTGCCTATCTTTCTCTAGGGAAATCTACCTTTCCAATAAATAAATAAATCTCTTTACAAGAAAAGATAAATGGACTGTATGTATGTGCTAAACTATAGAAGTGTATCGTGCAGAAAGACAAAGAAAGTTCTTGACCCAATCTGGGTACTTTGAACATCTTATGAAATGTAACTGTACATGATTAAAAAGCAAATAGACAGGACCAAATTACCACCATTCATATTAACCCTGAATAGAAATGGCTTAAACTCATCAATCAAAGGCCATAGATTAGTAGACTGGATGAAAAAACAAAACCCATCTATTTGTTGCGTATAGGAGACATATCTTACCAACAAAGATCAGAGAAAACTGTATCTCATGGATTTTCATTTCTTTTATTTTTAGTTTCATCTCTTCAAAACACTTTCTTATTAAATTCTTCAATGGCTCATAGATCATACAGTAGCATCATTTTGTTCTAGGAGGTTCTTGATTTTCTTTTTCATTTCTTCAGCCACATGTTAGTCATTCAGTAGCATGTTGTTTTAACTTCATTGCATTGCAAATTTTTTTCTTCCTGTTGTTGATTTTGTTTTATGGCTTTTCATTTAAGAGGATGTATTGTAACTGTGTAATGGAGACTAGCATACCAGTATCATGCTATTCAATTTTATGGTGTTGTAAATTTCTGGTTTTCTTCCTGTTGTTTATTTTGTATTGTGGCTTTTCACTTAAGGGGATATATAGCAACTGAGTAATGGAGATTATCATATTCAGATGTGAGGATACAATGCAGTATGCATCTCTACTTCCAGATCAAAGAGGGGCTCCGAATGAAACAGTTAACTATATCTTGAAAATAGGATGCTGGAGTCTTTGCCATCGTCCATGCCCACAATTATGGACACACGATTGTTTATGAAGAACTATACAATAGTATTAATGTAGGGGACCTCAGTGAGGGAGGGAGGTGGACAAGGGGAGGAGGAGAGGGAAATCCCAGGGCCTATGGAACTATATCATAAAATGATAACAATAATAATAATAAAGAAAACAAAAAAGGAAGAAGTAGAAACAGAAAAAAAAATAAATAAAATTTTTTTTATAAAGCAGACAGAAATCTTGAACAGCAATGGCATTGGACGAATGTGTGTGCTTTTTTTCGAGATTTATTTATTTTTGTTACAAAATCAGATACACATTTTTTAAAAAGATTTATTTTATTTGCATTACAAAGTCAGATACACAGAGAGGAGAGACAGAGAGGAAGATCTTCTGTCGGATGATTCACTCCACAAGTGAGCGCAACGGGCCGGTGCTGTGCCAATCCAAAGTCAGGAGCCAGGAACTTGCAGGTCTCCCACACAGGTGCAGGGTTCCAAGGCTTTGGGCTGTCCTCGACTGCTTTCCCAGGCCACAAGCAGGGAGCTGTAAGGGAAGAAAGAAAGAAAGAAAGAAAGAGAGAGAGAGAGAGAGAGAGAGAGAGAGAGAGAGAGAGAGAGAGAGAGAGAGAGAGAGAAGAAAGAAAGAAAGAAAGAAAGAAAGAAAGAAAGAAAGAAAGAAAGAAAGAAAGAAAGAAAGAAAGAGCTATAAACACTGCATAGATGAAAAGTGACTTTAGGTTGATAGGCTGAAGTCAGACCTCACAGTGTGACTGTATTGGAAGATAGGATTGTGACTGAGACAAATAAGGTCCGAAGAGCTTGAATGGGAGGGACCTAATCCAATGTAACTGAGATCTTAGAGGCAATGATGTCTCAGACCTCTCTACAGGTTCAAAGGTCAAGATGGGCAACTTTTCTCTTTTTGGATGACTGGGAGGGAGTGCTGGGAGGCCATGATGTGAAAGCAGCGATCCTCAAAGCAGGGAAGAGAGCTTAGAGAAGTAATTTCTGGGTACTCCTGAGCCACGAGCTCCTGGGCTCCAGCACGAGGCGTAAACCAAGCAGCATTCAAGACTCCACACTTGTGGTGGATGTTTTGGCATGCCTTGAGAAACAGTGCAGAGTACAGTTGTAGCAAGATAGAACAGAGAGTTATTTTGAGAGATACAACATGAAGAAATGCTTTTCACTTGCAGATAAAGACAACATAATGTTCCCAATCTGACCTGAATGACTTTCATTTAAAATGAAGAGTATTGTGATATCTCTTGTACATAACTGCTTTGTAACTCATGATATTTATTTCTAGCTCAACCCCAACAACCTAAATTTTTTCAAAATGAAGACTATTTTTCTATGAAATTCAGAAACTCATAGGTTGCATGCATCATAAACATATCCCTATACGGTAGAGAAGGAAGTGGTATGTTTATCAGTCTGCTGCCCAAATAATACTTAGTATGGTAAGCCACTTAACAATTGTGACATATGGAGCTATCGCCATGGCTCAACAGGCTCATCCTCCATAGGCAGGCCCTGGCATCCCACATGAGCATTGAGTTGTGTCCTGGCTGTTCCACTTCCCAACCAGCTCCCTGCTCCTGGCCTGGGAAAGCAGTAGAGAATGGCCCAAAGCCTTGGACCCTGCACCCTCGTGGGAGCCCTGAAGGAGGTTCCAGGCTTCTGGCTTTGGATTGGCACAGCACTGGTGGTTGTGATTCACATCGGACAGATCTTCCTCTCTGTCTCTCCTCCTCTCTGTATATCTGACTTTGCGATAAAAATAAGCGTTTAAAAAATAATCTAATGGGGCCCGGCACGATAGCATAGTGGTTAAAGTCCTTGCCTTGAAAATGCTGGGATCCCATATGGGCGCCGGTTCTAATCTCGGTAGCCCTGCTTCCCATCCAGCATTGGAGGACGGCCCAAAGCTTTGGGACTCTGCACCCGCCCGCATGGGAGACCTGGATGAGGCTCCTGCCTTTGAATTGGCTCAGCTCCAGCTGTTGCAGCCGCTTCAGACAGAAGATCTTCCTCTCTGTCTCTCCTCCTCGCTGTATATCTGCATTTCCAATAAAAATAAATAAATCTTAAAAAAATAATCTAATGAAAGCTACTATAGCTCATTTCAATCTCACTTTTAGAAAATAGTTACCTATTTATAAGAAAAGCAGTTACAGAGAGACGGCACTTCCACCCGCTGGTCAGTTCCACAAGTATCCAGGTCTCCCACACGGGTGGCAGAATCTCAAGAACTTGAGTGATCATCTGCTGTGTCCCAGGTGCATTAGCAAGGAGCTGGATCTGATCAGAGTAGCTTGGACATGAATCAGTATTCTGATGTTAGATATGGAATGGCTTAACCTGTTGCACCAGCATGCCTACCCCAGGATGCTATTGTTTCATGGAAACTGATAATTATTTCAATTTTAGTATATGTGTTTCTGAAGTGAGCATTACGTTATTTCAAATTCAAGATGCCTTGCTAACTATAAAAGAATGCATGAAACAATGCCATATCCCTATTTTGGAGTACAGGTTAAAATGAGGATGTTGAAAACTCCAAAGACACCTTAGTTTCTGCTTGTGGTGCTGCTATCCGTATGGAAGCTTACTGGATTCAGTCCTCCACTTCTAATCCAGCTCTCTGCTAAGGTGCCTGGGAAAGCAGCAGAGAAGGGCACAAATCTTTGTGCCCTTCCGTGGAAGAAACTCCTGGTTCCTGGATACATCCTGGATCCAGCCCTGACTTTTACAGCCATTTGAGGAGTGAACCAGCAGATGCAAGCTCTTTTTCCTGTATCTGAAAATCTACTTTTCAAATAAAAATAAATATACATTTTTAAAAAATTTCTTAAGATATACAATTACTAGCTGTTCCAGTAGTTCAGGGCTTTGCAGATGTGTAAGGGAATTAAGATGTGTGTGAGCCACCTAAAAGCAAATCAAAATGAAAGACGTCAAGCACCGTACAGTTGTTCTAAGATGGCAGCTGCAACAGGAATGTTGGAGGAGTCACTTCCTCTGCACCTGTCGCTTCTTCCATTGTCCTCGTCTGTTGAATGGCAGCAAACCACAGTAAAGCCTTTTTGAGTTCCACCTCTGCATTCTGGCCTCTCTGTCTCAGAACACTGGTCAGCTGCTAGCCTCACTGGTGCCATTCTCTGACCATCAGATCATCAACACCACCAGTACGCCTAAGCAATTCATTTCCTTTTTGTGACGTAAGCTCCTACTTCATCTCTATACTACAAGTTGAATACATAATCGTTCCCACTCTGTTGGAAAAAACCTTTTTATTTATTTATTATTATTATTTATTGCTACGATCATTGCTGAGCCACGTGTGCAATCTGGAACTGTATCTGTAAGCTGCCCTAATAAGCTCTATCCTGCCTGGTATAGTATGCATTGTTGCAAGAATTGAATCTGGGGGGTTGGGGCTTTTGGTAGTGAGAATGTTGCCTGGGCACTTATATCCCATGTCAGTCTCTGGGTTTGAGTCCCAGCTGGGTTTCTGATCCCACTTCCTTGCTCAAGCCCATCCTAGGAGGCAGCAGGTGTGGACTACAGGGTCTGGTCCCTGTCACCAACAGTCTGGTCCAGCACCAGCTCTTGTGGGCATTTGTAGACTCACTCGGTGGGTAGTAAGATTTTTCTCTCTGTCTCATCACTCTCTGCCTTTCAAAGACTGGCTAATTCTTCCTTGTTGGTTTTTTTTTAATGACTTAAACCATTGCATCACGAAGCACAGTACTAATTAGCACACTGGGAACGCTATAAAAATTTTTTGTTGAATGAGCTCAGTCTCTTAAATTCTGCCGTAAAACAAACATTTCATCAGCAGCCAGAGAAAGCACACGTCCATACTCTGTTGCTCCAGCCTAGCCTACTGTGTGGACTTTCAGTTTATAATTAGTCATCCACATTCTTCCGATTGGACTTGTGCCAAGAGTAGAAGTTAGGAAGGTAGGTGGAGTCTGAGTGGGCATTACCGACAACTTTTTCATCCGTGAGTAACTCCTAGCAAGTCGAACGCCTCCTCCTGGTTGCTCACAGGTTGCGCCTCGCTGGGGCCACCCGGCCATTTGCTGCTGCAAATGCTCCCGGCTTCCTGCTACTTAGGAATTGGCCGGGGTGGGGGTGGCAGTCGTCGCAATGCAGCAAAAACTGCCTGGAGGCTGGCCCAAACAGAAGCATCGCCTCCGCACCCACGCGGTTCCCTTCCTTTCCTCCCCTCCTCCCGCGCGAACCCCGGGCCCCTTCCGGTGTCCTCCTCCTCCTCCAGAAAAACCGAACGTGCTGTGTGGAAAGTGGCGGGCCTGTTTTCCAGGGTAGGGGCGGGGGAAGATGGGGCGTGCGGAGCCAGGCGCCCAGCGACCCCCGACTCTCTTCGTCCCCTGCTCTGATACCGCCCACTCCGATCCGATCCCATTCCCCGACCCTGCCCGCAGTAATTGCTGGATCCTAGAGGTGCGGGGCGGGCCCCACTCAGACCCAAGACACACAGCGAGGTGTCCGGCTGTCCACGTTCCCAACACGGGGTTCCTCCCGGGGGCCGCCCGCGCACGCGCCCTTCGCGGGCTCTCCCTGACCTTCCCGGGAACCCCCTTTCAATTACGCGCCGCCCCCGCCCTGCCTTGCTCTTTTCCGTTTCCCTTCCCGCGCCTGCGCGGCCCCAATTGTTTGGGGCTTTCCGGTGGGGGGGGGTTGGTGGGATCGGGCGAAGGAAGAGGGCGGGGTAAGCCACTGGACGGACGGTCGGGCGGGCGGCCGGGGGATGGTCTCGGGAACCCGGGAAACTGCGAAACGGGGCGGCTTGCGTCGGCAGGCGCGCGCCGCAGCCGAAGGGTGGGTGCACGGGCGCGCCCGCGAGCGGCCAACGGTCGGCGGCCCGCGCGTTTCCGGGCCGCGAGTGCGCGGCGGGGGCGGGAGCGGGGCGCGGCGAGCCGGGCGTCTCTGGCGGCGGCGGCGGCCCCGGAGCTGACGAGGCGGCGCGGCTCCCTCACGGGGGAGGAGTCTGGCGGTGGTCAGGCCTTCACGAGTGTGTGTGTGTGTGTGTGTGTATGTGAGAGTGTGAGTGGTGTGTGTGGCGGCGCCCGCCACGGACGAAGCGAACGCGGAGGGACTAGACCCCGGTGCTGGCGGCGGGGTGGGAGCGCCACGCCCCCGCCGCTCCCCACGGGCCCTGCCTTGTTTTTGCGGGGGGAGATCGCCGGCCGGGCCGGGTGAAGCCCCCTCCTCAGGACGGAGAGACGCGTGTGAGCCGGCGGGTGTGTGTGTGGGGAGGGGTGGTGAGGGCTGCGGCCACTCGGAGGAAGGGGAGGAGGGCTGCGGCGGGAAAGGGGGTCGGCTCAGCCCTTTGTGGCGCGGGGGGCGGCGGTGGTGGCGGTGGCCGCCGCGGCATCTTTCAAAACCCGAGGCGCTTCCGCCGTGGGCGGGGGAGGGGCGCGGGTCCGCTCGGGCGGCGGCCCGGACCTCGGGGCCCGGAGGAAGCTTCGTTTCCCCCGGAGGCCCTTGGTGGCGTGGGCCGCGCTCGGGCAGGGCAGCCGGTTTCTTAAAAAACGTGTTTGTCCCGCCTGAAGTCACCGGGCAAGGTCTTTGGCGGGGTGACGGGGTGGGCTTACCGGAGTTCCGGTCCTGGTCTCCTCTCTGAGCTCAGAAAGCAAGCAGAAGCTGCCCTTTGAAACGGAAAGCGGCAGCCGTATTTAAGACTGTGACATGGTTGGCCTGCTTGGACTCGACCACCCGTGGAGGAGGGACGGGGTGTGTGGAGGGGCTAGCCTAGTTTCCCCATGGGTGTTTGTTTTGTAAGTAACATTTGTCTTGCCCGGCAGTCACTTCTTCAAAGAGGGGCTGCTTAAGGGGGATGCGGAATGTCCACTGTGTGGGTTCTAGAGTTCTAGTGTGGTCTGCTTCCTCGGTTGGCCCCAAGTGAGGATAGGAAAATAATTCAAAATGTAAAAGTGAGTCCACCAACCCGGTACGTTTGTGTGAAGTGTGCTCTCTGAAGTGTAGGGCTGGACTGGTCACGTGTTGTTTGTGCATGACTGTGGGTCTGGCTCGCTCTGCGCTGGGGCGCGCAGGACCCTGTCGGCAGTACTGTAACTGCAGTTGCACTTGCCTTCAGGGGCCACCTCCAGAGCAGGTCCCGTCCCCTCCGCGTGCCCCTTCCCTCTGAATTGAGTTAGAGCCTCAAGTTCAGTCGTGCGGCTTTCAGCTCTTGCGGTTCTGAATGATTTGGCTTGGTTACAGCTGGGTAAAAAATTTTTTTATTTTCTAAGCTACACTGAAGAGTCAGGCCAGTTTTCTAGTTTTGTTGATGTGGAGTTTTGACTTTGGCTGAAAAAAGTGTGAGGTTTCCCCCATTTGTTGTTTTGTTGGTCTAGTGGAGATGCCCCCCCCCCAGGTTGTCACCTGTCAGTTACTTTTGAGGATGGGCATGTAGGATGCGCTTGCTCGCTACACTTTCTGCCTTGTGCTGTTTTGTTTATAGCAGTTTTGTAGGAAGTGGGGAAACCCTTGTTTGCTTCCATTAAGATCTGGCATTTTAGTAGCTTTGAGGGCCTCAAGAGAAATGCGAGAAATAGTTCCAGTATTTAAGTATACACTCCCCCATGGATTTTCTTTCATAGTGGAAATGAACCTTTTCATAATGTTGAAAACTTCATTGAACACTGAGTGTTTAAGGTGCATGATAAATTACTGGAGGCTTGGATGCATTTCAGAAAAGCAAAAAGACAGCTTGGTTTTATCAAAGGCTTGCACGTTTACAAGTATTTTCCCCTTGCTCAGTCGTAGGACAAGTGAACAGAAGCAGAAAGATTGGTCATGCTGTTGTGTAATTTATGAATGAAAATTGCAAAGTCCTTCACTGTTACTTCTGACTACAGTTTTCTAGATTTGAAGAAACCAAATGAGCAGTGGGAGTGACAGGTTGACTTATAATAATTTGGGTGTATGATTATTCCTCATTTTCTTGCCAGAAATGTGGTGAACTTAGATTCTCGGCTTTTCGTTTTTGTTTTTAAGATTTACTTTTTTTTTAAAGATTTATTTATTTTTATTACAAAGTCAGATATACAGAGGAGGAGAGACAGAGAGGAAGATCTTCCGTCCGATGATTCACTCCCCAAGTGGCTGCAACGGCCGGTGCTGCGCCAATCCGAGGCCGGGAACCTGGAACTTCCGCCAGGTCTCCCACACAGGTGCAGGATCCTAAAGCATTGGGCCGTCTTTGACTGCATTCCCATGCCACGAGCAGGGAGCTGGATGGGAAGTGGAGCTGCTGGGATTAAAACCGGCGTCCATATGGGATCCCGGGACATGCAAGGCGAGGACTTTAGCCTATAGGCCACGCCGCCAGGCCCCAAGATTTACTTTTATTTGATAAAATTTGCAGAGAGGGGGAAACAGAGATTTTCCATCATTGGTTCAGTCCCAAAGGGCTGGAGCTAAGTCCATCTAAAGCCAGAAGCCTGGAGCCTCTTCTGAGTATCCCATTAGGAATTAGGGGTCACTTCCACTGCTTTCCCAGGCACATAATACGGGAGCTGGATGGGAAGTGAAGCAGCTGGGGCTTGAACTGTGTCTACAGGTGGTTGTTTAATGTGCCTCTGAACCTACATTATTTGTGGGAAGAATGGATTATTCTAGCAGAGTTTTAGAAAGTACAGTCATGTAATGAGATGCTTCCCTTTTGTTTTTGTGGTCAGAGGCTAAGAAGTTACCCCCGTTTACGTTCATGTTGGGGGACCTGCATGGTTGCTCAGTGGACTATCTAAGCTTCAACACTGGCTCCCCATAGCACTGGTTCTGGTCCCAGCTGCTCCGTGTCTGCCTCAGTGCCCTGTGTATGCACTGGGAAAACAGTAGAGGATGGTCTAAGTCTTTGGGCCCCTACACCCACGTGGGAGACCCAGTGGAAGCTCTTGACTCCTGGCTCAGTTCCAGCCTTTGGTGGCTGTTTGGGGAGTTAACCCACAGATGGAAGATTCTGTCTCTCTTTGTAAATCTGCTTTTCAGAAATACATACATTTGTTTTTTAAGCTGAAAAGTTTAAACATTACCTGCATTATTTTAAAGAAGTGGAAAATTAAGTAAATCATAATCGGTAAGTGATTATGCCTTGCATGACCTCACATGTAAATGTTTGGATATTGAGGAAATAATTTTCTAATATTGTAATTGATGAAATCATCGGGAAAAAAAAAAAAACACCAGCTGGACATTCAGATCAGTGTTGCATCAGCTTATCTTTCCCCAGCTTTTTAATAGGCCATTGCAGAGCCGAGAATAAAAAAGAAAAGTGATATCCAAAATAGAAGGACATACTATACGCCTGTAATTATTATATCACAGGTGGCATCTCCTTTTTGTTCTTGTTTAATCTTTCAGAAGTCGGATAACTTATTAATTATAATGTACTATAGAAGCTTCTATTTGTAAACTGAATTAGTGTGCTGAGCATAATTAAACTGATGGAGCAGTGTTAGCTTTTCAGTACTGTTGGAGAGACCCAAGCTCTGAATGTGGATTTGAGAAGGGAGGTTATGCTGAAATTTATCAAACTTGATAAATTCTTCAAAAGGCAAGGTGTTTGTTGTTTAATTGGTGCTTGTCACAATTCCAGAAAGTTTTGTTTGTGTAGCAGTTGACAATCTAAAGAGCAAACAGTAGTTTCTAAACTGTCAGGGTTGTTTTGATAACTTGAAAGCAAACTGTTCCTGGCACCCATGCTTTGTCCTCCCAAAGGAGAAGCCTATCTCATTGAAGTAAGAAAGGCTTGTTTAAGGTCTGGTGTTGTCCCAGCTCTCTTGTTTTTCTGCAATGATATCAGCATTCTAAAGGTTAGTCTTCGTGGAACTGGTTTGCTGTAGGATTTGTAATGTAAAAATATTCTCTGGAAACAGAATGAGTGTTTGATATGACCCTTTAACCTGGTTGAAGGGAACAGTTTTTGGAGTGTTGAAACTTGGTAGTTGGGATCCCTGTGGAGGTTCAGGAGCAGAGTTCTGCAAAGGCCTTGTCAGTGGATTAGTAAGAGCAGTTGGGAGTATTTATGTGGTAGTGCCATGTGACAGACCCTGTTCCAAGTAATAGCTCATTTAAATCCTCAAGCAGTTCTTTTGAGAAGCGTTTTATTTTTATCTCTATTTTATAGATGTGGAAACTGAAATACAGAGAGTGGCTGGTTAGCCTAGTGGTTAAGATGCCCAGTACCTGGGTTTGGTCCCCAGTTCTCCTGACTTGGTCTTCCTGCTGATGCAGACACTGGGAGGTGGTGGCGATGGCCCAGGTAATTGGGTCCTGGCAGACCCTAGAGGAGACTTGGGTTGGGTTCTCGCTGAGCCAGCAGGTGGGCTGTCGCGCTGTCTCTGCTTCTCAAACAAGTTTAACAGCAAGAAGTCACAACACAGCCACTAGACAGCTGCAGAACTGAGCGCTTACCCCAAGTAGTCTTTTTACTGTTTGTTGTTGTTATTGTTGCTTCTACAGTTGTAGTGTTTGAGATCTAGAATGTCTTAGATTCCTTTTTTTTTAGATTTCTTTTTACCTTTTTTTTTCTTTTTCTGAGAAGGGTGATATATAGAGAGAAGGGGAGATACAGAAAGATCTTATGTCTGCTGGTTCACTCCCCAAGTGGCTGCAACGGCTGGAGCTGAGCCAATCTGAAGCCAGGATTCCAGAGTCTCTGCCAGGTCTTCCACACAGGTGCAGCGTCCTAAGGCTTTGGGCCGTCCTCTACTTCTTTTCCAGGCCACACGCAGGGAGCTGGCTGGGAAGAGGGGCCTCCAGGACATGAACTAGCGTTCATAGGGGATCCCGGGGCATACAAGGTGAAGACGTTAGCCACTAGGCTATTGCATCAGGCCCTCAATGTATTTTTTTATGTGACCCCCCCCCCACTTAATATGTGCAGGGAAGCAAATAAGCAAGCAGATTAGTACATGCAGCCTATTTCATAAATAATAAAGTTTTATTTAAATACTAAATCCATTACTTTGCTCTCTGGCTGCTCTCAGGCTGTAGCAACTGAGTCAGCTCTTTGGATAGAGACTTAGGACTTTCAGAGCCTCCAATATTGTGTTTGTGGTGAGAAGGGAAAGTAATATGTTTTTTGAAAGGTTACTTTTAAAAATTAGATGATTGGGGGCCGGGCGGCGTGACCTAGCGGCTAAAGTCCTCGCCTTGAAAGCTCTGGGATCCCATATGGGCACCGGTTCTAATCCCGGCAGCTCCACTTCCCATCCAGGTCCCTGCTTGTGGCCTGGGAAAGCAGTTGAGGACGGCCCAATGCATTGGGACACTGCACCCACATGGGAGACCCGGAAGAGGTTCCAGGTTCCCAGCTTCGGATTGGCGCAGCATCGGCCCGTTGCGGCTCACTTGAGGAGTGAATCATCGGACGGAAGATCTTCCTCTCTGTCTCTCCTCCTCTGTGTATATCTGGCTGTAATAAAATGAATAAATCTTTAAAAAAAAAATTAGATGATTGGACATGTTAGCAAAATCAGATTTTTCTGTATCCTGTTAGCCATGGAGCTGAAGCCAACTACCTTTGTTCATTTTGTTTATTAATTTTAAAACTTCTTTATTTGAAAGAGTTAACAGAGGTACAGACATCTACTGGTTCATTCCCTGATGACTACAACTGACCTGAGTCGTGCAGGAGCCAAGAGCCTGTAGCTTCTTCTGGGTCTTCCATGCTGGTGGCAGCAGCTCAGATGCTTGAGTCTTTGACTGCTTTTCCCAGCAGAGGGCTGGATTGGAAGTGGAGCAGCAGGACTTGAACCATTGCCCATGTGGAATGCTAGCATGTTAGACGGTAGCTTTGCACACTGTTCTGCAGTACTAGCACCACTGTTTTTTATTGTGGTAGAGTAAGATTTCTCACTCAGGTCTTGCCAAAATTTGAAAATGAGGTAAAGGTATTTGGCATGGTGGTTAAGATGCCAGTTGGGGTTCTTGTATATCACATCAGAGTGCTTGGACTTGAGTTCTGGCACTATTCCTAGTTGCAGCTTCCTTCTGACGTGGACCTTGGCAGGCAGCAAGAGAGCGCTCAGGTGCTTGTGCCCTGCCACACCACTGGGAGACCCAGAAGGAAGTACTGCATCATGCTTTGGTCTGGGCCTGTGCAGTGGACATTTGGGGAGTGAGTCTATGCCTGACAGATTTCTGCCTTTCAAATAAATTTTAAGGAAAAATTTGAAATAAGAGATCAAGGCAGATTTCAAAGTCTCTGATATCAGATTTGATATTAAAATATCAAAAAATATACCTTGCTTCTGCATGCAATTTACTGGCTCTAATGGCTTTTGAATTTGTTCAGGAAAATTGTTTAAGCACCGTGTTTTTAAAGGATAATGATTTGGGCTGTTTGGAGAGTAAATGTAAATAATGTCTTGGAACAGCTTATGTTACTTGAAATACAATGACACATAAAACAAACGTTTGTTAAATTGCTATATTTAAGTAACCATGCCCTAATACTTGAGAACCAGAAAGTTCCGCATCTACAAATAACAGAGTATGTGACTTTCTGAAGATAATTTAGGTAGACAATGAGATAACGTAAGGGGTCAGCACAATGGCTCAACTGACTAATCTTCCACCTACAAGTGCTAGTATCACATATGGACACTAGTAGCAGCTGCTTCACTTTCATCCAGCTCCCTGCTTGTGGCCTGAGAAAGCAATAAAGTATGGCGGAAAGGCTTGGGACCTTCACCCATGTGGGAAACTGCAGGACATTGTGATCTGTAGGACAGTGGGCCATAGGATGGCAATTGATAGGATAACATTTGTGTGAGAACAACTGATTGGATATCATTTCAATAAGGACGCTTGATTGGATATACAAAACAAAAAATGGTTTCAAGCAAGGATGTGGAAACAATTGATGGGTTCTGTAGAAAGGTTTATGGAAAGTATGTGAGCTCCTTATCCTATGTGAGCCTCAGTCTATAGAAGCCTGATGCCACTAATAAATTCTCTACATGTGTTATAGGCTCCATGCACCAAGGACAGCCAACAGGAGACCAGAAGAAGCTCCTGGCTTTGGATCAACTCAGTATGGATGTTGTAGCCATTGGGGAGTGAACCAGCAGATGGAAATCTTTCTGTTTCTACTTTCTCTGTAAATCTTTCCAATTAAAGGGAAAAAAAATGAAAGATGATGCATAAAACAATGCAGTTATTGAAAACAATATTTAAAATGTATCAGAAATCTTGGTAATAAGCAGTAGAGACTGAAATGTTTTTGGAGTATTTAGGGTGTCTGTTTCAAGTATCAATTTTAGGAAAGAAGGAATCACTTTACAGAAATGTTCTGTTTTTTGGCATTTGAAGGTTACTGGTCATCCTGAACTTGGCACTTTTCACGTTGCGCACATTGTGAAGTGTGTGTACCCTAAGAGGTGAAATGTTTAGTTTATAAATTAAAGATCTATTTGTTTTATTGGAAAGGGAGAATTACAGAGAGAGATCTTCCTTCCATCCATTGGTTCACTCCCAAATGCCAAATGTCTGTAATGGCCAGAGCTGAGCTGGTCTGAAGCCAAGAACCAGGACGACTTTTGGTTCTCCCATGTGGGTTCAGGGGTCTGAGGACTTGGGCCCTCCTCTACTACCTTCCCAGGCCATTTCAGGAGGTGGGTAGAAAGTAGAGCAGCCAGGACTCAAGCACCCATATGGAATGCTGGCATTACACGCAAAGGGTTAGGGTGCTACACCACCATACCAATTAATTGCACTGGATATAATCTGTTTTAAGTTATAAAACTCATTTATTTAGCATACCTGAATGAGTTTGTGGCCTGTTTTAAAGTAATGTTTGTTTATTTGCAAAACAGTTACTGACCCTGCATGATAGTCTAGTGGCTCAATCCTCACCTTGAATCACTGGGTGGTTCCTATCCTGGTTGCTCCATTTCCCATCCAGCTTCCTACTTAAGGCCTGGGAAAGCAGTTGAGGACGATCCAAAGGCTTGGGACCCTGAACCTGTATGGGAGAACCAGAAGAAGCTCTTGGTTCCTGGCATCAGATGGGCTCAGCTGCAGCTGTTGTGGCCACTTGGGGAGTAAAAAGGAAGAAACAGTTACGAGGAGAGGCAGAGATATCTTCCATCTGTTGATTCACTCTCGGCTGCAGTTGCCAAGGCTGGGCCAGGTCGCTGGTGATGCTGGCATCCTGTTTGAATCCCAGCTACTGCACTTCCAGTCTAGCTCCCTGCTAATGTACCTGGGAAAGTAACGGAAGATGGTGCAAGTACTTGGGGCTCTGCACCCATTGGGAAACCAAGATGGAGTTTCTGGCTCCTGGCTCCCACCTGACCCAGGCCCGGCCGTGTGGGAAGTAGGTGTATCTGTTCATGGTAGGCTGTACGCTCTTTCACTGTCTGCCTTTCAAGGAAATGAATCTTAAAGAAGCATAAGCCTATAACAGTTTTGCTGTAAGAAATTCTGGAGTCTAGCACATAATCTAAATCTAGCTTGGCCTAGGCCACTACTTGCTTTTACATATTTTTAGCATGGTTGGAGCCAGGTTGAGGTCCTGTAGTTGGGGTTGGTATTTATTCATTACTACATTTTTAGTGGTACAATTTTATTCTCTCAGGAAAGATAATGTTCAGTTGTGGGGTACTGCCCTGACAGCTTGAGGATTTTGTGATATATGTTGCATGTGTCATGTAACCTCTATACAGTCTGGAAAATTACAAGCTTCAGGACGTACTTTGTCCTAGAAGTGTTGCGTAAGGGCTAATGGGAATATATTGTTACGGGTTGCGAGCGAGCGAGATCACACCAGACATGTTTAAGGTTTATTAAGGAGTCTCTATTAACCAAGCTTGGTGATAACAGAGCACACTAGAAATAGCAAATCAACCCCAAGGGGAACAAACGATCATTACCCTTAAGTCCATCTGTTAAGCTGAAAACCTATGTCCCAGTTTCCCCAACAATATGTTATCCTACAAGACATGCAATGAATAATCTGGGCGCACTTACAAAGCCTCAGACATTCACCTTTCCCTGGCTTCTCTGCCCACATTCCATCACTGCTGGGCCTCACCTCTCCTGAACTCCCAATAGCACACAAACCAGAAATAACATCATTGTCCCACCTAAGCAGTAAACAGAGGAAGAGGGATGTGGACACACAGAGGCCGTGCTCAGAGGAGTGGTACACAATGTAATATTGCCCCCTCTCAGATGGTAAGAAGTCACGGGTGGGCAGGAGCAAATACCTAGGTGGTGGAGGGGAGTGGCTGAGGATGGAATTAACATTCCCTCTTCAGAACAGAGGGTGGGGGACACAGCCACATTCCATTTGCCCACCCAATGGGTGCTGCCTGTCACTGGCTGCTCCTTGTAACATATCTATTTATCTTCCTGTGTAGGAACAGTTGTTTTCTCTCGCCGTCACTGACACTGGGCCTTGCTGCATTTTTAATATGTGAAATAGCCAGTGATTTTAGGGATTATTAGCCTCAGAGATTGCGGTAGTACAGCTTAGATTTACAGTATTACTTTCAGTTGTGGAGGAGCAGAGTTGTTACCTTAAATGACCCAAAGTCTCAGTTTCCCTTTGCACCATAGTTAACTTGACTGGAAACTTGACAGTCTGTATCAAGTTAGCAGTTGGCCTGGTGGTGTAGTAGGAAAATGCCCTGTGATCTTTTGACCTAGCCCGTATTTTGTGAGGAAAATGCAAGTGGTCCAGTGATGGTCTTATGTCTAAGCTTCATGTCAAAGTCGCTTGACTTTCTGATGTGGGAAGGAACTGAGTGTCATCTAACAAAGCAGCTGGTGATAATTTCAGTCGTTAATGTGTTAGTGTTTCAGTTAACTTAGTGTTTCTTTGCTTGGTTTATGGTTCCTTTACCATAGGTAGTAAGTGCTGAGTTCTAAGTAAAGTTTTAAACATTTATAGAGAGAAGAGACAGAGATCTTACCACATCCTCTGGTTTATTCCCCAAGTGACCGCAGTGGCTGGAGCTGAACCGATCAGAAGCCAGGAGCTTAGGTTGGGTTTTCCGCACAGGTGCAGGGACCCAAGGCTTTGGGCCATCCCCTGGTGCTTTCCCAGGCCATAATGAGGGAGTTGGATGGGAAGTGGAGCAGCCGGGCCATGAACCAGTGCTCATATGTGAACCCCGGGCAGATTTTGTCACTAGGTTAGCTCACCAGGCCCGATTATGTGCTTTTTTTTGGTAAGGATTTCTAGCATGTACAAGACT
Organism: Ochotona princeps; assembly: GCF_030435755.1. NCBI lineage: Eukaryota > Metazoa > Chordata > Mammalia > Lagomorpha > Ochotonidae > Ochotona > Ochotona princeps. The sequence continues at coordinate 23,402,221 of NC_080851.1, forward strand.
GTACTACAAATTATTTTAAGATTTTTTTTCAATTTTTACATCAATTTTTTTTTTAGCTTTGTTTTTATATATTTACAGAGAGAAGGAGAGACAGAGAAAGATCTTCCATTCACTGGACAAGGGCTTGGCCATTGTGCTGCACCCCATAGTTTTAACTGGAAAGGCAGTTACAAAGAGAAGGACTTGAGCTAATCTGAAGGCCAGGAACTTGGAGCTTCTCCCAGGTTCTCCCACTTGGGTGTCAGAGCCCAAGGGCTTGAGCTTCCCCTGCTGCTTTCCCAGGCCACAAGAAGGGATCTGGATGGGAAGCGAGGCAGCCAGGATTAGAACCAGCACCCATATGGGATCCTGGTGTATGCAAGGCAAGAACTTTAACCACTAGGTTACAGCACCAGGCCCTATCCTGCAAATTTTTGAGAAAAGTAACTCATTTGAAAATAACCAGTTCACTGTATAGTTTATGTGATTTAAATATGAAGTTTTTGCAACTATTTAAAATATATTGGAAGAATGAGAAATCTGTACAGGAGATTTTTGTTTGTTTCTTTTCCCTTTAAATTATGGTCAGATGTTGGCACTAAAGATCTGGCTTTGGTAACTTCAATTACTTATTTTTTTAAAGAACTTAAAGAATGTGTGCTTGCTTGCTTGTTCCTTATTTGTTGTAGTGAATATTTTGTTTTTAAGGCAGAAGTTTAAGCTGAAATGTCAATTTCCTCAAGTCTGTAGACTTTAAAATCTTTATTTCTCTCATGTTGCAGTTTTATGGTAATGTCCTAAAGTTGAATTTCACATTAATCTTATTTATTTTGTATGGATGCCATTATTTTCTAGAAACATATCTTAATTGAAGGGTTTTTTTCCCCTTTTTAGTTCATGCAGAGGATCCAGCACCGTTAGGATGCTGCCCCAGAACCTGCCTCGTGGTCTTTTGGCTTTGACTCCTGAGCTGCACAGTGGCGGTTTTGAGCAGGATGACTGCAGATGGTGTTGAAAAACTCTGAGGAACTGAATCGCAGAGGATGACCTAGCAGTGGTTCCAAGCCTAGGACAAGATATTCCTTAGTGACTGTCATTCTTGGCTCTGAATGTTACAGATAACAGCAAACAGGCGTACTCCTTTATTTCTGAAGTATTCACTTGACCTTCTATCAGTAAGACTGACCTTTCTAATCTGCTTCGGGAGATATTAATGGAATGCAGTCATGTCCACTCAAGACGAGAGGCAGATCAATACCGAGTATGCTGTGTCCTTGCTGGAGCAGTTGAAGCTGTTTTATGAGCAGCAGTTGTTTACTGACATAGTGTTAGTTGTTGAGGGCACTGAATTCCCCTGCCATAAGATGGTTCTTGCAACATGTAGCTCTTACTTCAGGTAAGTACTTTCTTGGTAAGTTGTATTTTACAAATCCAAAATGTTAGCTTGTTTTATGGGATTTCTCTTTAGTGCTATTTAAAATTTTTTAAATCTCAATGTTTTTTTCGGAAAAATCTCTGAATGTTTTCATCTAATAATTAGATGGTGTAATGGTTGCCAAATCATTTAAGTACAGAAGAGATATGAAAGAAGTCTTTACAAAGATTTTTTTTTTTTTAAGATTTATTTATTTTTATTGGAAAGGCAGATATACAGAGAGGAGGAGAGACAGAGAGGAAGATCTTCCATCCGATGATTCACTCCTCAAGTGAGCCGCAACGGCCGGTGCTGCACCGATCCGAGGCCGGGAACCTGGAACCTCTTCCGGGTCTCCCACGCGCGTGCAGGGTCCCAAAGCTTTGGGCCGTCCTCGACTGCTTTCCCAGGCCACAAGCTGGATGGGAAGTGAAGATGCTGGGATTAGAACTGGCGCCCATATGGGATCCCGGGGCGTGCAAGGTGAGGACTTTAGCCACTAGGCCACGCCGCCGGGCCCTATTAATTTTATTTTATTACTGGATGTCAGTGGAATTGTCTTGTAGCTTTCACACTGGATCATATGCTTTTCTGCTGTCCCAAAACTCTTGGCTTTAAGTCATTGCCCTAGATATCTCAACTTACCTAGGTTTTCTTTTCACGTTTTTTTTTTTAAACACTAAATCCTGCAGCTTTGTTTTCCTGCTCTGCCGCAGGGCCATGTTCATGAGTGGACTGAGTGAGAGTAAACAGACGCATGTACACCTGAGAAATGTGGATGCTGCCACCTTACAGATAATCATAACATACGCTTACACGGGTAACTTGGCAATAAATGACAGCACGGTGGAGCAGCTTTATGAAACGGCTTGCTTCCTGCAGGTAAGTAGACTTTTTTTCCTCCTCAGCTTATTTTGTAAAGAAACAGTGATGTCATGTGCAATTTTTTAGTGTGAATTCTGTGTGCAGGATACTACATAGATTTTATATAGATTTTAATTAATCTTTATAGTAGTCATTTGAGGTCAACAACTACTGCTTCCTCATTTTATGTAAAACTGAGGCTTAGAAAGGTAAAGCTGTTTTCCTGATCGATCAGTACCAGTTGGCCAATCTGTTTCAAGTGCAAGCACTTGATTCCTTACTATAAAGTGCTTCTATTCAATCGCTTTGATGATGAGTAAGTGTGCTATATGAGCAGTTCTGATTCAGCTGACTTTGCCTTTTATTGGAGGGGGCGGGTATAGTGGCTTAATTGGCTAGTTCTCCTCCTCAGCCCATTTGGGCCCCAGTTCAATTCCAGTTGCTCTACTTCCCATCCAGCTCCCCATTGTGGCCTGGGAAAGCAGGAGAGGGTGGCCCAAAGCCTCGGGACCCTGCATCCATGTGGGAGACCTGGATCCTGATTCCAGTTTGACTCAGCTCTGGCCATTGCGACTACTTGGAGAGTGAACCAATGGAAGGAAAATCTGTCTCTCTGTAAATGTGACTTTCCAATAAAAATAAGTCATTAAAACATTTTTATTGGAAAGGTGGAAAGTGAGAGGTCTTCAATCTGTTGGTTCTCTTCTCAAAATGGCTTTGAGGCTGGGGGCTGGGGTGGTCTGAATCAGGGAGCTTCCTCGAGGTCTCACATGCGGGGTGTAGGAGTCCCCTCCACTATCCCCAGGCACATTAGCACAGGGCAGCCCGAACTGGAGCCAGCACAGCAAGCATTGTGCTTAACTGCCACCGCCTCTTCCTTCTTTTTTTTTTTTTTTTTAAAGATTTATTCATTTTGTTACAAAGGCAGATATACAGAGAGGAGAGACAGAGAGGAAGATCTTCCGACAGATGATTCACTCCCCAAGTGAGCCGCAACGGGCCGGTGCACGCCGATCCGAAGCCGGGAACCTGGAACCTCTTCCGGGTCTCCCACGCGGGTGCAGGGTCCCAATGCATTGGGCCGTCCTCGACTGCTTTCCCAGGCCACAAGCAGGGAGCTGGATGGGAAGTGGAGCTGCCGGGATTAGAACCGGCGCCCATATGGGATCCCGGGGCGTTCAAGGCGAAGACTTTAGCCGCTAGGCCACGCCACCGGACCCAGCCTCTTCCTGCTTAAGAAATAACAAATCTCGGGAGTATGGAGTGGCTGAGTCATTAAAATGCAGGTGACCTATAATCACACAGATTTCAGTGCTATCTTCTCTATTAAGAATGGCAAGTAATACCCTTATTGATTGTGCGTGATTTTCTAGTTTTATGTAAAAGTTACTTTATCCAAGTTGAGAAAACCAGAGAGAGTACAGGTACCTAAAAATAATGATTTCCTGTATCATGGCTTATTTCATTTTCTTAGGTTCTTAAACTTATTTAAGAACTCTGTATTCTTAAAAGCCAAAACTGTAAAATATGTGAAATTTCCATACATAACCCTTATTGCTACTTAGTTGTTTTTTTTGTTTTGTTTTGTTTTGTTTTAAGTCTATATAATGCGGTGCTGTTTTTTAAATGGGACATTTAGGTGTGCCACTGGTTGAGAAAAAGAAATACAAAACTATACATAGTCTTATTTTATTATTGCAGAATGCTTGTGTCCTGGTCCAAATATGAGGGTACTTCAAATAGCTGTGGAAAATGAAATTTTAAAAGGGAGGTTAATTTTGATGCAAAAAAAAATGGAAATCCATGCATAGTTTTATTCATAGTACACGTTTTCTGTGAATTTTTTGAAGAACCCCTTTATGTATATTTTCAAAAGTTTGCATCCAAAGAATTACTTTTTAAGAACATTTGAAAGGCAGAGTGACAGATGTCTTCATCCACTGGTTCGCTCCTCTGATGGCTGCAACATTTGAGCCAGGCTGAATGAAGATGGGAGCCAGAACTGCATCCTGTTGTCTCGAGTGTGTGTCGTCTGCTGCTTCTCCAGACATGTTAGCCAGAAGCTAGAGCCAGTGGAGAGGCTGGGACTCAAAAAGCAGCTGACTCAGCAGTCCCATTTTTCCTGAACATTGTGAAAAAACTGTTGTCTGTGTCCATGTAAAGGACAAGTGTAGTGATAAGGATCCTGTTAACTGTGCTGTGGTAGGCATCTGGCATATCCATGAGATGCCCGTGTCCATGTCAGAATGTCTGCATTTGACAACCATCCACCATGTCTCACGTGATTGGGAGACCTGTCTTGTGAGAATTTGGGGAACTAGATAGAGCATGTTGCCGCTCTTGGCTGCTCACTCACTTGCTGTCTCTGAAATGAAGAAATGTTTAAAAATAATTCTCCTAAAAAGGAGACCTGAACTTAATTCTCCCGTCTTGACATCAGCTGACACAGATCCTGCCAGCACACACATGTGCTCTCTCATCTCTCAATCAGAGAAATAACCTGTCCTGCTCTTATCAGCCTTTTTTCCCCTCCTTCTCATTTTAGGTAGAAGATGTATTGCAACGTTGTCGAGAATATTTAATTAAAAAAATAAATGCAGAGAATTGTGTGCGATTGTTAAGTTTTGCTGATCTCTTCAGTTGTGAGGAATTGAAGCAAAGTGCTAAAAGAATGGTGGAGCACAAGTTCACAGCTGTGTATCACCAGGAAGCTTTCATGCAGCTGTCACATGACCTGCTGATAGACATCCTCAGTAGTGACAATTTAAATGTTGAAAAGGAAGAGACCGTTCGAGAAGCTGCTATGCTGTGGCTCGAGTACAACACAGAGTCACGGTCCCAGTACTTGTCTTCAGTTCTTAGCCAAATCAGAATCGATGCACTTTCAGAAGTCACCCAGAGAGCTTGGTTTCAAGGTCTGCCACCCAATGACAAGTCTGTGGTGGTTCAAGGTCTTTATAAATCCATGCCGAAGTTTTTCAAACCGAGACTTGGGATGACTAAAGAGGAGATGATGATTTTCATTGAAGCATCTTCAGAAAATCCTTGTAGTCTTTACTCTTCTGTCTGTTATAGCCCCCAGGCAGAAAAAGTTTACAAACTGTGTAGTCCACCAGCTGATTTGCATAAGGTTGGGACTGTTGTAACTCCTGATAATGACATTTACATAGCAGGAGGTCAAGTCCCTCTGAAAAACACAAAAACTAATCACAGTAAAACAAGCAAACTTCAGACTGCCTTCAGAACTGTGAATTGTTTTTATTGGTTTGATGCACAGCAAAATACCTGGTTTCCAAAGACCCCAATGCTTTTTGTCCGTGTGAAGCCGTCTTTGGTTTGCTGTGAAGGCTACATCTATGCGATCGGAGGAGATAGCGTAGGTGGAGAACTGAACCGGAGGACCGTAGAGAGGTACGACACTGAGAAGGATGAGTGGACCATGGTAAGCCCTTTGCCTTGTGCATGGCAGTGGAGTGCCGCTGTTGTGGTTCATGACTGCATTTATGTGATGACACTGAACCTCATGTACTGTTACTTCCCAAGGTCTGACTCATGGGTGGAAATGGCCATGAGACAGACAAGCAGGTCCTTTGCTTCAGCTGCAGCATTTGGTGATAAAATTTTCTATATTGGAGGATTGCATATTGCTACCAATTCTGGAATCAGGCTCCCTTCTGGCACTGTAGATGGGTCTTCAGTAACTGTGGAAATATATGATGTGAATAAAAATGAGTGGAAAATGGCAGCCAACATCCCTGCTAAGAGGTACTCTGACCCCTGTGTGAGAGCTGTTGTGATCTCAAATTCTCTGTGTGTGTTTATGCGGGAAACACACTTAAATGAGAGAGCAAAGTATGTCACCTACCAGTATGATCTGGAGCTTGATCGGTGGTCTCTGCGGCAGCATATCTCCGAACGGGTACTGTGGGACTTGGGCAGAGATTTTCGATGCACTGTGGGGAAGCTTTACCCATCCTGCCTTGAAGAATCTCCATGGAAACCACCAACTTATCTCTTCTCGCCAGATGGGACAGAAGAATTTGAACTGGATGGAGAGATGGTTGCACTACCACCTGTATAGTTGGGGAGTTCAGGGAGTGCACGCTTGGTTTATGTATTTTGTCAGTTGTTTGCTAAATGAGAGGCTATGGAAGGACTAAATAGGAGTACATAAAAATCTATCTTTGATAAATTTTATTTTTATGCCCTACTTAATATTTGCATCAGTATAATATATATATCAGTGAGTCTTATAGAAAGATATGCTTCCATAATATGAAATAGGTTATTCAGTAATTGAGAAACTTTTATGTGTATTGCGAGAGCGTAAGAATTTGGATTATCTAACATTGTTAGCCCTGTGTATGTACAGTTCAAGAAGTTCACTTATGTAGTTTTTTGTTCTTAGTGTGGTATATCGCAGATTGTCCTGAGGTTATTTTAGTAATGTATTTCATTCCCGTGCTGCTTTTCTGAAGTCTTGGATTACAGTTTTTCCAGTGTAACTAATTCAGCTGCACTTAACACTAATGTCCATGTTGGTTGAGAGTTGTCTAAATCCTATTCTATGGTTGAGGAAGATCTTCCATAGCTTAATGGTGTTACACAGGGAAAGCTATGACTGCAGGATCAGTCTTACTATACTCTTAGGTGCATGTATCCTCTTTCCACTAACTTATACTGTCTGTCTAGAATACAGGTTGTCCAGTCAGCTGGTCATACACCAGTATGGACTTACATCGCTGGGTTTGCAATAAAAATTGCTAGCCCCTCATTGTGCGGGTCTGTGTGGAGCTTTAATCAGTAAATGTCTCCACTCTTGTATTACATTAACATTGGCTCATGTGTATAACTACCTGCTGCTGACATAGCTCTCCATCTGAAAGATTTAGAGTGGGTTAACCAGGTCATTACATCTTTTTTAAATTATTATTTATTATTTTTAATTCATTAATTACGTTGTATTATGTGACACAGTTTCATAGGTACTTGGGTTCTCCCCACCCCTCCCCAAACCCTTCCACCATGGTAGATTCCTCCACCTTGTTGCATAACCACAGTTCAAGTTCAGTTGAGATTCCCCCATTGCAAGCATATACCAAACATAGAGTCCAGCATCTTATTGGTCATTACATCTTAATTTAATATCAAGCATTACTGTAGAGTGATTGTGTATAGGTATCTGTTAGCTGTCAGGGTGTGTGTCTTTTTTTTAACCTGTTGTGTGTGTGTGTGTGTTGTGGGGGTAAGATTAGGAAGGTGAACTGTTCAGGAATTTTCTGCACCAGCTGTGCAGAAGAGCAGGTAACTCGCACTGCTCCGGCATTAATCCCAGGAACCACTAGCAGTAGTGGGGCGCCGCCAATTTAACATGCGCACAGGTGCTTCGTGACAAACATCACTAGCATGTTCAACTGCATCATGTTCTGGCACTGTATTTTGAATGACATTAATTTATTAAATAAATTGTATATATTCAGTATTTGTTTTTCTTTTGTGATGGAAATAAGCTGGTTCAGTTTTGATTTTCCTGGGTCAGCCTTGCTAGCTGTAGGTGGTTTCATCAGATTTTTGCTTGAGGTGTCTTTCTAGATACACTTTTCTCTCTATAAATGGTAGCGTTCCCCCTTACCTGTGATTTCACTTTCTACGATTTGTAACCCACACAGTGGGCTGAAATACAGTAATATAGCAAAGTCCAGAAATAAATAATTCATAAGCTTTCAGTTCTGCACTACGCCGAATAGCATGGCCTCTCATTGTCCTTCACTTTCGCTTTGCCCAGCATGTTCAGGTGAGGGGCCTGCTGCCAGCTCAGAAGTCATTTCTAGCCATGGTGGTTATGAGATGGACTGCCAGTAGATGGAGGGAGCCATCCACTTGTCTTCTGTAGCATTGTTGGTCTCTTACTGTGTGTGCCTTATTTACAAGCTATCTTTCATAGGCATATGTGTAAAAAAACAAGTTAAATATAAAGGGTTGCACCTTTGGTCTTCTGCAAGGGGTCTCAGAACATACCATATGCAGACCAGACAATAGATTTTTCTTAGTTAAGTATTCATGTAATGAACTGGTAACAGACCAGAAGAAACCTCTTTGTTGTACCTTAAAAGTTTCGTAAGGCCTTGCCTTGCATGTGCAGGATCCCATATGGGTGCCAGTTCATGTCCCAGCGGCTCCACATCCGTTCCAGCTCCCTGCTTATGGCCTGGGAAAGCAATTGAGGACAGCCAAAAGCTTTGGGACCCTGCACCTGCATGGGAGATGTGGAAGAGGCTCCTGGCTCTTGGCTTCAATTTGGCTCAGGTCTGGCCATTGCGTTCACTTGGGGAGGGAGCCAGTGGATGGAAGATCTTCTATGCTTCTCTCTGTAAATTTACAGGAGTCCACTTCTGCCTAGCTTGCTTTTCAAGGCCCATCACAGCTTTGCTGAGGCTGATGGCTGGCACCCTGAGTACTGTGACTTGAGCCAGCACCACCACATCATAAACTCTACATTAGCAGGGAGCTGAAGTCAGGAGCCAGAGCCAGGCAGTGAGTTCAGGCACCACAATTCTGGACAGGGGCTTCAACTACCACAAGGCCAGACTGCTCCTGTGTTTAAGGCCTTCAGCTCTCAGCTGCCTACTAAATGAAGTCACAGGTTTCTTAGAACATTTAAGGTCCTCTACTGTTTGGCTTAAAATGACAGCCTTATCTTAACTTTTTTTTCCCCATAAGCCTTAACTTCTAGGCGAGCTTTGTGTTTTACTTTTTTTGCTGTAAGTTAGATGTTTATGATAATCACCTCTTACTGTGTGCTAGAAAGGATTCCTTTCTTACATCCTATAATACCTTCAACCATGATCTTTCATTCTTTTTTTAAAAAAAAAAAAAGATTTATTTTATTGGAAAGGCAGATGTACAGAGAGGAGGAGAGACAGAGAGGAAGATCTTCCGTCCGATGATTCACTTCCCAAGTGAGCCGCAACGGGCCGGTGCTGTGCCGATCCAAAGCCAGGAGCCAGGAACTTCTTTCTGGGTCTCCCACGCGGGTGCAGGGTCCCAAGGCTTTGGGCCGTCCTTGACTGCTTTTCCCAGGCTACAAGCAGGGAGCTGGATGGGAAGTGGAGCTGCTGGGATTAGAACCGATGCCCATGTGGGATCCCAGTGCGTTCAAGGTGAGGACCTTAACCATTATGCTATTGTGCTGGGCCCCCTTTTTAAAAAATTTTATTGGAAAGGCAGATATACAGAGAGGAGACTCAGAGAAAAATTCTTCCAGCTACTGGTTCACTCAGCAAATGGCCTCAGTGGCCAGGGCTGAGCTGATCCAGGAGTCAGGAACCTCTTCCTGGTCTTCCACGTGGGTACAGGGTCCCAAAGTTTTGGGCCATTCTCCATTGCTTTTCCAGGCCATAAGCAGGGAGCTGGAAGGGAAGTGAAGTAGCTGGGATGTGAACTGGTGCTCAAATGGGAGGCTGGCACTTAAACATGGAGTCATCACACTGACCCCATTCGACCATGATCTTGTCATCTGATACAATATTGGTATTCCTGTTGGTCACAAAACGATCTTTCCTTTGGAGGGTGGGGTTTTTCTTACAGCTGCAGCTCTCAAAGCAAAAGATGGTACACCAAGTAGGAGTATAGTTGCGGATAGAAGTATTGAATAAAGACAAAGGGTCTTGTTTTGGACAGTTTCAGGTCAAACCAGGATTCTGTCCCTGCCTGGGTTCCAGCTGGGAGCTGTCTGTCCTGGCCAGAACTCCCTGGGTTATGGAGAGCTGCTCTCGCCCTTGGCCTTCTTTGTGAGGCGGCACATTTCCTCTGCTGGGGTTCCCAGGCGTGGCCCGTCAGAAAGCAGGGTTTGCTGTCGCCTCCTAGGCTCCCTCGGCCACTTCCACAGCCCAGTGTGTAAGCCACATGGGCCTCTGAGAAAGCCATCCGCAGATTGTGGCGTGGAAAGGAACACGGGGTTTCTGTGACAACATTCATCCACTGCCTGCCACACACCAGGCATTTCTTCTCCCCATGCATTTCCAAACCAGGGAGTTAGCCCACGACTGTATTGATTGGGATGGAGAAATGCGGGGCAGGAGGGGTGGCAGGGAGAGGGACACATCAGAATTCAGAACAGGCTTTCTGTGGCAGGTGGGCATTTGACAGACCCCTGTGCTGTCTGCATCCTGTCCCAGATTACCTGAGGGTAAAGTCTGGCTGCAGCCGGAACCAGCTTCCTGGCAACGCACATGCCCAGAGGCAGCAGGTGGTGGGTGGCTCAAGTGGGTTGGGTCCCTGCCACCCAGGAGGGAGACCTGGATCGAATTCTGAGCTCGTAGCTTTGGTCAGGCCCAACCCCAGCTGTTGTGCGTATCTTGGGAAATGAGGTAGCAGGTGGGTCATCTCTTTTGGTCTGCTTTTCAAATAAATAAAAATACATTTTAGCACAGAGGGTTATCTGTAATGCTGACATCCCCATATGAATACTGGTTTAGACCTGAGTGCTCCACTTTTGATTCAGCTGTCTGCTACTGTGCCCGGGAAAGCAGCAAAACAAGATCAATGTACTTGCATCCTTGCCACCCATGTGGGAAACCTGGATGGAATTTCAGGCTTCTGGCTTCAGCCTGCCCAGTCCCAGCCATTACAGCTGCTTGGAGGGTGAGCCAATGGAAAAATTTATTTCTCTCATTTCTGCTCTTAAACTCTGCCTTTCCAATAAGTACTTTTTAGAAGTTTATTGTGGTGGAAAAAAGTGTTTTGGAATCTGCATTTTTTTACAACATGCACTTTTAATTAACTCATTAAAGATTCCTATTTATAGTAAAAAAAAAAATTAATTCCTGGAAAATATGTTTCCTGTAGGGTGAAACAAAATTCACCTTTAGAATTGGTAGTTTTCAAAAAGTTCTTGAAAAAATGCCTATTGTGAAAAAGCTGTGAGGCTGGCACTGTGCATAGCTAGTAAAATGCCACCTGTAGTATCAGCATCCCATGTGGGTGCCAGTTTAAGTCTTGGATGCTGCGTTTCTGATCCAGCTCCCTGCTTATGTGCCTGGGAAAGCAGAAGATGGCCGAAGTCCTTGGGCCCTTGCAACCACATGGAGACCTGGAGGAAGCTCTTGGCTCCCAACTGGCCCAGCTGGAGCCATTGCGGTCATTTCCAGGGTGACCGGAGGATGGAAGATCTCTCTCTGTGTACCTCTGCCTTTCAAATACATCTTTAAAAAACAAAACTATGCCTAGAATCTCTTTTTTTTTTTTTTTTTTTTTTGATAGCAAACAGACTTATCCTTTCAGTTCATTCTTCTGCAAACACTTTGCAGAGCGCTTGAATTCGGAGTCCAATGGGCCTTGCTGAAACAGCTCCCCAGGGCTTTGCTCCCATGGCTTTGTGGTCTTTGCCTTTTTTCCCCTGCCTGGACTCTCCCTTACCTCTCCTACCCCAAACAGGAACGGTTCAAAAGCTGATGGAAACTGCCCAAATGCTTCAGCTTGTTTTCTGGCATTTTCATAATTGAGCAGGGGCCATTAGGAGACGCGGGAAGGAAAGAACTCGCAGAGGCCAGCTGGGCTCCTGCAGGCCTGGGAGCCACCTGCTTGGGCACCATGAAGTTCTTGGCCGTCTTGTCTTCACATCACACGTAGCAGTCAATGACTGTCCAGGCAGCCAGGCAGCAGCCTGGCTTGTTCAACACTTTGGTGTCAACCCTTGGCCTCCCATGCTTTTTCCCCGTGTTTCATGATTGGGAACAATACCATGACTGAGAATTTGAGGTCCTGCTGCTTCCATCCCCCACCCTAAGGACTCCCCTCCTTACTGTCGCCTCGTTCAGCTCCATCTTGAAGGCATTGACGCTCTCTTTATTGTCCACTCAGGGTCCCCCAGACCTTCCTTCCTGCTTTGCCCACCATACTCCTGGGAGGGAAGGGAGGCAGGGGAGGATGGTCAAGTGTGTGTGTACTGAGGTGGGGAATGTGTCCATGGCACCTGGGGTAGGATGCGGAGCCAAGTCTCCCATCTTAAATCTGAAAGCTGAGTCAGCCTGCTCCTGTATCTAGCACAGAGGCCCTCACAGGTTCTTTCTACAGCTTGCCCAGACACACAACAATCCCAGACTCTTCCACCTTCACCTTTTGGGGTCCCTAGCACCCAGAAGGCCTCTTGCAGTAAGCAGGGAAGTGGAAGTTGCTACTGACCTCATCCCAGGGTAGAGGCCCGCTGGGGTTGCATTCCTGTCCCTGATTTAATGCCTTGCTCATGGCTGTTGTAAGGATGAGTCTTTTTCCAGCCATGCAACTTGCCCTGGGATGGCCCCTGCACCTCCTGTCTGCTTACCTGACAGCAGGGGTCCATGGCAGCTTCGCTCCTCGCTCCTCCCAGAGTTCCTCCCCCAGCTTCTCCACTGTGGGCAGCCTGGCAGGCTCCCGTCTTGCTTCTTTCTCAATTGCTGCCCCCAAGCTTGGGGAAGCTTCCCCAGGCCAGGCACAGGCCACCTTTGCTGACCCCCCCAGGCTGCCCAGGGTTTCTCCAGCTCTTGGTCTCCTGGAAGGAGTGCTAGGGAGGGGCAATCTGCAGACTGAGGACCTGCTGGGGCTGGTTTGTCCCTGCCCTTCCCATCCCCGGGATGTAGGTGATTGCATGTCTCAGGCCCTGGAAACCAGCTGCCAGAGGGGTTGGTGAGCCATGAGGAGCTGGAGCCGGCTCTAAGAGGTGCTCAGCCGCTTCAGCAGGATGAAGCCTCCTTCCCCACACACCCTGCCCGCCTCCCTCCTTTTCCTCCCCGAGCTCCAGCCCTGTACACTGGGACTCCACACAGCTGCAGCCCAGCAGGGCCTTTGAGGATGATGAAGGAGCTCAGGAAACTCCATCCCCAAAGACTCTGATTGATTCCAGCTGTGAACACTGGGAAGGCTTTCCTCTGAACTCCCGGTGTCTGCCCAGGCCCTGCAGAGGACCCCAGCGGCCCCACATCTTTTATTGCGGGGACCCTCCTAAGCCAGGGTGCACTCACTCCCCAGGGGGCTGCAAGTCACACTCCACCCAAACAGGTGAAGTCACCAGTGGCAGAGACTGGGCCCTTTTCCACCAGCGGGGTGTGTGCACCTTTGCCCAAGTTGCTCTGCTCGGAGTGGCCATGGCCTTCCCCAGGTCCCCCAAATTGCCAGAACTCTGAGGTTCTCAGGGGCTCCCTGGTTCCTGCTGTGATGATCTGGGCTCCCAGCGGATTCATGTGTTCTTCCCAAGCCTTCACCTGCTCTCAAAGGGCAGAGAGCAGAGTAGCAAACAAGGACTCACTCTGTGCCACGGGCAGAACTCTGCCCTCCCAGGGCCCAGCAATGCCCATGTGCCATTCCCAGGCCCTGTGAATATGTGAGCTTGCAGGGCAATGACACCATGCAGTGTACTTCACGTTAGCGACCTTGGGATGGGCCGTGTGACTGCATCAGAGCCTGTCCTGGGTGGGCAAAGATGCATGCCTGGGGGGAGCGCCCTGACCCAGGGAATGGGGTCCCGCTCTGGAGCTGGGACAGGCAGGGAATGCGCCCTCCACTATAGCTTCCCAAAGGCTCAGAGACCACCCAGCACCTTTGATTGGGTCATTTGTTTGTGGTTTTATTAGAGAGAGAGACAGAGAGGTAAGACCTCACGACCCACAGCAGAGAACACCCTCATTCAAACAGTTCTGTCCCAGGGCTTGAGGCAGCACAGGCTGCCAGGGGTTGGGGCAGTGAAAGGGAACCCCAGTGTACCACTGTGATGGATGGGGAAATGTACTAGGAACCCTCAGTTGAAATGGCACTGGAAATGGTGGCTTGGGGCAAGATCCTGTTGCCCTGCACGGCTCCTCTTAGCCTTGTGAAGGGACATGATTGGCCAACCATGTGTGCTCAGAGTGTCAAAGATTCAATGGGCTTTGCATGGTGGTCATCCCAGCAGCAATGCTGAAATGAGAAACTGAGTGAGTGAGCAAAAAATCCTTTAGCACATTTGTGTGATTTTGATATTTATTTTGAAAGGCAGAGTGACTGAGAGAGAGAGAGGGAAAGAGAAAGAACCTCAATCTACGGGACTGCAAATGGCCAGGTCTGGTGTGGGCTGAAGCCAGGAGCCAGGAACTCCATCTGAATCTTCCGTATGGACAGCAGAGGCGATACCTGGCCATCTTCTGCTGCCTCCCCAAGTGCATTGGCAGGGTGCTGGACCCTAAGCAGAGCAGCTGAGACTTGTCTGGCACTCTGATAGGAGATATGGGCATCCCAAGTGGTGGCTTGACCCACTGTACCACACACCAGCCCCTGTGCTGGTTTCTTAATAAATGAAGCTGGCACTGTCACTTAACATTTTTTAAAATTTTGTTTTTGATGATGTTTATATACGTTGATTAGGATAGGAAGGATCGCGGGTTAGGGGCAAGTGGGAGAGACCTTTGATTCCAAATTTTCTTTTTCTTCTTCCTGTATCTAGGGGGAGGGAGGAGACAAGGGGAGAAGCCATACCCAGCCAAACCACCACTTCAGTACTCGGGGATGAGGAATGGCCACCAGATGTCATCCCAGGGTCCCCAATATGGAGCATGCTCCAAGAGTTCTGCTGAAGTGGTTTTGGTAGTTCTGAAATGCTGTCTATCTCGCAGATCCAAGGATGAGAAAATCCTTCCAAGGTCCATTGGCTGACATAGTCCATCTTAGAGTCTCCATTCGCCCAGAAATTTGCTGTCATCATTTGGCTAGGGTAGTTGGCCAATTTATGCAGCCCTTTTTCCTTTGCTATGGTACCAGATGTCCTCCGCAGGCTCCAATGGACTGCCAAATCCTCCATGTGCATCTGGGTATGCTGTCCACGGCACCATCTTCAGTAACTGAGGGGGCCCTGTTCGGACACATACACTCCACCATCAGATCACAGGTCCTGCCACTCTCCCCATGATTGCAGTTCTGAGTTCAGGGGTTCAGTTGGGGGACCCTTGAAGAAATCTCATCTGAGGTGATCCCAGACCCGACTCATGTGCGCCTGCCAGTACGGGGTCCGGCTCATTCTGTCACCCACATCAGCCTACACAAATAGTGATAGTTGCAATTGCTAGGTCAGATCTATCTCCAGGCCAGTCTCTTACACAAACCAGTGGGTGCTATGACCCAGCCCAACCCTGCCCACCACACACTTGGCTCTCCCATACACCATCGGGAACTGCAACCCAGTCAGAGTGACCCCCAATAACCACACCAGGCTGGCCCCTAACCCTGGTTCCTGTGCCTGCCAGCATGTATAGTGGAGTAGTCCAGTCTGTCTTACATCCGATTCAGCTCTCGTACACATCATTGGGTGTTGCAGCCTAACTCAACCCAACTGATTCCACCCTCCAACTCTCCTGCCAGCAGGTGCCACACCGCCTGTCCAATCAGGTCCAGCCCCAGTCCTGGTCCTCATGCTCACCAGTGGGAGCTTCAGCCCATCAGAGAAGTGCTCAGTTTCCCTACTGGATCCACTTCCTATCCCGGATCTTGCACTCTCCAGGTGGTTCTGTAGTCTAGCTTGACAGAACTTGGTCCCAGTCCCAGCACTAGCCAGCTGATGCTGTGGCAAAGCCCAGCAAGCCTGCCCTTATTCTAACTCATGCCTGCACCAGCGGATAGTTGTTAGCCCAGTCTGGCTCACCCCCTAACCCAGCTCACATGCAGGCCAACAGGTATTGTAGCCCTGCTCAGCTTGATCTGCCCCCAGTCCCAGCTCTCATGCTCACCAACAGGGGCAGTGGTCCAGTAGTGGGGTCCCCACATCTTCCCTACTGGGCTTGCATCCCCACTCCTGATTCTTGCGTGTGCTGGTGGGTGTTGCAGCCCAGTCTGGTATGGCCCATCTCACCTCAGCATATGCCGGCAGGTGCTGTGGCTTGACCTTCCCCCCGCCCCCCATCCAGTTCCAGCTCACACTGGTGGGTGCTGCCTCCCAGCCTGGCCCAGCCAGTCCCCAGTCCTGACCCTAATGTGAACTGGATGGTGCTGTGGCCTGACTTGGCCTGTCTTGCACCCTGTCTGGTTCTCAGATCTGCCAGTGGGTGTTGGGACCTGGCCCAGAATGGCCCACCCCCAGACCTGAGCCACAGGTATGCCGGTAGGTACTGTAACTTGGCCTGGTCTGGGCTGCTCCTTCCCTTGGTTCTTGTGTTCACCTGCAGGGACTGCGTCACAACAAAGGAATTCCCCAAGCTCTTCTATCAGGTCTGCCAGTGGCCGATCTCACACACACCGGTGGGTCCTTGGCCCAGGCTTAGTCCACTTCCTGTCCTGGCAGGAACAGTGGCCTTGTCCAATCGGCCCACGCCCACTCTGGTTCTTACTGTTGGGTGTTACAGCCCAGGCACACCTGGTCCACCCCAACACAGCTCTTATGTGGTTCAGCGGGAGCCGAGGCCCAGTCCAGTTTGTTCTACACCCTCCCTGGCTCTCATAAGCACTAGTGGGTGCCAGAGTCAAGCCCAGTCAGACTCCACACTCATGCCTAGGGACACTGCAGCCATGTCCAGCCCAGATTGCCACCTCCATTGCGGCCCTTGTGCTCACAAACCAGGCCTGTTCCCCGCTACTGATCCTGCGCATACAGTGGTTGCTCCGACTTAGGTCGGCATAGCCCTTCCCGTCTTAGCCTTTGCTTTCGACTGCTGCATCCTGGTCTGCCCGAGTCCCAACTCTTAGCTGGTGGTGCTGCAGCCTAGTCCTGACTGCTCCTATCCCTGACTCTAGCAAACTGGTAGGTGTGATAGCCCAGCCTGGCATGACCCGCACTCCAGCCTGACTCCTGCATTTGCCAGTGACTAAGGTTGGCCTGGCCCTGCCCAGTTTGCCCCCGTCCAAAACCAACGCACACACTTGCCAGTGGGTGGAGATACCCTGCTGAGCCTGACCAACACCCAGTTTGAATCACATGCTCACCAGGAGCTACGGCTGACCAGGGGAGTTTCCCAAATTCCCTCACCAGGCCCACTCCCAGACCTAGATCACACTCATGCCAGCAGGTGCTAGGCCCTTACCTGGCATTTTAAAAAAAATTAATTTTTATTGGAAAGGCAGATATACAGAGGAGGAGAGACAGAGAGGAAGATATTCCATCTGATGATTCACTTCCCAAGTGGCCGCAACGGCTGGAGCTGAGCCAATCTGAAGCCAGGAGACGGGAGCTTTTTCTGGGTCTCCCATGCAGGTGCAGGGTCCCAAAGCTTTGGGCTGTCCTCAACTGCTTTCCCAGGCCACAGGCAGGGAGCTGGATGGGAGGAAACGGGGCCACTGGGATAAGAACTGGCGCCCATATGGGATCCCGGTGCGTTCAAGGCCAGGACTTTAACCACTATGCTATTGCGCCAGGCCCTTGACCTGGCATTTCTTCAGTTTGCCCTCTCTGGCCCTTGTATGAGCTGGTGAACACTGCAGTCTGGCCTTCCCCACACTATTCTTGGGGTCATCTGCAGGTACGGCAGTCTGGAGAAGCCTGGCCTATACCATACCCAGTCCCCATCAGTGCTGGAGGGTTCCATGGTCATGCCTAGCTCAATCCATCACCACCCCTGAATCTTAAGTAAGCCAGCAGAAATTGTAGTTCCACAGGGGTGGGTGGACCCGTATTACCCTTCTTCCACCCTGTCAAATCTTCCCCCATATGCAATTCTCACATGCTGGTTAGTGTCATGGCCCAGGCTAACATTAATTACCAATCCCCTGGTCTGACTCTCACCAGTGGAAACTGATTTAGCCCTGCCAGGTGGGTCCCCAGCCTAACTTTAGTGTCTGCCAGTGGTGTTTGCAGTGGTCAGTGTTAAGTAGCCTAGCTCTGGTCTCCCACGTGTGCTGGTGCTGTGGTCTGGCCCTTAAAGGTCCTCCCGTTCCGCCCTCCAAACCACTCGGTCTCAGCCCTCTCACTTACCTTTGGCAAGCACAGTGTTGATGGAAGTCCCTCAGAAGTCATTCCTCACCTGCACGTGAGCCCTCAGGGCCCTGCACTACCCCCCCCCCCCCACGCCATCCCCAGACTCCCAGCAAGCCCACACGCCCAGCCTCTCCGAGTGTGCTGCTGGACGGCCCATCACCAGGGTTAAGCCGCCCCTGTCACCCAACTTTTAAGTGGGTCAGAAATTACACAGTTGATATACATGCCTTGAGGACAGATCAGACAGAACTGCACGCAAGTCCAGCAGGGTAATTTTATTCTTTCCTTCTTAAAATAAAGATACAATAGGAGTTTTACAATTCATTGTGATTAGATGTGATTTATAATTTTAACACTTAAAAAAAAAGACACAACCCGAACTAGTACAAATTATAGAACTATTTAGCGCAAGGGGAGACTACTTTTCTGATCAAAACATGTGCCGCACCTAAGCTAAACATTCTTAGAAAGGGTTTGCGGAAAACCTTTCATCTCAGATAGTCACACTATTTTTGTAACCATTAAATGCCTTTATCAACTGAATTAGATGCTTCCTAAACTTAGAAACCTATGCCCTGAAACACCTACATCTTCATCTTGTTTTTCCAGCCACAGAATATTAATAAGAAAATACCTAAATATTTCCTAAGGACTGAAGCTTTCTGAAAACTTCAATTACCTTTCTTGGCTCAGTACCTGACTGAAATGTTCATACATTTATATTGCACAGAAAAAAAATTTGAGCAGCATACTACGTGTGTGTTTAAGCTGATGGAAAATAAGATTGGACAAAAACCCTATGTGATGTTCCATTTACATGATTTAAATATATAGCTTCTATATCTTTAATTGGTAAGTAAAAAGGTAAGCACAGGAATACAAACGTACTTAGAATTTTACAAAATATATTCTACTCCTTAGAGTCATGCACAGCTTTTAATTTCAGATTTACCACCCAGGGAGCTAGTTCACCCTCCTTCATAAGGAAAGTAAGAAGGCATGTGTACAAAATCATTTATATGAAAAAAGGATCCACATTCCTTTTGTCTTAGACAAATATTTATGGAATACTCAAAATAGTGGAAGGATTCCCACATGAGGAGGTCCAAAGACTTGGAATGAGTGGCACATTATGCTACGTGGAATGACAACACTCTTCAAGTCATCAGGGCTGCAGCCTGGCATGCTTCAAGGCTGCCACAGGCTGGGTGCAAGAGCCCCCGCCTCTGGTCAAGGGCCCAGAGCATGCAAGGGGGACGGCCTTCCGGAGCCCCAGCTGACTCCCCGTTACAGTGGCAGGCTACAAGGAGCGGTTGCTTCCCTGCCTCCTCAGCAGGCCGCCCTCTGGAGTCCAGGGGTTGAGCAGGACACCTGCCGCTCCCAGCATTGAAGGACACCCTGACTCATCTCAAAGACCACTGGGCTACAACGTGCACAGGATGGAAGAATGGCACAGACCTTCCTCCCACACACTGGGCTCTCACTGCCTTCTGAAACCTCCAGTCCGCGGAGCAGGTGCCGCGCTGGGACGCCTGCAGTCAGACTTCGACTTCAGCTAGGCCACAACTCGTTACTTCTCTCTCTCGTCCCAATCTGCCTCCCCCTCGACTTTCTAAAGGCAATGCGTTTTAGAGACGTGCTTCCCCCAGCTCCTGGGAAGCCAGCCAAGGCTGGCCGGGGGTCTGCTTCCGCAGGCTCGGCTAGAGAAGTTCCTGAGGCCTTCAGGG
The DNA here is from genome assembly GCF_030435755.1 of Ochotona princeps. Taxonomy (NCBI): domain Eukaryota; kingdom Metazoa; phylum Chordata; class Mammalia; order Lagomorpha; family Ochotonidae; genus Ochotona; species Ochotona princeps. The sequence continues at coordinate 23,422,109 of NC_080851.1, forward strand.
CTGGTGCTCCCACGGGATCTGGGGTCAGACTACTTGTGCTGGTCACACACACACAAATACTACGAGCAGGCCATTCTACCCATGGAGATCAGCACTGGGAGCTTCCACTTTCTCTTCCTTCCCTCCCTGTGCCACTGTCCTTACCGTGCTTACGATGAAGTACAGTTTACAAGGGCATCTTTCAAACACTTCTCTCCAGCCAGCTGGAAGCAGGGCCACTACCAGCCAGCTACAGCAGGAGTGTGTTTGTCACACCCCGGAAGAGGCCAGCTCACCCTCACTTCCTCAAGCCTCAGCCAGAGTGGCTGCTGACCCTGCCACCACCCTCGTCATTAGCAATGACACCCTGGAAGCTGGCCTGGGACCCATCAGCTCAGCAAGTGTTGCCTGGAAGGGGACTGCTTCAGAGCTGGTCACCTGAGGTGCCTGGGATGTGAGCAGCAGGTGTGTGGGCCCACAGGCCAAGGGGCCGGACTGCCCATCCCCAATAGTGCTGTCACTTTGGGACCCCGCCTACCATGGCATGTCCTCCCTGAAAACTCCAACACACTCCAGGATGGGCAGAAAGAATAGGTACAGCCTTCCAACCCTTTCCAGGACCTAAATTTTAACTTCTGAAATTAGTCATTTTATGCTGAAGCCCAGTTAAGTGACCACTGAATAATTCGGAACTAGAAACATTTAAGAGACAGTTCACATGAAAATATATACTACATATAATATATATGTCCGAATGGGGGACAAGAAATACTAAAGCAAAGGTGAATTTCATCTATTTTTATTTCAGTGGATTTCAAAGTATGGGTTGAGCGGATATTGAATAGTGACAGATGGGAGCTTACGCCAACCACACAACCTGAAGGTCGAACCAGGATCTCGCCGCCTCACCAGGGCCTGATTCCCTAGCAGTGGGTACTTTGGGTGCTGCAAGGAAATGAAGCTCCACGAACACACATCATGCTAATGACGTGCCACCAGGAGCCAAGAGGTCAGAATGGCTCCTTTGTGGGCTCAGCACATTTTCACAGTACTGTTTGAGGTGTGCTGGTGTCACTTCCTCTTCTGCAAATATGACTTCCCAAGGTTCACTTTCCTGGCAGCGCTGAATTAATGGAGTTCTCTCATTAAACTCTCCAGTTGATCATCACTGAAATCTGATTGTTATGCTCAAAGGAAAGTAAGCTTTTGCATTTCCTGGACGTGGGTCAGGACCGGGCTGGGGGAGCCGAGGGGTGTGTGGCTGTTGCTCTGTCCACTGCGCATGCCTTATGAGGGTTAACTCCTTAGATACGCATCTCACAAGTGATCAGTCAAGCACAACCAGTATCCGCTTAATCAGGCCTCTTATTTTCCCAGCACTTTATAGCATTAGGCTCCCAATGGGTATGTGTACGTACTTTTTTTTAACCAAGTGTCCTTTGTGACAGAAAAGACACTCTGTTCACCTTAAATTCTCCCTGAGAATACCCATCTAAAGTGCCCCTGGAAAGCAAACGGGAGCTGCATATAGCAAACATGTCAGGTCCAGCCATGTACAATCGTCAGTAGAGGGCACACAGGAGCAGGTGGCTAATGTGAAACCAGACTTTGTCTACACCACAGGTGACTGACGGGATGGCTGTGAGCTAAGCTGGGGTCTCGAGGGAATATTTACAAATCATCTTGATTCTCTTTCATACGGACAGGGACTGATTACAGGTGGGCTGGGAGGGCGGTGTTTTCAGTCTGAGAAGTAGGAAGGCCAAAAGCCTTGAAAAACTTTTTGAAGACTACAATGAAGAGTAGATGTGAAAACAAAAAAACAAAAAACAACCCTGTATATCTGACACACCGATGGGAAACTGTTCAAAAGAAGAAATTGAAGGCACACACAAATAGGGTTAAAAAATGCTGGTAAGAAACTGCAACGTGACTGGAGCGGATAGTGACCGCTGAGAGGACGGCTGACTGACCCGGCCTGTTCATCCCGCGGCCCCCACGCCCACGGGCCCAGCTCTACACCACCTCTGCACACCCACCCCCGGGTAGGACGGGAAGGCAAGCACACCGACGCTCCTCAAGGCCTCCACACTGGTTTTTAAAGATTTGGAAAGAATAAGGAAGATGAAACAGAGCAGCCTCATCCACTGCCCCTGGCGGTCCCATGTCTGGGAAGAAATGAGTTGGCAACTTTTGTGGGTGGAAACAACAAAATCAGCTAATTCACAAAAATAACAAAGGTTGCACATTTTTAGGGCCAACTTGAGAGAAATTAAAATAATAATAACTTAATTTTAGCAAATATAAATTACAATGACCGTGTAGCTATTCAAACAGCAAAACAGGATAAAATTCACATAAGTAAAAACCTTTCTAAAGTAAACAAATGTATCACATCAGGGTGTCGAATTCACTAGAAGGTTCAAGGTGTGTTTAATCAGGCTCAGAACGAAACAAAAGCAGTCCATCTCAACCCAAGCTGGACAGCCACTCCTGCTCCGGCTGTGATCCCATCGTTTCAGACAGGGCTCAACTGTCCGTGTAAACAGCTCGACATATTGGTCCCTTGCTCTGGACGCGCGGCCAGTGCACAGTGTGGGAGCAGCAGACACACAGGGAACACTTCTACCTGGGACAGCAATGGCAGCCTGACCGCCTTGCTCAGGGCTTTCCGTCTGGGGGCTCTGTCAGACTCTGTGGGGTGGAACTGGTGAAAGTCGAAAGCCACGAAGACATGGCGGTCCTCGCACTGGAAAAGGCGCCCCCGACGGACTGGCCTAGGAGGCAGAGAAAAGGGGAAACGTTTTCACTTGGTTAAGAGACAATGAAAGATCAATGTTGTTTAATAAACGTTAACTCACTGGGACACTCCAATACATTCACAGTTACTAAAATGCAACGGACATGTCCAGTTTCAAAATGATTCCTTTCCATGGAATGTTGTCTATGGGTCTAATTTCTTGGCATAGGTGTCTATTCTAAGCATTTTGAAATTGCCACAGGGTTGGCAATCCTGGCTATTCATCAGCATCATTTGGAAAGTTTAAATAGTAAATTCTGCTCTTCATGTCTTCATTACCAAGCTGATCATCGGTAACCTCCCGTCTAATGTGACCCGGTGCTGTGAGTGGCACGCCGGAATCTCACACTGCCTGTCGGGACAGCAGCCAGCCCTCCAGGCAGCACACTCACACTGCCTGAGCTCTTGTGGCGTTGTCAGCCTGGCTGTCCTGGGTCACAGAGTGGACATTCAAGGAGCCCTTCTTGGACCTAATGATGGCCCCGCAGGGCAGAGTAGGGATGTTGGTGATTCAGACACACCAGAGATGGCCTATAGCGCCCCCTGCAGGGAAAGGGCCAAAGTGAAGGAAGATCTTTTGAGAGACCTTGTCCACATAATTTTTATTATAGTATTTACAGTTGCTATTTTATTAATGGTAGTAGTTGTTAATCTCCTACCATGCCCAACTTATAAGTGGAACTTCATCATAGTAATGTTTGTATAGAAAAAAAGTATATTTATAGGGTTTGGTATTAACTATAGTTTCAGGCATCCACTATGGATAGGTCTTGGAACTTATGCCCCACTGTTCCAACAATTTATATTGTATAAGCATAAATGGAGTTTTTATAATAAAACGGGTTCAAAATAAGTCAACATATATTACAGCATGGAAATAAATGCTTACACACCAAATTTCATTACTTTGCAACAAAACAAGCTTCATGGTAGAGCTCCCATGTGTTCTCTTGGTTCTAAATATGTGTCTACCATTATCCGTTTCTCCTAGACCTACAGAATGTTGAAGGTGTAAGCCCAGCTAGACAGACAGCAGCGAGACCCTGGGCTTCTGAATGGGTCAGTCAACCTATTTCAGGAAGTAGGTGCTATTTTGATATGTTTATGTGACTAAGAAAATGAGGCAAAATGTAAATAACTGGTCAACCAGAGATAACTGTGAGCTCTTGGCACCACTGCAATGTACTTCCTTAAAATTCTATCAAGGAGAATGGCCTAGAATTGCTTCGTGGGTTGTCTCTGAGCCACAGTGCCTCTCACAGATTCGACCACTCTCTGAGATAGTGTCTGTGTACTTGCCCCTTCCACCCAGCGTTAGGGCTACCCCTGAAAAGTTCCCGACTCTGGGACTTCCCTCTGGAGGCAACTGGGGACCTGCACTGAACCACAGGGCACCCACATCCCCATTTCTGCTGCCAGCAACCATGGCCAAAAAAAAGAGAGTATAAGGAGACTATATTTTATGGTGTCCAACTGGAACTAAAGACAAAGTAGGTATATCTTCAAGAAAAAGTCTCTAAGCTTTTTCTTCTAAAAGCAATAAAAACAAATTTCCCAAATGTGCAAAAGTTGAGGAAGGAACACAAATCAAATATGAACAAGCATGGCAGTAGCATTACCCTAAAGGAAACAAAACATATTAGTACCAGGCCATGACGGGAGACTGACGAAACACCTGAGAAAGAATTAGAAATAATGATTATCAGGTTATTCAAAGGAACAGAGACACATACTGGCATAAAATGATGACATCAGTAAGGACAAAAAATGTGCCAATTCAGCACACAGAGATAGCAAACGAAACCAAACTAAATCCAAACCAAAACTAGACAGAAATATCAGAAATGGAGAAAGTAGTAGGGGAGATTAAAAAACAAATAAAAACACTGGAAAGCCTTACTAGCACACTTGATTAGCAAAAGAAAGAACCAAACCTTGAAGACAGATCTTTTGCAATATCTCAACAAGAGAAAACAGCTCAAAGGAATGCAGAGTTGGGGATCTGTCAAATGCACTGATACTCAACTGAAGGAAGGGGGAAGAACACAGCTTAGAAAATCTATTCAGTGACACAGCAGTAGCAAACTGGCCCAGTTTGGAGAAAAATACAGACATTCAAATACAGGAAGTCCATAGGACCCCAACTAGGCATGACGAGAAAAGATCCTCACCCTAACACATCACAGTCAAACTCTGAACAACACAACACAGTGGATGTTGCAGTTTGCAAGAGAAAAGTGTGAGGTTACTACTTTCCAAAGATTTCTCATTAGATTTACAGCAGAATCCTCCACAGATGCTTTAAAGGCATGGGAAGAATGGAGAACTACAGTCCAGGTTTTGAATTCCTATAATAGATTTGTACTTCTTGGTAATTTGAGTCAAAGAATTATGTTTTTAAATTTGTAGGAGTCTATTTGTTTACCATATTCTATTATCCTTTTAATATCTGTGAGATCTATAGTGACATTCCTACTTTGACTCCCAATAGAATAATTTGCCATCTTTATTAACCTATAAAGGTTTTGTGAATATTGCTGATCTTTTCAAAATGTCAACTACTGCTTTTGTGCATTTTCTTCATTATGTGATTCTACTCTGGAAGGCGGCAGCTCTTAATGAATGCTGATTCTGCTATTTACACAAATTATGGACAGTGCGATGAATGGGGTAGAAGTTCTCCAAAGAAGCCTAACTCCTAGGAAACAGAAAGATGTTATCAGGAAATTCTGTCACCCTCTGTCAGGTGTGGCAACATTTGTTGAGTTTTGTTTGATATTTTGTGTCACAATTTAATGAACAAGTCAAAAATTTAAAAACTCTTGAATTATGTGCTCTACAGATCTATATGCCTTTGTTTTTTATCAATTACATGTTAAGGCTACAAAATACTTATGTTAGGAGTCCAATCTGTTCCCAGCTAACAGGTTGCCTTACCTACAGCTTTTCCTGTTTGTACAACATTCCGGCTGGTTGAGACCATGACATTTCCAATTTTTTTGCCACGTTCACTGTTCTGGACAGAACTGAGTAAAGGAAAGAAGTGTTAAATACAATTAAAAACAAATCCTGCACACATACAACACACACTGACCTGCTCTGTAGCCACCCCAAATTAGAACTATTAGGAAAAGAAGTTCAACGATTCATTACTTGTTATGAATGAATTTATTCATCTTTCAAGCATGTGAGCTGTCAAAACATACTAAAGGGACATCCAGATGAACCACAAAACAGCCAGGATATAAGGCTGTTCTGTCGCTCCAGCCACACTTTGTTAATCCTGTTCCTCGGGCCCACCACTCTCTGCGGAATGGCGCTGTTTTGGCTCTGACACACACACACACCACTGAGCTGGAGCATGCTATGCACATGCTTGGTTAGTGACTGAAGCCCAAGTGTGTAAGCAGAGAAGCACAACCCCCAGTTAGCAACGAAGACACATGGCACAACTTCAGACAAGACTCTTCCTGTATTTTTCTCTAAGTACTCACTGTGAGAATCTTAACTTCATGTCTGATACGGAGTACTGGCCTTGAAATGGATGGCTGGGAAACAAAGAATAATAAGTAAAAAAGTTATTATCACAAGATACTATTAGGAAACCTCTCGGGGGTGACAGAGCTGGGAGCAGTGCTCTGTTAAAGCTCTCCGCTGGCAGCTGGGAGATGCCCGAGAAACCACTTAGCCCTCTGAGCTCCAGTCCCTTCACTTAAGAAACACAGTGTGTGTGTGTATGGGGTGTGCTGCGGGAATGCTTCGTGTATTATTCGGTCTACGATGTGACCTAAGCCTCAACATTTTTAAGGCTCCCCTGAGTGCTAAGGGCCAGACACTGAGTTACACTCCAGGCACAGACAGACCTGGCTCCCCAACACCTTATAACTGTTACTTCGCGATCACAGAGATTGCAGAGGGTCAGTGCCATGTATACTCTGTTAGAAAAGTAACTCAGAATGCAGGCCTTTGTCTTTCTAAGAAAGTACCCTTTTCTTACTTCCCTATTTCCATGGTACAAATAAAAGTATATTAAAAATCTCAGGCAGTGTGACCACAGTTACACTATAAAATAGAGGGTCAATAAATATCCCAGTCCTTGTTGCATCCTCGGGCTCCCTCTGTCCAGGTCTACAGGGGGAAGCGGTCCCTGGGAAGTCTGCAGCTACTTCAAATACTGTTTGTGGTTTTTTTAAATGACAACAAAACTTCTCTGGGCTGAAGTGAGCAAGGTAACATTTCTTCCACACTTTGGGTTCTTAACCTCAGGGTTGAAAAGCTGCCAGGTGATCAAATCCTTCTCTATGGTTCTGGAAGGCTGTATTTAAGGAGTGCGACATGCCTGCTCTGTGTGAGGTGAGGCAGCTGTCATTCCTGACCTTTAGCAGCTGATGGTTTCACAATCACCATGCATGCAGAATCTTTGTAAATGACACATAATAACCTTCCAAGACTGCTGCTGCTTAGTTTCTATTTGGGGGAAATGTGGAAAATATGCTATCACACGGTTTCCCTACCTACAGGCACTTTCGTTTTCTTTTCAATCTGAGTGACTGTAATTTCCTTACGCATCATCCTAAGTACTATTTTATCATCCTTTAAAACTCATCTTCACTAAGCATTTAAGGAGCTGCTTCCCAGAGGCAGGGCCTGGGAAGACAGCCAACATTCAGCGCAGGGAAGCCTTCTGGACTTGAACTGGGGCTCAGGGGATGCTGACGCCACAGACTGCAGTTTTATCTACTAGGCCACACTGCTGGGCCCTCTGCCCTTCAAAGCAATAGATAAATAAATCAATCTTATAAAAGCATTGGCCTAGTAGTGAAGATCCTGGCTGCAGGGTTGGTGTTGTGGTATAGCCAGTTAAACTGCCACCTGGGACACCAACAACCCTTGTTGGACTGTTGGCTAGTCCTGGTCGCTCTACCTCCAATCTAGCTCCTTACTAAGACTCCTGGGGCAGTCCTTGGGTCCTTGCCACCTGCATGGGAAACCAGAATGGAGTTCTAAGCTCCTGGCTTTGCCCCACCTTTGCCCACTTTGCCTATGTGGGCAGTGAAGCAGATGGAAGCAAGATCTCTGCTTTTCAAGTAAATACATCTTTTATTTTATTTTACTTTATTTTTTTGAGCTGCATGAAACCCATGTCGCCCAGGTGGGAGTACCTGGGCTTGAGCCCTGGCTCAGCTTCTGATATCAAGCCCCTGGGAGGCAGCAGATGGCGTCAGGTAGTTGTCACTGCTACCCAGACCAGAAACCTCGACTGAGTGTCTGGTTCCTGGCTTTGGCCTGATCCAATCAGGGCTGGACCTGACATCTCACAGAGAACCAGGAGATGGAAGCTCTTTCTAATGAATAATTAAAAATTTTAACCTAGAAAGTAATTTTCAGGGAGGGTTAGACACTGTATCAGTCAATCTCCTTCAACTCTATTCCATGGCACTCGCACACAGGTGTTACTTCAGAATGGTCCCAGCCCACAGCATCTTCCATGCTCATGTGTATAAGCCCTCAGTTCTATTCAATGTGTCATATACACTGTGTTTTTTTATTACAGAATCTAATGGGAAAACTTTGAACATACACTGAGGAGTTCATGTATCAATTTTAATTGTTTTTCTACACTTCCTGTTGTAAAGCAAGCCTCTTAGCTTGACATCAGCATATTTCCTTCTAGGCTTCTATATTGCTTGGTCATTCTGTTGAAGGGCAAGTTCCGGCTCCAGGGAAAGGCAGAGAAGAACGAGCACACCTGAGCAGCACCGAGTGCCCTGCCCTCCCTCTGCAGCACAGCAAGCATCTGAGAATCAACATCCCTGCTTGTGCTCCTGGGTGCTCCCCACGGGAGGACCCTGAACAGGAAAGCAGTTTCTAAGCTGCTTCTCTTTGGGAACTTTTTCGTAACCTCCCTAAGGAGCCTCTTGAAGATGCAATATCAACGTTGGGGTATGCTTTTCTTTGCACACTTAGCACAGCATTTTATGTCCCAAGTGTCAGTCTTCTGAGGAAGTGCTTACTTTGGATTTATTTCAGCGAGTGCTGGATGCTTGTTGCTATTCCATACCCTGTAGTTATGAGTATTCTTCCACGCTGTAACAAAAGTGGTCCCATAGTCCGACAGCATCTTTTCATTATCTGTCAAGTAAATATATGAAAAAAGTTGAGCTGGACCATAGCCATCCAGAGATGGGAAGACGAACAAGCAAAAAGGGTAAAGGAATGGCTTTAGCCCCCACCCTCCCACTGTTTTTTGGGAGATAGCCTACCAGATGTCAGGAAACTTGGATCTAGTTCCAGAAATCCTGTTAAGAAGCTATGTGGCCTTTGGCAAGTCACTTAATCACTCAGAACTTCATTTTCCTAACTGGAAAATAAGAGGGTTGAGCCAGATATTTTCCAAGATTCCTTATAACTCCAAAATATTTCCATGTTCTCCTTACATTATGAAGATAGCATTATTTATTAAACAAAAACTATAGACTTGAAGGTGAATAAACAACTCTTTGCACATATGGAGTGAGTAGGGTATCTTTCTATCTTTTTATATGTCATTTTTTAATGAAAAAACTGAGAACACATAAATCGGTTCTATTTTCTCTTCTTTGGGCTTTGTCTATTTAGTGTTTCTTTCTTGGGTTTCTAAATATCTCACTGTCAGAAGTACTTGAGATAATAATGGGAGATTTTCACACTTAATGTAGAAAGTTTCTGGCTTTATCGAGACAATGTGAATGCTTCAATGCGGAATCTCTCTTCCACTGTGAAGAACAGAGAAAAGTCTGGAGAACGGACTCCAGTGGGTCTTGCTTCACATACTAACTGCGTGCTGTCTGCGCTGAAGGGGGACTGCAAGCACCTTTGGCTGCTGAGGAAGGAAGAGAAGGAAATACACATCTCATGCAGGTGAAGCCTGAGGAACCGGGAGCTCTCTGGGCCTTGTTATTTTAAGGTGGTGGGTCTGAGCTGGACTGTTTGGGTTAAAATTACAGCTCAGCGGGCCCGGCGGCGTGACCTAGCGGCTAAAGTCCTCACCTTGCACGCCCCGGGATCCCATATGGGCGCCGGTTCTAATCCTGGCAGCTCCACTTCCCATCCAGCTCCTTGCTTGTGGCCTGGGAAAGCAGTCGAGGACGGCCCAAAGCTTTGGGACCTTGCACCCGCGTGGGAGACCTGGAAGAGGTTCCTGGTTCCCGGCATTGGATTGGCGCACACTGGCCCGTTGCGGCTCACTTGGGGAGTGAAACATTGGATGGAAGATCTTCCTCTCTGTCTCTCCTCCTCTCTGTATATCCAGCTTTCCAATAACAACAACAACAACAAATAATAATAATAATAATAATTCCAGCTCAGCCTCTTAAACCAGGTGGTGGGGCAAACCGTTTTAAGCTTTTGAAGCCTCCTCTTTGCTTCTGTAAAATGAAAATGACTAGGAATCTACCTCCAGAACTGCTGTGAGGATGAAAGGAATTATTAGATGTCAAGGGCATGGACAGGATCCTTCACATGTTAAATGCTGAAAACAAAAAACAGCAACAACCAAAAAACGGAGCTTCTATTAGCAGGGCTTAAAGCCTCCTGGACTCCTGAGCCACAGGAATGGCGGAAGACGGTTTCCTTTCAAGATAACTCAACAATTTTGGGTTTTAGAGGATTTAATTTTTATGTCTCCAGTATGACATTTGCAGAAGCAATAAAAAATTTCAAGTACCCTGTTAATAAATGAAGGCTTGTTTGTTACCTTTCCTTTACAAATGAAAAGCATGTCTGAAGCCTGGTGAGGAACTAACATGGGAGGTGGAGGTAGTACTGATTAAAAAAACA